>NC_139537.1:20383438-21003438 GCF_965153285.1 Podarcis tiliguerta | reverse complement strand
TCTATCCTCACAGTGTCAAATGGAGGACCATGGGGCACTTGGGGTGCAATCCAGTTTTGTCCAGCAGGATCTTATGCTCATGGCTTCTCACTGAAGGTAAGGTTTGCTCCTCAGATGTTGTCACATCCAGCTCTCTCTAAAGGTCTTCCCCTCCTTTCTTTCTGAATCCTTCCCAGAACATAGTTTTAGACCTTCATGGGGTGGGGGGAGGCACAGGCAATGGCTGTACTCTTAAGTCTATTATTCTTCCCCTTTGTCTAAAAGGTGGAGTGGTGGGCCAGATATCAGCAACCAGGTGATGGGCTGGTTTCCTCTTACCCTACCCTGAGGTTGATCAGGAGAGATTCTGTTAAATTCATTTCTTTACTGGGAAAGTATTCTAGCATGGTTTGTTTCCGTGTGTGTGTGTGTGTGTGTGTGTGTGTGTTTAGGGGTACAAGTCCCCCTCAGTGCCACAGGTTGTATGTAAGTGGTTGCATCCTGTTGGGACCAGTGACCGTTGGGCCAGGTATGGTCAATGAAGCCCTTCCAACTGTCTCACAAGGCAATATCTTTTGGAGGTACTGTATTCAGCTCAGCTTTACTCAAGAGAAGCCTTATGCAATTAATAGACTTTAGCAGTGTTCATTAATGCGACAAATCTGTGTAAAGCTTAGCTGAATACCATCCCCATTCCCCCCCCCCCCAGTGATTTGTACAGGGAATAAGAGTTTTTTCTCAATGGTAAGGTTGTTTTCTTTCTGTGCTATGTGGTTAGAATGGGACTCCATGATATTAATGAATGCCACCCCAGTGGTGCAAGATTCCAGAGTTTCCAGGCACTTAGCTGGGGTTCATGTTTCCTTTTAGAGTGAGGCTGCTCCTCCTGTTCCACTGGCACACATGGAATAAAGAGATCTATTAGCAGCCGCTCTTCATCTCCATCCTGCAGTTTGTCCTCCACTGAGGCACTTTTCTCCTGCATCCCGTTTTCCACATTAGGCTCCCAGGGAGTAGAGAAATCAGTCATCATCAGCTCCTCAGGTAGCTGGCCTCACTGCTGCACTAACAGCTGCTGGAGCATCTACCTGACCTACTCCAGGGAAGTTGCTGTTCCTCCTTTCATTTTGGCATGGCCACACCTTCCTCACAGGTCCACCTCCAGGAAACACAAATCTCACCTTCTGACACCACTGTTGCATACCAGCCCAATTTCCAAGTGGTGCGAGATTCCAGGAGTTCCAAGTGCTTACCCAGGGTTCGGGTTTCCTTTTAGAGTAAGGCACAGTGGAGACTGTGGTGTCTTTATGAAATATGGTTTAATTTGCACATATATACAATCTGAGCCTACAATGGAGAGGTTTACAGCATTACCTACAAAAGGGTTTTGCTTCTCTCATAGCCACAGCCTTGGATACAAACAGAAATCAAACATTATTCTCTGGCCCTCTGCTTGCTGCTTTTCTTCTACCTCACAACACCAAAAACTCTGCTCTAAAACCCAGGCTTGTCTTTCTAACTATCTAAGAGTTGAAGGATGGGTCCCACCTATTTGGTGTCTGGCACAGAGCCCCTTTTCCTTTGTTCTCTGAATGGGCCATCACCCAGATAATCACCTCATGAGGAAGCTAGCCTGGCATATTTTTCCCAATAGGTAGAGTCAGTTCAAGGCCTTGGGGATGATACAGCCCTGAATGGAGTCCGTCTCCACTGCACCGATGGATCAATAATTGAGTCTTCAGTTGGACCGTAAGTAGCTTTCTTGCTTTCATTTATTCTTTGGTGTAATTGTTTGGAAGACGGGAGGGGCTGACAGGAAATTACTTACGCTGGGTTAAATCAGCACCACCAAAAGGTGAACATCAGGATTCATACTGCCTGTTCAAAACTCTCAAGTGGTATCAACTCTAGCATTTTCCTGGTTTCGAACACTACTTTGCAAGACCACAGAATTCATGGCAAATCCAGCCTGAGGGGCTGGCACTGCTGGACACTTGCTGAGGCCTGTACTTCAGTAGGGGACCCTGTACCAACCTCTGGCTCTTCCTTGCTTAGCTGCTGCTCCTCCTTGCATGTTCACTTAACCTCTCTGAGCAAGTGAGTAGTGCAAGGAGGAAGGAGGACGAGCAGATTTACCTGCCCTCCTCTTTTGCCCTATGTGTTGGACTCAGAGAAGAAGGCAAATGAAGGGGCAGTGATGACACTTAAGGAGGGAAACATTAAGGCAGAGCTTTCCAAACTGTGTGTCACAACACATTTGTGTGTCAGCTGCAGTGTGTAGGTGTGTCGTGTGAACTCTCCCCACACTCCTTCATGAAAAGTTCGGAAAGCTCTGTATTAAGGGGCCAAATCTGGACCTGGCTCTGCCTCATGGAAACCAAGAAACGAATAGAGACAGACTCCAATTCTATTCAAGAGAATCAGGATGTTCTTAGAAAACACCATATTACTGTCAGGGATTAAATAACTGGAAGGACTAAGTGAAGTTATTTGTTTGGGAGTTGCACTGAGTTCAGTGAGACTTACTTCTAGGTAAGGTGTTTGTCACTGGAAGGACAGATCCTGAAGCTGAGGCTCCAATACTTTGGCCACCTCATGAGAAGAGAAGACTCCCTGGAAAAGACCCTGATGTTGGGAAAGATGGAGGGCACAAGGAGAAGGGGACGGCAGAGGATGAGATGGTTGGACAGTGTTCTCGAAGCTACTAGCATGAGTTTGACCAAACTGCAGGAGGCAGTGGAAGACAGGAGTGCCTGGCGTGCTCTGGTCCATGGGGTCACGAAGAGTCGGACACGACTAAACGACCAAACAACAAGAAAGTGTTTGTAGGATTACAGCCCAAGTCAGTTATTGTTTTTCCTTAAAGGTAAAGGTACCCCTGCCCGTACGGGCCAGTCTTGACAGACTCTGGGGTTGTGTGCCCATCTCACTTAAGAGGCCGGGGGCCAGCGCTGTCCGGAGACACTTCCGGGTCACATGGCCAGTGTGACAAAGCTGCATCTGGTGAGCCAGCGCAGTGAAAATGCCGTTTACCTTCCCGCCAGTAAGCGGTCCCTATTTATCTACTTGCACCCGGGGGTGCTTTCGAACTGCTAGGTTGGCAGGCGCTGGGACCGAGCAAAGGTCGGCAGTTCGAATCCCCACGGCGGGGTGCGCTCCCGTCGCTCGGTCCCAGCGCCTGCCAACCTAGCAGTTCGAAAACACCCCCGGGTGCAAGTAGATAAATAGGGACCACTTACTAGCGGGAAGGTAAACGGCATTTCCGTGTGCTGCGCTGGCTCGCCAGATGCAGCTTGTCACGCTGGCCACGTGACCCAGAAGTGTCTGCGGACAGCGCTGGCCCCCGGCCTCTAGAGTGAGATGAGCGCACCACCCTAGAGTCTGTCAAGACTGGCCCATACGGGCAGGGGTACCTTTACCTTTACCTAGCACACCTTTCCTCCCAAATATGTACTTTGTTTTAAAAGTACTATTAAAACAAAACATATTTTAAACATTTGAAAACAATTTTAAACTATCTAAAGCCTATCCCCATTCCCTGTACCCAGGCATATGATGCCCTAGTTGTTGGTGTTTTCTTCTTGATAGCAGAAGTGGAGGATCATAATCTTATATTCCACATTACATCCTCGGAAATATATTGGTTGTTTTGCTTCAGGAGAGTTCTCTAACTCAAAAGAAGTCGAGCCCTAGTAAACTGATCTATGTGCCCTGTCATCTCTCTCCTTTTCCGGTAAATATATAATTTTGCTAGAAGCAAGATTTATTGTAAATGAAACATCAAAATGATATCAAACATTTTCATAGACTTACTAGCTCTACCTAATTCTGGGTTCCCAGCCATGGACTACTGCCTTCACTGGGAGGAGAGAATGTTGGGGTGGAAGGAGGGACAGAGGCAGGTACGTTGTGGACATTTGAAGGCAGCAATGGAAAGGCCTTTGAGGCTTTTGGAGCATCCTCTTGGAATGCTCACAAGTGCTTGGTCCCATTTGGAGGAAGCAGAAGGATCCTTGTGCATTTCTAATTAACATTAGTATCTTCTTTGACAGGTGGGGATCCTGGAAAGAAATTAAATATTGTCCCCAGGGCAATCTGGTCTCCTTCTCTCTGAGAGTGGAAGAACACCAAGGCAAAGGCGATGATACAGCAGCCAACAACGTGCAGTTCACCTGCCAAGACGGAACTACACTGACGGGCCAGGGACTTGCCTGGGGTAGATTTGGCTCTTGGAGCAGTCGCTGCTATTCTGGTTCTGTCTGCGGGATCCAGACAAAGGTGCAGGGTTACCAAGGCGAGCACGATGACACAGCACTGAATGATGTGGAGCTCTTCTGCTGCCGCTGAACACTATGGTGTCTCCTTATCATACAATGTTTCTCTGCTACTATCAGTTGTCATGGATGTTAACCACAATTAAATATCAGCTTGAGAATGGTGTGTGTCTATTCTGAACCAAATTACTTAACTCTGCACCTATCACTTCCCAATGAGAGGCATTGAAAAATATTAAATAAGGGGCACAGCTATGCAGGTGTTGATAGTGTTGGAGTCACTGTTCTGTCAATTTGCTTAGTAAGAAACCAGCCTGCTACCAACATTCTGTATTTTCAACCAAAATGTCGGGTGGGGTGGGGTGTGTGGAGAAGTGCAAGTCACAAAGGTAATAAACCAGGCATCGGCAAACTCGGCCCTCCAGATGTTTTGAGACTACAATTGCCATCATCCCTAGCTAACAGGACCAGTGGTCAGGGATGATGGGAATTGTAGTCTCAAAACATCTGGAGGGCCAGGTTTGCCTATGCCTGTAATAAACTATGGGGGAAACACAACAACTGCCTGCAGAAAGGACTTCCCAGTTGTGCGTGAACATCAGTGTACTTCCTGGTGAAGTGACCACTGTCCCAAATAGCTGTGTGATTGGGCAGCAACATTTATATTTTACAACCAAGAGGGAGCAGCAAAGGCAGAGGTTCATGCTATTTTTAACTTGGGTCTTCCTTTCTTCCAGGTGTACGTGTGTGTGTGTGTGTGTGTGTGTGAGAGAGAGAGAGAGAGAGAGAGAGTGTCAGTATGCATTTTTAAAATCACCCAATCAACACATATATAGTCCACCATTGTACCTATATTGTGGAATGATGACCTTAGTGTTAATGTTTCATTGTCCAAATGGAAGCCTCTGAACAGGAGACAATCGCCTGCCCTTTCTATCGCCCCATACTGGTTCAAGGTAACTTATTGCAAGCATTGTTACTTTAATCCCAACAATTCTTATGCTTACCTTCCAACACAACACGGCCAAATCTGGGACACCATGTACCAAGTCTGCACTTGTGTGTGACTCATGTGAGTCGCACCAAATCACCCTCCAAAAGGCCTTTTGGGGGCACAAGGCCTTGAAACATGCATTTTGGAGCACCACACAAGATCACTGCCCCCCAAAAGCATTTTTTGTGGGGCAACGATCTTGTGTGCTTTCGGGCACTGTGCCTGAAAAAAGTGTAGTCTGAAATCTCACAAGATTGCGGCGGCCATTTTGGCCTCTGTCCTCTTTTTAAAAAGGATGTCCCATTTTCCCCCCCAGGGCAGTTGATGGATATGCTTAGGCAGAGGAAATTTGTAGTTGACTATGTGTTGGTACAAGGATTTTGGATAACCAGCTTCCTATCCTTTCCATTCTCCTGAAATCTGGAAATGCAGAGAGGTTCTCATCATCTTTATATGTTTTTAAACTTTAGGTTTTCTGGAAGATCTCCAATAAGGTACTTTCCATAATGTTTGCCTTCCCATCAACATGTTGTGAAAAAAACCCCCCACTGGTAAACAATATGACTGTGGTTGCTGGTTGCAGGGACAGAAGTTTGTCACAAGCACAGCTGCTCCAAGTTCTGATTGACATACAAACATTTTACAAAAAACAACAACCCCAAAACCAAAAAACCCCAATCTTTTCATGAAGTGTTACAGATGGTGGTGGGAGGTCGGCACAAATAAACCTTTGGTACTGCACAGAATGCAGCTTATGTAAATTAGAAACCTGGTTGGTTGTGATTTACCATGTGAGTTCTAAGCTTGCCTGCTGTCCACACGTGGTCCTTTTGGCACTAGGTGGCGCTGTGGGTTAAACCACAGAGCCTAGGGCTTGCTGATCAGAAGGTTGGTGGTTCGAATCCCCACAACGGGGTGAGCTCCCGTTGCTCGGTCCCTGCTCCTGCCAACCTAGCAGTTTGAAAGCACGTCAAAGTGCAAGTAGATAAATAGGCACCGCTCCGATGGGAAGGGACACGGCATTTCTGGTTCGCCAGAAGCGGCTTAGTCATGCTGGCCACATGACCCGGAAGCTGTACGACGGCTCCCTCGGCCAATAAAGCAAGATGAGCGCTGCAGCCCCAGAGTCGGTCATGACTGGACCTAATGGTCAGGGGTACCTTTCCCTTTACCTTAAATATCTTTTTATTGACACACCCGCTTTCAAGTTCCTTCTTTGGGTCCCCCACCAAGTGAGGTGTGATGGGTGGAAAGAGTCTTTTTGGTAGTGGCATCCTGGTTATTTAATGCCTTGCCCAGCTAAGCTTATCTGGGTGGCCCCAATATTGCAATCCTTTGGGCATTAAGTGAAGATCTTTCCCTTTTCCCAGGTGTTTTATGTTTTTAAGATAGTTCAGTGATTTTGGGCTGCCAGTTCTTATACAGTGGTACCTCGGGTTAAGTACTTAATTCATTCCAGAGTTCAGTTCTTAACCTGAAACTGTTCTTAACCTGAAGCACCACTTTAGCTAATGGGGCCTCCTGCCGTTGCCGCGCCGCCGGAGCACGATTTCTGTTCTCATTCTGAAGCAAAGTTCTTAACCCAAGGTAATATTTCTGGGTTAGCAGAGTCTGTAACCTGAAGCGTATGTGTCAGAGCTGGCTCCTGGTCCCAGCTCACCAAGGACCAACCCTAGCCGGTAGTAAAGTATCAAAGTCTTTATTGAAGAATAGTCTCCATTTCCAAGCCTCAGCGTCCCAGCTCTACGTCTGGACTCTAGACCGGCGAAGCTCCGTCTGAGTCTCCGCCCCCTGTGCACCAGTTTAAGACTCTAATCTTACTCCACCTCTTCCTTCTCTCTCTCTTCCTCTGGGTCCTACTACCCCCCGGGGTCTCCTCCCTCCTGGACTCTTCTGACGCAGACGTTGACCCCTCTGACTCCTCCCCCTCTCTTCGGCGGGCTTTAGGACCTGGCTCCCTACCCGGGCTGCCCACCTTGCCGCCCTCCTGTACATTTGAACTTGGCGCGCGTGCGCGTTTAACTTTCCTGATGACCGTTTCCTCGCTCCCTGACGAGGGTGTGGTCACTCCTGCCTCACGTTCTCCCTCTGCCCGCGCGCCACCTGATCCCGATGCCTGGGACTCCTCCCCCCTACTGCACTCTGGGGGGGACGCTGGTCCGGATTTCCAGCTGCTACTCTCTGAGTCCCCTCTGGCCCCTTCTTCCCGAGGTGTCCCCCTTGGCACTCCCCTTGCCCTGACTATGGGGGCCCCTTTCTGTGAATCCTCCGAGTCACTGGAGAGACTCAGAGACCTCGGACTGCTGTCACCGCTGACATTTCCTTCGGACTCCTCCCCCTCGCTCTCCATTTCCTCCCTCTCCTGTGACTCTGCTCCTGAACCCCTGACAGTATGTAACCTGAAGCGTCTGTAACCCAAGGTACCACTGTATCTGCAGGAAGAAATCATAGGGCCACGGTTGAGGTCCTATGTTAAGGGTGAATCAGCTAAACATTGCCTGTTTAGTACATCAGAGAATTCCCATCTGGCAGTTAGAGAAAAATGTGGAGGCTCTATTCTGCCCAACTGCTTAGTGAGAAACAAGCCTGCTACTCAATTTCAGATTATTTCGCCAACGAGTAAAGTCCCAGATTTGTATTTGGGATGGGGGTAGGAAGTACAAACCACAGAGACCACAAATCCCCCCCCCATCCTATTCCTGGTTTGTGTCATTAACATATACTGTTAATTTTTATTCCGGGAATCTTAACATGTGGCACACAAATCTCCTGCCTAGAACTTATATGTTACCCCTCATTCCACTGGAATTTTCTTTCCTTCTGGTAGTGGTTTTTTCCATGATCCGCAGCCTGCGAGCTGTAGGTCAGAATGGCTCATTATGGGGCCAGTTTGCACCCCAGCATGTATGATTCACAAACCTAGACTCAGCATTTAGTGACGTTTCTCCCTTCTTTCACATCTCCTGAATTCTCATTGTTGCAGTTCCAAGGATGTGGATATAATAGCCAAGTGTGTTGAGGGACATTGCAAAGATGGAGAAGAGGTTAAATTTTTGCAGGATTATTTCACCTTGGATGAGTTCCAGCAACTCTGAGAGGGTTTGGGGAATCCAACTCTTCTGTAAACTTCCTGGCCCCTTTTTGACATGATGTGCATTTAATGCAACTCTGTCTTCTGGTGGTATTGCCTGACTTCTTACTGAGTTCTGGAAATAGCAGCACAGCTCAAAGTCCTGGGCTATAAATTCCCAATTTTCTTTAACATTCTGCACCTCGATTCAGAACAAATCACTTTCCATGGATTTTACCATCCTGGCTGTGGTCTTCTTGACCCTCTCCTGCTGCCTTGCGCCTGCAGAAGCCCGAAACTATAATTCTATCCTCACAGTGTCAAATGGAGGACCATGGGGTATATGGGGTGCAATCCAGTTTTGTCCAGCAGGATCTTATGCTCATGGCTTCTCACTGAAGGTAAGGCTTGCTCCTCAGATGTTGTCACATCCAGCTCTCTCTAAAGGTCTTCCCCTCCTTTCTTTCTGAATCCTTCCCAGAACATAGTTTTAGACCTTCATGGGGTGGGGGGAGGCACAGGCAATGGCTGTACTCTTAAGTCTATTATTCTTCCCCTTTGTCTAAAAGGTGGAGTGGTGGGCCAGATATCAGCAACCAGGTGATGGGCTGGTTTCCTCTTCGCCTACCCTGAGGTTGATCAGGAGAGATTCTGTTAAATTCATTTCTTTACTGGGAAAGTATTCTAGCATGGTTTGTTTCCGTGTGTGTGTGTGTGTGTGTGTTTAGGGGTGCAAGTCCCCCTCAGTGCCACAGGTTGTATGTAAGTGGTTGCATCCTGTTGGGACCAGTGACCGTTGGGCCAGGTATGGTCAATGAAGTCCTTCCAACTGTCTCACAAGGCAATATCTTTTGGAGGTACTGTATTCAGCTCAGCTTTACTCAAGAGAAGCCTTATGCAATTAATAGACTTTAGCAGTGTTCATTAATGGGACAAATCTGTGTAAAGCTTAGCTGAATACCATCCCCATTTCCCCCACCCCCAGTGATTTGTACAAGGAATAAGAGTTTTTTCTCAATGGTAAGATTGTTTTCTTTCTGTGCTATGTGGTTAGAATGGGACTCCATGATATTAATGAATGCCACCCCAGTGGTGCAAGATTCCAGAGTTTCCAGGCACTTAGCTGGGGTTCATGTTTCCTTTTAGAGTGAGGCTGCTCCTCCTGTTCCACTGGCACACATGGAATAAAGAGATCTATTAGCAGCCGCTCTTCACCTCCATCCTGCAGTTTGTCCTCCACTGAAGCACTTTTCTCCTGCATCCCGTTTTCCACATTAGGCTCCCAGGGAGTAGAGAAATCAGTCATCATCAGCTCCTCAGGTAGCTGGCCTCACTGCTGCACTAACAGCTGCTGGAGCATCTACCTGACCTACTCCAGGGAAGTTGCTGTTCCTCCTTTCATTTTGGCATGGCCACACCTTCCTCACAGGTCCACCTCCAGGAAACACAAATCTCACCTTCTGACACCACTGTTGCATACCAGCCCAGTTTCCAAGTGGTGCGAGATTCCAGGAGTTCCAAGTGCTTACCCAGGGTTCGGGTTTCCTTTTAGAGTAAGGCACAGTGGAGACTGTGGTGTCTTTATGATATATGGTTTAATTTGCACATATATACAATCTGAGCCCACAATGGAGAGGTTTACAGCATTACCTACAAAAGGGTTTTGCTTCTCTCATAGCCACAGCCTTGGATACAAACAGAAATCAAACATTATTCTGCTTGCTGCTTTTCTTCTACCTCACAACACCAAAAACTCTGCTCTAAAACCCAGGCTTGTCTTTCTAACTATCTAAGAGTTGAAGGATGGGTCCCACCTATTTGGTGTCTGGTACAGAGCCCCTTTTCCTTTGTTCTCTGAATGGGCCATCACCCAGATAATCACCTCATGAGGAAGCTAGCCTGGCATATTTTCCCCAATAGGTAGAGCCAGTTCAAGGCCTTGGGGATGATACAGCCCTGAATGGAGTCCGTCTCCACTGCACTGATGGATCAATAATTGAGTCTTCAGTTGGACCGTAAGTAGCTTTCTTGCTTTCATTTATTCTTTGGTGTAATTGTTTGGAAGACGGGAGGGGCTGACAGGAAATTACTTACGCTGGATTAAATCAGCACCACCAAAAGGTGAACATCAGGATTCATACTGCCTGTTCAAAACTCTCAAGTGGTATCAACTCTAGCATTTTCCTGGTTTCGAACACTACTTTGCAAGACCACAGAATTCATGGCAAATCCAGCCTGAGGGGCTGGCACTGCTGGACACTTGCTGAGGCCTGTACTTCAGTAGGGGACCCTGTACCAACCTCTGGCTCTTCCTTGCTTAGCTGCTCCTCCTCCTTGCATGTTCACTTAACCTCTCTGAGCAAGTGAGTAGTGCAAGGAGGAAGGAGGATGAGCAGATTCTGCTCTTCCTGCCCTCCTCTTTTGCCCTATGTGTTGGACTCAGAGAAGAAGGCAAATGAAGGGGCAGTGATGACACTTAAGGAGGGAAACATTAAGGCAGAGCTTTCCAAACTGTGTGTCAGCTGCAGTGTGTAGGTGTGTCGTGTGAACTCTCCCCACACTCCTTCATGAAAAGTTCGGAAAGCTCTGTATTAAGGGGATCTTACTCAAGGCCAAATATGGACCTGGCTCTGCCTCATGGAAACCAAGAAACGAATAGAGACAGACTCCAATTCTATTCAAGAGAATCAGGATGTTCTTAGAAAACACCATATTACTGTCAGGGATTAAATAACTGGAAGGACTAAGTGAAGTTATTTGTTTGGGAGTTGCATTGAGTTCAGTGAGACTTACTTCTAGGTAAAGTGTTTGTCACTGGAAGGACAGATCATGAAGCTGAGGCTCCAATACTTTGGCCGCCTCATGAGAAGAAAAGACTCCCTGGAAAAGACCCTGATGTTGGGAAAGATGGAGGGCTCAAGGAGAAGGGGACGACAGAGGATGAGATGGTTGAACAGTGTTCTCGAAGCTACTAGCATGAGTTTGACCAAACTGCAGGAGGCAGTGGAAGACAGGAGTGCCTGGTGTGCTCTGGTCCATGGGGTCACGAAGAGTCGGACACGACTAAATGACTAAACAACAACAAAGTGTTTGTAGGATTGCAGCCGAAGTCAGTTATTGTTTTTCCTTACAGGACCACTAATTATTAAAGTACTAGCCCAACTCGGGACGTGGGTGGCGCTGTGGGTAAAAGTCTCAGCGCCTAGGACTTGCCAATCGCAAGGTCGACGGTTCGAATCCCCGTGGCGGGGTGCGCTCCCGTCGCTCGGTCCCAGCGCCTGCCAACCTAGCAGTTTGAAAGCACCCTCGGGTGCAAGTAGATAAATAGGGACCGCTTACTAGCGGGAAGGTAAACGGCGTTCCTTGTGCTGTGCTGGCTCACCAGATGCAGCTTCGTCACGCTGGCCACATGATCCAGAAGTGTCTGCGGACAGCGCTGGCTCCCGGCCTCTAGAGTGAGATGAGCGCACAACCCTAGAGTCTGTCAAGACTGGCCCGTACGGGCAGGGGTACCTTTACCTAGCACACCTTTCCTCCCAAATATGTACTTTGTTTTAAAAGTACTATTAAAACAAAACATATTTGAAACATTTGAAAACAATTTTAAACTATCTAAAGCCTATCCCCATTCCCTGTACTCAGGCATATGATGCCCTAGTTGTTGGTGTTTTCTTCTTGATAGCAGAAGTGGAGGATCATAATCTTATATTCCACATTACATCCTCGGAAATATATTGGTTGTTTTGCTTCAGGAGAGTTCTCTAACTCAAAAGAAGTCGAGCCCTAGTAAACTGATCTATGTGCCCTGTCATCTCTCTCCTTTTCCAGTAAATATATAATTTTGCTAGATCATTCTACCAAGCAAGATTTATTGTAAATGAAACATCAAAATGATATCAAACATTTTCATAGACTTACTAGCTCTACCTAATTCTGGGTTCCTGGCCATGGACTACTGCCTTCACTGGGAGGAGAGAATGTTGGGGTGGAAGGAGAGACAGAGGCAGGTACGTTGTGGACATTTGAAGGCAGCAATGGAAAGGCCTTTGTGGCTTTTGGAGCATCCTCTTGGAATGCTCACAAGTGCTTGGTCCCATTTGGAGCAAGCAGAAGGATCCTTGTGCATTTCTAATTAACATTAGTATCTTCTTTGACAGGTGGGGATCCTGGAAAGATATTAAATACTGTCCCCAGGGCAATCTGATCTCTTTCTCTCTGAGAGTGGAAGAACATCAAGGCAAAGGCGATGATACAGCAGCCAACAACGTGCAGTTCACCTGCCAAGACGGAACTACACTGACAGGCCAGGGACTTGCCTGGGGTAGATTTGGCTCTTGGAGCAGTCGCTGCTATTCTGGTTCTGTCTGCGGGATCCAGACAAAGGTGCAGGGTTACCAAGGCGAGCGCGATGACACAGCACTGAATGATGTGGAGCTCTTCTGCTGCCGCTGAACACTATGGTGTCTCCTTATCATACAATGTTTCTCTGCTACTATCAGTTGTCATGGATGTTAACCACAATTAAATATCAGCTTGAGAATGGTGTGTGTCTATTCTGAACCAAATTACTTAACTCTGCACCTATCACTTCCCAATGAGAGGCAATGAAAAATATTAAATAAGGGGCACAGCTATGCAGGTGTTGATAGTGTTGGAGGCACTGTTCTGTCAATTTGCTTAGTAAGAAACCAGCCTGCTACCAACATTCTGTATTTTCAACCAATATGTGGGGTGGGGTGGGGTGTGTGGAGAAGTGCAAGTCACAAAGGTAATAAACCAGGCATAGGCAAACTCGGCCCTCCAGATGTTTTGGGACTACAATTGCCATCATCCCTAGCTAACAGGACCAGTGGTCAGGGATGATGAGAATTGTAGTCTCAAAACATCTGGAGGGCCATGTTTGCCTATGCCTGTAATAAACTATGGGGGAAACACAACAACTGCCTGCAGAAGGGACTTCCCAGTTGTGCGTGAACATCAGTGTACTTCCTGGTGAAGTGACCACTGTCCCAAATAGCTGTGTGATTGAGCAGCAACATTTACATTTTACAACCAAGAGGGAGCAGCAAAGGCAGACGTTCATGCTATTTTTAACTTGGGTCTTCCTTCCTTCTGGGTGTGTGTGTGTGTGTGTGTGTGTGTGTGTGAGAGAGAGAGAGAGAGTGTCTGTATACATTTTTAAAATCACCCAATCAACACATATATAGTCCACCATTGTACCTATATTGAAGAATGATGACCTTAGCATTAATGTTTCATTGTCCAAATGGAAGCCTCTGAACAGGAGACAACCGCCTGCCCTTTCTATCGCCCCATACTGGTTCAAGGTAACTTATTGCAAGCATTGTTACTTTAATCCCAACAATTCTTAGGTTTACCTTCCAACACAACACGGCCAAATCTGGGACACCATGTACCAAGTCTGCACTTGTGTGTGACTCATGTGAGTCGCACCAAATCACCCTCCAAAAGGCCTTTTGGGGGCACAAGGCCTTGAAACATGCATTTTGGAGCAACACACAAGATCACTGCCCCCCAAAAGCATTTTTTGTGGGGCAACGATCTTGTGTGCTTTCGGGCACTGTGCCTGAAAAAAGTGTAGTCTGAAATCTCACAAGATTGCAGCAACCATTTTTTTTATATATATAATATTTTATTAAGATTTTCACAAAGTAACAAAGAAAACAAACAAAAAAAGAAAAAGAAAAAATACCAAAAAAATACAAAAAATAATAACAATTAAAAACAATTCCATCTTTCAGAACATATCTTACATTAGCTTGTTTCTCGGACTTCCCCACACCTCCCCCCTTTGTATTCCAGTTCAATTGTTTGTTCAGCAAATCCTTTCCCTCTTTACCTTTATCTTAATTTTAGTCTTAATATTTTTAACTTTACCTTTCCCTCTATTGACATTCCCTTTTTCCCTAATCTTTCAAACATTATTGCTAAAAACCCCTTAGCCTCAATCCAACATCATTCCATCATTCATTAATTTTACATTGTTTCTGTAGATAATCTTTAAATTTCTTCCAATCTTCTTCCACCAACTCTTCTCCCTGGTCTCGGATTCTGCCGGTCATTTCTGCTAATTCCATATAGTCCATCACCTTCATCTGCCATTCTTCCAGAGTGGGTAGTTCTTGTGTCTTCCAATACTTCGCGATGAGTATTCTTGCTGCTGTTGTAGCATACATAAAAAAAGTTCTGTCTTTCTTTAACACCAATTGGCCAACCATGCCCAGGAGAAAGGCCTCTGGTTTCTTCTGGAAGGTATATTTAAATACCTTTTTCATTTCATTATAAATCATCTCCAAGAAAGCCTTAATCCTTGGGCACGTCCACCAAAGGTAAAAAAAAGTACCTTCAGTTTCCATTTTGGCCTCTGTCCTCTCTTTAAAAAGGATGTCCCATCCCCCCCCCCCCAGGGCAGTTGATGGATATGCTTAGGCAGAGGAAATTTGTAGTTGACTATGTGTTGGTACAAGGATTTTGGATTGTGCCCTTACCAGCTTCCTATCCTTTCCATTCTCCTGAAATCTGGAAATGCAGAGAGGTTCTCATCATCTTTATATGTTTTTAAACTTTAGGTTTTCTGGAAGATCTCCAATAAGGTACTTTCCATAATGTTTGCCTTCCCATCAACATGTTGTGGGAAAAACAACAACCCACTGGTAAACAATATGACTGTGGTTGCTGGTTGCAGGGACAGAAGTTTGTCACAAGCACAGCTGCTCCAAGTTCTGATTGACATACAGACATTTTACAAAAAACAACAACCCCCAAACCAAAAAACCCCAATCTTTTCATGAAGTGTTACAGATGGTGGTGGGAGGTCGACACAAATAAACCTTTGGTACTGCACAGAATGCAGCTTATGTAAATTAGAAACCTGGTTGGTTGTGATTTACCATGTGAGTTCTAAGCTGTCCACATGTGGTCCTTTTGGCACTAGGTGGCGCTGTGGGTTAAACCACAGAGCATAGGGCTTGCCGATCAGAAGGTTGGTGGTTCGAATCCCCACAACGGGGTGAGCTCCCGTTGCTCGGTCCCTGCTCCTGCCAACCTAGCAGTTTGAAAGCACGTCAAAGTGCAAGTAGATAAATAGGTACCGCTCCGATGGGAAGGGACACGGCATTTCTGGTTCGCCAGAAGCGGCTTAGTCATGCTGGCCACATGACCCGGAAGCTGTACGACGGCTCCCTCGGCCAATAAAGTGAGATGAGCGCTGCAGCCCCAGAGTCGGTCACGACTGGACCTAATGGTCAGTGGTACCTTTACCTTTACCTTAAATATCTTTTTATTGACACACCCGCTTTAAGGTTCCTTCTTTGGGTCCCCCACCAAGTAAGGTGTGATGGGTGGAAAGAGCCTTTTTGGTAGTGGCATCCTGGTTATTTAATGCCTTGCCCAGCTAAGCTTATCTGGGTGGCCCCAATACTGTAATCATTTTGGCATTAAGTGAAGATCTTTCCATTTTCCCAGGTGTTTTATGTTTTTAAGATAGTTCAGTGCTTTTGGGCTGCTTGGTATGGTTTCCTGCTGTGATTTCTATCTGCGATTATTTGTTTCCGATAATTATTGAACAATATATGAATGTTGTCAGTAGGATAAAGAAACACATACATTCATGCTTCCTCAAAGGGACTGGTTGCATTCCACTGGTTACAACAGGCTGAGAGCCAAATTCAGGCAAATTGAAGGACAGGAGATTCTCTTCTCAGGGATATACTAGGTACTGTACCTTACTGCAAGTACCTCAGTAATTTATCATTCATTAAGTAGCACAAGGCTGCTCTAGTTTTGGATTTTAAATATATCACAAGATGTTCCTTCTTAAATACCAAGGTGTACCTTTCTTTTGAGTGGCTTATCTTCTTTCCTTCTGAAAGAAGCAAATGAAAAAAGAGAAGTGTGTGCTTTTCCTTCACAAGACCCATGAATTCATTCAAAGGGTGATTGTTGCTTAAACACATTGTTGATTATTACAGTCTATACTTATTTATGTTTCTTGCAGACACATGTGCCAGAAATCCATAGGCCAATCAAATCACTGGATGGACAGCAAGAGGGAAATAACCAATTGCATTACGTACAAAAGAATGAAAAGGGAAAGGGTAGAGTGCCAAAGTACACTCTATGGCTAATTGGTTTTGGAGGCACATACTCAAGGAAACCAGTGTTGGGGATGGGCAAGTCGTAGAAACTCTATAGTCGTTCCTCTGCTCTCTGCTCAGCAGATAGTGAAAGGTGAACCTGTCCAAACCAGTTTCTCACTATTTCACTTAAGCTTCACACTTCCGTATCAATTTGCATTTCTTTCTTTCTTTCTTTTTTCTCAAGAAAATTCACCAGCATTTCAGTACATTTTCCTCCCAATATGCACATGTAAATTTATGCATGTAGTGTTGCCTAATACAGGCAACTCTGCAGAGCAATTTTCCTTAATATAATGTGTTTCTATGTTGTATTGGGGTAAGTATTTTTAGACATACTTACCCCAATATATGCTTTTCTTTACATCTTACTTGCCTGGAGAACCGTAGTGCAAAATTCAGAGAAGCGCAAATTTCAAAGGATGGCTGTGTTTTTGTCCTAGTCATGTTTCAGAAACTCAGTCAGGCAAGTTCACCTTTAAACGCAAACCAAATTGAATTTCTCCCCTATCCCTAGCTATGGGGCAGCCAAGCATGGCAGCTGCTGTTCAGGAGAATGACTCCCACATTGCCCTTCCCTGTTCTGCCCTATGCTCTCTGCCCTGCCTACATTCATATTTTACTGCTTAGCTCAAGGCATCTCCCATTCTGACAACTGCATTGTTCTCCTATCAGCAGCTTGGCAAGGTTAAAGGGAAGTGGTGCAAGGATTGTGACATGGGATTAGACCACTTGAATGAGGTACAAAGGTGGTGGAGGACCCACCTGAATTGTTCTTGTGGTAAGTGGGGAGGCAAGCCTCAAAATGCGGGGGGCACTTTTCACACTATTTCCCAGCAGTATCTTAATGTGCCATCCCTGTTTTCAGTGACCCACCCTCTTCCTTGAGTTACCCCGAAAGGGGTGGCGGCAGTAAAAGTTTTGCCTATCACATGGCCTCCAACATTCCCCTGAAGAAAACTGGAACCCATGTCTTTAGGTGCTGCACTTCTGTGGGAGCCAGCTGACATGTGTGGCAGCAAGCCAGCAAGTCTTTTGGTGCCATGCTCTTGCTGGACTTGCATGAGAACTCAGCACTACTGCAAGTGTCAACACTGGCTGCAAGTGCCACCTCCTCCCTCCCTGGGCATGGTGGTGGTGCTGGACAGGGGAAACGGGATAGTCCAGGATAGTCCAGAACTTCCTGACAGTAAGAGCTGTTCGAAAGTGGAATTTGCTGCCAAGGAGTGTGGTGGAGTCTCCTTCTTTGGAGGTCTTTAAGCAGAGGCTTGACAACCATATGTCAGGAGTGCTCTGATGGTGTTTCCTGCTTGGCAGGGGGTTGGACTCGATGGCCCTTGTGGTCTATTCCAACTCTATGATTCTATTCTAAAATCAGAAGCCAGGATAGCTTCTGTAATTCCAGGATATCCTGGGAAAATTGGGACACTTGAAGGGTATGTATTTGTTGGCTTTTTGCAGTATGGTAGCGCTGCAGAGAGCTTGCTGGGGAGACCATGCATTAAAAAGGGACTCAAAAATAACTTAAACAAGGTTTTAATAAGAAAAACAAAAACTCCTTTTACACTAAATACATTAACAAACAAACACGACCCCACCACCAACCCATCCCCTAGGGTAATGGCAGAGCTAGGTGCTGCTCCTTATATACTACACCCAATTCCTGCCACAGCTTAATCAATGCAACTCAGCAGCACCTGCTATGTTTCACAGCTGTAAAGCTGGATCTCGTTATTTTGCTCTGGCCCTTGCTCTGGCCCCTTAAAGATATACACATCGGGTGAAACAATGATGAACCTTTACATTTAAAGAAACAATTCAACAGTATTCAGAGTGAGGGTAATGCTGACCTGCAGATCTCTAACAGCAGAACCACATGGCTTGATATGCAAGAATGGTTGTAATTCAAAGATAGCTACTCTGGACTAAGGGCTGCTTCCCATATCTCTCCACTCTCAGCTTTCAGTAAGCCCCATAGTTGACCGATTGGGATCAGGAGCTCCTTGGTTTTGGTTACAGCACCGAAATGCTTTACAACAGTAAAGCGTTTAATGTTCAATCTGTTCTTGACCAGCTCTTTAGATATGTACAAAGGCTACTTACAGGCTCAGCTAGGAATATTAACTTAACAAACTGGTTTGTTAATCACTTCAGCAATTCTCTTCTACTATAAACTTGCATCTTACACATACAAAATCACAGGCTTGGTTGGGATCCAAAGACTTCATCCAAACCATGGGTAGGCAAACTAAGGCCCAGAGGCTGGATCTGGCCCAATTGCCTTCTAAATCCAGCCCACGGATCAGCGTGTTTTTATATGAGTAGAATGTATCCTTTTATTTAAAATGCATCTCTGGGTTATTTGTGGGGCATAGGAATTCATTCATTTCCCCCCCTTCAAAATATAGTCCGCTCCCCCCAAGGTCTGAGGGACAGTGGACCGCCTCTTTGCTGAAAAGGTTTGCTGACCCCTGATCCGAACCAATGCCCCAATCCTATAGCAACACTATAAAACTCAAAGGAATCAAACTGTAATCAGAAAAGCTAGTGGATCTTTTTTTTTTTTTTTGGTTAGTGCATCAACCCAAACTAATCATGGCACCTCCAGGGCAAATCGGAGGAAGCCGGCATTTGTCCACAGATAGTTTTCCGGGTCATGTGGCCAGCATGACTAAACCACTTCTGGTGCAATGGACACTGTGATGGAAACCAGAGCATACGGACACTCCGTTTATTTTCCTGTCACAGCGGGACCTATTTATCTACTTATCTACAGAGCAACGGGAGCTCACCTTGTTGCACGGATTCAAACTGCCAACCTTCCAACCAGCAAGCCCAAGAGACTCAGTGGTATAGCCCACTGTTTTATTACAACCCAGTCATATATACATAGTTTCTTAGTTAAATAAGAAGAATTGCACTGAAATCCTCACAGATCTTTCATGACGCCTTTAAAAAAATACCGTAATTTTCGTTCTATAAGACACACCAGACCACAAGACGCACCTAGTTTTGGGAGGAAGAAAACAAGAAAAAAAATATTCTGAATCTCAGAAGCCAGAATAGCAAGAGGGATCGCTGTGCAGTGAAAGCATCAATCCCTCTTGCTGTTCTGGCTTCTGGGATAGCTGCGCAGTCTGCATTTGCTCCATAAGACGCACACACATTTCCCCTTACTTTTTAGGAGGGAAAAAGTGAGTCTTATAGAGCAAAAAATACGGTAATTAAAAACTGACATGGGAACTTAAAGACTGGAAAAATTATGAAATGGAGAGAAACCAGAACTGATAGGTTCACTTATCTCTACTTATTCCCAGGTAAGTAAGTTCAGACTGAGGCTTCACAGTGCTAGTTCTGTGTTGGTCTATGTTTCTGACACAATGCAGCAAAACCCCAAACATTGTTAAAATAAAGAAGCAGACAGAGAAAGAGAAAGAGACTCAGTATAAAATGCCAATTACAAAGGAGGCAGAATTCCATCCAGAAGGATGGTAAAAGCCAGTGCAAATGGAGACTAAATACTTGCAATAGGGAACCAATATGGGTAGTTTTGTGTTTATATCTAATCCCAGAAGTAACTCCTCACCCCCAGAAGGCCACAGGAAGAGAATATTGTGCATGCATGCAGGGGAATGTTATAATAACTGAGCAGGCTATGAATTTTGCTCTAATTTGGAATCATTTATTCAGAAGACAGATCTGTAAGTTTATGTTTCTGACAAAGGGCAGTGTATGAACTTTAATTTGGACATTGCCGTCGTTGTCTTTTCTTTTTACAGGCTTGGAAAATGGAGTGAGATTGAGAAATGCAGAAGAGGCAACCTGGTGTCCTTTTCTATGAGTGTGGAACCACCACAAGGGATATTTGATGATACGGGAGCCAATAACATTCATTTCATGTGTGATGATGGGTCTACACTGAAGGGCAAGTCTACATCCTGGGGCAATTTTGGCCCCTGGAGCAGCAACTGCACTACGGGCTTCATATGTGGCATCCAAACAAAGGTGGAAGATAACCAAAACAGTTCTGATATGACAGGACTTAATGATGTGCGGATGTTCTGTTGTGACTGATCTGCCACCCTGCTGCACAGCCCTCGTCCGCTGGCAGCAGAGGATGACAGTGTGCAGTGGTGGTGCTTACCTGGCCTCCTGACAGCTGAACTGCTGCTGCTTGCTGTAAAGGGAGAGGGGCAAGGCATTGGGGAGCTTGGTGTGGTGCAAACACACTGGCAGAGCCAATCCAGTACTCCTGCTGGTGTGTCTGCACTGTGCCGACTGCTTCTCTTTCTGTCCTTCCTTGTAAGCAGCAGTGACTCATCTGTTGGAGGGGTCACCGATTCCCCACCCCCTGAATCAGATAAGGCGATTGTATTTAGACAGAATATAGCATGATTTTGGAAATCTCTGGGGTCTCTTTCAATTTTCAACTGCTACAAGCATATGTGGACTGCTTTTTTAAAACAACAACAACAACAACATAAACTTACTTATAATGAAGTAGACATGCATCAGATCATTAAAAAAGCTAAGTGATTCTCTTGTTTCAATTAAGTCTTCAAATATTACACACGCTAACCCTCATGTTACGTTTGGGGAAAATGTTTGGTTCATTCTCTGTGTCATTTGATACTTTGTTACAGTTCACTTTTTTGTTGTTATATTAAAACTCAGTGAAAATATTATAAAAAAGATATTCACCAGACAAATTTATTGAAAGATGGAATGAAGTTCATTTATGAATCATTGGAATACCAAATTTTGTGACAACAGAAACTATATATGTTATTTTCTCTTACAGAATTCCTTTTGATTATTTCTCTCATACAGAAAAACACACGAGAGACATCTTTTTATAATACATTCGATGACCGCCTGTCCTGTTCTGTTCTTTCACTGTTAAAAAAGAAATAAAATAAGCTGAAGCATATCTCTTTAGCTTATTTAGCATACATCAGGACAAAGAAAACTTGTCTGCTCTCCTTCATGTCCAAAGCAAGAAGCATAAGCAAAACTATACACAAAACGGAAGTTCCCAGCAAGCTGTGCTGGAATGTAAACAGGCATGTGACACACAATAGGCTGTTCCTCTTAAGGTGGAATGGAATATCTTAACACACTCCCCCCCCCCCCCCAGTTGATGGGCATTGCCATTCAAATGGTGTGAATCATGTGATCAATTATGTGGGGCAGAGCTTACCTGCCTGCCCCCATATTGTATTCAAATCGGCACCCCTGGCACCAAGCATCACCAAGAGCTCAAAGTGCTAAGCTCAGAGATAAGCCTCGGGCTGTTATTTGAGAGTAAAGGTAAAGGGACCCCTGACCATTAGGACCAGTCATGACTAACTCTGGGGTTGTGGCGCTCATCTCACTTTATTGGCATTGGGAGCCGGCGTATAGCTTTCCAGGTCATGTGGCCAGCATGACTAAGCCACTTCTGGTGAACCAGAGCAGCGCATGAAAACAGCGTTTACCTTCCTGCCAGAGCGGTACCTATTTATCTACTTGCCCTTTGACTTGCTTTCGAACTGCTAGGTTGGCAGGAGCAGGGACCGAGCAACGGGAGCTCACCTCGTCGCAGGGATTCAAACCACCAACCTTCCGATCGGCAAGTCCTAGCCTCTGTGGTTTAACCCACAGCGCCGAAGGCCACATTTGCACATATTCCTACTCCAGGAGTCTGGTGGAGGAGGTTGCAAATGCCTTTACTCTTAAAGTGCAGGCAGCATTTCACTTACCTTCAATCTTTGCACAATGCTGAAACCAGAGAAAAGACTCTGCTTGCTCTTGGAGAGTAAAAAGCTGTTTTTTATTCTTAAAGGTTAGGGAAAGGGATCTCTGGCTTTCTGAATGTGTGTATGTATACTTGTCCGCCTGCCTCTTTCTCTCTCTATGTGTGCCTGTGGATTTTATTTATTTTCTATTTCTATTTATTTATTTGGATTTTTATCCTGCTTTTGGCCCCATCCACCCATGGAAGATTGGCCACATTCCAATTTACCCCTTGGGGCAAAATCGCTTCCCTGCTCCTGTCATATAGGGATTGATGAATGGATATGTTATGTTATTTTCTTCTGAGTCCTGAAGGACAGCAATCAAAACTATGGTTAGAGAGCAGTGGAGTAGTGGATCCATGATCACATCTGTGGTCCCAAATGCTCAGGTGGCCAGAATAGAAGTTTTCCCCTCTTCCATTTGCTGCACTGGTGAACGGCTGTTGTAGCTGAGTGACCTAGACTGCCACCCTCTTGCAGAGTGTGTCCCTTCTTATCAGCTGTGAGAGGAGCAGGAAGAGGAGATACAGGCAGCATGTGTGTCAGTGTGTGTGTGAGCAAAATAGGGGTGACAAGGTGAAACATTCACCTCTTGTGGTCATGGCAGAGAGAAGTGGGTTAGGAGGAGCTGCTTCCCATAGTGCTCAGCCCTAGGAAGATGCAGAGGTCACCTGGCTAAGTGGAGGAAAAGGCCTCAGAATGCAGCAAGCCAGATGTTTGCACAACAGCTTACTAAAGTGAAATGAAGAGGTGGGGGAAGAGATGTTGCCAAAAGAGAACCAGGGCATGGCGAATTCCCCACGTCATAGGCCCCTGGGATGCCCTCTAAGAAACATAGGATTTCACCTCCCTAAAATACAGGATTGCTCCCTAAAATACACTAATGACTGGCTGTAAGTCACTTTGTGTTGCTCTGGGACAAACACATTTAATCAATAAAATATATCTCAATAGAAGCAGCCCCCACATTCCAGCATTAAAAAGGAACAGTTTCAATAGCAAAGCATAAGACAATATGAAGATGAATATAGAACATCAATAAAAAATATATAGCACACATCTAAAACCATGTGAACACAAAACTTTGGTCAGTAAACATCATAAAGATGGCACCAGGTGGGCCTTTCCAAGGAAGGCATTTCATAAATAGGCTGACACCATCCATTTAAGGAGTAGACAATAAATCACTAGTGCAATATAGTGAAATTGCCCACAGGCCCTTTAAGAGCCTTGATACCCCATGCAGAACTTTCTGTACTGTTTTCAAAGTCACCCCACGCATAACTCACTTCAGTTAATCTAACAGGAAGATCATGGATAATGGACACAAGACTACCTCCAGCCCTGTAAGGTTATAGTGTATCAGATTAAGCTGGTAAAAATTCATTTCAATGAATGATTCATTTCAGCAAAAAAATGGTGAAATGGACAGTTCAGCAATTTGTTTCAGTGCTTGCCTTCAAGCAGCAGTTAGTTTCAGCAGTTAGCTTTGATATTTGGATTAGCCAGTTTTCTAGAGTCAACAATCTGTTTTAGAAATTAAAGGTCATGGATGTACTCGAGTGTAGAACACTCCCTCGAGCAATGGGACTTCCTTTCCTCCCTTTGCATCCCCTGCAGAACCTCAAAAGGTGCTCCAAAGGGTTGGGGAAACGTCCAGAGCAGAGTTTTAGGGGGGGATGAGGAGCTGGCAGAGGAAGAAAAGAAACGAAAAGTCCCATTGCACAAACAGATTTCTGATGTCCATGTGAATGGATCATTGTTTCATTATCCTCCACCTTTGTTTTTAAATCCCAAACTTTGCTTCCAGAATGTCCATCCATATATTCATATGCTCCTGTTTAGACATCAATTGCAGAGACATTTCTTCCTTCAAGGCATTCACTAAAGCTGTTGCAGCTCTTGCTGTTGTTCTGTTGGAGTGCTTTTCATCACGAGTAGGCACCATGTTTTTCAGGTCTGCTTCCTTGTTTGGATGTGTCCGTAACTGCCTTCCATTCAAACAAAAGTGCTGCTGCTGCTGTTTAGTCGTGCCCGACTTTTCGTTACCCCATGGACCAGAGCGCACCAGGCCCTCCTGTCTTCCACTGCTTCCGGCAGTTTGGTCAGCTCATGTTAGTAGCTTCGAGAACACTATCCAACCATCTTGTCCTCTGTCGTCCCCTTCTCCTTGTGCCCTCAATCTTTCCCAGCATCAGGGTCTTTCCCAGGGAGTCTTCTCTTCTCATGAGGTGGCCAAAGTATTGGAGCCTCAGCTTCAGGATCTGTCCTTCCAGTGAGCACTCAGGGTTGATTTCCTTCAGAATGGAGAGGTTTGATCTTCTTGCAGTCCATGGGACTCTCAAGAGTCTCCTCCAGCACCATAATTAAAAAGCAACAATTCTTTGGCAATCAGCCTTGTTTGTGGTCTTGTTTGTGGTCCAGCTCTCACTTCCATACATCACTACTGGGAAAACCATAGCTTTAAATATACGGACCTTTGTTGATGTCTCTAAGTGTCCCTAAGTGCCTTCCATTCAAACAAAAGTAGTGGGCAATATTGCTTTCATTCGCTGAAGTGGTGCTTGCTGATTTTCCAAACCTAAAGGCACCAAGTGTGGTATATCTTGGCCCATTATTTTGGCTCATAGGGATAGTCATTGCTGTATCCGGATGGGAAGCGCTTGCCTCATGCCACCATCTCCCCACTCCTCATAAACATTTTTAAAGACTTGGCAGCTGTCCATTGGCCTTTCTTCCACATGATTGTTTGTATCCTCCAACAGGTCTTTGCAGGTCTCTAACAGACCTCACAGTGTGGCTTCCTGTAAAATTCTGAAGGGTACTATGAAACTGAGGGTGAACTTCAGCAGTTCTGGTATTCTGTCGATATATTTACACTACAAAGTTGTATCTTATTTCTACCAAGTGAACTGTCATGGCTTCACCTGAATGCTTTTGTGAACAGCAGATTGATGAGAGAACTGTAACTCTCCCTTTGAGAAAACTAATCCACATATACAGTGGAGCTACAGTTATCAAGATACAAGACACCTTCTTTTCCCTCTCTCTGACACCCTCTTCTGTATGTGTTGCCCTCCCTCCCCATTTCCTCCATGCCTAGTGGTTTCCCATGAGAAGGAAACATCACTTTTGCTGGAAGTCTGAACTCCCTTCTTGAGGACTTGTGGCAATTTGAGGGTAGGAGAAGTTTCGCACAGGACAGCTCCGCAGCCCAACTGGTTTGGGGGGGGGGGAGAGCTGCTGGGGGAGGGAGGGAGAGAGAGAAAGGGCTGACTTGGGGGGGAGAGACAGCTAGGCGCCGGCCCACCCAGCACCCATCCCTGGGTGGTAGATCACTCCCTGTTTTTGATAATGGATCCTAGAGCAGCGAGTTGCTGAATCCTGTTCTAAAGCACAGTGCACAGTACTGGTCTTTGGCACTGACATGATGTCCTCACCCCTCTGACAGCCCTCCGCACTCTCACAGGCAAATGGGTTCTGGTTGTGGAGGCATTTTCTAAAGGCACTTGTAATGGGGTGGGGCAGGACAAAGAAGATTGCATAGCCTTCCCAATGCTCTGCTTTGTGATGGCTCAGAGGTGTTGCTCAGGACAGGGAGTTCCTACCCTTCATTGTCCTGCCCCCTATAAATCCCCTGCTCACATTCATATTTCCTCACTCGGCTTAAGGACGCTTTCATTCTGCCTGGCAGCTGAGAGACAGTAAGTAGAACTACATTGCTCTGCTCTGAGAAGTTTGGTAAGGGAAGACAAGGCTTGCAGCATGGCCAGAATTACAGAGGCCTGAT
Source organism: Podarcis tiliguerta (assembly GCF_965153285.1). Taxonomy (NCBI): domain Eukaryota; kingdom Metazoa; phylum Chordata; class Lepidosauria; order Squamata; family Lacertidae; genus Podarcis; species Podarcis tiliguerta. The sequence continues at coordinate 20,977,398 of NC_139537.1, read as the reverse complement.
CAGTAGCCAGTAACCAGTGGGGATCCAGTCAAGCATTCTTGTTAGTGGTATTAGGTCCTACTTTTTGTGAAAAGTGTACCCCGCTTTTCACAAAAGATTTCAGGGTATTTAACAATGCATTCCTTTGGAAGTGTTGCAAATCTATGGCAGCATCCCCCGACCTTGTGATCTCTAGATGTTCTGGACTACAATTCCCATCAGCTGGAACCAGCACCGTGTTTGCTGGCTGGGCATGATGGGAGTTGCAGTGCAGCGCATATGGAATTCACCAGGGTGGGGAAGGTTGACCTAAGGGGCGCTGCAAGGCTATGCCGTTTCCATGTAAAAATTTGTAGATCAGTGTTGCAGGAGGTCCCAGGTATATCCTCCAGCATCTCCTAGTAGGGCTCGGAAGTCCCCTGTCTGAAACTTTGGAGAGTAGCTCTAGTGTAGACAGAACTAAGCTAGATAACCAATAGCCTGGCTTAAAATAAGGCAATTTCCTGTGTTCCTAGAGTGAAGCCCCTGCTAAAGTGGGTATCTCTGATGTGGAGGCACTTACAATAAGTTCCAAGATGCTTAAGGATGGGTTGGCTACAGGGTAGCTCTTCCCTGTAGAGCTGGTGGGAAGGTGATTGGCTCTGCTAAGAGCCTAAGGCATCAGGCAGAGACAGAAGTAAGGAAAACTCACCCACCTTCAGTTAGGCACAAGTCTTAGGCTTATGCACACATTACACTGGGCAGAGGTGTATCCTTTCTCTACACTTATTCTAGTGCTTGTGTGAAAGAGTGTACACTGATTGATTTGTGCACCTCAGCTACAGTGAACACAGGTACACAGAATTACACTTACAGGAATGCACTGAGAGGACACCCCTTGAGGTGAAAAGCGAGAGCAGGCTGGAGCAAGAAAGACAAATGTAGCGGAAGTACTTTCCTCCATTTATTTACTTATTTATGCTTTCTACTTGCTAGTATGAGTATCTGCCAAATAAATTGTGATGATGGCAGGTAGCTGAGTGGAGTCTCCTGCCAATTCTATTTAAATGTTACACCTGTCTTCACCCTAAACCATTTTACTTTATTGAGCTATTTGGGGCTGATAGGAAGTATGTGTTTGTTTCAAGTTAAATGACAATTTGTGTTCCCATCCCTAGGTGTGGCAATTTCTCCCTTCTGTCTTACACCTGAGACTGTGTGTGTGTGTGCGCGCCTGTGTGTGTGTGTGTGTGTGAGAGAGAGAGAGAGAGAGAGAGAAATCCCTTAAGAAAAAGAGAAACAGAAATTGGAGGGGGAGTTTTAATAGGAAGGCCAAATTGCCAAGACATAGGAAATACAGCAACTTGGTTGTTGAACGCCTTGCGACTCGAACGTTTTGGCTCCTGAACGCTGCAAACCTGGAAGTGAGTGTTCTGGTTTGCAAATGTTCTTTGGAACCCAAACATCCGACGGGGCTTCCATGGCGTCCGATTGAGTGCAAGAAGCTCCTTGGTTTTTAATGTTTTTGGAAGTTGAATGGGCTTTCGGAACGGATTCTGTTCAAGAACCAAGGTACGGCTGTACATTTTGGCAAGGGTGAAGGGTGGGTAAGAAATTCACGATTTAGTTAGTTAGAAATCAAAAGGTGTAGTCAGAAAAGCCATCAACTGATTTTACTACATCAAACAAAAGTAACCACACTTCCCTCCAGAGGAAAATGCAAATTTGGGACCAGAGGAAAGAGACACTATTCTTAAGGAATAGATTCTCAAGGCTGTTATTCATCCAATTACTTTTTGCAGCTAGGTCTGGTGCAGATCACTTTCCATGGAACTCCCTGTCAGCGCTGTGGTCTTCCTCTTCTTCTCCTACCATCTCTGTGATGCAGCAGACCGAAAACATAATGCAGTCCTCACTGTGTCCAATGGAGGGGACGATGGTGATTGGGGAAAACCTGAATTCTGTCCCACGGGATATGCAAACGGATTCCAAATGAAGGTAAATGCCTATCTATACTCTGAATTTTGACACCCTGATGTTAAGGCGTGGTCACAATATTATACAGACGTATGAAAAGCACAAACAAACAAACAAACAAACAAACACCTTTATTTAGAAAGAAGGGCAGGGAAAGCAGCAGACAGAATGAAAAATGCAGCCTCTATCACAGAACCCATGCAGGGTCCCAGAAACACCAAGATGCCAGGTCTGTAGCATGTAATATACAGTACAATTTACTCATTACTGAATCCCAGGCATGTCAACAGGATTTTCTGGGCCCAACACACAGTATATGGCCTGGGTCCTCATGTTAGGTTTCGGTGTGTTGCCACTGTGCAGTGCTTGGAGTCACAGGACTCTGTTTACATTCCAGAGACATTCCAGACTGTTGGAAGTCTCACGGAAGATGGGAGACGGATGTGATGTTACTGGTTTCCTGTTCCTTTGTTTTCCAGTTGCTCTCTGCTTTCACAGAGAGCGGATGTATGCTTTTCTGTCTGCGTAACTAGAAATCAAACTCTTTGCAATGTAGCTCAATGCTTTGTGTAGTATGTAAATATTGTCCTCTTTTGAGGGTGGAGTAGAGTGCCCCAAAATAAATCAGTAACCACAAATATAATAAAAAGTCTCACAGACAGAATACAAACAGGTAAAGCTTTTCTCCATCATTGTATTTCCATACTAGAGAAGGGATAACCTGCTGAATTTCTGTCTCTGACACAGCTGGGAAAGGCACAAAAACCCTACTTTCCTTCAAGGCCAACCCTAAACCAAAGCAAGGGCTGCAATATTGTATCCATGTATTTGGGAGTAAGCCCCATTAAACAAAGAAAGACTTCTGAATAGACATATTAATTATACAGTGAATTCTTCAGACATGCCTAAGCCTCCTTGCAAAGTACAGTTGCTGTGTGTGTGGAGGGGATGATTTCACACTCGCCCGCAATTATCCTGCAGTAGGAACTGCAGAAAATAACTTCCAGGTAGTACCCGATTTCAGATGAGCCAACCACAAGAAAGACGCATCCTGGTCGTTGGGAAGAAAGGAAGGGCAAACTGTGGAGATTCCAAGAACCAGAAAAAGAGGCAGAAGCAGGAGAGGAAAAGAACAGCTCTAGACCTCCAGGGAATCTTCTCACCTGGCACCCAAACAGCTCATGCAACAATGACAACTTTGAGTTGTTAAAGGAGGGGAGGGGGTAGGTAGAAGGGACCACATCCCAGTGGCAGAGTATATGCTTTTCATATGGAAGGTCTCAGGTTAAAACCTAATGATTTCCATATTCCAAGTCTGGGAAAGGGTTTGCTTTGGGATCCTGTTGAGCTATTCCTGGTCAGAGTAGACAGAAATGGTCTAGAAGACCAAATGGTCTGACATACTAAAACTAGGGGACGAATTTTCTCCTTTCTCTTAAATAATAAAGAGACATAAGAACAGGCCTGTGTGGGTTTCATTCTGAGAGCTGTTACATTTCTCATAATGTTTGCTCATCTGGATTGCACACAACTGGATGCAGGTTGTCTATGACAGCAATTAGCAGGGACAGATTTAGGGGAGCGTGGCTGGTTTGGTCGCACTGCGTGAAGAGTTCTGGGGGTGCCTCAGAGTGTGCCACAACTATTATTTAGAATGGAAGTCAGGAAGTGGAGGGGTGCCAAATTATGGCATTGTACAGGGCGCTACTGAAATTTGGGACCCCAAGGTCTGCCACTGCTGAATAGAAAGGCTGATTCCCAATCCCACATTTGTTCATCTCCATCCTACGGATGGAAATGTTTTTGTTCTTTGAGGTGAATGTAAATCCTCATCTATGTCCAGTACCTGTGGGCAATTGTGTGCACATGACTTGAGCTAGTACTGCTCATTGCTGATCTAGCTAGGTCATTGCAAGCCCTTGCACATAGAAATTTGCACTGAAAAAATGTTGTTTGGCTCACAAATAAATGTTGCCAGTACTTTAGATGCAGATTGAAGCACCAGTCTCTCTCTCCCCCCCCCCCTTCTCCACCAGTTTCGCAGAGATGTAAACGAAGGCTTTAGAACAGATTTCTCTCTGAAGGGCATCCGTCTCCACTGCACTGATGGAAAAACAGTAGAGTCTAAAAGTGGAGTGTGAGTAGTTATTTGAATTTCTCTTCCTTTATTAACTTGTTGCTTGGAAGTATGGGGTAGGAGCGGGAGGGGTAGATTGAAATATTTCATGCTAGATTAAAGGCAAATGGTAATCTGGACACGCTCTGAGTTTAACAGCCCCCAAATATACCTGCTTGCACAAAGTCCTGTGGAACTTTGCACAAAGTCCTGTGGAATGGAGGCAAAATTCAAATTGGTTCACATTTGAAGGCGAATCTGTTCTATACATCCTTTCTGAAATAAGCTTTTTGCTCTAATTTGGAATTATATCTCTGGAGAGACTTTAAAAATAAAAATTCATTGACAAAGTTGTGGTATATAAATTTCTATTTAGACATTGCCATCCTTTTCTTTACAGGGACGGGGAATGGATTGCGGTTCAGAAATGCCCCCAAGGCAACATGGTGTCCTTTTCTTTGACTACTGAAATACCACAAGTGCTAGTTCCTAATGCAGTCAGTAATCTTGAGGTCCTCTGCAGTGGTGGGGCTAAAGTGAAGAAACATATCATTGAACGGATGGAAGAGGGCAAAATGAGCGAGCGCTGCCCTCGTGGCTTCATATGTGGCATCCAAACAAGGGTGTCGAAAGAGAATCAAGTGCTTGTTATAGTACAACTTCGTGACGTGAAGATGTTCTGTTGTGACTGATCCACCACCCTGCTGCACAGCCCTCTTCCACTGGCAACAGAGGATGACAGGGTGGAGTGGTGGTGCTTACCTGGCCTCCTGACAGCTGAACTGCTGCTGCTTGCTGGAAGGGAGAGAGGCAAGTCATTGGGGAGCTTGGTGTGGTGCAAACACACTGGCAGAGCCAATCTGGTACCCCTGCTGGTGTGTTTGCACTGTGCCAACTGCTTCTCTTCCTGTCCTTCCTTGTAAGCAGCAGTGACTCATCTGTTGGAGGGGTCACCGATTCCCCACCCCCTGAATGAGATAAAGGGATTGTATTTAGACAGAATATAGCATGATTATGGAAATCTCTGGGGTCTCTTTCAACTTTCAAGTATATTTAGGCTGCTGAAAAAAAAATCAAGCTTGCTTATAATGTAGTAGGCATGCACCAGATCATAAAACCAGCTAAGTGATTCTCTTGTTTCAATTAATTCTTAAAATATTACACATGCTAACAGTCATGTTATGTTGGGGGGAAATGTTTGGTTCATTCTCTGTATCATTTGAGATACATTTTGTTATAGTTCACTCTTTTGCTGTTACAGTAAAACTCATTGAAAATATTAATAAAAAAGACATTCACCCGACAAATATTTTGAACGCCGGAATGACGTTCATTTATGAATGACCGGAATACTAAATTTTCTGACAGCATAGACTATATATGTTATTTTCTCTTACTGAATTCCTTTTGATTATTTCTCTCATACGCAAGTACAGGAGAGACATCTTTCTATAATATCATTGATTGCCTGTTCTGTTCTTTCACCAATAAAAATGAAATGAAATGAAGAGTAAGTGTGTCCCTTCTTATCAGCTGTGAGAGGAGCAGGAAGAGGAGATACAGGCAGCACGTGTGTCAGAGTGTGTGCGAGCAAACTAGGGGTGACAAGGTGAAACATTCACCTCTTGTGGTCGTGGCAGACAGAAGTGGGTTAGGAGGAGCTGCTTCCCATAGTGCTCTGCCCTAGGAAGATGCAGAGGAGGAAAAGGCCTCAGAATGCAGAAAGCCGGAAGTGTGCACAACTGCTTCCTAAAGTGAAATGAAGAGGTGGGGGAAGAGATGTTGCCAAAAGAGAACTGGGATATGGCAATGCCCTCCCTAAAATGCACTAATGGCTCGTTGTAAGTCACTTTGTGTTGTTCTGGGAAAGATAAAAAGAAAAATGGATTTTAATATACAAAATCAAGATTTGAATTACAGTTGTTAAGTAATAAGGTTAAAATATTATCAAAAATGTATAAATTACTTTTGGAATGGCATGTCAAGGACGAAGAGGTTAAATCAGTTATGATACTCTGTGGTAAAGATATAGGCCATAATATACAGTTTGAGGATTGGGAAAAATTATGGAAGGAAGGAATAAACTGTACAGCTTGCTGTTCACTTAAAGAAAATGTAATGAAAATGATGTGTACATGGTACATTACACCAGTGAGGTTAGCAAAAATGTATAAAGTAAATAACCAATGTTGGAAAGGTAAAGGAAAAGAAGGTACTTTCTACCACATGTGGTGGACTTTTAAGGAGGTAAAGGCTTTCCGGGAGATGATATGCAATGAAATTTAAAAAATGTTGAAATAAACATGTGTAAAAAACCCCCAGAAGCCTTCTTAATTGGTATTGTGGGTAGTGAAATACATAGACAAGAAACTGTTTTTATATGCAACAACCACAGCAAGAATATTATTAGCCCAAGGATGGAAGCAGCAAGAAAAAAACTCATTCACAGAAAAAAACAAGTGAGGGAGCGACACCAGGGGACAGGAAGGGCTCAAGACAGGAGTCAGAACTTAAAGGGGATATATTGAAAATGTTTGCTGAAATTAAAAAGGACATAAAAGAAAGTGAAAAAAATATAGAATCCAAGTTAGAACAGGTGGATAAAACAATAGGACAAATGGATAAAAAAATAGAAGTGACGGTGAATGAATTGAAGGGACAAATAAAGGAGGTTACTAAAAGGACACAAAGCTTGGAAGAAGGGTTGAAAAGAACAAAGTTAGAAGTGTCTTTCCTTGTAAGCAGACTCATCTGTTGGAGGGGTCACTGATTCCCCTCCCCCTGAATCAGATAAGGCGATTGTATTTAGACAGAATATAGCATGATTTTGGAAATCTCTGGGGTCTCTTTCAATTTTCTACTGCTACAAGCATATGTGGACTGCTTTTTTTAAAAACAACAACATAAACTTACTTATAATGAAGTAGACATGCACCATATAATTAACAAAGCTAAGTGATTCTCTTGTTTCAATTAAGTCTTAAAATATTACACACGCTAACCCTCATGTTACGTTTGGGGAAAATGTTTGGTTCATTCTCTGTGTCATTTGATACTTTGTTACAGTTCACTTTTTTGTTGTTATATTAAAACTCAGTGAAAATATTACAAAAAAGACATTCACCAGACAAATTTATTGAAAGATGGAATGAAGTTCATTTATGAATCATTGGAATACCAAATTTTGTGACAACAGAAACTATATACCGGTATGTTATTTCCTCTTACAGAATTCCTTTTGATTCTTTCTCTCATACAGAAAAACACACGAGAGACATCTTTTTATAATACATTCGTTGACCGCCTGTTCTGTTCTTTCACTGTTAAAAAAGAAATAAAATAAGCTGAAGCATATGTTTATCTCTTACACATCCTATGGAGTAAATGTAGGTCTGTGGACTGTAACAAGTGCTTCTTGTAAAAATAAAATCTGTCTTGGGACTTGTCCTCATTTGAGCTGTAACTCACTAGGAATCCACGTTTTATCGCTTTGAATTTGCCCTCATTAGTCCACACAGTCAGGTATTTGGAGTTGAGGACCCAGTCAGTGAATGTGTGTCTGTGTTGTCAACCATTTCCATTGTTTTTTGGTCCCTCTGAGTTTTCGTGTGCCTGCCTCCACAGGTTAAAAAGGCAGCACTGCTCTTTTTGCCCTCCTATCTTCCTACCTCCACTTGAGAATGTCCATAATCCTCCCTTAAAAAAACTTTCCTGAACAAATTTGTGCACATAAGTACTGGCAGGTAGGATCCTAGAATGCAACAACTGATTGGCTTGTAGAAGAAGACCAATCAGGCTCCAGGAGGAAGTTAATCAGCCTATTAGGCTGGTAGGATCGTAGAATGCAACAACTGATTGGCCTGCAGGAGAAGACCCATCAGGCTCCAGGAGGGAAGCAGAATCAGCCAATCAGATGGGACTCTTGTGTAAATAATGTAAATAGCGGCTCGAGGTTGGTTTTTTTTTGGGGGGGGGATTCAATCACTGTTTTACAAGCAGCAATAAAGAGCACAAAATCACTCCAAGTATATCTCAGGGTAGGAGAAGTTTCGCACAGGACAGCTCCACAGCCCAACTGGTGTGAGGGGGGGGGAGCTGCTGGGGGGGGGGGAGGGAGAGAGAGAAAGGGCTGACTTGGGGGGGAGAGACAGCTAGGGGCCGGCCCAACCAGCACCCATCCCTGGGTGGTAGATCACTCCCTGATTCTGATAATGGATCATAGAGCAGCGAGTTGCTAAATCCTGTTCTAAAGCACAGTGCACAGTACTGGTCTTTGGCACTGACATGATGTCCTCACCCCTCTGACAGCCCTCCCCACTCTCACAGGCAAATGGGTTCTGATTGTGGAGGCATTTCCTAAAGGCTACTGGTAATGGGGTGGGGCAGGACAAAGAAGATTTCATAGCCTTCCCAATGCTCTGCTTTGTGCTGGCTCAGAGGAGGTGTTGCTCAGGACAGAGAGTTCCTACGCTTCATTGTCCTGCCCCCTATAAATCCCCTGCTCACATTCATATTTCCTCACTCGGCTTAAGGACGCTTTCATTCTGCCTGGCAGCTGAGAGACAGTAAGTAGAACTACATTGCTCTGCTCGGAGAAGTTTGGTAAGGGAAGACAAGGCTTGCAACATGGCCAGAATTACAGAGGCCTGATCAGTATCCAGTAACCAGTGGGGATCCAGTCAAGCATTCTTGTTAGTGGTATTAGGCCCTACTTTTTGTGAAAAGTGTACCCCGCTTTTCACAAAAGATTTCAGGGTATTTAACAATGCATTCCTTTGGAAGTGTTGCAAATCTATGGCAGCATCCCCCGACCTTGTGATCTCTAGATGTTCTGGACTACAATTCCCATCAGCTGGAACCAGCACCGTGTTTGCTGGCTGGGCATGATGGGAGTTGCAGTCCAGAGCATATGGAATTTACCAGGGTGGGGAAGGTTGGCCTAAGGGGCGCTGCAAGGCTATGCCCTTTCCATGTAAAAATTTGTAGATCAGTGTTGTAGGAGGTCCCAGGTATATCCTCCAGCATCTCCTAGTAGGGCTGGGAAGCCCCCTGTCTGAAACTTTGGAGAGTAGCTCTAGTGTAGAGAGAACTAAGCTAGATAACCAATAGCCTGGCTTAGAATAAGGCAATTTCCTGTGTTCCTAGAGCGAAGCCCCTGCTAAAGTGGGTATCTCTGATGTGGAGGCACTTAGCCCAAGCTGAATACTTTTTTTTTGTAGGCAAAAAATGGCTATTATAAAGAGCTCTGTAGAAGAAATACATCTACTCCCTCTGTGTTGTCTATCCCTCTCCCACCAACACCAGACTTTAGTAAGACCAGCAGAATACTGGTGCCTGCAGAAGGTCACTGGTTTTCCCCACTGTGCCCTGCAAAACTGTGGGAAAGAGGGCTGGTTCATCTCTCAGGAGCAGTTTCCAACTGTTTTTCAAACTGGTGCTCTGGTGTGGAATTAATAATGCTGTGAGTTTGCTACAATAAGTTCCAAGATCCTTAAGGATGGGTTGGCTACAGGGTAGCTCTTCCCTGTAGAGCTGGTGGGAAGGTGATTGGCTCTGCTAAGAGCCTAAGGCATTAGGCAGAGACAGAAGTAAGGAAAACTCACCCACCTTCAGTTAGGCACAGGTCTTAGGCTTATGCACACATTACCCTGGGCAGAGGTGTATCCTTTCTCTACACTTATACTAGTGCTTGTGTGAAAGAGTGTACACTGATTGATTTGTGCACCTCAGCTACAGTGCACACAGGTACACAGAATTACACTTACAGGAATGCACTGAGGGGACACCCCTTGAGGTGAAAAACGAGAGCAGGCTGGAGCAAGAAAGACAAATGGAGCGGAAGTACTTTCCTCCATTTATTTATTTATTTACTTATTCATTCATTCATTCATTCATTCATTCTACTTGCTAGTATGAGTATCTGCCAAATAAATTGTGATGATGGCAGGTAGCTGAGTGGAGTCTCCTGTCAATTCTATTTAAATGTTACACCTGTCTTCACCCATTTTACTTTATTGAGCTATTTGGGGCTGATAGGAAGTATGTGTTTGTTTCAAGTTAAATGACAATTTGTGTTCCCATCCCTAGGTGTGGCAATTTCTCCCTTCTGTCTTACACCTGAGACAGTGTGTGTGTGTGTGTGTGTGTGAGAGAGAGAGAGAGAGAGAGAGAGAGAGAAAGAAATCCCTTAAGAAAAAGAGAAACAGAAATTGGAGGGGGAGTTTTAATAGGAAGGCCAAATTGCCAAGACGTAGGAAATACAACAACTTGGTTGTTGAATGCCTTGCGACTCGAACGTTTTGGCTCCTGAACGCCGCAAACCTGGAAGTGAGTGCTCTGGTTTGCAAATGTTCTTTGGAACCCAAACATCCGATTGAGTGCAAGAAGATCCTGCAGCCAATCAGAAGCCGTGTCTTGGTTTTTAATGTTTTTGGAAGTTGAATGGGCTTTCGGAACGGATTCTGTTCAAGAACCAAGGTACGGCTGTACATTTTGGCAAGGGTGAAGGGTGGGTAAGAAATTCACGTTTTAGTTAGTTAGAAATCAAAAGGTGTAGTCAGAAAAGCCATCAACTGATTTTACTACATCAAACAAAAGTAACCACACTTCCCTCCAGAGGAAAATGCAAATTTGGGACCAGAGGAAAGAACCACTATTCTTAAGGAATAGATTCTCAAGGCTGTTATTCATCCAATTAATTTTTGCAGCTAGGTCTGGTGCAGATCACTTTCCATGGAGCTCCCTGTCAGCGCTGTGGTCTTCGTCTTCTTCTCTTACCATCTCTGTGGTGCAGAAGACCGAAAACATAATGCAGTCCTCACTGTGTCCAATGGAGGGAACGATGGTATATGGGGAAAACCTGAATTCTGTCCCACGGGATATGCAAACGGATTCCAAATGAAGGTAAATGCCTATCTATAGTCTGAATTTTGACACCCTGATGTTAAGGCGTGGTCACAATATTATATAGACGTATGAAAAGCACAAACAAAGAAACACCTTTATTTAGAAAGAAGGGCAGGGAAAGCAGCAGACAGAATGAAAAATGCAGCCTCTATCACAGAACCCATGCAGGGTCCCAGAAACACCAAGATGCCAAGTCTGTAGCATGTAATATACAGTTCGATTTACTAATTACTGAATCCCAGGCATGTCAACAGGATTTTCTGGGCCCAACACACAGTATATGGCCTGGGTCCTCATGTTAGGTTTCTGTGTGTTGCCACTGTGCAGTGTTTGGAGTCACAGGACTCTGTTTACATTCCAGGGATTCCAGACTGTTGGAAGTCTCACGGAAGATGGGAGACGGATGTGATGTTACTGGTTTCCTGTTCCTTTGTTTTCCAGTTGCTCTCTGCTTTCACAGAGAGCGGATGTATGCTTTTCTGTCTGCGTAACTAGAAATCAAACTCTTTGCAATGTAGCTCATATTTCTCGCCCTTCCCTGCTGCTGGATACTCTGCGTAATGAGGGAATGTGCCTGGAGCCTTATCAGAGGTGTCGGAGGCGATTCCAGAGGACTCGACCGGAGGATGAGCTTTTCCAGCTCGGTCGTAGCGGAGGCTCCGACACCTCTGAGGACAGCTTTTCATTAAATTTGCATATGCTTTGTGTAGTATGCAAATATTGTCCTCTTTTGAGGGTGGAGTAAAAAGGTAAAAGGTAAAGGTACCCCTGCCCGTACGGGCCAGTCTTGCCAGACTCTAGGGTTGTGCGCCCATCTCACTTAAGAGGCCAAGGGCCAGCACTGTCCGGAGACACTTCCGGGTCACGTGGCCAGCGTGACATCACTGCTCTGGCCAGCCAGAGCCGCACACGGAAACGCCGTTTACCTTCCCGCCAGTAAGCGGTCCCTCACATGACTTGAGCTAGTACTGCTCATTGCTGATCTAGCTAGGTCATTGCAAGCCCTTGCACATAGAAATTTACACTGAAAAAATGTCGTTTGGCTCACAAATAAATGTCAGAAAAGCACTGTTTAATGTCTGGATAAGATATAAGGACTTGTTAGAAAATAAAACCCCAAGATGGCTGTCACCAATGGAAGCGAAAGCCCTAAAAAAGCTCAATATGGAGGCCAAATGGCCGAAGTATTGGGAAATTTTGGAACAGGAGGGAGACAAACTAAAATTGCAGTGTTTTGAAAAACTAAAAAGCAAAGTGCGAGACTGGCTTCATTATTACCAGATAATGGAGGCATACAAATTGGATAGAAAAATTGGCTTCCAGGTGGAAAAATCAAAATTGGAAACAGAACTGTTAGAACCCAAAACTAAGATTTTGTCAAGAATGTATAACTTGCTGTTGAAATGGAATACTCAGGATGAAACAGTAAAATCTGCTATGATTAAATGGGCACAAGATGTTGGACATAACATAATGATGGCTGACTGGGAGCAGTTATGGACCACTGGTATGAAATTTACGGCATGTAATGCCTTAAGAGAGAATATTATGAAAATGATATACAGGTGGTACATGACACCAGTCAAGCTAGCAAAAATCTATCATTTGCCCGATAATAAATGTTGGAAATGTAAAGAAACTGAAGGTACATTCTTTCACCTTTGGTGGATGTGCCCAAGGATTAAGACCTTCTGGGAAATGATATATAATGAAATGAAAAAGGTGTTTAAATATACCTTTCCGAAGAAACCAGAGGCCTTTCTCGTGGGCATGGTCGGCCAATTGGTGCCAAAGAAGGATAGAACTTTTTTAATGTATGCCACAACAGCAGCAAGAATACTTATTGCGCAGTATTGGAAGACACAAGAACTACCCACTATGGAAGAATGGCAGATGAAGGTGATGGACTACATGGAATTGGCAAAAATGACTGGCAGAATCAGGGACCAGGGAGAAGAGACGGTGGAAGAAGATTGGAAGAAATTTAAAGACTATTTACAGAAATATTAAAAGATTAATGAATGTTAGAATGACATCGGATTGAGGTTAAAAGGTTATTAGCAACAAAGTGGTGAAGGAGTATGGAAAATTCGAAGGTTAAAAGGTGTAAAATTAAAAGGTTTAACATATTAAGATACTAAGAAAGGATTAGGCTATATTAAGATATTAAGATAAAGATTAAGTGAAGACAGAGGGAAGGGATTTGCTGATTAAATATTTGAACTGGAATACAGTGAGGGGAGGTGTGGGGAAGTCTGGGAAATAAGCAAATGCGAGGAATATAATGAAAATAGAATTGTTTTTATTTGTTTTTTCTGTGTTGTTGTTTTTGTCTTTTTGTACTTTTGTACTTTGGTATTTTTCTTTTGTTTTTCCTTTTATGTAAAAACCCTAATAAAAAATATTATATAAAAAACAACAACAAATAAATGTTGCCAGTACTTTAGATGCAGATTGAAGCACTAGTCTCTCTCTCTCTCTCTCCCCCCCCCCCGTTCTCCACCAGTTTCGCAGAGATGTAAACGAAGCCTATAGAAAAGATTTCACTCTGAAGGGCATCCGTCTCCACTGCACTGACGGAAAAACAGTAGAGTCTAAAAGTGGAAAGTGAGTAGCTTTTTGAATTTCTCTTCCTTTATTAACTTGTTGCTTGGAAGTTTGGGGTAGGAGCGGGAGGGGTAGATTGAAATATTTCATGCTAGATTAAAGGCAAATGGTAATCTGGACACGCTCTGAGTTTAACAGCCCCCAAATATACCTGCTTGCACAAAGTCCTGTGGAACTTTGCACAAAGTCCTGTGGAATGGAGGCAAAATTCAAATTGGTTCACATTTGAAGGCGAATCTGTTCTATACATCCTTTCTGAAATAAAGCTTTTTGCTCTAATTTGGAATTACATCTCTGGAGAGACTTTAAAAATAAAAATTCATTGACAAAGTTGTGGTATATAAATTTCTATTTAGACATTGCCATCTTTTTCTTTACAGGCTCGGGGAATGGATTGCGGTTCAGAAATGCCCCCAAGGCAACATGGTGTCCTTTTCTTTGACTATTGAAATACCACAAGTGCTAGTTCCTCATGCAGTCAGTAACCTTGAGGTCCTCTGCAGTGGTGGGGCTAAAGTGAAGAAAGATATCTTTGAACGGATGGAAGAGGGCAAAATGAGCAAGCGCTGCCCTCGTGGCTTCATATGTGGCATCCAAACAAGGGTGGCGAATGAGAATCAATTGCTTGGTAAAGTAGAACTTCATGACGTGAAGATGTTCTGTTGTGACTGATCCACCACCCTGCTGCACAGCCCTCTTCCACTGGCAGCAGAGGATGACAGGGTGGAGTGGTGGTGCTTACCTGGCCTCCTGACAGCTGAACTGCTGCTGCTTGCTGGAAGGGAGAGAGGCAAGTCATTGGGGAGCTTGGTGTGGTGCAAACACACTGGCAGAGCCAATCCAGTACTCCTGCTGGTGTGTTTGCACTGTGCCGACTGCTTCTCTTCCTGTCCTTCCTTGTAAGCAGCAGGGACTCATCTGTTGGAGGGGTCACCGATTCCCCACCCCCTGAATGAGATAAAGGGATTGTATTTAGACAGAATATAGCATGATTATGGAAATCTCTGGGGTCTCTTTCAACTTTCAAGTATATTTAGGCTGCTGAAAAAAAAATCAAGCTTGCTTATAATGTAGTAGTCATGCACCAGATCATAAAAACCAGCTAAGTGATTCTCTTGTTTCAATTAAGTCTTAAAATATTGCACACGCTAACAGTCATGTTATGTTGGGGGGAAATGTTTGCTTCATTCTCTGTATCATTTGAGATACATTTTGTTATAGTTCACTCTTTTGCTGTTACAGTAAAACTCATTGAAAATATTAATAAAAAAGACATTCACCCGACAAATATATTGAACGCCGGAATGACGTTCATTTATGAATCACCGGAATACTAAATTTTCTGACAGCATAGACTATATATGTTATTTTCTCTTACTGAATTCCTTTTGATTATTTCTCTCATACGCAAGTACAGGAGAGACATCTTTCTATAATATCATTGATTGCCTGTTCTGTTCTTTCACCAATAAAAATGAAATGAAATGAAGAGTAAGTGTGTCCCTTCTTATCAGCTGTGAGAGGAGCAGGAAGAGGAGATACAGGCAGCACGTGTGTCAGAGTGCGTGCGAGCAAACTAGGGGTGACAAGGTGAAACATTCACCTCTTGTGGTCGTGGCAGACAGAAGTGGGTTAGGAGGAGCTGCTTCCCATAGTGCTCAGCCCTAGGAAGATGCAGAAGTCACCTGGCTGAGAGGAGGAAAAGGCCTCAGAATGCAGCAAGCCGGAAGTGTGCACAACTGCTTCCTAAAGTGAAATGAAGAGGTGGGGGAAGAGATGTTGCCAAGAGAGAACTGGGATATGGCGATGCCCTCCCTAAAATGCACTAATGGCTCATTGTAAGTCACTTTGTGTTGTTCTGGGCAAACACATTTAATTAATTAAAAAATAAATCTCAATAGAAGCAGCCCCCGCACTCCAGCTTTAAAAAGCCACAGTTTCAATAACACAATATAAAGATGAATATACAACATCACAAAAAATATACACAGCACACATCTAAAACCCTGTGAATTCAAAGGTTCAGTTTTAAAACTTTGGACAATAAAGACCACAAAGATGGCACCAGGTGGGCCTTTCCAGGGAAGGCATTTCATAACCAGGCTGACACCACTTATAAGACCCTGTATCCAGGAGCACTGGAAGAGAGCCTCTGATGATGATATTGGGGTCCAGGTAAGTAGACCTGGGAAGAGGTGATCCTTGAGGTAAGATGCTCCCAGGTCATTTAAGGACTTTAATGGTCAAGAACAGTGCCTTGAACTGGATCCAGAAATGACTGGAAGCCAGAGTAGACAATAAATCACTAGTGCAATATAGTGAAATTTTCCAGAAGCCCTTTAAGAGTCTTGATAACATATGCGGAACTTTCTGTACTCTTTTCAAAGTCACCCCACCTATAACTCACTGCAGTTAATCTAGCAGGAAGATAATAGACACGGATAATAGATAATAGACATGGATAATAGACACAAGACTACCTCCAGCCCTGAAATGTTTAAAGAGGATAAAAAGAAAAATGGATTTGAATATACAAAATCAAGATTTGAATTACAGTTGTTAAGTAATAAGGTTAAAATATTATCAAAAATGTATAAATTACTTTTGGAATGGCATGTCAAGGACGAAGAGGTTAAATCAGGTATGATACACTGGGGTAAAGATATAGGCCATAATATACAGTTTGAGGATCGGGAAAAATTATGGAAGGAAGGAATAAACTGTACAGCTTGCTGTTCACTTAAAGAAAATGTAATGAAAATGATGTGTACATGGTACATTACACCAGTGAGGTTAGCAAAAATGTATAAAGTAAATAAACAATGTTGGAAAGGTAAAGGAAAAGAAGGTACTTTCTACCACATGTGGTGGACTTTTAAGGAGGTAAAGGCTTTCCGGGAGATGATATGGTTTACTAAAAGGACACAAAGCTTGGAAGAAGGGTTGAAAAGAACAAAGTTAGAAGTGTCTTTCCTTGTAAGCAGACTCATCTGTTGGAGGGGTCACTGATTCCCCTCCCCCTGAATCAGATAAGGCGATTGTATTTAGACAGAATATAGCATGATTATGGAAATCTCTGGGGTCTCTTTCAATTTTCAACTGCTACAAGCATATGTGGACTGCTTTTTTTAAAAAAAAACACAAAACAAAATAACAACATAAACTTACTTACAATGAAGTAGACATGCACCATATAATTAACAAAGCTAAGTGATTCTCTTGTTTCAATTAAGTCTTAAAATATTACACACGCTAACCCTCATGTTACGTTTGGGGAAAATGTTTGGTTCATTCTCTGTGTCATTTGATACTTTGTTACAGTTCACTTTTTTGTTGTTATATTAAAACTCAGTGAAAATATTACAAAAAAGACATTCACCAGACAAATTTATTGAAAGATGGAATGAAGTTCATTTATGAATCATTGGAATACCAAATTTTGTGACAACAGAAACTATATACCGGTATGTTATTTCCTCTTACAGAATTCCTTTTGATTATTTCTCTCGTACAGAAAAACACACGAGAGACATCTTTTTATAATACATTCGTTGATCGCCTGTTCTGTTCTTTCACTGTTAAAAAAGAAATAAAGTAAGCTGAAGCATATGTTTATCTCTTACACATCCTATGGAGTAAATGTAGTTCTGTGGACTGTAACAAGTGCTTCTTTTAAAAATGAAAACTGCCTTGGGACTTGTCCTCATTTGAGCTGTAACTCACTAGGAATCCACGTTTTATCGCTTTGAATTTGCCCTCATTAGTCCACACAGTCAGGTATTTGGAGTTGAGGACCCAGTCAGTGAATGTGTGTCTGTGTTGTCAACCATTTCCATTCTTTTTTGGTCCCTCTGAGTTTTCGTGTGCCTGCCTCCACAGGTTAAAAAGGCAGCACTGCTCTTTTTGCCCTCCTATCTTCCTACCTCCACTTGAGAATGTCTATGATCCTCCCTTAAAAAAACTTTCCTGAACAAATTTGTGCACATAGGTTATTTAGGAATAGTGAAAATAATAATAGAATCATAGAGTAATAGAGTTGGAAAGGACTATGAGAGTCATCTAGTCCCATCCCCTGCAATGCATGATGTAGGGTTTAAACCCACAACCCTGAGATTAAGAGTCTCATGCTACCCTCTAAGCCAGGCATCGGGATCCACATCAGCTGCGTGGCTCCTGTTGACAAGGCGGAAGAGAGATCGCACGCTGTTTGGGGAGTGTGGGTATGTTATGTACTAAGCTTGGATCCTAGAACAATAGGCAGGTAGGATCCTAGAATGCAACAACTGATTGGCTTGCAGAAGAAGACCAATCAGGCTCCAGGAGGAAGTTAATCAGCCTATTAGGCTGGTAGGATCCTAGAATGCAACAACTGACTGACCTGCAGAAGAAGACCCATCAGGCTCCAGGAGGGAAGCAGAATCAGCCAATCAGACGGGACTCATTGTGTAAAGAATGTATATAAAGGTCCGAGGTTGTTGTTTTTTTTTGGGGCGGGGGCGGGGAAATTCAATCACTGTTTTACAAGCAGCAATAAAGAGCACAAAATCGCTGCAGGACTCCAAGTATATTTCAGGGTAGGAGAAGTTTCGCACAGGACAGCTCCGCAGCCCAACTGGTGTGAGGGGGGGGAGAGCTGCTTGGGGAGGGAGGGAGAGAGAGAAAGGGCTGACTTGGGGGGGGGGAGTAGACAGCTAGGCGCTGGCCCACCCTGCACCCATCCCTAGGTGGTAGATCACTTCCCGTTTCTGATAATGGATCATAGAGCAGCGAGTTGCTGAATCGTGTTCTAAAGCACAGTACTGGTCTTTGGCACTGACATGATGTCCTCACCCTTCTGACAGCCCTCCCCACTCTCACAGGCAAATGGGTTCTGGTTGTGGAGGCATTTCCTAAAGGCTACTGGTAATGGGGTGGGGCAGGACAAAGAAGATTTCATAGCCTTCCCAATGCTCTGCTTTGTGATGGCTCAGAGGAGGTGTTGCTCAGGACAGAGAGTTCCTACACTTCATTGTCCTGCCCCCTATAAATCCCCTGCTCACATTCATATTTCCTCACTCGGCTTAAGGACGCTTTCATTCTGCCTGGCAGCTGAGAGACAGTAAGTAGAACTACATTGCTCTGCTCTGAGAAGTTTGGTAAGGGAAGACAAGGCTTGCAACATGGCCAGAATTACAGAGGCCTGATCAGTAGCCAGTAACCAGTGGGGATCCAGTCAAGCATTCTTGTTAGTGGTATTAGGCCCTACTTTTTGTGAAAAGTGTACCCCGCTTTTCACAAAAGATTTCAGGGTATTTAACAATGCATTCCTTTGGAAGTGTTGCAAATCTTTGGCAGCATCCCCCAACCTTGTGATCTCTAGATGTTCTGGACTACAATTCCCATCAGATGGAACCAGCACCGTGTTTGCTGGCTGGGCATGATGGGAGTTGCAGTCCGGAGCATATGGAATTTACCAGGGTGGGGAAGGTTGGCCTAAGGGGCGCTGCAAGGCTATGCCCTTTCCATGTAAAAATTTGTAGATCAGTGTTGCAGGAGGTCCCAGGTATATCCTCCAGCATCTCCTAGTAGGGCTCGGAAGTCCCCTGTCTGAAACTTTGGAGAGTAGCTCTAGTGTAGACAGAACTAAGCTAGATAACCAATGGCCTGACTTAGAATAAGGCAATTTCCCGTTTTCCTAGAGCAAAGCCCCTGCTAAAGTGAGTATCTCTGATGTGGAGGCACTTAGCCCAAGCTGAATACTTTTTTTTTGTAGGCAAAAAAATGGCTATTATAAAGAGCTCTGTAGAAGAAATACATCTACTCCCTCTGTGTTGTCTATCCCTCTCCCACCAACACCTGCCTTTAGTAAGACCAGCAGAATACTGGTGCCTGCAGAAGGTCACTGGTTTTCCCCACTGTGCCCTTCAAAACTGTGGGAAAGAGGGCTGGTTCATCTCTCAGCAGCAGTTTCCAACTGTTTTTCAAACTGGTGCTCTGGTGTGGAATTAATAATGCTGTGAGTTTGCTACAATAAGTTCCAAGATCCTTAAGGATGGGTTGGCTACAGGGTAGCTCTTCCCTGTAGAGTTGGTGGGAAGGTGATTGGCTCTGCTAAGAGCCTAAGGCATTAGGCAGAGACAGAAGTAAGGAAAACTCACCCACCTTCAGTTAGGCACAAGTCTTAGGCTTATGCACACATAACACTGGGCAGAGGTGTATCCTTTCTCTACACTTATACTAGTGCTTGTGTGAAAGAGTGTACACTGATTGATTTGTGCACCTCAGCTACAGTGAACACAGGTACACAGAATTACACTTACAGGAATGCACTGAGGGGACACCCCTTGAGGTGAAAAACGAGAGCAGGCTGGAGCAAGAAAGACAAATGAAGCGGAAGTACTTTCCTCCATTTATTTATTTATTTATTTATTCATTCATTCATTCATTCATTCATTCATTCTACTTGCTAGTATGAGTATCTGCCAAATAAATTGTGATGATGGCAGGTAGCTGAGTGGAGTCTCCTGTCAATTCTATTTAAATGTTACACCTGTCTTCACCCATTTTACTTTATTGAGCTATTTGGGGCTGATAGGAAGTAAGTGTTTGTTTCAAGTTAAATGACAATTTGTGTTCCCATCCCTAGGTGTGGCAATTTCTCCCTTCTGTCTTACACCTGAGACTGTGTGTGTGTGTGTGTGTGTGTGAGAGAGAGAGAGAGAGAGAGAGAGAGAGAGAGAAATCCCTTAAGAAAAAGAGAAACAGAAATTGGAGGGGGAGTTTTAATAGGAAGGCCAAATTGCCAAGACATAGGAAATACAACAACTTGGTTGTTGAACCCCTTGCTACTCGAACGTTTTGGCTCCTGAACGCCGCAAACCTGGAAGTGAGTGTTCTGGTTTGCAAATGTTCTTTGCAACCCAAACATCCGACGGGGCTTCCATGGTGTCCGATTGAGTGCAAGAAGATCCTGCAGCCAATCAGAAGCCATGTCTTGGTTTTTAATGTTTTCGGAAGTTGAATGGGCTTTCGGAACGGATTCTGTTCAAGAACCAAGGTACGGCTGTACATTTTGGCAAGGGTGAAGGGTGGGTAAGAAATTCACGTTTTAGTTAGTTAGAAATCAAAAGGTGTAGTCAGAAAAGCCATCAACTGATTTTACTACATCAAACAAAAGTAACCACACTTCCCTCCAGAGGAAAATGCAAATTTGGGACCAGAGGAAAGAGCCACTATTCTTAAGGAATATATTCACAAGGCTGTTATTCATCCAATTAATTTTTGCAGCTAGGTCTGGTGCAGATCAATTTCCATGGAGCTCCCTGTCAGCGCTGTGGTCTTCGTCTTCTTCTCTTACCATGTCTGTGGTGCAGAAGACCGAAAACATAATGCAGTCCTCACTGTATCCAATGGAGGGAAAGATGGTATATGGGGAAAACCTGAATTCTGTCCCACGGGATATGCAAATGGATTCCAAATGAAGGTAAATGCCTATCTATACTCTGAATTTTGACACCCTGATGCTAAGGCGTGGTCACAATATTATACAGACGTATGAAAAGCACAAACAAACAAACAAACAAACAAACAAACACCTTTATTTAGAAAGAAGGGCAGGGAAAGCAGCAGACAGAATGAAAAATGCAGCCTCTATCACAGAACCCACGCAGGGTCCCAGAAACACCAAGATGCCAAGTCTGTAGCATGTAATATACAGTTCAATTTACTAATTACTGAATCCCAGGCATGTCAACAGGATTTTCTGGGCCCAACACACAGTATATGGCCTGGGTCCTCATGTTAGGTTTCTGTGTGTTGCCACTGTGCAGTGCTTGGAGTCACAGGACTCTGTTTACATTCCAGAGATTCCAGACTGTTGGAAGTCTCACGGAAGATGGGAGACGGATGTGATGTTACTGGTTTCCTGTTCCTTTGTTTTCCAGTTGCTCTCTGCTTTCACAGAGAGCGGATGTATGCTTTTCTGTCTGCATAACTAGAAATCAAACTCTTTGCAATGTAGCTCATATTTCTCGCCCTTCCCTGCTGCTGGATACTCTGCGTAATGAGGGGATGTGCCTGGAGCCTTATCAGAGGTGTCGGGGGCGATTCCAGAGGACTCGACCGGAGGATGAGCTTTTCCAGCTCGGTCGTAGCGGAGGCTCCGACACCTCTGAGGACAGCTTTTCATTAAATTTGCATATGCTTTGTGTAGTATGCAAATATTGTCCTCTTTTGAGGGTGGAGTAAAAAGGTAAAAGGTAAAGGTACCCCTGCCCGTACGGGCCAGTCTTGCCAGACTCTAGGGTTGTGCGCCCATCTCACTTAAGAGGCCAAGGGCCAGCACTGTCCGGAGACACTTCCGGGTCACATGGCCAGCGTGACATCACTGCTCTGGCCAGCCAGAGCCGCACACGGAAACGCCGTTTACCTTCCCGCCAGTAAGCGGTCCCTCACATGACTTGAGCTAGTACTGCTCATTGCTGATCTAGCTAGTTCATTGCAAGCCCTTGCACATAGAAATTTACACTGAAAAAATGTCGTTTGGCTCACAAATAAATGTCAGAAAAGCACTGTTTAATGTCTGGATAAGATATAAGGACTTGTTAGAAAATAAAACCCCAAGATGGCTGTCACCAATGGAAGCGAAAGCCCTAAAAAAGCTCAATATGGAGGCCAAATGGCCGAAGTATTGGGAAATTTTGGAACAGGAGGGAGACAAACTAAAATTGCAGTGTTTTGAAAAACTAAAAAGCAAAGTGCGAGACTGGCTTCATTATTACCAGATAATGGAGGCATACAAATTGGATAGAAAAATTGGCTTCCAGGTGGAAAAATCAAAATTGGAAACAGAACTGTTAGAACCCAAAACTAAGATTTTGTCAAGAATGTATAACTTGCTGTTGAAATGGAATACTCAGGATGAAACAGTAAAATCTGCTATGATTAAATGGGCACAAGATGTTGGACATAACATAATGATGGCTGACTGGGAGCAGTTATGGACCACTGGTATGAAATTTACGGCATGTAATGCCTTAAGAGAGAATATTATGAAAATGATATACAGGTGGTACATGACACCAGTCAAGCTAGCAAAAATCTATCATTTGCCCGATAATAAATGTTGGAAATGTAAAGAAACTGAAGGTACATTCTTTCACCTTTGGTGGACGTGCCCAAGGATTAAGACCTTCTGGGAAATGATATATAATGAAATGAAAAAGGTGTTTAAATATACCTTTCCGAAGAAACCAGAGGCCTTTCTCGTGGGCATGGTCGGCCAATTGGTGCCAAAGAAGGATAGAACTTTTTTAATGTATGCCACAACAGCAGCAAGAATACTTATTGAGCAGTATTGGAAGACACAAGAACTACCCACTCTGGAAGAATGGCAGATGAAGGTGATGGACTACATGGAATTGGCAAAAATGACTGGCAGAATCAGGGACCAGGGAGAAGAGACGGTGGAAGAAGATTGGAAGAAATTTAAAGACTATTTACAGAAATATTAAAAGATTAATGAATGTTAGAATGACATCGGATTGAGGTTAAAATGTTATTAGCAACAAAGTGGTGAAGGAGTATGGAAAATTCGAAGGTTAAAAGGTGTAAAATTAAAAGGTTTAACATTTAAGATACTAAGAAAGGATTAGGCTATATTAAGATATTAAGATAAAGATTAAGTGAAGACAGAGGGAAGGGATTTGCTGATTAAATATTTGAACTGGAATACAGTGAGGGGAGGTGTGGGGAAGTCTGGGAAATAAGTAAATGCGAGGAATATAATGAAAATAGAATTGTTTTTATTTGTTTTTTCTGTGTTGTTGTTTTTGTCTTTTTGTACTTTTGTACTTTGGTATTTTTCTTTTGTTTTTCCTTTTATGTAAAAACCCTAATAAAAAATATTATATAAAAAACAACAACAAATAAATGTTGCCAGTACTTTAGATGCAGATTGAAGCACCAGTCTCTCTCTCTCCCCCCCCCCCCGTTCTCCACCAGTTTCGCAGAGATGTAAACGAAGCCTATAGAAAAGATTTCACTCTGAAGGGCATCCGTCTCCACTGCACTGACGGAAAAACAGTAGAGTCTAAAAGTGGAAAGTGAGTAGCTTTTTGAATTTCTCTTCCTTTATTAACTTGTTGCTTGGAAGTTTGGGGTAGGAGCGGGAGGGGTAGATTGAAATATTTCATGCTAGATTAAAGGCAAATGGTAATCTGGACACGCTCTGAGTTTAACAGCCCCCAAATATACCTGCTTGCACAAAGTCCTGTGGAACTTTGCACAAAGTCCTGTGGAATGGAGGCAAAATTCAAATTGGTTCACATTTGAAGGCGAATCTGTTCTATACATCCTTTCTGAAATAAAGCTTTTTGCTCTAATTTGGAATTACATCTCTGGAGAGACTTTAAAAATAAAAATTCATTGACAAAGTTGTGGTATATAAATTTCTATTTAGACATTGCCATCCTTTTCTTTACAGGCTCGGGGAATGGATTGCGGTTCAGAAATGCCCCCAAGGCAACATGGTGTCCTTTTCTTTGACTATTGAAATACCACAAGTGCTAGTTCCTCATGCAGTCAGTAACCTTGAGGTCCTCTGCAGTGGTGGGGCTAAAGTGAAGAAAGATATCTTTGAAAGGATGGAAGAGGGCAAAAT
Organism: Podarcis tiliguerta; assembly: GCF_965153285.1. Taxonomy (NCBI): domain Eukaryota; kingdom Metazoa; phylum Chordata; class Lepidosauria; order Squamata; family Lacertidae; genus Podarcis; species Podarcis tiliguerta. Next base: position 20,953,195 of record NC_139537.1, on the reverse strand, counting down.
GAGCAAGCGCTGCCCTCGTGGCTTCATATGTGGCATCCAAACAAGGGTGGCGAATGAGAATCAATTGCTTGGTAAAGTAGAACTTCGTGACGTGAAGATGTTCTGTTGTGACTGATCCACCACCCTGCTGCACAGCCCTCTTCCACTGGCAGCAGAGGATGACAGGGTGGAGTGGTGGTGCTTACCTGGCCTCCTGACAGCTGAACTGCTGCTGCTTGCAAGTCATTGGGGAGCTTGGTGTGGTGCAAACACACTGGCAGAGCCAATCCAGTACTCCTGCTGGTGTGTTTGCACTGTGCCGACTGCTTCTCTTCCTGTCCTTCCTTGTAAGCAGCAGGGACTCATCTGTTGGAGGGGTCACCGATTCCCCACCCCCTGAATGAGATAAAGGGATTGTATTTAGACAGAATATAGCATGATTATGGAAATCTCTAGGGTCTCTTTCAACTTTCAAGTATATTTAGGCTGCTTAAAAAAAAAATCAAGCTTGCTTATAATGTAGTAGTCATGCACCAGATCATAAAAACCAGCTAAGTGATTCTCTTGTTTCAATTAAGTCTTAAAATATTGCACACGCTAACAGTCATGTTATGTTGGGGGGAAATGTTTGCTTCATTCTCTGTATCATTTGAGATACATTTTGTTATAGTTCACTCTTTTGCTGTTACAGTAAAACTCATTGAAAATATTAATAAAAAAGACATTCACCTGACAAATATATTGAACGCCGGAATGACGTTCATTTATGAATCACCGGAATACTAAATTTTCTGACAGCATAGACTATATATGTTATTTTCACTTACTGAATTCCTTTTGATTATTTCTCTCATACGCAAGTACAGGAGAGACATCTTTCTATAATATCATTGATTGCCTGTTCTGTTCTTTCACCAATAAAAATGAAATGAAATGAAGAGTAAGTGTGTCCCTTCTTATCAGCTGTGAGAGGAGCAGGAAGAGGAGATACAGGCAGCACGTGTGTCAGAGTGTGTGTGAGCAAACTAGGGATGACAAGGCAAGACATTCACCTCTTGTGGTCATGGCAGACAGACGTGGGTTAGGAGGAGCTGCTTCCCATAGTGCTCAGCCCTAGGAAGATGCAGAGGTCACCTGGCTAAGCGGAGGAAAAGGCCTCAGAATGCAGAAAGCCGGAAGTGTGCACAACTGCTTCCTAAAGTGAAATGAAGAGGTGGGGGAAGAGATGCTGTCAAAAGAGAACTGGGATATGGCGATGCCCTCCCTAAAATGCACTAATGGCTCGTTGTAAGTCACTTTGTGTTGTTCTGGGCAAACACATTTAATTAAGTAAAAATTAAATCTCAATAGAAGCAGCCCCCGCACTCCAGCTTTAAAAAGCCACAGTTTCAATAACACAATATAAAGATGAATATACAACATCACAAAAAATATACACAGCACACATCTAAAACCCTGTGAATTCAAAGGTTCAGTTTTAAAACTTTGGACAATAAAGACCACAAAGATGGCACCAGGTGGGCCTTTCCACGGAAGGCATTTCATAACTAGGCTGACACCACTTATAAGACCCTGTATCCAGGAGCACTGGAAGAGAGCCTCTGATGATGATATTGGGGTCCAGGTAAGTAGACCTGGGAAGAGGTGATCCTTGAGGTAAGATGCTCCTAGGTCATTTAAGGACTTTAATGGTCAAGAACAGTGCCTTGAACTGGATCCAGAAATGACTGGAAGCCAGAGTAGACAATAAATCACTAGTGCAATATAGTGAAATTTTCCAGAAGCCCTTTAAGAGTCTTGAGAACATATGCAGAACTTTCTGTACTCTTTTCAAAGTCACCCCACCTATAACTCACTGCAGTTAATCTAGCAGGAAGATCATGGAGAATAGACACAAGACTACCTCCAGAGCTGAAATGTTTAAAGAGGATAAAAAGAAAAATGGATTTGAATATACAAAATCAAGATTTGAATTACAGTTGTTAAGTAATAAGGTTAAAATATTATCAAAAATGTATAAATTACTTTTGGAATGGCATGTCAAGGACGAAGAGGTTAAATCAGGTATGATACACTGGGGTAAAGATATAGGCCATAATATACAGTTTGAGGATTGGGAAAAATTATGGAAGGAAGGAATAAACTTTACAGCTTGCTGTTCACTTAAAGAAAATGTAATGAAAATGATGTGTACATGGTACATTACACCAGTGAGGTTAGCAAAAATGTATAAAGTAAATAACCAATGTTGGAAAGGTAAAGGAAAAGAAGGTACTTTCTACCACATGTGGTGGACTTTTAAGGAGGTAAAGGCTTTCCGGGAGATGATATGCAATGAAATTTAAAAAATGTTGAAATCAACATTTTTTTTTAAAAAAACCCCAGAAACCTTGTTAATTGGTGTCAGGGGTTCAGGAGCAGAGGCACAGGAAATGGAGAGCGAGGGGGAGGAGTCCGAAGGAAATGTCAGCGATGACAGCGGTCCGAGGTCTCTGAGTCTTTCCAGCGAATCGGAAGATTCACAGAAAGAGGCTCCCATGGTCAGGGCAAGGGGGGTGCCTAGGGGGACACCCCAGGAAGAAGGGGCCAGAGGGGACTCAGAGAGCAGCAGCTGGAAATCAGGACCAGCGTCCACACCAGAGTGCAGTAGGGGGGAGGAGTCCCAGGCATCGGGATCAGGCGGCGCGCTGCCAGCAGAAGGACAGGAGACAGGACTGGCCACGCCTACACCGGGGAGCGAGGAAACGGTCGAGAGGAAGGTCGAAGGCTGGGCGCGCGCGCCAAGTTCAAATGTACAGGAGGGCGGCGCAGTTGGCAGCCCGGATAGGGAGCCAGGTCCCAAAGCCCGCCGAAGAGAGAGGGAGGAGTCAGGGGGGTCAACGTCTGCGTCGGAAGAATCCAGGAAGGAAGGGACCCCGGGGGGTAGCAGGACCCAGAGGAGAAAGGAGAGACGGAAGAGGTGGAGTAAGGCTAGAATCTTAAACTGGTGTACAGGGGGCGGAGATTCAGATGGAGCTTCGCCGGTCTAAACCCTAGACGTAGAGCTGGGGCGCTACGGCTTGAGAATGGAAACTGTACTTCAATAAAGACTTTTGTACATTACTACCGGCTAGCGTTGCTCCTCTGTGAGCTGGGACCTGGAGCCAGCTCTGACAGTAAGCTCCATCCCAACGAAAAATTTAGCACCAAGAACCTCGTAACGTGAGGGACGCCGCGAGGGAAGAGGAGTGGTGCTTCGCGAGCTCACAAGAGTCAGGCAAGATGACGACAGAACAGCATCTAATAGAACTGCAAAATGCAGTGACACAACTCAACGCGGAGGTACGTGCGTCCAGGAAAAGGGAGGAGGAAGTAGCTGCCGCCTACAAGGATCTCCAAGCCAGGTTGGAAATGCTTGACAAGCAGGGGCAACCGGGACCCAAATCAGAGGGCATTGGGCTGGGGAGAAGAGGAGGCAGCCTTGTATCTCATTTCGACGGGAGCTTACAGCAGTACCCTAACTTCCGAGCAGACCTGCTGTTTGCGCTGGATCTGCTGGAAAAAGACTTTAGAGATGAGCGAGAGAAAGTGGGGTTTATCTGGTCCCATTTGCATGGGGAAGCCAAAGCGTGGCTGAGGAATTTGTGGAGAGATAAAGATCCGGCGCTCCAAGATGCGAATGCTTTCATTAAAGCGATGGATTCGTGTTTTTTATCAAAGATAGACATCGATATTGCCAGAAAAGACATACATGGGCTCAAACAAGGCAGAGCCAGTGTGAGGCAGTACCATTCCCGCTTTTTTGGATTAGTCCATGCGCTGGGATGGGAGAAAGATTCTGCTCCAGTCAGAGACCTTTTTTGGGAAGGATTGAATGCAAACGTGAAAGATGAGATTGCAAGGGGGGAGAGACCAAAGAGCACTCAGCAAGTGGTCCAGCGGGCGCTGGAGATTGGGGTGCGTCTGGAAGAACGTCCATGGAACAGAGAAGAAGGACGTTGGGGACGTACGCCAGCGAGAGCTCCTCCCCTCTTTCCCAAGGATGCAGCGCGTGCGCAATCCACACCTTCGCAGGGAGGGGGAGAAGAACCGATGGAGATTGGAGGCGCCAGGGCTCAGTCAGCTACCAGAGCCCTAACACCGGGAGCAGTCAAAGCGAAGCCTCCTAGAGGGAACAGGAAGTGCTACATCTGCGACAGTGCTCAGCACATGGCGAAAGATTGTCCCCAGAGGCTCCATAAGCACACTGCAGCCTCTGCAACAGTCACAGACGCAACTCAGCAGAGAGAACCACAGCAGGGAAACGACGGAGTCTGGCTGGAGGAAGAGGCACTGGGGTCCAGCCAGACAAGTCAGTGAAGCAATCCCCAGAAATTTTGCAACCCACAGACCCCCTCCCACCCAAACCAGTGGTGCAGCTTACAGCATCGCTCCAACTGCCCAATGGACTCACTATGGAAGTGCCGATTACCATTGACTCTGGTAGCAACGCAGACTTCATAGGACTGGATTTTATTCAACAGCACAACATAGCACTACTGCCAGCCACGCTGCCTCTGAAGGTTGTCACGGTGGATGGCAGGGAATTGCTGGGGGGGCAGGTGGTGCAGCAAACGCCTCCGATGGTGATGCAAATTGGGAATCACCGAGAAGTCATCCGCTTCAATGTCACCCACCTGTCGGACACGCCTGTAGTATTGGGCATGAGTTGGCTGCACAGGCACAGCCCAGCATTGGCGTGGTACCAGCGCCAACTGACCTTCGGCTCCTCCTACTGTGCGGAACATTGCATTCTGCCTAGCCCGGAAGGGGAAGAGGATGACCCGCAGCTACAATTAGGCATGCTGCAAGCAGTGCCACTCAAGTATGCAGCGTTTTTGGAGGTTTTCTGCGAGAAAGAAGCGGACAAGCTGCCTCCCCACAGGCCCTATGACTGCAAGATTGACCTCCTGTCAGGGGCGACGCTGCCAACCGGGAAACTGTATTCCATGTCTGAAGACGAGATGCAGGAACTCAGGGAGTTCATAGACCTCAACTTGAAGCGCGGTTTCATCCGGGAGTCGAAGGCAGTGGGGGGCAGTCCTGTATTCTTTGTGAAGAAGAAGGACACGCCCCAAAAAAGACTTGTGGTAGACTTCAGAATTTTAAATTCCAAAACCAAGCCCACGGCCTTTCCCATGCCCAAAATAGACGACCTGCTCGCAACGGTGAGGAAAGGACGCGTTTTCACAAAGTTGGATCTGCGAGGGGCGTACAACCTGATTCGCATACGGGAGGGCGACGAGTGGAAGACTGCCATGTTCACGTCTCTGGGCACCTATGAATACAGAGTTATGCCCTTTGGATTACAAAATGGCTCTCACTGTTTTCAAGCCTTCATGCATCACGTACTGGCGGGCCTCCTCTACAAGAAATGCGTCTGCTTCCTGGACGACATCCTGATATTCTCCGAATCAGAGGAGAGCCACGAGGGAGACGTCAAGGAAGTTCTGCAGAGACTGCAGGAGCATAGGTTGTACGCCAAGCTGGAGAAGTGCCAGTTCGACATGAAGGAGGTAGATTTCCTGGGCTACAAGTTGTCGGACAAGGGGCTCGCCATGGACAGCGCCAAGGTTCGCGCAGTGTTGGACTGGAAGAGCCCGCGCAATCGGAAGGAGGTCCAGCGGTTTGTCGGTTTCGCCAACTTTTACCGCAAGTTCATCAAGGGGTTCGTGATGCAGACAGCGGCCATTACCGACACGCTCAGCTCCAAGAAGAAGAAGTTCATCTGGACGGAGCAAGCGGAGCAGTCCTTTCAGAAACTCAAGCGTCTCTTCTCGTCCAAAGAGCAGCTACTGCATGTGAATCCCAACAGACCGATGAGAGTTGAAACGGACGCCTCAGACAGAGCCGTGGGAGCAGTACTGTTGCAGCAAGACCCGCACGGGGACTGGAGACCGTGTGCCTTCTACTCCAGGAAGCTCAGCAAGTCAGAGCAGAACTACACCATCTGGGACAGGGAGTTGCTGGCCATTCATGCAGCATTCAAGGCGTGGCGGCACTTCCTCATCGGAGCCAAGCACACAGTGCAGGTCCGCACGGACCATAAGAACCTGGAGTACTGGCGCACGGCAAGGTTCCTGAACCAGAGGCACATACGGTGGGCGGAGTTCTTTGCGGATTTCGACTTCAGGATAGAGTACATCCCAGGCGACAACAACATCATGGCGGATGCACTGTCCAGAAAGCCGCAATACCTCGAAGAGGCGGCACCAGCAGCGGCCAAGCACATTTTCGCACCGAAAGCGTGGGCGTGCGCTTCAGCAACCGTGGACCTGGAAGCGGTACGTCGAGCGCTGCAGGAGGACCCCTTCGCACGAGCCAAGATGGAGGAGGTGCACAGGGGCACGGCGAAGAACGACGAGTTCCAGATACGCGACGGATTGCTCATCCGCAGAGGGGCCCTCTACGTACCGGGAGACGACCTCCGCGCGAAAGTACTGCAGCAGTTGCACGACGCACCCACCGCCGGGCACTTTGGCAAAGAGAAGACGGTAGAATTAGTAGCCAGAGATTTTTGGTGGCCCAAGATGCGGGGGGAAGTCGCGGATTACGTCTCGAGGTGCGACACCTGCCAAAGGGCCAAGTCAGTGCACAAACCGCCGGCGGGACTACTCGAACCGCTGCAGACACCGCTCGAACCGTGGGAGAGGGTGGCCCTGGACTTTGTCACGGATTTACCCAGCTCGAGGGGCAAGACGGCAGTGCTAGTGGTGGTGGACATGTTCACCAAAATGGCCCACTTCATTCCGTGCGCGAAGGTGGCCACGGCGGAACAGACAGCCAAACTGTTCATAGACCACGTGTTCAGGGTTCACGGTCTGCCACGGTCTATCCTGTCCGACCGGGGGCGACAGTTCATCTCGAACTTCTGGCAGAAGCTGATGGGTTTCCTGAACGTCAAGATCAACCTAGCGTCGGCAAGACACCCGCAGACCAACGGACAAGCGGAGCGAGTCAACGCCGTCATGCAGCAGTACCTGAGATGCTACGCAAATCAGCAGCCAGCAACATGGGTGGACTACCTGCCGCTCGCTGAGTTCGCCTACAACAACACGAAGCACGTGTCAACGGGGGTGACACCGTTCTTCGCCAACAACGGGAGGCATCCCAGAACCTTCCCGGGATTAGAGAGACTGGGGGAGGGGGAGCCACAGGCAGCGGAAGCCTTAGCGTCCGAGTTGCAGGAGGTTCACGAACAGCTTCGGAGGCAGTTAGAACTAGCAAAGCACGCATACAAACTGCAGGCTGACAAGCACAGAAGGGTTGGGGAAGACATACAGGTGGGAGACTGGGTTTGGTTGGCAGCCCAGGCAGTGCCGACCAGATCGTTAGCGAAGAAGAAGCTCGGACATAAGCAGCTAGGACCTTACCAAGTCGAGGCACAGGTCAATCCAGTGGCCTTCCGGTTGACACTTCCGGAGGGATCCAGAATGCATCCAGTGTTCCATAGATAAGTACTCACGCCCTACAAAGCACCTCACAGATTTCAGGAGCCGGGCACGGCACCAGACCCGCTCAGGGAGCAGCCCACAAGGAGGGGGTCGCCAAGAGGGGAACCCATCAACGAGGTCACAGAGATTTTAGACTCGAGATGGGGGGAAGAGGGAGTAGAATATTTTCTCGCCAGCGAAGGTACCCCGACCAGCGCCAACCGTTGGGTGCCGGACTATGCCTTGGACGAGCCTCTTCTCAAGGAAGAGTTTCATGCCTTGTTCCCACACAGGCCCATGCCAGCCGCGTATTTCGACGACTGGCTTTTCACACCCACACTTTCAGCCAGCACGTTCCAGGGGTTCACCTCCGACGAAGAACCGGCACTAGAAACACGTTCCCCGGAGGGATCGCCCCCGGGGTATGCCTCAGACCGCTCTTATTGGTGGGACGATCGACCAGAGGAGCAGTGGAGCAGGAAGTTGCTGGGGGGTCCTTGGAAGGCAACGGCCCCAGAGGTCAACGGGGGAGAGACGGAGATGGACGTGTTGGGGGAGGACCTCGGGTTCGAGCACGGCGGCACTGAGATGGAAGCAGAGGAAATCGAGGTCGGCGAGAGCACGGAGGACGAGCCGGACTATTCCGGCTGGATGCACGCCAAGGGAGACGAACTGTATCCGCCATTCACCCCCACAACGACGGAGCACCCAGCACCCACACCTGAAGGAGGGGAGGGGGGAAGGGGGGGCTTCGAGGGGGGATGGATGTCAGGGGTTCAGGAGCAGAGGCACAGGAAATGGAGAGCGAGGGGGAGGAGTCCGAAGGAAATGTCAGCGATGACAGCGGTCCGAGGTCTCTGAGTCTTTCCAGCGAATCGGAAGATTCACAGAAAGAGGCTCCCATGGTCAGGGCAAGGGGGGTGCCTAGGGGGACACCCCAGGAAGAAGGGGCCAGAGGGGACTCAGAGAGCAGCAGCTGGAAATCAGGACCAGCGTCCACACCAGAGTGCAGTAGGGGGGAGGAGTCCCAGGCATCGGGATCAGGCGGTGCGCTGCCAGCAGAAGGACAGGAGACAGGACTGGCCACGCCTACATCGGGGAGCGAGGAAACGGTCGAGAGGAAGGTCGAAGGCTGGGCGCGCGCGCCAAGTTCAAATGTACAGGAGGGCGGCGCAGTTGGCAGCCCGGATAGGGAGCCAGGTCCCAAAGCCCGCCGAAGAGAGAGGGAGGAGTCAGGGGGGTCAACGTCTGCGTCGGAAGAATCCAGGAAGGAAGGGACCCCGGGGGGTAGCAGGACCCAGAGGAGAAAGGAGAGACGGAAGAGGTGGAGTAAGGCTAGAATCTTAAACTGGTGTACAGGGGGCGGAGATTCAGATGGAGCTTCGCCGGTCTAAACCCTAGACGTAGAGCTGGGGCGCTACGGCTTGAGAATGGAAACTGTACTTCAATAAAGACTTTTGTACATTACTACCGGCTAGCGTTGCTCCTCTGTGAGCTGGGACCTGGAGCCAGCTCTGACAATTGGTATTGTGGGTAGTGAAATACATAGACAAGAAACTGTTTTTATATGCAACAACCACAGCAAGAATATTATTAGCCCAAGGATGGAAGCAGCAAGAAAAAAACTCATTCACAGAAAAAAACAAGTGAGGGAGCGACACCAGGGGACAGGAAGGGCTCAAGACAGGAGTCAGAACTTAAAGGGGATATATTGAAAATGTTTGCTGAAATTAAAAAGGACATAAAAGAAAGTGAAAAAAATATAGAATCCAAATTAGAACAAGTGGATGAAAAAATAGGACAAATGGATAAAAAAATAGAAGTGACGGTGAATGAATTGAAGGGACAAATAAAGGAGGTTACTGAAAGGACACAAAGCTTGGAAGAAGGGTTGAAAAGAACAAAGTTAGAAGTGTCTTTCCTTGTAAGCAGACTCATCTGTTGGAGGGGTCACTGATTCCCCTCCTCCTGAATCAGATAAGGCGATTGTATTTAGACAGAATATAGCATGATTTTGGAAATCTCTGGGGTCTCATTCAATTTTCAACTGCTACAAGCATATGTGGACTGCTTTTTTTTAAAACAAGAACATAAACTTACTTATAATGAAGTAGACATGCACCAGATCATTAAAAAAGCTAAGTGATTCTCTTGTTTCAATTAAGTCTTAAAATATTACACACGCTAACCCTCATGCTACGTTTGGGGAAAATGTTTGGTTAATTCTCTGTGTCATTTGATACTTTGTTACAGTTCACTTTTTTGTTGTTATATTAAAACTCAGTGAAAATATTATAAAAAAGACATTCACCAGACAAATTTATTGAAAGATGGAATGAAGTTCATTTATGAATCATTGGAATACCAAATTTTGTGACAACAGAAACTATATATGTTATTTCCTCTTACAGAATTCCTTTTGATTATTTCTCTCATACAGAAAAACACACGAGAGACATCTTTTTATAATACATTCGTTGACCGCCTGTTCTGTTCTTTCACTGTTAAAAAAGAAATAAAGTAAGCTGAAGCATATGTTTATCTCTTACACATCCTATGGAGTAAATGTAGGTCTATGGACTGTAACAAGTGCTTCTTGTAAAAATGAAAACTGTCTTGGGACTTGTCCTCATTTGAGCTGTAACTCACTAGGAATCCACGTTTTATCGCTTTGAATTTGCCCTCATTAGTCCACACAGTCAGGTATTTGGAGTTGAGGACCCAGTCAGTGAATGTGTGTCTGTGTTGTCAACCATTTCCATTCTTTTTTGGTCCCTCTGAGTTTTCGTGTGCCTGCCTCCACAGGTTAAAAAGGCAGCACTGCTCTTTTTGCCCTCCTATCTTCCTACCTCCACTTGAGAATGTCCATGATCCTCCCTTAAAAACCTTTCCTGAACAAATTTGTGCACATAAGTTATTTAGGAATAGTGAAAATAATAATAGAATCATAGAGTAATAGAGTTGGAAAGGACTATGAGAGTCATCTAGCCCCATCCCCTGCAATGCATGATGTAGGGTTCAAACCCACAACCCTGAGATTAAGAGTCTCATGCTACCCTCTAAGCCAGGCATGTAACAACATGTCAATCATGAGACTCCCAGTCAACCGTGGGGTTGTTTGTGGTCAGTCACAGGGCCTTTCTCTGCAACATCAGATGCAGAAGTGCAGGCGCAGGAGGCGGGCTTAGCGTGGTTTTCCCAATGGGGAAGGGGGTGGCTGCTGGAGACAGAAGGAGGCACGAGGAGGAGCCACATGGGAAGGCTCCCTTTGACAGGGAGGGAAGGGGGGAGGGAGAGGTCAGGCGCTATTGGGATCAACATCAGCTGCGTGGCTCCTGTTGACAAGGCGGAAGAGAGATCGCACGCTGTTTTGGGGGTGTGGGTATGTTATGTACTAAACTTGTCTCCTAGAACAATAGGCAGGTAGGATCGTAGAATGCAACAACTGATTGGCTTGCAGAAGAAGACCAATCAGGCTCCAGGAGGAAGTTAATCAGCCTATTAGGCTGGTAGGATCGTAGAATGCAACAACTGATTGGCTTGCAGAAGAAGACCAATCAGGCTCCAGGAGGGAAGCAGAATCAGCCTATTAGGCTGGTAGGATCGTAGAATGCAACAACTGACTGGCCTGCAGGAGAAGACCCATCAGGCTCCAGGAGGGAAGCAGAATCAGCCAATCAGACGGGACTCATTGTGTAAATAATGTATATAAAGGCCCGAGTGTTTTTTTTTTGTTTTTTTTTTGGGGGGGGGAATTCAAGCACTGTTTTACAAGCAGCAATAAAGAGCACAAAATCACTGCAGGACTCCAAGTATATTTCAGGGTAGAAGGAGTTTCGCACAGGACAGCTCCGCAGCCCAACTGGTGTGAGGGGGGGGGGGAGAGAGCTGCTGGGGGAGGGAGGGAGGGAGAGAAAGGGCTGTCTGAGGGGGGGGGGAGACAACTAGGCGCTGGCCCACCCTGCACCCAACCCGGCCACCCACCCTAGATCCATCCCTGCCCCCCTTGGGGGAAGCAGCCAATACCTGCCCGCCCACCCTCCACCTATCCCTGGGTGGTAGATCACTCCCTGTTTCTGATAATGGATCTTAGAGCAGCAAGTTGCTGAATCCTGTTCTAAAGCACAGTACTGGTCTTTGGCACTGACATGATGTCCTCACCCTTCTGACAGCCCTCCCCACTCTCACAGGCAAATGGGTTCTGGTTGTGCAGGCATTTCCTAAAGGCTACTGGTAATGGGGGGGGGGGGCAGGACAAAGAAGATTTCATAGCCTTCCCAATGCTCTGCTTTGTGATGGCTCAGAGGAGGTGTTGCTCAGGACAGAGAGTTCCTACACTTCATTGTCCTGCCCCCTTTAAATCCCCTGCTCACATTCATATTTCCTCACTCGGCTTAAGGACGCTTTCATTCTGCCTGGCAGCTGAGAGACAGTAAGTAGAACTACATTGCTCTGCTCTGAGAAGCTGAAGTAATCACACTTCTCTCCAGGGGAAAACACAAGATTCAGGAAGATTTTGAGCAGAGGAGAGAGAACCACACTTTCTGCGGAATAAATTCTCAAGGCTGTTATTGTTCCATTCAGTTTTTGCAGCTCGATCTGGTACAGTCCACCTGCCATGGATCTCTCTACCAGTGCTGTGGTCTTCCTGTTCCTCACCTACCACCTCTGTGAGGCAGAACATCGAAGCTATAATTCAGTCCTCATGGTGTCCAATGGCGGGAAGTGGGGAGAATGGGGAAAAATTGAAATCTGTCTTACAGGACATGCATACGGATTCTCACTAAAGGTAAAGGCTTATCTATATCTTCTTTTTGATACCCTGATCCCAATCGAGTAGTCACAATAATATTATATATATATATATATATATATATATATATATATATATATATATAAAGTTGCTTTCCGTCTTTCTTTCTGAACCCATTGCCGGCATATTACTGTCTGCAAGGTGCTTTGAAGTGTTGACTGCCATGCTTAAAGATTTAATAGCTCTAAAAAGTCTCCATGCCACTTTGTCAATCCACACTGGAGAGGCTTAGAGTGAATTGCATTTTACATAAAAGAAAACTACCATGAATCTGGCCTGGAGGAAAAAAGGGACAAGGATACAGAAAAGTTTGGAGTGCAATGAGCTGGCAATATTGTGGTCAGGTTTATCTTCCTGAAAAGTGAGCGTCCAACTGGAAAATAGAGACTACACTGTTAGTGTGGAAGTAACCCAGGTAAGTTCTGGTGTTTTCTAGGAGGGTTGCCATACGTCCAGATTTTCCCTGACATGTCCAGGATTTCAACAACTCCCCCCCCCCCGAAAGCTTAACAACTTTTTGTGTCTGGATTCTTGCTTATTGAAATAATATGGCAACCCTAACTTCACAAACTGGAGGAAACCTGCTGTAGCATATGGAGACATAAGAGAGGGATTGAGGATGCCTTAGGCAGCCATTAGCAAGATCATTTTTTTCCTATTAAGTTTGCTTATTTGTGGCCCATTGGACTGGTTGCATCAAAAAGCTACTGTCTTTTGATGCAGCTCAGAATGTAAATCTCAATCCAGAACCAGTAATACTTGTACACAATTAGGGACACGTAATCATGAACAGATAACTGCTTATTCAGGTTGCAAGTTAGTACTTAGGAAAATTCAGACTGCAGACGCAGTCTGAATGTGAGTGTTGTCAGAGTCCTAGTTTGGTTAACTACAATTTTTGTAAAACACACATTGTTTTCTACATGGGTACTATTTCTTGTTTCTTGTTTTTTTGGGCCTGGTCTTACTCTGTGCACTCGTAATTTTCTACTTTTCATTTTTCAATAAAGAATATAAAACAGAGTCCTAGCTTGCAAAAACAGCTTTATTGCAGTCTCTTTCTCTCATTTGCACCAGACAAAGCCGATATCAGAAGGATTAGAAACTGATGATACTGGCCTCGATGGCATCCGTCTCCATTGCAGTAGTGGCGCAGTTGTGCAATCCACTGCTGGACCGTAAGCATCTTCTTGATTTTTCTCTTTGTTGCTTGGAAAGTGATGATGTGAGGGTCTGGCTGAAATCTATTATGTTTCAGCACCAGGGCAGGATAATGTCAGGGTCTATCAGCCTCATTCTTAGCTCTCTGAGTCTAACGATACCAGCTCTAGGTTGCCTTCCAAATTTCAGTGGAACCCAAGCCCCACATTAGAAAGTGAAAAGAGGCTGCAACAACAGAGTACAAAGGAAAGGAAAAGCAGAGTTTCTTCCTGAGGACCACACATGCCAAGGAAAGAGAGAGCAAGAGGAAAGAACCATCTATCCTGAGAGTGGGGAACCTCAAGCCCAGGGGTCAAATGTGGTCCCCCAGGCTTCTCTGCCTGGTCCTCATGAATATCTGTGACTGTCAGGGGTCAGGACCTCAGGCAGGAAGGAGAGGCAGGCTGAGTAAGAAAAGGCCAAGACCTATCTAACCAGTGGCTGTGCCTTCCTGAGAGAAAGTAGGCACAATACTGCAGCTCTCCTTCCTGGCGGATGCACTGGTCTAAAAAGATCAATGCCTCTGCTCAACAGCTGTTTAGCAGAGACCTTGATCCTGTGGGGTGCAGGAGCTGCCTTGCCCGTGGCTTTCTTGCAGGAAAGTCGTTACCACTTAAGTGAGTGAATCCCATCCTGCATGGTGCTGGTCACTGGACTGCATGAAGCAGCAGCAGCAGCACACAGAATCAGGCCGTTCTGCTTAGCATCTATTAGGCAAGAGCAACAAATGCTACGTGGCACCGATGTACCCTGACCTTATAAAACAACCCCATTCTTAACAGAAGATTGGGGTTTGAAACCCCTTTAAGCATTCTTTAGCTCCATCTTCCAGGGCCAGATTGGGAGGGTGTGGTATGGGTGGACCCTGGGTGGCACAGGGCAAATCCACCTACAGCCCTGCTTAGAAGTTGAGGTTTGGTAGACACGCTATACCTGATGAGGTCTACAAAAGACGCATTTTAAAAATCTAAGGAGGCAACTGCCCTCTTGACTTTCATGTTGGAAAGCAAATCATTCCAATTTGGGTTGTATTTCCAGAGAGGCAGACATTACCATATTGTCTCTTCTTTTTGCAGGTTTGGAGTGTGGTCAGAGGTTAAGAAATGCCCCAAGGGCTACCTGGTTGCCTTCACTCTGAGGGTGGAAGCCCCACAATGGCTAGGTGATGATACGGCAGCCAACAACATCCAGTTCAAATGTGGAGATGGGACTGTACTGGAGGGCGAGTCCACCAACTTCGGTACTTATGGCCACTGGAGCAAGCCCTGCCCCACTGGTGCCATCTGCGGGATCCAAACAAAGGTGGAGGGTATAACTTCAGTTGATATCACGGGACTTAATGATGTCAAGTTCTTCTGCTGTGACTGAATCACCTGGGCTTCATCCTGCTACAACACAGCTGCCTGTGTTCTAATGGTTTGTTGGCATGAAACTTAACCAACAATAAATCTTAACCAAAGAGTTGTGTGTATCATTTGTAGCTTTGTCCCTTCCTGATCTCAATTCCTTAACCCTGCGTGACTTGGTTTTGGATGGGAGGCCAATGCAATATGAAAGAGGGTACCATCCTAGACCTGTAGTGTGATATCTTTAGCCCATTGATCTTGCCAGGCCCACCAGCCTCTCAGTTTGTCCCATGAGGTTGCTTTGAACAAATTGCACCCACTTGCCAATCACCAGCCATCTTAGGCACAGAGATCTCTTATGTCTGATCTAAGCACCATGCGGTAAGATTTGAGGATTTGAAGGAATCTGGGCACCAAGTATAGCAGCCAACTCCTGGGGGCCGAGGTCTGTTGTTGGGATGTGTCCAGGGCCCCAGCTGTCTCCAGCCCACCAGCTGTCAGCTGGGCGATCTCCAGTCCTTGGATCAGCATGTAATTGCAACTCAAGCCTCAGAAACCTTCAGAAGGTTGAGCACGCAAGCCAGCAGAGAATAAAACTCTACACAACAGAAGGGCAGAGAGAGGCTGTGTAAAGCATATTTAGAGTAGTTTATTTAGCATACATCAGGACAAAGAAAACATGTCTGCTCTCCTTCATGACCAAAGCAAGAAGCATAAGCAAAACTATACACAAAACGGAAGTTCCCAGCAAGCTGTGCTGGAATGTAAACAGGCATGTGACACACAACAGGCTGTTCCTCTTAAGGTGGAACGGAATATCTTAACACCCCCCCCCCAAGTTGATGGGCATTGCCATTCAAATGGTGTGCATCATGTGATTAATTATGTGGGGCAGAGCTTACCTGCCTCCCCCCATATTGTATTCAAGTCGGCACCCCTGGCACCAAGCATCACCAAGAGCTCAAAGTGCTAAGCTCAGAGATAATCCTCAGGCTGTTATTTGAGAGTAAAGGTAAAGGGACCCCTGACCATTAGGGCCAGTCGTGACAAACTCTGGGGTTGTGGCACTCATCTCGCTTTATTGGCATTGGGAGCCAGCGTACAGCTTTCCAGTTCATGTGGCCAGCATGACTAAGCCACTTTTGGCAAACCAGAGCAGCACATGGAAACGCCATTTACCTTCCTGCCGGAGCGGTACCTATTTATCTACTTGCACTTTGACGTGCTTTCGAACTGCTAGGTTGACAGGAGCAGGGACCGAGCAATGGGAACTCATCCCGTCAGGGGGATTCAAACCACCAACCTTCCGATCGGCAAGTCCTAGCCTCTGTGGTTTAACCCACAGTACCGAAGGCCACATTTGCACATATTCCTACTCCAGGAGTCTGGAGGAGGAGGTTGCAAATGCCTTTACTCTTAAAGTGCAGGCAGCATTTCACTTACCTTCAATCTTTGCACAATGCTGAAACCAGAGAAAAGACTTTCTCTCTCCATGTGTGTGCCTGTGGATTTTATTTATTTTCTATTTTCTATTTATTTATTTGGATTTTTATTCTGCTTTTGGCCTCATCCACCCATGGAAGATTGGCCACATTCCAATCTACCCCCTGGGGCAAAATTGCTTCCCTGCTCCTTTCATATAGGGATTGATGAATGGATATGTTATTTTCTTCTGAGTCCTGAAGGACAGCAATCAAAACTATGGTTAGAGAGCAGTGGAGCAGTGGATCCATGATCACATCTGTGGTCCCAAATGCTTAGGTGGCCAGAATAGAAGTTTTCCCCTCTTCCGTTTGCTGCACTGGTGAACGGCTGTTGTAGCTGAGTGACCTAGACTGCCACCCTCTTGCAGAGTGTGTCCCTTCTTATCAGCTGTGAGAGGAGCAGGAAGAGGAGATACAGGCAGCATGTGTGTCAGTGTGTGTGCGAGCAAACTAGGGGTGACAAGGTGAAACATTCACCTCTTGTGGTCATGGCAGACAGAAGTGGGTTAGGAGGAGCTGCTTCCCATAGTGCTCAGCCCTAGGAAGATGCAGAGGTCACCTGGCTAAGTGGAGGAAAAGGCCTCAGAATGCAGAAAGCCAGATGTCTGCACAACTGCTTCCTAAAGTGAAATGAAGAGATGAGAGAAGAGATGTTGCCAAAAGAGAACCAGGGCATGGTGGATTCCCCACTTCATAGGCCCCTGGGATGTCCTCTAAGAAACATAGGATTGCTCCCTAAAATACACTAATGGCTGGTTCTAAGTCACTTTGTGTTGCTCTGGGCAAACACATTTAATCAATAAAATATATCTCAATAGAAGCAGCCCTCACATTCCAGCATTAAAAAGGAACAGTTTCAATAGCAAAGCATAAGACAATATGAAGATGAATATACAACATCACTAAAAAATATACAGCACACATCTAAAACCCTGTGAATACAAAGTTTCATTTTTAAAATTTCGGGCAGTAAACATCACAAAGATGGAACCCGGTGGGTCTTTCCAGGGAAGGCATTTCATAACTAGGCTGACACCACCTATAAGACCCTGTATAGGGCACTGGAAGAGAGCCTCTGATGATGATATTGGGGTCCAGGTAAGTAGACCTAGGAAGAGGTTATCTTTGAGTTAAGCTGCTCCCAGGCCATTTACAGAACTTTCTGTACTGTTTTCAAAGTCACCCCACGTATAGCTCACATCAGTTAATCTAACAGGAAGATCATGGATAATGGACACAAGACTACCTCCAGCCCTGTAAGGTTATAGTGTATCAGATTAAGCTGATAAAAATTCATTTCAATGAATGATTCATTTCAGCAAAAAAATGGTGAAATGGACAGTTCAGCAATTTGTTTCAGTGCTTGCCTTCAAGCAGCAGTTAGTTTCAGCAGTTAGCTTTGGTATTTGGATTAGCCAGTTTTCTAGAGTCAACAATCTGTTTTAGAAATTAAAGGTCATGGATGTACTCGAGTGTAGAACACTCCCTTGAGCAATGGGACTTCCTTTCCTCCCTTTGCATCCCCTGCAGAACCTCAAAAGGTGCTCCAAAGGGTTGGGGAACCATCCAGAGCAGATTTTTAGGGGGGGATGAGGAGCAGGCAGAGGAAGAAAAGAAACGAAAAGTCCCATTGCACAAACAGATTTCTGATGTCTATGTGAATGGATCATTGTTTCATTATCCTCCACCTTTGTTTTTAAATCCCAAACTTTGCTTCCAGAATGTCCATCCATATATTCATATGGTTATGTTTAGACATCAGTTGCAGAGACATTTCTTCCTTCAAAGCATTCACTAAAGCTGTTGCAGCTCTTGCTGTTGTTCCGTTGGAGTGCTTTTCATCCCGAGTAGACACCATGTTTTTCAGGTCTGCTTCCTTGTCTGGATGTGTCCGTACCTGCCTTCCATTCAAACAAAACTGCTGCTGCTGCTGTTGTTGTTTAGTCGTTTAGTTGTGTCCGACTCTTCATGACCCCATGGACCAGAGCGCGCCAGGCCCTCCTGTCTTCCACTGCCTCCTGCAGTTTGGTCAACTCATGTTAGTAGCTTCGAGAACACTGTCCAACCATCTCCTCCTCTGTTGGCCCCTTCTCCTTGTGCCCTCCATCTTTCCCAACATCAGTGTCTTTTCCAGGTAGTCTTCTCTTCTCATGAGGTGGCCAAAGTATTGGAGCCTCAGCTTCAGGATCTGTCCTTCCAGTGAGCACTCAGGGTGGATTTCTTTCAGAATGGAGAGGTTTTATCTTCTTGCAGTCCATGGGACTCTCAAGAGTCTCCTCCAGCAGCATAATTCAAAAGTATCAATTCTTCGGCAATCAGCCTTGTTTGTGGTCCAGCTCTCACTTCCATACATCACTACTGGGAAAACCATAGCTTTAACTATACGGACCTTTGTTGATGTCTCTAAGTGTCCCTAAGTGCCTTCCATTCAAACAAAAGTAGTGGGCAATATTGCTTTCATTCGCTGAAGTGGTGCTTGCTGATTTTCCAAACCTAAAGGCACCAAGTGTGGTATATCTTGGCCCATTTTTATGGCTCATAGGGATAGTCATTGCTGTATGCGGATAGGAAGCGCTTGCCTCATGCCACCATCTCCCCACTCCTCATAAACAAAGACTTTGCAGCTGTCCATTAGCCTTTCTTTCTCATGATTGTTTGTGTCCTCCAACAGGTCTTTGCAGGTCTCTAATAGACCTCACAGTATGAGGCTTGCTGTAAAAGTGTGAAGGGCACTATGAAGCTGGTGGTGAAATTCTGCCATTCTAGTTATCTGTGGACATACAGTATCTACACCACAAAGTTATATCACATTTCTATCAGGTGAACTGTCATGGCTTCTCCTGAATGGTTTTGTGAACGGCAGATTGATGAGGGAACTAACTCTCCCTTTGAGAAAACTAGTATACACACAGTGAAGCTACAGTTATCAAGATACAAGACACCTTTTCCCTCTCTCTCTTCCCCCCCCTCTCTGACACCCTCTTTTGTATGTGTTGCCCCCCCCCCCCCATTTCCTCCATGCCTAGTGGTTTCCCATGAAAAGGTAACATCACTTTTGCTGGAAATCTGAACTCCCTGCTTGAGGACTTGTGGCCATTAGGCTGAGGAACGCATGTGGCTCAAGAGTAGCAGTTTGCCCAACCCTGTTCTAAAGCCAATTGTACAGTCCTGGTCTTTGTCCCTGAAATGATGTCCTCACCCTTCCAATAGCTCTCCTCACTCCCCCTTGCAAATGGCTTCTGCTTGTGCAGGCACTTCCTAAAAGCCACTGGTAATGGGGGTGAGGTAAGCACAGGACCAGGAAGACTTAATAGTCCTCTCCATCTGCTCTGCTCTGTGATGGATCAGTGGAGCATGGGAGGTGTTGCTCAGGACAGAGAGTGCCTACATTTCATTGTCCTGAACCCTTTAAATTCCCTGCTCACGTCCAACCTTCTGCCTGTAGAGTAATTGGCAGCTGAGAGACGGTAAGCAGAACTCCAAGTGAGGGCAAAGAAAGGTAAGGGTTGCAATGTAGCCAGAATGATGTAGGCCTGGTCAACTGTCAGACTTAAGTGAAGTAGAGCTGGGTGGGGGATTCAGCCAAGTATTCTTGCTCTTGGTATTAGGCCCTTTTTGTGAAAATGTACCCCACTTGTCGCAAAACCTTTCAGGGTATTTAAATATGCATTTCTTTTGAAGGGTTGCAAGTCTATAAAACAGAAATGGAGGGAGTTTGCATAGGAGAGACATTTTAGCATGGGCAAAGGGTGGGTAAGAAAAGCACATTTTAGTCCCCCCCATAATATTTTTATTAGTTTTCATTTACAATCCAATAATAGCCTCATTATAACAATACCAGTTTATAATACAATTATTGATATCAATAATTTAAATATCAAATTATATACAGTGGACTCTTGGGTTGTGAATGTGATTTGTGTGGGAGGAATGTTTGCAACCCGCAGCATCTGAAACCCGCAGTGCCTCGTCTCCGCACGTGCGGGTTGCGATTAGGTGCTTCTGAGCACGCGCAAAGCACAATCTAGTGTTACTGGTACTTCCGGGTTTTGGCACGTCTGTATCCCGAAATCACGCAGCGTGAAGCGTCTGTAACCCGAGGTATGATTGTAATTTAGTTAAAGTGGCCCCACACGTGCTAGAATTGATGGCTTGATTGTTTGCTTTATTTCTCCATTCCAAAATCTTATTAATTTTCATTGCATTCCGGTCATAATAATAATAATCCCTTATATAACAACTGCAATATTAATAATTTCTATTTGTGTTGACACATTAAATGATTTATAAATGTACAAGTGAAAAACTTAAACTATATCTTTGTTCTTCCTGTGTGTGGCAATTATTCTGTCCGTGGTTTTTCTTCCTGTCCTTGTAAGATATTATGTCTTTCTTTCCCCCGGTTGTTGCTGTTATCCATCATGCCTTGGGCAGAACTGATATCTCATTGTTGTTCTAGAAATTTCTCTGTTGCTCTGTCCCATGCTTCATTGTTTTGCAACTTTATCAACAGCTGCAAAAGTCACTCTGTCCCAATAAATAACCCATCTTTACCATTTTTCCTCTCAGCCTGGGTAGAAGAGTGTTCTGTTGAACTGCAGATGACTCAGTAATGAACCTTATCAGTTCCTTGGCAAGTTCACAGACTCCTTTCATCCTCCCTTCCAACTGAAGATATATGAGCAATTACACTTTCTGGGGAATAAATTCTCAAGGCTGTTATTCTTCCATTCAGTTTTTGCAGCTCGATCTGGTGCAGTCCACCTGCCATGGATCTCTCTACCAGTGCTGTGGTCTTCCTGTTCCTCACCTACCACCTCTGTGAGGCAGAACATCGAAGCTATAATTCAGTCATCATGGTGCCCAATGGCGGGGAGTGGGGAGAATGGGGAAAAATTGAATTCTGTCCCAAAGGACATGCATACGGATTTTCACTGAAGGTAAAGGCTTATCTATATCTTCTTTTTGATACCCTGATCCCAAGGAATAGTCACAATAATGTAATATGTATATATATATATATTTCAAGTTGCTTTCCATCTTTCTTTCTGAACCCATTGCCGGCATATTACTGTCTGCAAGGTGCTTTGAAGTGTTGACCGCCATGCTTAAAGATTTAATAGCTCTGAAAAGTCTCCATGCCACTTTGTCAATCCACACTGGAGAGGCTTAGAGTGAATTGCATTTTACATAAAAGAAAAGTACCATGAATCTGGCCTGGAGGAAAAAAGGGACAAGGATACAGAAAAGTTTGGAGTTCAGTGAGCTGGCAATATTGTGGTCAGGTTTTTCTTCCTGAAAAGTGAGTGTCCAACTGGAAAATACAGACTAAACGGTTAGTGTGGAAGCAACCCAGGTGAGTTCTGGTGCTTTCTAGGAGGGTTGCCATAAATCCAGATTTTCCCTGACATGTCCAGGATTTCAACAACTCCCCCCCCCCCCGAAAGCTTAACAACTTTTTGTGTTTGGATTCTTACTTCTTGAAATAATATGGCAACCCTAACTTCACAAACTGGAGGAAACCTGGTGTAACATATGGAGACATAAGAGAGGGATTGGGCGTGCCTTAGCCAGTTATTAGCAAGATCATTTTTTCCTATTATTATTATTATTATTATTATTATTATTCCTATTATTATTATTTTGCGGGAGGCAGTGGAAGACAGAAGTGCCTGGCTTGTCTGGTCCATGGGGTCACGAAGAGTTGGACACGACTAAACGACTAAACAACAACAACTTGGGGCCCATTGGACTGGTTGCATCAAAAAGCTACTGTCTTTTGATGCAGTGGGGAATGTAAATCTCAATCCATAACCAGTAATACTTGTACACAAGTAAAGGTAAAGGGACCCCTGACCATTAGGTCCAGTCATGGCTGATTCTGGGGTTGTGGTGCTCATCCCTCTGTATTGGCCTAGGGAGCCGGTGTACATCTTCCGGGTCATGTGGCCAGCATGACTAAGCCGCTTAGTCTGGTGAACCAGAGCGGTGAACGGAAACGCCGTTTACCTTCCCGCCGGAGCGGTACCTATTTATCTACTTGCACTTTGAGGTGCTTTTGAACTGCTAGGTTGGCAGGAGCAGGGACCGAGCAACGGAAGCTCACCCCATTGCGGGGATTCGAACCACCTACCTACTGATTAGCAAGTCCTAGGCTCTGTAGTTTAACCCACAGGGCGACCCGCGTCCCAACAAGTAGGGACATGTAATTATGAACAGATAACTGCTTATTTAGGTTGCAAGCTAGAACTTTGGAAAATTCAGACTGCAGACGCAGTCTGAATGTGAGTGTTGTCAGAGTCCTAGTTTGGTTAACTACAGTTACAACCTCCCATTTTGTAACATACACAATATCTTTTTTCTGTTTTGTTTTCTACATGGGTACTATTTCTTTTTTCTTTTTCTTTTTTGTGCCTGGTCTTACTCTGTGCACTTGTAATTTTGTACTTTTTATTTTTCAATAAAGAATATAAACCAGAGTCCTAGTTTGCAAAAACAGCTTTATTGCAGTCTCTTTCTCTCTTTTCCACCAGGTACAGGAAGAACAAGGATTGATGGAAGATGATACTGCCCTCAATGGCATCCGTCTCCATTGCAGTAGTGACGCAGTTGTACAATCCACTGTTGGATCGTAAGCATCTTCTTGATTTTTCTCTTTGCTGCTTGGAAAGTGATGCTGTGAGCGGCTGGCTGAAATCTATTATGTTTCAGCACCAGGACAGGATAATGTCAGGGTCTATCAGCCTCATTCTTAGCTCTCTGAGTCTAACGATACCAACTCTAGGTTGCCTTCCAAGTTTCAGAGGAACCCAAGCCCCATAAAACAGAGAGAAAAGAGACTGCAACAAAAGAGTACAAAGAAAAGGAAAAGCAGAGTTTCTTCCTGAGGACCACATATGCCAAGGAAAGAGAGAGCAAGAGGAAAGCACCATCTATCCTGAGAGTGGGGAACCTCAAGCCCAGGGGTCAAATGTGGTCCCCCAGGCTTCTCTGCCTGGTCCTCATGAATATCTGTGACTGTCAGGGGTCAGGACCTCAGGCAGGAAGGAGAGGCAGGCTGAGTAAGAAAAGGCCAAGGCCTACCTAACCAGTGGCTGTGCCTTCCTGAGAGAAAGTAGGCACAATACTGCAGCTCTCCTTCCTGGCGGATGCACTGGTCTAAAAAGATCAATGCCTCTGCTCAACAGCTGTTTAGCAGAGACCTTGATCCTGTGGGGTGCAGGTGCTGCCTTGCCCGTGGCTTTCTTGCAGGAAAGTCGTTACCACTTAACTTAGTGGATTCTATCCTGCATGGTGCTGGTCACTGGACTGCATGAAGCAGCAGCAGCAGCACACAGAATCAGGCCGTTCTGCTTAGCATCTATTAGGCAAGAGCAACAAATGCTACGTGGCACGATGTATCCTGACCTTACAAAACAACCCCATTCTTAACAGAAGATTGGGGTTTGAAACTCCTTTAAACATTCTTTAGCTCCATCTTCCAGGGCCAAATTGGGAGGGTGTGGTATGGGTGGACCCTGGGTGGCACAGGGCAAATCCACTTACAGCCCTGCTTAGAAACTGAGGTTTGGTAGACACGCTATACCTGATGAGGTCTACAAAAGATGCCTTTTAAAAATCTGTGGAGGCAACTGCCCTCTTGACTTTCATGTTGGAAAGCAAATCATTCCTGTCAGGGGTTCAGGAGCAGAGTCACAGGAGAGGGAGGAAGTGGAGAGCGAGGGGGAGGAGTCCGAAGGAAATGTCAGCGAAGACAGCAGTCCGAGGTCTCTGAGTCTCTCCAGTGACTCGGAAGATTCACAGAAAGGGGCCCCCATAGTCAGGGCAAGGGGAGTGCCCAGGGGGGCACCTCGGGAAGAAGGGGCCAGAGGGGACTCAGAGAGTAGCAGCTGGAAATCCGGACCAGCGTCCCCCCCAGAGCGCAGTAGGGGGGAGGAGTCCCAGGCATCGGGATCAGGGGGCGCGCGGGCAGCGGGAGAACGTGAGGCAGGAGGGACCACACCCTCGTCAGGGAGCGAGGAAACGGTCATCAGGAAAGTTAAACGCGCGCGCGCGCCAAGTTCAAATGTACAGGAGGGCGGCAAGGTGGGCAGCCCGGGTAGGGAGCCAGGTCCTAAAGCCCGCCGAAGAGAGGGGGAGGAGTCAGAGGGGTCAACGTCTGCCTCAGAAGAGTCCAGGAGGGAGGAGACCCCGGGGGGTAGTAGGACCCAGAGGAAGAGAGAGAGAAGGAAGAGGTGGAGTAAGATTAGAGTCTTAAACTGGTGCGCAGGGGGCGGAGACTCAGACGGAGCTTCGCCGGTCTAGAGTCCAGATGTAGGGCTGGGACGCTGAGGCTTTGAAATGGAATCTATTCTTCAATAAAGACTTTGATACTTTACTACCGGCTAGCGTTGGTCCTTGGTGAGCTGGGACCCGGAGCCAGCCCTGACAGTAAGCTCCGTCTCAACAAATTTTGGCACCAAGGACCTCGCCACGTGAGTCGACGCAGCGAGGGAAGAAGAGGGGTGCCTCCAGAGCTCACAAAACTCAGGCAAGATGACTACGGAAGAGCAACTAACAGCCCTGCAAGAAGCTGTGACACAACTCAGCACGGAGGTACTTGCATCCAGGAAAAGAGAGGAGGAAATGGTTAACGCCTGCCGGGATCTCCAAGTCAGGTTGGACGTGCTTTCTAAACAAGGGCCACCGGGACCCAAAGCAGAGGGCATTGGCTTGGGGAGAAGGGGAGGCAGCCTTGTATCTCATTTTGACGGGAGTTTACAGCAGTACCCCAACTTCAGAGCAGACCTGCTGTTTGCGCTGGATCTGCTTGACAAAGACTTTAGAGATGAAAGAGAGAAAGTGGGATTTATCTTGTCCCATTTGCATGGGGAGGCCAAAACGTGGCTGAGGAATTTATGGAGAGATAATGATCCGGCGCTCCAGGATGCGAAGGCTTTCATTAAAGCAATGGACTCGTGTTTTTTATCAAAGATAGACATCGACATTGCCCGGAGGGACATACATGGACTTAAACAGGGCAAAGCCAGCGTGAGGCAGTACCATGCACGCTTTTTCGGACTAGTTCATGCACTGGGATGGCAAAAAGATTCTGAGCCAGTGAGAGACCTCTTTTGGGAGGGCTTGAATGCAGATGTAAAAGCGGAGATTGGAAGGGGGGAGAGGCCAAGGAGCACCCAGCAAGTAGTCCAGAGGGCTCTGGAAATCGGGGTGCATCTGGAGGAACGTCCTTGGAACAGGGAAGAAGGGCGTTGGGGAAGGGCACCAGCCAGAGCACCTCCCTTCTCTCCCAGAGAAGCAGCGCCTGCGCACTCCACACCCTCGCAGGGAGGGGGAGAAGAACCGATGGAGATCGGAGGTGCCAGGGCTCAGTCAGCTACCAGAGCCCTAACACCGGGAGCAGCCAAAACGAAGCCTCCTAGAGGGAACAGGAAGTGCTACATCTGCGACAGTGCTCAACACATGGCGAAAGAGTGTCCCCAGAGGCTCCACAAGCACACTGCAGCCTCGGCAACAGTCACAGACGCAGCTCAATTGAAAACACAGCAACAGTTAAACGACGGAGTCTGGCTGGAGGAAGAGGCACTGGGGTCCAGCCAGACAAGTCAATGAAGCAATCCCCAGCACTTTTGCAACCCACAGACCCCCTCCCACCCAAACCAGTGGTGCAGCTTACAGCGTCTCTCCAACTGCCCAATGGACGCACTCTGGAGGTGCCGATCACCATTGACTCCGGCAGTAACGCTGACTTTATAGGACTGGAATTCATTCAGCAGCACAATATACCACTGCTACCAGCCACGCTGCCCCTGAACGTTGTCACGGTGGATGGCAGAGACTTGTTAGGGGGGCAGGTGGTGCAACAAACGCAACCAATGGTGATGCGGATTGGAAATCACCAAGAAGTCATCAGCTTCAATGTCACCCACCTGTCGGACACGCCTGTAGTCTTGGGCATGAGTTGGCTGCACAGGCACAGCCCAGCATTGGCGTGGTACCAGCGCCAACTGACCTTCGGCTCCTCCTATTGCGCGGAACATTGCATCCTTCCTAGCCCGGAAGAAGGAGGGGACGACCCGCAGCTACAATTAGGCACGCTGCAAGCAGTGCCGCGCAAGTACGCAGCGTTTTTGGAGGTTTTCTGCGAGAAGGAAGCGGACAAGCTGCCTCCCCACAGGCCCTATGACTGCAAGATTGACCTCCTGCCAGGAGCGACGCTGCCAGCCGGGAAACTGTATTCCATGTCTGAGGACGAGCTGCAGGAGCTCAAGGAGTTCATAGACCTCAACTTGAAGCGCGGTTTCATCCGGGAGTCGAAGGCAGCGGGGGGCAGTCCTGTATTCTTTGTGAAGAAAAAGGACACGCCCCAAAAGAGGCTTGTAGTTGATTTCAGGCTCTTAAATGCCAAGACCAAGCCCACGGCCTTTCCCATGCCCAAAATAGATGACCTGCTTGCAACGGTGAGGAAAGGACGCGTTTTTACAAAATTGGATCTGAGAGGGGCGTACAACCTGATTCGCATACGGGAAGGAGACGAGTGGAAGACTGCCATGTTCACGCCCCTGGGCACATATGAATACAGAGTTATGCCCTTCGGTTTACAAAATGGCGCTCACTGTTTTCAAGCCTTCATGCATCACGTCCTGGCGGGTCTCCTCTACAAGAAATACGTCTGCTTCTTGGACGACATCCTGATATTCTCAGAATCTGAGGAGACCCACGAAGGTGACGTCAAGGAAGTTCTGCAGAGACTGCAGGAGCATCGGCTGTATGCCAAGCTGGAGAAGTGCCAGTTCGACAGGAAGGAGGTGGATTTCCTGGGCTACAAGCTGTCGGACAAGGGGCTTGCCATGGACAGCGCCAAGGTTCGCGCAGTGTTGGACTGGAAGAGCCCGCGCAATCGGAAGGAGGTCCAGCGGTTTGTGGGGTTCGCCAACTTTTACCGCAAGTTCATCAAGGGGTTCGCGATGCAGACGGCGGCCATTACCGACACGCTCAGCTCCAAGAAGAAGAAGTTCATCTGGACGGAGCAAGCGGAGCAGTCCTTCCAGAACCTTAAGCGTCTCTTCTCGTCCGAAGGGCAGCTACTGCATGTGAATCCCAGCAAACCGATGAGGATGAAACAGACGCCTCAGACAGAGCCGTGGGCGCCGTACTGTTGCAGAAGGACCCGCATGGGGACTGGAGACCGTGTGCCTTCTACTCTAGGAAGCTCAGCAAGTCGGAGCAGAACTACACCATCTGGGACAGGGAGTTGCTGGCCATTCATGCAGCATTCAAGGCGTGGCGGCACTTCCTCGTCGGGGCCAAACACACAGTGCAGGTTCGCACGGATCATAAGAACCTGGAGTACTGGCGCACGGCAAGGTTCCTGAACCAGCGGCACATCAGATGGGCGGAATTCTTTGCGGATTTCGACTTCAGGATAGAATACATCCCAGGCGACAACAACATCATGGCGGATGCACTGTCCAGGAAGCCGCAATACCTCAAAGAGGCGGCACCAGCAGCGGCCAAGCACATTTTCGCTCCGAAAGCGTGGGCGTGCGCTTCAGCAACCGTGGACCTGGAGGCGGTCCGTCGAGCACTGCAGGAGGACCCCTTCGCACGAGCCAAGATGGAGGAGGTGCACAAGGGCACGGTGAAGGACGACGAGTTCCAAGTACGGGACGGATTGCTCATCCGCAGAGGAGCACTCTATGTACCGGGAGACGACCTCCGTGCGAAAGTACTGCAGCAGTTGCACGACGCACCCACCGCCGGGCACTTTGGCAAGGAGAAGACGGCAGAACTAGTTGCCAGAGATTTTTGGTGGCCCAAGATGCGGGGGGAAGTCGCGGGGTACGTCTCGAGGTGCGACACCTGCCAAAGGGCCAAGTCAGTGCACAAACCTCCGGCGGGACTGCTCGAACCGCTGCAGACCCCGAGCGAACCGTGGGAGAGGGTGGCCCTGGAATTTGTCACGGATTTACCCAGCTCAAGGGGTAAAACGGCAGTGCTAGTGGTGGTGGACATGTTCACTAAAATGGCCCACTTCATTCCATGCACGAAGGTGGCCACGGCAGAACAGACCGCCAAACTGTTCATAGACCACGTCTTCAGGGTGCACGGTCTGCCACGGTCTATCTTGTCCGACAGGGGGCGCCAGTTCATTTCGAACTTCTGGCAGAAGCTGATGGGTTTCCTGAACGTCAAGATCAACCTAGCGTCGGCGAGACACCCGCAGACCAACGGCCAAGCGGAGCGCGTCAACGCCATCATGCAGCAGTACCTGAGATGCTATGCAAATCAGCAGCCGACAACCTGGGTGGACTACCTGCCGCTCGCTGAGTTCGCCTACAACAACACGAAGCACGTGTCAACGGGGGTGACACCGTTCTTCGCCAACAACGGGAGGCATCCCAGAACCTTCCCGGGATTAGAGAGACTGGGGGAGGGAGAGCCACAGGCAGCGGAAGTCTTGGCGGCAGAATTGCAGGAGGTTCACGAACAGCTTAGGAGGCAGTTAGAGCTTGCAAAGCACGCATACAAACTGCAGGCTGACAAGCACAGAAGGGTCGGGGAGGACATACAGGTGGGAGACTGGGTGTGGTTAGCGGCACACGCAGTGCCGACCAGATCACTAGCTAAGAAGAAACTCGGACATAAGCAGCTAGGACCTTACCAAGTTGAAGCACGGATCAATCCGGTGGCTTTCCGGTTGACACTTCCGGAGGGATCCAGAATGCACCCAGTATTCCATAGGTCGGTGCTCACGCCCTACAAAGCACCTCACCGATTTCAGGCGGAGGACACAGCACCAGACGCATATGGGGAGACCCCCCCAAGGAGGGAGTCGCCAGGAAGGGAACTCATCAACCAGGTCACAGAGATTTTAGACTCGAGATGGGGGGAAGAGGGAGTAGAATACTTTCTCGCCAGTGAAGGTACCCCGGCCAGCGCCAACCGTTGGGTGCCGGACTATGCCCTGAACGAGCCTCTTCTCAAGGAGGAGTTTCATGCCTTGTTCCCACACAGGCCCATGCCAGCCGAGTATTTCGACGACTGGCTTTTCACACCCACGCTTTCAACCAGCACCTTCCAGGGGTTCACCTCGGACGAGGAACCAGCAACGGAAACATGTTCCCCGGAGGGCTCGCCCTCGGGGTTTGCCTCAGACCGCTCGTTTTGGTGGGACGATCGAGGAGAGGAGCGGTGGAGCAGGAGGTGGCTGAGGGGTCCTTGGCAGGCAACGGACCCAGAGGAGACCGAGGGTGAGATGGACATGGACAGGCTGGGGGAGGATGTTGGGTTCGAGCATGGCGGCACGGAGATGGAAGCAGAGGAGATCGAGGTCGGCGAAGACAAGGAGGACGAGCCGGACTTATCCGGATGGATGCACGCCACGGGGGACGAACTGTATCCGCCATTCACCCCCACAACGACGGAGCACCCAGCACCCCCGCCGGAGGAGGGGGAGGGGGGAACGGGGGGCTTCGAGGGGGGGATGGATGTCAGGGGTTCAGGAGCAGAGTCACAGGAGAGGGAGGAAGTGGAGAGCGAGGGGGAGGAGTCCGAAGGAAATGTCAGCGAAGACAGCAGTCCGAGGTCTCTGAGTCTCTCCAGTGACTCGGAAGATTCACAGAAAGGGGCCCCCATAGTCAGGGCAAGGGGAGTGCCCAGGGGGGCACCTCGGGAAGAAGGGGCCAGAGGGGACTCAGAGAGTAGCAGCTGGAAATCCGGACCAGCGTCCCCCCCAGAGCGCAGTAGGGGGGAGGAGTCCCAGGCATCGGGATCAGGGGGCGCGCGGGCAGCGGGAGAACGTGAGGCAGGAGGGACCACACCCTCGTCAGGGAGCGAGGAAACGGTCATCAGGAAAGTTAAACGCGCGCGCGCGCCAAGTTCAAATGTACAGGAGGGCGGCAAGGTGGGCAGCCCGGGTAGGGAGCCAGGTCCTAAAGCCCGCCGAAGAGAGGGGGAGGAGTCAGAGGGGTCAACGTCTGCCTCAGAAGAGTCCAGGAGGGAGGAGACCCCGGGGGGTAGTAGGACCCAGAGGAAGAGAGAGAGAAGGAAGAGGTGGAGTAAGATTAGAGTCTTAAACTGGTGCGCAGGGGGCGGAGACTCAGACGGAGCTTCGCCGGTCTAGAGTCCAGATGTAGGGCTGGGACGCTGAGGCTTTGAAATGGAATCTATTCTTCAATAAAGACTTTGATACTTTACTACCGGCTAGCGTTGGTCCTTGGTGAGCTGGGACCCGGAGCCAGCCCTGACAATTCCAATCTGGGTCGTATTTCCAGAGAGGCAGACATTACCATATTGTCTCTTTTTTTCTTTTTCCAGGTTTGGAAAGTGGTCAAAGATTACGGAATGCCCCAAGGGCTACCTGGTCGCCTTCGCTCTGAATGTGGAAGCCCGAAAAGGGGGATCTGATGATACGGCAGCCAACAACATCCGGTTCATCTGTGGAGATGGGACTACACTGGAGGGCGAGTCCACTGACTTCGGTACTTATGGCCGCTGGAGCGAGCGCTGCCTGACTGGTGCCATCTGCGGGATCCAAACAAAGGTGGAGGCTTACTCTGAATCTTTAGCTGATAACACAGCACTTAATGATGTCAGGTTCTTCTGCTGTGACTGAATCACCTGGGCTTCATCCTGCCTGTGTTCTAATGGTTTGTTGGCATGAAACTTAACCAACAATAAATCTTAACCAAAGAGTTGTGTGTATCGTTTGTAGCTTTGTCCCTTCCTGATCTCAATTCCTTAACCCTGCGTGACTTGGTTTTGGATGGGAGCCAACGCAATATGAAAGAGGGTACCATCCTAGACCTGTAGTGTGATATCTTTAGCCCATTGATCTTGCCAGGCCCACCAGCCTCTCAGTTTGTCCCATGAGGTTGCTTTGAACAAATCGCACCCACTTGCCAATCACCAGCCATCTTAGCCACTGATCTAAGCACCATGCGGTAAGATATGAGGATTTGAAGGAATCTGAGCACCAAGCATAGCAGTCAGCTCCTAAGGGCCGAGGTCCCTTCACCTCTACCATAAACTATTTAAGGGGGGTCACTCCCCCCCAAGTTGATGGGCACTGCCATTCTAATGGTGTGCATCATGTGATCAAATATGTGGGGTGGAGCTTACCTGCCTCCCCCCATATTGTATTCGAGTCAGCACCCCTGGCACCAAGCACCACCAGGAGCTCAAAGTGCAAGCAGAGTCTTATCCCGAATTTTAGCACTCTGCCCTGACAGTGCTCAGCTCAGAGATAAGCCTCAGGCTGTAATTTGTGAGCAGAAGGCAACATTTATACATATTCCTACTCCAGGGATGTGGTGGAGGAGGTTGCAAATGCCTTTACTCTTAAAGTGCAGGCAGCATTTCACTTACCTTAAATCTTTGCACAATGCTGAAACCAGAGAAAAGACTCTGTTTGCTCTTGGAGAGTATGTTGTTAATTGAGTTCGACCTCTTCCAATAAATCTCCTCGCATAGATTTATTGTTTTATGGCGCCCGGCACACTTCCTCTACGCGGGCCTCTGTAGGTCGTAAAATCATCATCAGAATTGCGCAGCGTCGTGTGTGATAAGGGAAGAATCCCGAGACGTCAGCTTCTGTTTCTTAAAGTTCTTTATTGTTCCGAAAAGCACATATTTACACAGATCAGAACCCATCTGAATGCAACTGCATTTTCTCTGCTCCTTTCTCCGGAGCTGCGCAGTTCAACTAACTGCTTTCGGTTCCCACAGAACACACACAGCGATTTAGGCTGTTCACGTCACATCCTGGCTGGTAAGCTCTTCCCCTCAGCTCCGAGGCACAGAAGGTTAACCCTTCACTTCTCTCAACAGAGTAAAAAGCTGTTTTTTATTCTTAAAGGTTAGGGAAAGGGATCTCTGGCTTTCTGAATGTGTGTATGTGTACTTGTCCGCCTGCCTCTTTCTCTCTCCATGTGTGTGCCTGTGGATTTTATTTATTTTCTATTTCTATTTATCTATTTGGATTTTTATTCTGCTTTTGGCCCCATCCACCCATGGAAGATTGGCCACATTCCAATTTACCCCTTGGGGCAAAATCGCTTCCCTGCTCCTGCCATATAGGGATTGATGAATGGATATGTTATTTTCTTCTGAGTCCTGAAGGACAGCAATCAAAACTATGGTTAGAGAGCAGCGGAGTAGTGGATCCATGATCACATCTGTGGTCTCAAATGCTCAGGTGGCCAGAATAGAAGTTTTCCCCTCTTCCGTTTGCTGCACTGGTGAACGGCTGTTGTAGCTGAGTGACCTAGACTGCCACCCTCTTAGCAGAGTGTGTCCCTTCTTATCAGCTGTGAGAGGAGCAGGAAGAGGAGATATAGGCAGCATGTGTGTCAGTGTGTGTGTGAGCAAACTAGGGGTGACAAGGCAAGACATTCACCTCTTGTGGTCATGGCAGACAGAAGTGGGTTAGGAGGAGCTGCTTCCCATAGTGCTCAGCCCTAGGAAGATGCAGAGGTCACCTGGCTAAGTGGAGGAAAAGGCCTCAGAATGCAAAAACCAGAAGTTTGCACAACAGCTTACTAAAGGGAAATGAAGAGATGAGGGAAGAGATGTTGCCAAAAGAGAACCAGGGCATGGTGGATTCCCCACTTCATAGGCCCCTGGGATGCCCTCTAAGAAACATAGGATTGCTCCCTAAAATACACTAATGGCTGGTTCTAAGTCACTTTGTGTTGCTCTGGGCAAACACATTTAATCAATAAAATATATCTCAATAGAAGCAGCCCCCACATCCCAGCATTAAAAAGGAACAGTTTCAATAGCAAAGCATAAGACAAAATGAAGATGAATATACAACATCACTAAAAAATATACAGCACACATCTAAAACCCTGTGAATACAAAGGTTCATTTTTAAAACTTCGGGCAATAAACATCACAAAGATGGAACCCGTTGGGTCTTTCCAGGGAAGGCATTTCATAACTAGGCTGACACCACCTATAAGACCCTGAATCCAGGAGCACTGGAAGTGAGCCTCTGATGTTGATATCGGGGTCCAGGTAAGTAGACCTAGGAGGAGGTTATCCTTGAGTTAAGCTGCTCTCAGGCCATTTAAGGAGTAGACAATAAATTACTAGTGCAATATAGTGAAATTGCCCACAAGCCCTTTAAGAGCCTTGATACCCCATGCAGAACTTTCTGTACTGTTTTCAAAGTTACCCAACGCATAACTCACTTCAGTTAATCTAACAGGAAGATCATGGATAATGGACACAAGACTACCTCCAGCCCTGTAAGGTTATAGTGTATCAGATTAAGCTGATAAAAATTCATTTCAATGAATGATTCATTTCAGCAAAAAAATGGTGAAATGGACAGTTCAGCAATTTGTTTCAGTGCTTGCCTTCAAGCAGCAGTTAGTTTCAGCAGTTAGCTTTGGTATTTGGATTAGCCAGTTTTCTAGAGTCAACAATCTGTTTTAGAAATTAAAGGTCATGGATGTACTCGAGTGTAGAACACTCCCTTGAGCAATGGGACTTCCTTTCCTCCCTTTGCATCCCCTGCAGAACCTCAAAAGGTGCTCCAAAGGGTTGGGGAACCGTCCAGAGCCGATTTTTAGGTGGGGATGAGGAGCTGGCAGAGGAAGAAAAGAAACGAAAAGTCCCATTGCACAAAGAGATTTCTGATGTCTATGTGAATGGATCATTGTTTCATTATCCTCCACCTTTGTTTTTAAATCCCAAACTTTGCTTCCAGAATGTCCATCCATGTATTCATATGCTCCTGTTTAGACATCAGTTGCAGAGACATTTCTTCCTTCAAAGCATTCACTAAAGCTGTTGCAGCTCTTGCTGTTGTTCCGTTGGAGTGCTTTTCATCCCGAGTAGGCACCATGTTTTTCAGGTCTGCTTCCTTGTCTGGATGTGTCCGTACCTGCCTTCCATTCAAACAAAACTGCTGCTGCTGTTTTTGTTTAGTCGTTTAGTCATGTCCGACTCTTCATGACCCCATGGACCAGAGCGCGCCAGGCCCTCCTGTCTTCCACTGCCTCCTGCAGTTTGGTCAACTCATGTTAGTAGCTTCGAGAACACTGTCCAACCATCTCCTCCTCTGTTGGCCCCTTCTCCTTGTGCCCTCCATCTTTCCCAACATCTTTTCCAGGGAGTCTTCTCTTCTCATGAGGTGGCCAAAGTATTGGAGCCTCAGCTTCAGGATCTGTCCTTCCAGTGAGCACTCAGGGTTGATTTCCTTCAGAATGGAGAGGTTTGATCTTCTTGCAGTCCATGGGACTCTCGAGTCTCCTCCAGCAGCATAATTCAAAAGCATCAATTCTTCGGCAGTCAGCCTTGTTTGTGGTCTAGCTCTCACTTCCATACATCACTACTGGGAAAACCATAGCTTTAACTATACGGACCTTTGTTGATGTCTCTAAGTGTCCCTAAGTGCCTTCCATTCAAACAAAAGTAGTGGGCAATATTGCTTTCATTCGCTGAAGTGTGCTTGCTGATTTTCCAAACCTAAAGGTACCAAGTGTGGTATATCTTGGCTCATTTTTATGGCTCGTAGGGATAGTCATTGCTGTATGCGGATAGGAAGCGCTTGCCTCATGCCACCACCTCCCCACTCCTCATAAACAAAGACTTTGCAGCTGTCCATTAGCCTTTCTTTCTCATGATTGTTTGTGTCCTCCAACAGGTCTTTGCAGGTCTCTAATAGACCTCACAGTATGAGGCTTGCTGTAAAAGTGTGAAGGGTACTATGAAGCCGGTGGTGAAATTCTGCCGTTCTAGTTATCTGTGGACATACAGTATCTACACCACAAAGTTATATCACATTTCTATCAGGTGAACTGTCATGGCTTCACCTGAATGGTTTTGTGAACGGCAGATTGATGAGGGAACTAACTCTCCCTTTGAGAAAACTAGTATACACACAGTGAAGCTACCGTTATCAAGATACAATACACCTTTTCCCTATTTCTCTCTCTCCCCCCTCTCTCTGACACCCTCTTTTGTATGTGTTGCCCCCCCCCCCATTTCCTCCATGCCCAGTGGTTTCCCATGAAAAGGTAACATCACTTTTGCTGGAAGTCTGAATTCCCTGCTTGAGGACTTGTGGCCATTAGGCTGAGGAACGCATGTGGCTCAAGCGTAGCAGTTTGCCCAACCCTGTTCTAAAGCCAATTGTACAGTCCTGGTCTTTGTGCCTGAAATGATGTCCTCACCCTTCCAATAGCTCTCCTCACTCCCCCTTGCAAATGGCTTCTGCTTGTGCAGGCACTTCCTAAAAGCCACTGGTAATGGGGGTGAGGTAAGCACAGGACCAGGAAGACTTAATAGTCCTCTCCATCTGCTCTGCTCTGTGATGGATCAGTGGAGCATGGGAGGCGTTGCTCAGGACAGAGAGTGCCTACATTTCATTGTCCTGAACCCTTTAAATTCCCTGCTCACGTCCAACCTTCTGCCTGTAGAGTAATTGGCAGCTGAGAGACGGTAAGCAGAACTCCAAGTGAGGGCAAAGAAAGGTAAGGGTTGCAATGTAGTCAGAATGATGTAGGCCTGGTCAACTGTCAGACTTAAGTGAAGTAGAGCTGGGTGGGGGATTCAGCCAAGTATTCTTGCTCTTGGTATTAGGCCCTTTTTGTGAAAATGTACCCCACTTTTCGCAAAACCTTTCCGGGTATTTAAATATGCATTTCTTTTGAAGGGTTGCAAGTCTATAAAACAGAAATGGAGGGAGTTTGCATAGGAGAGACATTTTAGCATGGGCAAAGGGTGGGTAAGAAAAGCACATTTTAGTCTCCCCCATAATATTTTTATTAGTTTTCATTTACAATCCAATAATAGCCTCATTATAACAATACCAGTTTATAATACAATTATTGATATCAATAATTTAAATATCAAATTATATACAGTGGACTCTTGGGTTGTGAATGTGATTTGTGTGGGAGGAATGTTTGCAACCCGCAGCATCCGCAACCCGCAGCGCCTCGTCTCCGCATGCGCGGGTTGCGATTAGATGCTTCTGAGCACGCGCAAAGCACAATCTAGTGTTACTGGTACTTCTGGGTTTTGGTGCGCCTGTATCCCGAAATCACGCAGCGTGACGCGTCTGTAACCCGAGGTATGATTGTAATTTAGTTAAAGTGGCCCCACACGTGCTAGAATTGATGGCTTGATTGTTTGCTTTATTTCTCCATTCCAAAATCTTATTAATTTTCATTGCATTCCGGTCATAATAATAATAATCCCTTATATAACAACTGCAATATTAATAATTTCTATTTGTGTTGACACATTAAATGATTTATAAATGTACAAGTGAAAAACTTAAACTATATCTTTGTTCTTCCTGTGTGTGGCAATTATTCTGTCCGTGGTTTTTCTTCCTGTCCTTGTAAGATATTATGTCTTTCTTTCCCCTGGTTGTTGCTGTTATCCATCATGCCTTGGGCAGAACTGATATCTCATTGTTGTTCTAGAAATTTCTCTGTTGCTCTGTCCCATGCTTCATTGTTTTGCAACTTTATCAACAGCTGCAAAAGTCACTCTGTCCAAATAAATAACCCATATTTACCATTTTTCCTCTCAGCCTGGGTAGAAGAGTGATCTGTTGAACTGCAGATGACTCAGTAATGAACCTTATCAGTTCCTTGGCAAGTTCACAGACTCCTTTCATCCTCCCTTCCAACTGAAGATATATGAGCAATTACACTTTCTGGGGAATAAATTCTCAAGGCTGTTATTCTTCCATTCAGTTTTTGCAGCTCGATCTGGTGCAGTGCACCTGCCATGGATCTCTCTACCAGTGCTGTGGTCTTCCTGTTCCTCACCTACCACCTCTGTGAGGCAGAAAATCGAAGCTATAATTCAGTCCTCATGGTGACCAATGGCGGAGAGTGGGGAGATTGGGGAGAAATTGAATTCTGTCCCAAAGGACATGCATACGGATTCTCACTGAAGGTAAAGGCTTATCTATATCTTCTTTTTGATAACCTGATCCCAAGGAATAGTCACAATATTGTAATATCTATATATATATATTTCAAGTTGCTTTCCATGTTCCTTTCTGAACCCATTGCCTGCATATTACTGTCTGCAAGGTGCTTTGAAGTGTTGACTGCCATGCTTAAAGATTTAATAGCTCTAAAAAGTCACCATGCCACTTTGTCAATCCACACTGGAGAGGCTTAGAGTGAATTGCATTTTACATAAAAGAAAACTACCATGAATCTGGCCTGGAGGAAAAAAGGGACAAGGATACAGAAAAGTTTGGAGTGCAATGAGCTGGCAATATTGTGGTCAGGTGTTTCTTCCTGAAAAGTGAGTGTCCAACGGGAAAATAGAGACTACACTGTTAGTGTGTAAGTAACCCAGGTAAGTTCTGGTGTTTTCTAGGAGGTTTGCCATACGTCCAGATTTTCCCTGAAATGTCCAGGATTTCAACAACTCCCCCCCCCCCCAAAAAAAAGCTTAACAACTTTTTGTGTCTGGATTCTTGCTTCTTGAAATAATATGGCAACCCTAACTTCACAAACTGGAGGAAACCTGCTGTAGCATATGGAGACATAAGAGAGGGATTGAGGATGCCTTAGGCAGCCATTAGCAAGATCATTTTTTTCCTATTAAGTTTGCTTACTTGTGGCCCATTGGACTGGTTGCATCAAAAAGCTACTGTCTTTTGATGCAGTGGGGAATGTAAATCTCAATCCATAACCAGTAATACTTGTACACAAGTAAAGGTAAAGGGACCCCTGACCATTAGGTCCAGTCATGGCTGACTCTGGGGTTGTGGTGCTCATCTCTCTGTATTGGCCTAGGGAGCCGGTGTACATCTTCCAGGTCATGTGGCCAGCATGACTAAGCCGCTTAGTCTGGTGAACCAGAGCGGTGAACGGAAACGCCGTTTACCTTCCCGCCGGAGCGGTACCTATTTATCTACTTGCACTTTGAGGTGCTTTTGAACTGCTAGGTTGGCAGGAGCAGGGACCGAGCAACGGAAGCTCACCCCATTGCGGGGATTCGAACCACCTACCTACTGATTAGCAAGTCCTAGGCTCTGTAGTTTAACCCACAGGGCGACCCGCGTCCCAACAAGTAGGGACATGTAATTATGAACAGATAACTGCTTATTTAGGTTGCAAGCTAGAACTTTGGAAAATTCAGACTGCAGACGCAGTCTGAATGTGAGTGTTGTCAGAGTCCTAGTTTGGTTAACTACAGTTACAACCTCCCATTTTGTAACATACACAATATCTTTTTTCTGTTTTGTTTTCTACATGGGTACTATTTCTTTTTTCTTTTTCTTTTTTGTGCCTGGTCTTACTCTGTGTATTTGTAATTTTGTACTTTTTATTTTTCAATAAAGAATATAAAACAGAGTCCTAGCTTGCAAAAACAGCTTTATTGCAGTCTCTTTCTCTCTTTTCCACCAGGTACAGGAAAAACAAGGATTGATGGCTGATGATACTTCCCTCAATGGAATCCGTCTCCATTGCGGTACTGGTGAAGTTGTACAATCCACTGCTGGACCGTAAGCATCTTCTTGATTTTTCTCTTTGCTGCTTGGAAAGTGATGCTGTGAGCGGCTGGCTGAAACCTATTATGTTTCAGCACCAGGACAGGATAATGTCAGGGTCTATCAGCCTCATTCTTAGCTCTCAGACTCTAAGGATACCAACTCTAGGTTGCCTTCCAAATTTCAGAGGAACCCAAGCCCCATAAAACAGAGAGAAAAGAGACTGCAACAAAAGAGTACAAAGAAAAGGAAAAGCAGAGTTTCTTCCTGAGGACCACATATGCCAAGGAAAGAGAGAGCAAGAGGAAAGCACCATCTATCCTGAGAGTGGGGAAC
The DNA here is from genome assembly GCF_965153285.1 of Podarcis tiliguerta. Taxonomy (NCBI): domain Eukaryota; kingdom Metazoa; phylum Chordata; class Lepidosauria; order Squamata; family Lacertidae; genus Podarcis; species Podarcis tiliguerta. The sequence goes on along the minus strand of NC_139537.1, from coordinate 20,914,103 downwards.
CTCAAGCCCAGGGGTCAAATGTGGTCCCCCAGGCTTCTCTGTCTGGTCCTCATTACTATCTGTGACTGTCAGGGGTCAGGACCTCAGGCAGGAAGGAGAGGCAGGCTGAGTAAGAAAAGGCCAAGACCTACCTAACCAGTGGCTGTGCCTTCCTGAGAGAAAGTAGGCACAATACTGCAGCTCTCCTTCCTGGCGGATGCACTGGCCTAAAAAGATCAATGCCTCTGCTCAACAGCTGTTTAGCAGAGACCTTGATCCTGTGGGGTGCAGGTGCTGCCTTGCCCGTGGCATTCTTGCAGGAAAGTCGTTACCACTTAAGTGAGTGAATCCCATCCTGCATGGTGCTGGTCACTGGACTGCATGAAGCAGCAGCAGCAGCACACAGAATCAGGCCGTTCTGCTTAGCATCTATTAGGCAAGAGCAACAAATGCTACGTGGCACCGATGTATCCTGACCTTACAAAACAACCCCATTCTTAACATAAGATTGGGGTTTGAAACCCCTTTAAACATTCTTTAGCTCCATCTTCCAGGGCCAGATTGGGAGGGTGTGGTATGGGTGGACCCTGGGTGGCACAGGGCAAATCCACCTACAGCCCTACTTAGAAGTTGAGGTTTGGTAGACACGCTATACCTGATGAGGTCTACAAAAGATGCCTTTTAAAAATCTGAGGAGGCAACTGCCCTCTTGACTTTCATGTTGGAAAGCAAATCATTCCAATTTGGGTCGTATTTCCAGAGAGGCAGACATTACCATATTGTCTCTTTTTTCTTTTTCCAGGTTGGGAAAGTGGTCAAAGCTTACGGAATGCCCCAAGGGCTACCTGGTCGCCTTCGCTCTGAATGTGGAAGCCCCAAAAATCCTAAATGATGATACGGCAGCCAACAACATCCGGTTCAACTGTGGAGATGGGACTCCACTGGAGGGCAGGTCCACCGACTTTGGTACTTATGGCCACTGGAGCAAGCGCTGCCCGACTGGTGCCATTTGCGGGATCCAAACAAAGGTGGAGGCTTACTCTGAATCTTTTAATGATAACACAGCACTTAATGATGTCAGGTTCTACTGCTGTGACTGAATCACGTGGGCTTCATCCTGCCTGTGTTCTAATGGTTTGTTGGCATGAAACTTAACCAACAATAAATCTTAACCAAAGAGTTGTGTGTATCGTTTGTAGCTTTGTCCCTCCCTGATCTCAATTCCTTAACCCTGCGTGACTTGGTTTTGGATGGGAGCCAACGCAATATGAAAGAGGGTACCATCCTAGACCCGTAGTGTGATATCATTAGCCCATTGATCTTGCCAGGCCCACCAGCCTCTCAGTTTGTCCCATGAGGTTGCTTTGAACAAATCGCACCCACTTGCCAATCACCAGCCATCTTAGGCACTGATCTAAGCACCATGCGGTAATATATGAGGATTTGAAGGAATCTGAGCACCAAGCATAGCAGCCAACTCCTAAGGGCCGAGGTCCCTTCACCTCTCCCATAAACTATTTAAGGGGAGTCACCCCCCCCCCAAGTGGATGGGCACTGCCATTCTAATGGTGTGCATCATGTGATCAATTATGTGGGGTGGAGCTTACCTGCCTCCCCCATATTGTATTCAAGTCGGCACCCCTGGCACCAAGCACCACCAAGAGCTCAAAGTGCAAGCAGATTCTTATCCTGAATTTTAGCACTCTGCCCTGACAGTGCTCAGCTCAGAGATAAGCCTCAGGCTGTTATTTGAGAGTAGAAGGCCACATTTATACATATTCCTACTCCAGGAGTGTGGTAGAGGAGGTTGTAAATGCCTTTACTCTTAAAGTATAGGCAGCATTTCACTTTTCTTCAATCTTTGCACATTGCTGAAACCAGAGAAAATACTCTGCTTGCTCTTGGAGAGTAAAAAGCTGTTTTTTATTCTTAAAGGTTAGGGAAAGGGATCTCTGGCTTTCTGAATGCGTGTATGTATACTTGTCCGCCTGCCTCTTTCTCTCTCCATGTGTGTGCCTGTGGATTTTATTTATTTTCTATTTCTATTTATTTATTTGGATTTTTATTCTGCTTTTGGCCCCATCCACCCATGGAAGATTGGCCACATTCCAATCTACACCTTGGGGCAAAATTGCTTCCCTGCTCCTGCCATATAGGGATTGATGAATGGATATGTTATGTTATTTTCTTCTGAGTCCTGAAGGACAGCAATCAAAACTATGGTTAGAGAGCAGTGGAGCAGTGGATCCATGATCACATCTGTGGTCCCAAATGCTCAGCTGCCAGAATAGAAGTTTTCCCGTCTTCCATTTGCTGCACTGGTGAACGGCTGTTGTAGCTGAGTGACCTAGACTGCCACCCTCTTAGCAGAGTGTGTCCCTTCTTATCAGCTGTGAGAGGAGCAGGAAGAGGAGATACAGGCAGCATGTGTGTCAGTGTGTGTGTGAGCAAAATAGGGGTGACAAGGCAAGACATTCACCTCTTGTGGTCATGGCAGACAGAAGTGGGTTAGGAGGAGCTGCTTCCCATAGTGCTCAGCCCTTGGAAGATGCAGAGGTCACCTGGCTAAGTGGAGGAAAAGGCCTCAGAATGCAGCAAGCCAGATGTTTGCACAACAGCTTACTAAAGTGAAATGAAGAGATGAGATGAGGGAAGAGATGTTGCCAAAAGAGAACCAGGGCATGGTGGATTCCCCACTTCATAGGCCCCTGGGATGCCCTTTAAGAAACATAGGATTGCTCCCTAAAATACACTAATGGCTGGTTCTAAGTCACTTTGTGTTGCTCTGGGCAAACACATTTAATCAATAAAATATATCTCAATAGAAGCAGCTCTCACATTCCAGCATTAAAAAGCAACAGTTTCAATAGCAAAGAATAAGACAATATGAAGATGAATATAGAATATCACTAAAAAATATACAGCACACATCTACAACCCTGTGAATTCAAAGTTTCATTTTTAAAACTTCGTGCAGTAAACATCACAAAGATGGAACCCGGTGGGTCTTTCCAGGGAAGGCATTTCATAACTAGGCTGACACTGTTGAACTGTTTCTTTAAATGTAAAGGTTCATCATTGTTTCACCCGATGTGTATACCTTTAAGGGGCCAGAGCAAGGGCCAGAGCAAACTAACGAGATCCAGCTTTACAGCTGTGAAACATAGCAGGTGCTGCTGAGTTGCATTGATTAAGCTGCATCAGGAATTGGGTGCAGTATATAAGGAGCAGCACCTAGCTCTGCCATTACCCTGGAGGATGGGTTGGTGGTTGGGTTGTGTTTGTTTGTAGATGTATTTGGTGTATAAGGAGTTTTTGTTTTTCTTATTAAAACCTTGTTTAAGTTATTTTTGAGTCCCTTCTTTTTAATGCAAGCTCTCCCCAGCAAGCTCTGCAGCGTTACTTTACTGCGAAAAGCCAACATCTTTGGTTATGGGCCCAGCTGCTGAGTGGATGACTGCATATTTTTGGACTCTGAGAAAGGTTTGAAAACTCCTTCCCCTGTTTGCGTAGTTTTTGTGGGTCTGGAAGAGTTCCAGAATGGTTGACCAGGTTCCTGAAGCGGAGAAGGCTCTAGTCTTCCCACAGCTAACAGATGAGAACTATAGTTTATGGTCTTTTTGGGTGGAGGCGCTTTTGACCTCTAGAGATGTATGGACCTATGTAACTAATGACCCTCCTGACCCTGTAACTGATGCTTGGTCGAAAGGAGATGCAAAAGCCAGGGCGATAATCAATTTGGCAGTCAGCGACCAGCAAGTAGTTTATAGAAGGAATAAGAAAACTGCCAAAGAAATGTGGGACAGTCTTGCAGCAGTGCATGTTAGAAAAGAGTCAGCGTCTGCATTGACGTATTTCAAGCAGTTGTACCAGACGAAGTTGCAGCCTGGTGGTGATTTGGCAGCACACTTGAGACGTCTGGAGGCAATACACTGTGAATTAATTCGAAGGGACATGGAGATACCTGATATTCAGTATGTTTTTATCATTCTTTGTTCCCTTAATGAGGACTTTGATGGTATAGCTGGCCAGATATCTGCCATTCCACCACACAATTAACTGTGGAAGGGGTAATGGTAGGATTAATGGGCGAGCTGGACAGAAGGGAGGCTTGTGCCATAAGCACTCCTATTTCCAGAAATAATGAGGGACGCCACATGCAAACTTGTGGTGATACGACTGCATTTAAAGCGGCCGAGCGTTGTTGGTTCTGCAATAAGCAGGGACATTTTGCAAAGGACTGCAGATCCAAAAGAAAGCAAAGTACTCCCAAGTCTGTTTCTGTTCGTCAGTCACGGTCGTCAGCCCAGCAGCCGACATCGTACCGTAAAGACAGAAACGAGCCGCGGGCTCTTCATGCTCGGACAACAGGTCGTAAAAAAATTAAAGGTGCCAAGTGGAATTCTTTTATTGTCGACTCAGGAGCTTCTCAGCATATCTGCAACGATCGAAGCTTGTTTATTTCTTTCGAAGAGGAAATTGGTAATGTACATTTAGCCAATTCACAAGTCTTGCAGTCGCTTGGCAAGGGGTACTGTTAAACTTGACTCTTTAAACATTACGATAGCAAACTGCATTTACTGCCCATCAGTGGACAATTTATTATCAGTAAGGTGTTTTGCTCGTCAAGGCATAACTGTGCGTTTCTTAAATTCAATGTGTGAGTTTTTTGAGGGGAACAAACGTCTATTGTATGCCCGGGAATCTGATGGTTTATATAGACTGTATTTTCGCACCTACTCCCAATCGTCTATAAATTGCAGAGCAGCACAGTCAAGCCAGGGGTTGAGGAATGTAAGGCCACATTCCGGGTGTGTCCATGAGGTGCACAGACTTCTGGGACACCTGAATTTTGCTGATGTAATTAAGACAAAGAATATTGTTAATGGCCTCAACTTAAAACCATGTAAATTCTTTATGCAATGTCTATCCTGTTGCAAAAATAAGATCAAGGTTGCACGCAAGGGTAGGTGCTCAGATAGGAAAGTAACTGAGCCATTTGAGTGTGTACATTGTGATTTAGTTGGGCCACTCCCACCATCATTAGGAGGTTCTAAGTACTGGCTTACGCTGATACACCAGTATAGTAGATATTGTTGGACTTATGCAATAGCTGAGAAATCCCAAGCATTTGAGAAGTACAAAGTTTTTTGCAACTGGGTAAAAACGCACTTTAACAAACCAATTAAGAACCCGGCTTTCTTGACTGGTGCTGTTCTACGGGAGACGGGTACATCGCCCGGAGACGATGTGGAGGCCTGCCTGATGGCTTTGTCTCCCTGACAGTATCCCAACACTCCCATCCAAAACCAATTCATGCAGTCTTAAGGAACTGAGATCAGGAAGGGACAAAGCTCCAAAAGGTACACACAACTCTTTGGTTAAGATTTATTGTCGGTTAAGTGTCATGACAACAAACCATTAGAACACAGGCAGGATGAAGCCCAGGTGATTCAGTCACAGCAGAAGAACCTGACATCATTAAGTGCTGTGCTATCACCTTGAGCTGGAGCCTCCACTTTTGTTTGGATCCCACAGATGGCACCAGCGGTGCAGCGCTTGCTCCACTGGCCATAAGTACCAAAGGTGGGGGACTCGCCCTCCAGTATAAGACCATTTCCACAGCTGAACCGGATGTTGTTGGCTGCTGTATCATCACCTGGCCCTTTTGGGGATTCCACATTCAGAGCGAAGGCAACCAGGTAGTCCCTGGGGCATTCCTTAACCTCTGTCCACTCTCCCCACCTGCAAAAAAGAGAAGACAATATGAAAATGTCTGCCTCTCTGGAAATACGACCCAAATTGGAATTATTTGCTTTCCACCACGAAAGTCAAGAGGGCAGTTCTCTCCTTAGATTTTTAAAAGGCGTGTTTTATAGACCTCATCAGGTATAGTGTGTCTACCAAACCTCAACTTCTAAGTAGGGCTGTGTGTTGTAACGCCTGGAGTAGGTGGATCTCCCCTGTGCCAACCGGAGTCCACCCACACCACACCCTCCCAAGCTGCCCCTGGAAGATGGAGCTAGAGAATCTTTAAAGGGGTTTTGAACCCAAATCTTCTGTTAAGAATGGGACTGTTTTTTAAGGTCAGGCCATGTAGCGTGGCTGCTCTTGCCTAACAGATGTTAAGCAGAACAACCTCATTCTGTGTACTGCTGCTGCTGCTTCGTGCTTTTCCTTTCCTTTGTACTGTGTTGTTGCAGTCTCTTTTCTTTTTGTTATGTGGGGCTTGGGTTCCTCTGAAATTTGGAAGGCAACCTAGAGCTGGTATCCTTAGTGTCTGAGAGCTAAGAATGAGGATGATAGACCCTGACATTATCCTGTCCTGGTGCTGAAACATAATAGATTTCAGCCAGCCCCTCACATCATCACTTTCCAAGCAACAAAGAGAAAAATCAAGGAGATGCTTACGGTCCGACAGTGGATTGTACAACTCCACCACTACTGCAATGGAGACGGATGCCATTGAGGGAAGTATCATCATCAATCAATCCTTGTTCTGTCTCTGTCTGGTGCAAATGAGAGAAAGAGACTGCAATAAACCTGTTTTTGCAAGCTAGGACTCTGCCATATTATTTCAAGAAGTAAGAATCCAAACACAAAAAATTGTTGAGCTTTTTTGAGGAAAGTTGTTGAAATCCTGGACATGTCAGGGGAAATCTCCTAGAAAGCACCAGAACTTACCTGGGTTGCTTCCACACTAACAGTTTAGTCTGTATTTTCTAGTTGGGCGCTCACTTTTCAGGAAGATAAACCTGACCACAATATTGCCAGCTCATTGCACTCCAAACTTTTCTGTATCCTTGTCCCTTTCCCCCTCCAGTCCATCCAGTTTTCTTTTATGTAAAATGCAATTCACTCTAAGCCTCTCCAGTGTGGATTGACAAAGTGGCATGGAGACTTTTTAGAGCTATTGAATCTTTATGCATGGCAGTCAAAACTTCAAAGCACCTTACAGGCAGCAATATGCAGGCAATGGGTTCAGAAAGAAAAATGGGAAGCAACTTAAAATATATGTATATCATATTATTGTGACTATTTCTTGGGATCGGGGTATCAAAAAGAAGATATAGATGAGCCTTTACCTTCAGTGAGAATCCGTACGCATGTCCTTTGGGACAGGATTCAACTTTTCCCCATTCTCCCCACTGCCCACCATTGGGCACAATGAGGATTGAATTATAGTTTTGATGTCCTGCCTCACAGAGGTGGTAGGTGAGGAACAAGAAGACCACAGCACTGGTAGAGAGATCCATGGCAGGTGGACTACACCAGATTGAGCTGCAATAACTGAGTGGAAGAATAACAGCCTTGAGAATTTATTCCCCAGATTGTGTGGTTCTCTCTCCTCTGCTCAAAATCTTCCTGAATCTTGTGTTTCCCCCTGGAGAGAAGTGTGATTACTTCTGGTTGATGAGTAAAACCAATTAATGGCTTTTCTGACTACACTTCTGATATCAATAGACAATAGGCAAGAATTGTGCCACATTGGTAACCACTGATGTAAGCTAACTAATCAAAATGTGCAGCTTCCAGTTCTGTTCTGCCTTAATGGAGGCAGACCCCCACGATAGCAGAAGATTGTTGGCGAAGGAAAAACAAAGATGATTGAGGGTAATTATCCTTGCAAATTCACCCCAGGGACAGGGAGAAATAGGCTTCACTCACAGTTTGTCTCTTTACCCAGGCTCTTGCCAGGGAGGAGCTGAGTGCAAAAGCACTTTGCCTGCTGAAAACCCTCCAATGCCACCATTAAGAAGCAGAGGTGATTATTGGATTGTACTTGAAAAGTAATAAAAATATTATTTTAAAAAACTAAGATGTGCATTTCTTACCCACCCTTTGCCCTTGCTAAAATGTCTCTCCTATGCAAACTCCCTCCATTTCTGTTTTATAGACTTGCAACCCTTCAAAAGAAATGCATATTTAAATACCCTGAAAGGTTTTGCGAAAAGTGGGGTACATTTTCACAAAAAGGGCCTAATACCAAGAGCAAGAATACTTGGCTGAATCCCCCACCCAGCTCTACTTCATTCAAGTCTTACAGTTGAACAGGCCTACAACTTTCTGGCTACATTGCAACCCTTACCTTTCTTTGCCCTCACTTGGAGTTCTGCTTTCCGTCTCTCAGCTGCCAATTACTCTATGGGCGGAAAGAGAGAGTCCATAAACCGAGTAATGAAACATGGATATGAGCAGGGAATTTAAAGGAGACAGCATAATGAAATGTAGGAACACTCTGTCCTGAGCAACACCTCCCATGCTCCACTGATCCATCATGGAGCAGAGCAGGCGGAGAGGGCTATTAAGTCTTCTGGTCCTGTGCTTTCCTCACCTCTATTACCAGTGGCTTGTAGGAAGTTCCTGCACAAGCAAAAGCCATTTGCCAGGAGGAGTGGAGAGAGCTATCGGAAGGGTGAGGACATCATTTCCAGACCAAAGACCAGGACCGTACAATTTGCTTTAGAACAGGGTTTGGCAAACTGTCACTCTTCAGCCACATGGGGGTCCTCAGCCTAATTGCCACAAGTCCTCAAGCCTGGAGTTCAGATTGTTGGGAGACAAAGGCCATCTCCATGCCCCCAAGCCGTCTCCGGACGATCTATCGATCTCTGGTAGAAATGCAGTATCAGTCAATTAGCGACACAAAGCCTCAAAAATAGCTTGCCACATTCCAAGGACTAGTGCACGCTCTATCAGCAGAGTTCGTACAACGAAAGGTGCACCCAGGAGAGCATTATTTACAACTTTATTCAACAATGGTCAGAACAAAGAAAAAACATGACTGCCTGCTTCGATGTTCAGGCGCAGAGAGAGAAAGCAATGTACAAAACATAAACTTCCTGTGAAACAGGAAATACGCAGGCTGTGACACAACAACCTGCTCCCTTCTTAAGGTGGAACGGAAATATCCTAACATCCTCCCCCTTTCCATGTAACCTGTAGTACCTGTGGTTCAACCCAATTGCAACCTCTGTACGTAAACCTTAAGTTGTTCTCTGTTAACATCCTTAGACAACAGATCAGCAGGAATTTCATTTCCTGGCATGTAGGACATCTGAATGAGCCCTTTCTGAATAAAGTCTCTTGCACGATGTAGTTAATCTGCAAGTACTTGGTTCTTTGCTTGCAACTCTCTGAGTTCAACAAAGCCAAACAGGATGTATTGTCTTGATACACTTGTATAGGACATTTCACAGAAACTCTGATGTCCTTAAACAGTTGCATCAACCATTCACAATCCATGAGTTAAAATGACAGGGCATTGAGATCTGCTTCACAGGAACTTAGGCTTATTGTCGTTTGCTTCTTGCACAGCCAGTCAAACAGACAGTGGTTGTACATGTAGCATACTCCAGATGTGCTTGTACCATCCATGGTGTCACTTCCAAAACTGGCATCTGCAAAGATTTCAAGACCTCCAGTCTTCTGACTGGTGAACCTCAGCCTGTAGTGCAAAGTCCCTTTCAAATAGCGGTCTATGCGCTTCAGAGCTTTCCAATCCTGAACAGTAGGATTGTTAGCATGTCTGCTAAGCAGGTTAGTGCTTACAGCTATGTCAGGTCTTGAACATCTAGCAATGAAATTGCCTAGAATGCACCTGTACAGCGTAGTGTCAGAAAACGCTTCAGCAGTACTATCTACCTGGTAACCTGTCACCATCGGTGTGTCTGCTGGGTTTGCATCAACCAGATTCAACCTGGTTAATACATCAGCAATTTTCTGTGTTTGGTGTACCAGAAAATTACCTGCTTGATCCCTCTCCACCTGCAGAGAAAGATAGTTGGATACCTCACCAAGATCCTTCATGTCAAAGTGCTCCTTCAGCTGAGCTAGGGTGCTTTGGTACAAAGCCTGATTCTTCCAAAACATCAGAAGATCATCAACAAAACATAAACAATACAGTTTGTTTTGCCCCTCCTCCTTGACAAACACACATGGATCAGCCTTGCCCTGGTGAAAACCTAGAGAAAGCAATGTCTCAGTGAGTTTTGTGTTCCAACACCTGGCACTCTGCTTGAGACCATATAAGGATTTCCGAAGTTTACAGACCATTCCCTTCTGTATCTGCATTCCATCAGGTGGAAGCAGAAATAGCTCCTCCCCCAAAACCCCGTACAAAAAAGCTGTATTAATGTCATGATGGGAAACATGCAGTTTCTCCTCTGCAGCAATCTTGAGCATTAGCCATATGCTGTCATACTTGCCGGTGGATGAGTAGGTCTCGTGGTAATCCTATCCTGGTACCTGTGAAAAACCTCTGGCAACCAATCTGGCTTTGTGTCTTACAACCTTGCCATTCTGGTCTGTCTTGGCCTTGAAGACCCATTTGCTGCCAACCAGTCTCATTCCTGGGACTACCGGTACCAGCTCCCAAGTTTGGTTCCTATTCAAGGAAACAACTTCAGCCTTCATGGCATTAAGCCAAGGCTCAGCATCTTTAGAGGTTAACTCCTGAACCTCTTTGAAGCTTGAAGGTTCCCATACCTTCTCTGAGCTACTAAGAACAGCAGTTGCCGTCTTAGCAAACTCATCAGCAAATCTCTTTGGAGGTCTGCCTTTGGTCGCCCTTTCAGATCTGCGTACTAGACGCAAGTCTTCTGGACTCATCTCCTCCTTCTTAGGAGAAAAGTGACCAATGGTGAACAGTGGTTCTTCCAGTTCATTGTCAGACGCATCAGATGGTCTGACTGAGGCCTTTGCGCTCTTGTAGTCTGCTGTGTCATCACTGTTGCTGACATCAGCAGCAGCGCCGCACACTGAGCTGGAATCCGAACTCTGATCATCATCAGCAGCAGCAGCTTCCTCTTCTACCTCAACATCATCTGCTTTTTTCACATCACCTTCATCTTCCTCTGGGTAACTCTGGAAAATCCCCACATTTCCCCCCCACTTAGGATTGTACTCAACACTCTTTGTGAACTTAATGGACTTAGAGTCAGTCATCCATACCCTGTATGCTCCTTTTTCGTACCCCATGAACAAACCATGTGCCCCACGCTTCCCAAGCTTGTTGCTCTGTGGGGTGTGTACCCACATGTCAGAACCAAAGATTCTCATGTGCTTGATGTAAGGTTTCTTACCAAACATCTTCTCATAGGGAGTACAACCAATAGGTGATGACAGTTTCCTGTTATAGGAATAAACAAACGTTGACAAAGACTCCCCCCAAAACTTATCAGGGAGATTGGCATCATGCAACAAGGTTTCAGGCCCAGATTCACGGCACTTACAGGAGAGTAAATACTGCAAAAGACTGCTGTGAGAGGTATGTGGGGAAAAGCGAGAGCAAAGGCTTTTCTGTTGCACCACGCTTCCCAAGCTTGTTGCTCTGTGGGGTGTGTACCCACATGTCAGAACCAAAGATTCTCATGTGCTTGACGTAAAGTTTCTTACCAAACATCTTCTCATAGGGAGTACAACCAATAGGTGATGACAGTCTCCTGTTACAGGAATAAACAAACGTTGACAAAGACACCCCCCAAAACTTCTCAGGGAGATTGGCATCATGCAACAAGGTTTTTAGGCCTTGAAGCAATGCCTGGTTTGCTCACTCAGCAAGTCCATTCTGCCATGGCGATCTAGGCATTGAGAGGTCATGCTGGATTCCCTTCTCAGTCAGGAAAGCTTCAAACTGCCGAGAAGTGAACTCCCCACCTCGATCAGTAAACAAACAGCCGATACATTCACTGTGAGCATTCTCCAACCAAGCACAGAATGCCTTGAACCTAGGAAACGCTTGCGATTTCTGCTCGAGCATAAACACATGAATGTACCTGGAAAAAGAATCAATTAGAACCATGAAGTACCTTGCTCCACCCAAAGAGGGCGCAAGTGGACCAACCAGGTCTGCGTGGACTAGCTGGTAGGGTTTGGAAGCCTGCCTGCTAGACTCCTTGCCTTTTGGAGCAACCTTCACCTTGTTCTCTGCACAAGATACACATTTCATGTGAAACTTACAGGGCTTGATGTTCAAACCTTGAACCAACTCAGGCATCTGGGCCAGTGCCTGCCAAGACATGTGAGCAAACCTTCTGTGTGCCTCATGAATGCATCCTGCATGAAGAACTTTGTTAGTTTGTGCAACACAACAAGAATCAACATTAGACACAGCAGCACCATTGTCATCATAAGTTATACAGAACAAACCATTTATAAACTTTGCATGCAAAATGTCCTCTTTGCCTTTCCTGATGACACAGACGCTCCTCTTGAAGGAAATCTCAAAGCCACGCCCAGTCAGCTGTGGGACACTGAGCAAATTGTCTGCAGAATCTGGAACATAAAGTACATCTCTGATGGTTGTGTGCAGACTTGCCAGTCTCACATTCCCAACTCCTGCAATTCGCAACGTCTTTCCATCAGCCTGGTGGATCTCACCATCTTGAGGCGTGAAGGAGATAAATAGATGTTTATCTTTTGCCAAATGGCGGGTCGCTCCCTAATCTACAACAAAACTGGCTTTGGCCTTTGGAGCAGCTTTTCCAGCAAGCAAAACCTTGTTTCCCATCGGCGTGGGCTTTTGCTGCTTGCCCCCCTGCTCCTGGCCATCAAACTTGCCTTTAGCCTTTGGTGAAGCATTGCCAGCCAACAAAGCCTTGTTTTCCACTGGTGTGGGCTTTCCACCCCCCTTCTGCATCGGGCCATCTGCAGGGTTCTGTCTCTGTTTACTTCTGGCCTTCCGGCCTCTGCAGAGACAATGACCTTGGTTCTCATGAGAAACAGAGCTCTCAGCTGCTGACTCCTTTGCTCCCCCTGGAGGCTGGAATGCTGCCTGGGATGACATCACAGTCAGCTCCCCCTGCAGTTTGCAACCGGTGCCCTCAGTATCCCTGCAATCACTCTCGATCTGGGAAACAGCCAGGACCTCCGATGCAGTCAAACTCTGGGCTGGGATGACCAGCAGATGGGCTACTTTCAAAGCATTCCACATCTGACATGTTGTCGTGTTGCCAGCTAGCATAGCAATTTCCTCCAGAGAGACGGACAAGACAATTACGCCTGTGGCCCTTGAATCTTGGGCCCTCCATCTATCTGTCAGAGGAACTGGAGGTGCTTCACACACAGTATGTAACACTCCAAACTGTCGCAGCAAACTCTCACACCACATAGCCCAGGTCTCATAATTGTGCCGATTTAACTTTGGGCACTCAGTGCCTTCAGAGGCTTGGAAAAGCTCCATTCCAGGCTTTTACTTGAGCTGTGAGTCTTTATGCCTTCAAAAACTTCTTATCTCGGCAGCTCATAAATCACGAACCCTCTGGCGCGGCTCCCAGGCCAATTAAGCCAGCCGGACATCAAAGGCTCTGTGCCGCAGCAACAGAAAAGCCTTTGCTCTCGCTTTTCCCCACATACCTCTCACAGCAGTCTTTCGCAGTCTCTCCTGTAAGTGCCGTGAATCTGGGCCCATAACCTGTTGTTGGGATACTGCCAGGGAGACAAAGGCCATCTCCATGCCCCCAAGCCGTCTCCGGACGATCCATTGATCTCTGGTAGAAACGCAGTATCAGTCAATTAGCGACACAAAGCCTCAGAAATAGCTTGCCACATTCCAAGGACTAGTGCACGCTCTATCAGCAGAGTTCGTACAACGAAAGGTGCACCCAGGAGAGCATTATTTACAACTTTATTCAGCGATGGTCAGAACAAAGAAAAAACGTGACTGCCTGCTTCGATGTTCAGGTGCAGAGAGAGAAACCGAAAGCAATGTACAAAACATAAACTTCCTGTGAACAGGAAATACGCAGGCTGTGGCACAACAACCTGCTCCCTTCTTAAGGTGGAACGGAAATATCCTAAAACAAACTTCCAGCAAAAGTGATGTTTTCTTCTCACGGGAAACCACTAGGCATGGAGGAAATGGGGGGGGAGGGCAATGCATACAGAAGAGGGTGTCAGAGAGAGGGAAAAGAAGGTGTCTTGTACCTTGGCAACTGTAGCTCCTCTGTGTGTATATTTTAGCTTTCTCAAAGGGAGAGTTACAGTTTTCTCATCAATCTGCTGTTCAAAAAACCATTCAGGTGAAGCCATGACAGTTCACTTGGTAGAAATCTGATACAACATTGTAGTGTAAATATGTCTACAGAATACCAGAACTGCTGAAGTTCACCATCAGCTTCATAGTACCCTTTAGAATTTTACAGGAAGCCAGACTGTGAGGTTTGTTAGAGACCTGCAAAGACCTGTTGGAGGATACAAACAATCATGTGGAAGAAAGGCCAATGTAGAGCGGCCAAGTCTTTAAAAATGTTTATGAGGAGTGGGGAGATGGTGGCATGAGGCAAGCGCTTCCTATCCTGATGCAGAAATGACTATCCCTACGAGTCATAAAAATGGGCCAAGATATACCACACTTGGTGCCTTTAGGTTTGGAAAGTCAGCTAGCACCACTTCAGCGAATGAAAACAATATTGCCCACTACTTTTGTTTGAATGGAAGGCACTTAGGGCCACATCCGGACAAGGAAGCAGACCTGTAAAACATGGTGTCTACTCGGGATGAAAAGCACTCCAACAGAACAACAAGAAGAGCTGCTTTAGTGAATGCTTTGAAGGAAGAAATGTCTCTGCAATTGATGTCTAAACAGAAGATATGGATGGACATTCTGGAACCAAAGTTTGGGATTTAAAAACAAAGATGGAGGATAATGAAACAATGATCCATTCACATGGACATCAGAAATCTGTTTGTGCAATGGGACTTTTTGTTTCTTTTCTTCCTCTGCCAGCTCCTCATCCCCACCTAAAAATCTGCTCTGGACGGTTCCCCAACCCTTTGGAGCACCTTTTGAGGTTCTGCAGGGGATGCAAAGGGAGGAAAGGAAGTCCCATTGCTCGAGGGAGTGTTCTACACTCGAGTACATCCATGACCTTTAATTTCTAAAACAGATTGTTGACTCTAGAAAACTGGCTAATCCAAATATCAAAGCTAACTGCTGAAACTAACTGCTGCTTGAAGGCAAGCACTGAAACAAATTGCTGAACTGTCCATTTCACCATTTTTTTGCTGAAATGAATCATTCATTGAAATGAATTTTTATCAGCTTAATCTGATACACTATAACCTTACAGGGCTGGAGGTAGTCTTGTGTCCATTATCCATGATCTTCCTGTTAGATTAACTGATGTGAGCTATACGTAGGGTGACTTTGAGAACAGTACAGAAAGTTCTGCATGGGGTATCAAGGCTCTTAAAGGGCTTGTGGGCAATTTCACTATATTGCCCTAGTGATTTATTGTCTACTCCTTAAATGGCCTGGGAGCAGCTTACCTCAAGGATAACCTCCTCCTAGGTCTACTTACCTGGACCCCGATATCATCATCAGAGGCTCTCTTCCAGTGCTCCTGGATTCAGGGTCTTATAGGTGGCGACAGCCTAGTTATGAAATGCCTTCCCTGGAAAGACCCACCGGATTCCATCTTTGTGATGTTTACTGCACGAAGTTTTAAAAATGAAACTTTGAATTCACAGGGTTGTAGATGTGTGCTGTATATTTTTTAGTGATATTGTATATTCATCTTCATATTGTCTTATGCTTTGCTATTGAAACTGTTGCTTTTTAATGCTGGAATGTGAGGGCTGCTTCTATTGAGATATATTTTATTGATTAAATGTGTTTGCCCAGAGCAACACAAAGTGACTTAGAACCAGCCATTAGTGTATTTTAGGGAGCAATCCTATGTTTCTTAGAGGGCATCCCAGGGGCCTATGAAGTGGGGAATTCACCATGCCCTGGTTCTCTTTTGGCAACATCTCTTCCCTCATCTCTTCATTTCACTTTAGTAAGCTGTTGTGCAAACATCTGGCTTGCTGCATTCTGAGGCCTTTTCCTCCACTTAGCCAGGTGACCTCTGCATCTTCCTAGGGCTGAGCACTATGGGAAGCAGCTCCTCCTAACCCACTTCTGTCTGCCATGACCACAAGAGGTGAATGTCTTGCCTTGTCACCCCTAGTTTGCTCACACACACACTGACACACGTGCTGCCTATATCTCCTCTTCCTGCTCCTCTCACAGCTGATAAGAAGGGAGTCACTCTGCTAAGGGGGTGGCAGTCTAGGTCACTCAGCTACAACAGCCGTTCACCAGTGCAGCAAATGGAAGAGGGGAAAACTTCTATTCTGGCCACCTGAGCATTTGGGACCAAGATGTGATCATGGATCCACTACTCCACTGCTCTCTAACCATAGTTTTGATTGCTGTCCTTCAGGACTCAGAAGAAAATAACATAACATATCCATTCATCAATCCCTATATGGCAGGTGCAGGGAAGCAATTTTGCCCCAAGGTGTAGATTGGAATGTGGCCAATCTTCCATGGGTGGATGGGGCCAAAAGCAGAATAAAATTCCAAATAAATAAATAGAAATAGAAAATAAATAAAATCCACAGGCACACACATGGAGAGAGAAAGAGGCAGGCGGACAAGTATACATACACACATTCAGAAAGCCAGAGATCCCTTTCCCTAACCTTTAAGAATAAAAAACAGCTTTTTACTCTCCAAGAGCAAGCAGAGTCTTTTCTCTGGTTTCAGCATTGCGCAAAGATTGAAGGTAAGTGAAATGCTGCCTGCACTTTAAGAGTAAAGGCATTTACTGTTAGGGTGTGAAACCTAAGTCGCTGGCAAATTAGCAATGTCATGTGACTTTAAGTAGTCAAGCTCGTTAAGTATATAAAGAGTGTTTGTTTTCTCTGCCTGTCGGGGGACTGGGTGTGAAGCAAAAAGGTCTGAAAGCTCCGGAGGTGTTTCTGTTATCTTTCTGCAATAAACCTGTCTTTGGAAAGACAGGCTTCCCTGTGTCGTTATTTTTTTTTTGCTGCTGAGACTTTGAAGCTTGTACTGCAACAAGAATCTCTGCACTGGACTTAATGCTCTGCAAAGAGAGCTGTTGCTGGTGGCGCAGCAGAAGCGCTTACTGGACCAGTACACAGACTCTCTTATTTACAACCTCCTCCACCATGCTCCTGGAGTAGTAATATGTATAAATGTTGCCTTCTACTCTCAAATAACAGCCTGAGGCTTATCTCTGAGCTGAGCACTGTCAGGGCAGAGTGCTAAAATTCGGGATAAGAATCTGCTTGCACTTTGAGCTCTTGGTGGTGCTTGGTGCCAGGGGTGCCGACTTGAATACAATATGGGGGGAGGCAGGTAACCTCCACCCCACATATTTGATCACATGATGCACACCATTAGAATGGCAGTACCCATCAACTTGGGGGGGGGAGTGACCCCCCTTAAATAGTTTATGGGAGAGGTGAAGCGACCTCGGCCCTTAGGAGCTGACTGCTATGCTTGGTGCTCTGATTCCTTCAAAACCTCAAATCTTACCGCATGGTGCTTAGATCAGACATAAGAGATCTCTGTGCCTAAGATGGCTGGTGATTGGCAAGTGGGTGCAATTTGTTCAAAGCAACCTCATGGGACAAGCTGAGAGGCTGGTGGGCCAGGCAAGATCAATGGGCTAAAGATATCACACTATGGGTCTAGGATGGTACCCTCTTTCATATTGGGTTGGCCTCCCATCCAAAACCAAGTCACGCAGGGTTAAGGAATTGAGATCAGGAAGGGACAAAGCTACAAACAATACACACAACTCTTTGGTTAAGATTTATTGTTGGTTAAGATTCATGCCAACAAACCATTAGAACACAGGCAGGATGAAGCCCACGTGATTCAATCACAGCAGTAGAATCTGACATCATTAAGTGCTGTGTTATCAGGTAAAGATTCAGAGTAAGCCTCCACCTTTGTTTGGATCCCGCAGATGGCACCAGTCGGGCAGCGCTTGCTCCAGCGGCCATAAGTACCGAAGTCAGTGGACTCACCCTCCAGTGCAGTCCCATCTCCACAGTTGAACCGGATGTTGTTGGCTGCCGTATCATCATTTAGCATTTTTGGGGCTTCCACATTCAGAGCGAAGGCGACCAGGTAGCCCTTGGGGCATTCCTTAATCTTTGACCACTTTCCCAACCTGGAAAAAGAAAAAAGAGACAATATGGTAATGTCTGCCTCTCTGGAAATACGACCCAAATTGGAATGATTTGCTTTCCAACATGAAAGTCAAGAGGGCAGATTTTTAAAAGGCATCTTTTGTAGACCTCATCAGGCCTACCTTGATTTCAGCAAGGCATTTGACAAGGTGCCCCATGATATTCTTGTAAAGAAGCTGGTAAAATGCGGTCTTGACTCTGCTACCACTCAGTGGATTTGTAACTGGCTGACTGACCGGACCCAAAGGGTGCTCATCAATGGTTCCTCTTCATCCTGGAGAAGAGTGACTAGTGGGGTGCCACAGGGTTCTGTCTTGGGCCCGGTCTTATTCAACATCTTTATCAACGACTTGGATGATGGACTCAAGGGCATCCTGATCAAATTTGCAGATGACACCAAACTGGGAGGGGTGGCTAACACCCCAGAGGACAGGATCACACTTCAAAACGACCTTGACAGATTAGAGAACTGGGCCAAAACAAACAAGATGAATTTTAACAGGGAGAAATGTAAAGTATTGCACTTGGGCAAAAGAAACGAGAGGCACAAATACAAGATGGGTGACACCTGGCTTGAGAGCAGTACATGTGAAAAGGATCTAGGAGTCTTGGTTGACCACAAACTTGACATGAGCCAACAGTGTGACGCGGCAGCTAAAAAAGCCAATGCAATTCTGGGCTGCATCAATAGGAGTATAGCATCTAGATCAAGGGAAGTTATAGTGCCACTGTATTCTGCTCTGGTCAGACCTCACCTGGAGTACTGTGTCCAGTTCTGGGCACCACAGTTCAAGAAGGACACTGACAAACTGGAACGTGTCCAGAGGAGGGCAACCAAAATGGTCAAAGGCCTGGAAACGATGCCTTATGAGGAACGGCTAAGGGAGCTGGGCATGTTTAGCCTGGAGAAGAGGAGGTTAAGGGGGGATATGATAGCCATGTTCAAATATATAAAAGGATGTCACATAGAGGAGGGAGAAAGGTTGTTTTCTGCTGCTCAAGAGAAGCGGACACGGAGCAATGGATCCAAACTACAAGAAAGAAGATTCCACCTAAACATTAGGAAGAACTTCCTGACAGTAAGAGCTGTTCGACAGTGGAATTTGCTGCCAAGGAGTGTGGTGGAGTCTCCTTCTTTGGAGGTCTTTAAGCAGAGGCTTGACAACCATATGTCAGGAGTGCTCTGATGGTGTTTCCTGCTTGCCAGGGGGTTGGACTCGATGGCCCTTGTGGTCTCTTCCAACTCTATGATTCTATGATTCTAGGTATAGCGTGTCTACCAAACCTCAACTTCTAAGCAGGGCTGTAGGTGGATTTGCCCTGTGCCACCCAGGGTCCACCCATACCACCCCCTCCCAATCTGGCCCTGGAAGATGGAGCTAAAGAATGTTTAAAGGGGTTTCAAACCCCAATCTTCTGTTAAGAATGGGGTTGTTTTGTAAGGTCAGGATACATCGGTGCCACGTAGCATTTGTTGCTCTTGCCTAATAGATGCTAAGCAGAACGGCCTGATTCTGTGTGCTGCTGCTGCTGCTTCATGCAGTCCAGTGACCAGCACCATGCAGGATGGGATTCACTCACTTAAGTGGTAACGACTTTCCTGCAAGAATGCCACGGGCAAGGCAGCACCTGCACCCCACAGGATCAAGGTCTCTGCTAAACAGCTGTTGAGCAGAGGCATTGATCTTTTTAGGCCAGTGCATCCGCCAGGAAGGAGAGCTGCAGTATTGTGCCTACTTTCTCTCAGGAAGGCACAGCCACTGGTTAGGTAGGTCTTGGCCTTTTCTTACTCAGCCTGCCTCTCCTTCCTGCCTGAGGTCCTGACCCCTGACAGTCACAGATATTCATGAGGACCAGGCAGAGAAGCCTGGGGGACCACATTTGACCCCTGGGCTTGAGGTTCCCCACTCTCAGGATAGATGGTGCTTTCCTCTTGCTCTCTCTTTCCTTGGCATATGTGGTCCTCAGGAAGAAACTCTGCTTTTCCTTTTCTTTGTACTCTTTTGTTGCAGTCTCTTTTCTCTCTGTTTTATGGGCCTTGGGTTCCTCTGAAATTTGGAAAGCAACCTAGAGTTGGTATCCTTAGAGTCTGAGAGCTAAGAATGAGGCTGATAGACCCTGACATTATCCTGTCCTGGTGCTGAAACATAATAGGTTTCAGCCAGCCGCTCACAGCATCACTTTCCAAGCAGCAAAGAGAAAAATCAAGAAGATGCTTACGGTCCAACAGTGGATTGTACAACTTCACCAGTACCGCAATGGAGACGGATTCCATTGAGGGAAGTATCATCACGCATTCCTTGTTTTTCCTGTACCTGGTGGAAAAGAGAGAAAGAGACTGCAATAAAGCTGTTTTTGCAAACTAGGACTCTGGTTTATATTCTTTATTGAAAAATAAAAAGTACAAAATTACAAGTGCACAGAGTAAGACCAGGCACAAAAAAGAAAAAGAAAAAAGAAATAGTACCCACGTAGAAAACAAAACAGAAAAAAGATATTGTGTATGTTACAAAATGGGAGGTTGTAACTGTAGTTAACCAAACTAGGACTCTGGCAACACTCACATTCAGACTGCGTCTGCAGTCTGAATTTTCCAAAGTTCTAGCTTGCAACCTAAATAAGCAGTTATCTGTTCATAATTACATGTCCCTACTTGCTGGGACGCGGGTCGCCAAGTGGGTTGAACTACAGAGCCTAGGACTTGCTAATCAGTAGGTAGGTGGTTCGAATCCCCGCAATGGGGTGAGCTTCCGTTGCTCGGTCCCTGCTCCTGCCAACCTAGCAGTTCAAAAGCACCTCAAAGTGCAAGTAGATAAATAGGCGGGAAGGTAAACGGCGTTTCCGTTCACCGCTCTGGTTCACCAGACTAAGCGGCTTAGTCATGCTGGCCACATGACCCGGAAGATGTACACCGGCTCCCTAGGCCAATAAAGAGAGATGAGCACCACAACCCCAGAGTCAGCCATGACTGGACCTAATGGACAGGGGTCTTTTTACCTTTACTTGTGTACAAGTATTATTGGTTCTGGATTGAGATTTACATTCTGAGCTGCATCAAAAGACAGTAGCTTTTTGATGCAACCGGTCCAATGGGCCACAAGTAAGCAAACTTAATAGGAAAAAAATGATCTTGCTAATGGCTGCCTAAGGCATCCTCAATCCCTCTCTTATGTCTCCATATGCTACAGCAGGTTTCCTCCAGTTTGTGAAGTTAGGGTTGCCATATTATTTCAAGAAGCAAGAATCCAGACACAAAAAGTTGTTAAGCTTTCGGGGGGGGGGGGGAGTTGTTGAAATCCTGGACATGTCAGGGAAAATCTGGACGTATGGCAACCCTCCTAGAAAACACCAGAAAAGGTGAAATACTTAGGAATATGGTTAGCACAAAAGAATATTGATTTGTTCCAAAATAATTATGTACCAGTGTGGAATGCAATAAAAAAGGACCTGGAAGCATGGGGAAGAATGAAATTCTCAATTTGGGGAAGAATATCTACAATTAAGATGAACGTATTGCCAAGAATGCTGTTTCTGTTCCAAACTATCCCTATAATTAAGGGGATTAGACTTTTTAAAGAGTGGCAAAGAGTGATTTCAAGATATATATGGCAGGGCAAAAAGCCAAGAATTCAATTTAAATTACTAACAGATGTAAGAGAAAGAGGAGGCTTTGCCCTGCCAGATCTGAAATTATATTATGAGGCATCATGTCTTTGCTGGTTGAAAGAATGGATAAAACTAGACAATAAGGAACTGCTGGATTTAGAAGGATATGATAATAGATTTGGATGGCATGCGTATTTATGGAAGGATAAAAAGAAGGTACACAAAGGTTTTGGAGACCACATTTTCCGATGTCCACTAATTGAAGTTTGGGATAGGTATAAAAACCTATTAGAACCTAAAATACCACACTGGTTATCACCACTAGAAGTTATGAGTGTAAAGAGAACCAATATGAGAAGTGAATGGGTAACATATGGCCAACTCTTATTCAAAGAGGGTGGAAAGTGGAAAGTGAAACCATATGAACAAGTTAAAAAACATGTATATGATTGGTTGCATTACTACCAAATAAATGAAATGTTTAGGAAGGATGTTAAAGAATGTGGCTATGCAGACAAAGATTCAGTATTCCAGTCTGAGATAGTAAATAAGGAAGGTAAAAACTTGTCGAAAATGTACAATTTGTTATTAGAGTGGAATTTGAAAGATGAGGAAGTAAAATCGGTTATGATACACTGGGCCAGAGACATAGGTTATAATATTCAGTTTGAAGATTGGGAAAAACTTTGGAAGGAGAACTTAAAATTCACCGCATGTACAGCACTGAAAGAGAATGTCATGAAAATGTTTTATAGGTGGTATATTACACCAGTAAAATTAGCAAAAATGTATAAGACTTGCAATAAGTGTTGGAAATGTAAAGAAAAAGATGGTTCATTCTATCATATGTGGTGGGAATGTAAAAGAGTGAAAGGCTTCTGGGAAATGATATATAATGAGTTGAAAAAGATTTTAAAATATACTTTTACAAAGAAACCAGAAGCCTTTCTGCTAGGTATCATAGAAAAAGAGATTAAAAGAAAGGACTGTAAGTTTTTCCAGTATGCAGTGACAGCGGCAAGGGTGTTACTGGCACAGAAATGGAAACAAGAAATACTGACAGTGGAAGATTGGAGATCAAAGTTGTTAGACTACGCTGAATTGGACAAGATGACAGGAAAGATTAGATACCTAAGAGACCAAAAGTTTACAGAAAACTGGGGAAAATTTGTCGATTATCTGGAAAATATAAGTGAAGGCGAAATAACGCTAGAAGGTTTTAAAAGAGCACTGTGAAAATATGAGAGATATTGTCCAAAGAAAACGAAGGGAAAAGATTCAAACAATGACAATATAAAGGATAAGAAATGCGTAAACTAATAAAGACTACGAAAGATTTATGGAAAAGTTGAAGGAAGTCCAAAAAAGAAAGACTTTGAATATTTGAATGTGAAAATATTGTATGTTTTGTTTTGTTTTGTTGTAAATTAATAAAAATTATTTAAAAAGAAAAAAGAAAACACCAGAACTTACCTGGGTTACTTCCACACTAACAGTGTAGTCTCTATTTTCCAGTTGGACGCTCACTTTTCAGGAAGATAAACCTGACCACAATATTGCCAGCTCATTGCACTCCAAACTTTTCTGTATCCTTGTCCCTTTTTTTCCTCCAGGCCAGATTCATGGTAGTTTTCTTTTATGTAAAATGCAATTCACTCTAAGCCTCTCCAGTGTGGATTGACAAAGTGGCATGGTGACTTTTTAGAACTATTAAATATTTAAGCATGGCAGTCAACACTTCAAAGCACCTTGCAGGCAGCAATATACAGGTAATGGGTTCAGAAAGAAAGATGGAAAGCAACTATATATATATATATATATATATATATATATATATATATATATATTATTATTATTGTGACTATTCCTTGGGATCAGGGTATCAAAAAGAAGATATAGATAAGCCTTTACCTTCAGTGAGAATCCGTATGCAAGTCCTTTGGGACAGAATTCAATTTTTCCCCAATCTCCCCACTCCCCGCCATTGGTCACCATGAGGACTGAATTATAGCTTCGATGTTCTGCCTCACAGAGGTGGTAGGTGAGGAACAGGAAGACCACAGCACTGGTAGAGAGATCCATCGCAGGTGCACTGCACCAGATCGAGCTGCAAAAACTGAATGGAAGAATAACAGCCTTGAGAATTTATTCCCCAGAAAGTGTAATTGCTCATATATCTTCAGTTGGAAGGGAGGATGAAAGGAGTCTGTGAACTTGCCAAGGAACTGATAAGGTTCATTACTGAGTCATCTGCAGTTCAACAGACCACTCTTCTACCCAGGCTGAGGGGAAAAATGGTAAAGATGGGTTATTTATTTGGACAGAGTGACTTTTGCAGCTGTTGATAAAGTTGCAAAACAATGAAGCATGGGACAGAGCAACAGAAATTTCTAGAACAACAATGAGATATCAGTTCTGCCCAAGGCATGATGGATAACAGCAACAACCGGGGGAAAGAAAGACATAATATCTTACAAGGACAGGAAGAAAAACCACGGACAGAATAATTGCCACACACAGGAAGAACAAAGATATAGTTTAAGTTTTTCACTTGTACATTTATAAATCATTTAATGTGTCAACTCAAATAGAAATTATCAATATTGCAGTTGTTATATAAGGGATTATTATTATTATGACCGGAATGCAATGAAAATTAATAAGATTTTGGAATGGAGAAATAAAGCAAACAATCAAGCCATCAATTCTAGCACGTGTGGGGCCACTTTAACTAAATTACAATCATACCTCTGGTTACAGACGCTTCACGCTGCGTGATCTCGGGATACAGGCGCACCAAAACCCGGAAGTACCAGTAACACTAGATTGTGCTTTGCGCGTGCTCAGAAGCACCTAATCGCAACCCGCGCATGCGGAGACGAGACGCTGCGGGTTGCGGATGCTGCGGGTTGCAAACATTCCTCCCACACAAATTACATTCACAACCCAAGAGTCCACTGTATATAATTCGATGTTTAAATTATTGATATCAATAATTGTATTATAAACTGGTATTGTTATAATGAGGCTATTATTGGATTGTAAATGAAAACTAATAAAAATATTATGGGGGGGACTAAAATGTGCTTTTCTTACCCACCCTTTGCCCATGCTAAAATGTCTCTCCTATGCAAACTCCCTCCATTTCTGTTTTATAGACTTGCAACCCTTCAAAAGAAATGCATATTTAAATACCCGGAAAGGTTTTGCGAAAAGTGGGGTACATTTTCACAAAAAGGGCCTAATACCAAGAGCAAGAATACTTGGCTGAATCCCCCACCCAGCTCTACTTCACTTAAGTCTGACAGTTGACCAGGCCTACATCATTCTGACTACATTGCAACCCTTACCTTTCTTTGCCCTCACTTGGAGTTCTGCTTACCGTCTCTCAGCTGCCAATTACTCTACAGGCAGAAGGTTGGACGTGAGCAGGGAATTTAAAGGGTTCAGGACAATGAAATGTAGGCACTCTCTGTCCTGAGCAACGCCTCCCATGCTCCACTGATCCATCACAGAGCAGAGCAGATGGAGAGGACTATTAAGTCTTCCTGGTCCTGTGCTTACCTCACCCCCATTACCAGTGGCTTTTAGGAAGTGCCTGCACAAGCAGAAGCCATTTGCAAGGGGGAGTGAGGAGAGCTATTGGAAGGGTGAGGACATCATTTCAGGCACAAAGACCAGGACTGTACAATTGGCTTTAGAACAGGGTTGGGCAAACTGCTACGCTTGAGCCACATGCGTTCCTCAGCCTAATGGCCACAAGTCCTCAAGCAGGGAATTCAGACTTCCAGCAAAAGTGATGTTACCTTTTCATGGGAAACCACTAGGCATGGAGGAAATGGGGGGGGCAACACATACAAAAGAGGGTGTCAGAGAGGGAGAGGGAAAAGAGAGAGAGGGAAAAGGTGTCTTGTATCTTGATAACTGTAGCTTCACTGTGTGTATACTGGTTTTCTCAAAGGGAGAGTTAGTTCCCTCATCAATCTGCCGTTCACAAAACCATTCAGGTGAAGCCATGACAGTTCACCTGATAGAAATGTGATATAACTTTGTCGTGTAGATACCGTATGTCCACAGATAACTAGAACGGCAGAATTTCACCACCAGCTTCATAGTACCCTTCAGACGTTTACAGCAAGCCTCATACTGTGAGGTCTATTAGAGACCTGCAAAGACCTGTTGGAGGACACAAACAATCATGAGAAAGAAAGGCTAATGGACAGCTGCAAAGTCTTTGATTATGAGGAGTGGGGAGATGGTGGCATGAGGCAAGCGCTTCCTATCCAGATACAGCAATGACTATCCCTACGAGCCATAAAAATGGGCCAAGATATACCACACTTGGTACCTTTAGGTTTGGAAAATCAGCAAGCACCACTTCAGCGAATGAAAGCAATATTGCCCACTACTTTTGTTTGAATGGAAGGCACTTAGGGACACTTAGAGACATCAACAAAGGTCCATATAGTTAAAGCTATGGTTTTCCCAGTAGTGATGTATGGAAGTGAGAGCTGGACCACAAACAAGGGTGATTGCTGAAGAATTGATGCTTTTGAATTATGCTGCTGGAGGAGACTCTTGAGAGGCAGGTACGGACACATCCAGACAAGGAAGCAGACCTGAAAAACATGGTGCCTACTCGGGATGAAAAGCACTCCAACGGAACAACAGCAAGAGCTGCAACAGCTTTAGTGAATGCTTTGAAGGAAGAAATGTCTCTGCAACTGATGTCTAAACAGGAGCATATGAATATATGGATGGACATTCTGGAAGCAAAGTTTGGGATTTAAAAACAAAGGTGGAGGATAATGAAACAATGATCCATTCACATAGACATCAGAAATCTCTTTGTGCAATGGGACTTTTCGTTTCTTTTCTTCCTCTGCCTGCTCCTCATCCCCACCTAAAAATCTGCTCTGGACGGTTCCCCAACCCTTTGGAGCACCTTTTGAGGTTCTGCAGGGAATGCAAAGGGAGGAAAGGAAGTCCCATTGCTCGAGGGAATGCTCTACACTCAAGTACATCCATGACCTTTAATTTCTAAAACAGATTATTGACTCTAGAAAACTGGCTAATCCAAATATCAAAGCTAACTGCTGAAACTAACTGCTGCTTGAAGGCAAGCACTGAAACAAATTGCTGAACTGTCCATTTCACCATTTTTTTGCTGAAATGAATCATTCATTGAAATGAATTTTTATCAGCTTAATCTGATACACTATAACCTTACAGGGCTGGAGGTAGTCTTGTGTCCATTATCCATGATCTTCCTGTTAGATTAACTGATGTGAGCTATACGTGGGGTGACTTTGAGAACAGTACAGAAAGTTCTGCATGGGGTATCAAGGCTCTTAAAGGGCTTGTGGGCAATTTCACTATATTGCACTAGTAATTTATTGTCTACTCCTTAAATGGCCTGGGAGCAGCTTAACTCAAGGATCACCTCTTCCCAGGTCTACTTACCTGGACCCCGATATCATCATCAGAGGCTCACTTCCAGTGCTCCTGGTTTCAGGGTCTTATAGGTGGTGTCTGTTGGCTTTTCGCAGTAAAGTAACGCTGCAGAGCTTGCTGGGGAGAGCTTGCATTAAAAAGAAGGGACTCAAAAATAACTTAAACAAGGTTTTAATAAGAAAAACAAAAACTCCTTATACACCACAAATACATCTACAAACAAACACAACCCGACCACCAACCCATCCCCCAGGGTAATGGCAGAGCTAGGTGCTGCTCCTTATATACTGCACCCAATTCCTGATGCAGCTTAATCAATGCAACTCAGCAGCACCTGCTATGTTTCACAGCTGTAAAGCTGGATCTCGTTAGTTTGCTCTGGCCCTTGCTCTGGCCCCTTAAAGGTATACACATCGGGTGAAACAATGATGAACCTTTACATTTAAAGAAACAGTTCAACATTTCCCCTGCGGTTCATCATTGTGGAACAAAAACATAAAGCATACTTTGTACATGTTTTTCATGTGTAACCTTTGGAAGTGCTTTAGTAAAAATGTCTGCAATTTGATTGTCACCTGGAACATATTTAAATACAATCATTTTGTCAGCAATTAATTTCTTTACAAACTGCAAGCGTAATCTTAAGACTCTAGTGCGCTGCTTATTGGTTTCTGAACATAGGATAGCGAGTCCACTTTGGGAATCAAGGTAATTTTTTACTGGTAGTGTTACTTGCATCTGTAGGTCTGCAAATACTTGCATATACCATTCTATATCACGAGTGGCCTGAATGCATGCACATAATTCACTCTCTGTTGTGGAGAGACAAATAATGGTTTGTGTCTGGGACTTCCATTCAAAAGGACTACCGTTATAACAAAACACCATACCAGACACACCCCTGCAATTATTTTGTTCCACTGCATGAGATGCATCGCAGAAAATTTCAAAACCTTTGTCAATACTTGATGTAAACTGCAACCTATAATGTTTGGTATGTTTAAGGTACATTACCACTCTCTTAAGAGCAGAGAAACATTGTGTAGTGGGCTTTTCCACAAATTTTGCCAGAAAGTGAAAAGCATAAGTTATATCTGGTCTTGAGATTCTTTGAATGAAATTTAGCTTGCCTATAGCAGAACGATACAAAGTTTTGTTAGGAAATGGCTTATCTTCACCTGTAAAGGTGAAACCACACACCATAGGTGTTTCCTTCCCATTTGCATTTTCTAAACATAGCATTTCAACAAGATCATCAATTTTTGCAGTTTGATGAACCAGAAAAGATCCATTTTTGCCTTTCTCAATTTGCATGGATAAGTAATTTTTAGCTATGCCTAATTCCACCACATCAAATTTCTTCTGTAACTGTCATACTACTTGTTCATATTCCTGTTTAGTTTTTGTAGAAACTAACACGTCATCTACATACACACATATCTTAGTTACAGAGTTTGCCCTTTCCTTTATGAACACACAATTGTCTGCCTTTCCTTGTGAAAAACCAATATTCAGCAATTCTTTTGCTAAAGTTTGGTGCCAATTTCTCCCACTTTGGTGCAGACCATAAAGGGATTTATTTAATTTGCATACCAAACTGTCAGCGGCGTCTATGCCTTCAGGAACTCTCATAAAAATTTGTTCTTTTAAATCTGCAAACAGATATGCAGTTTTTATATCTAGGTGGTAAACAGAATGTCCACGTTGTGATGCATCTTTTAACAAGAGCTTAACTGTTTCATATTTTACACTTGGTGAATAACACAAATCATAATCTTCACCTGGAATTTGTTGAAAACCTCTAGCGACTAATCTTGCCTTGTACCTTACAACTTCATTTTTGTCATTCATTTTAGCTCTATAAACCCATTTTGAATCTATAAGTCTCATATCTGGGGTTAGAGGTACAAGAGTGTTATGCTCTTTTAAGGAAGCTATCTCAGAGTCCATAGCTTTATACCATTTTACAGCTTGGTGCTTAGGTAAATTCTGAACATCATTGTAGCTTTTTGGCTCAAAAACCGCCTTATTGGCGTACACAGTATTAAAATGTTCATCTGCAAATCGTTGTGGCTTCTGTCTCTTTCTGTCTGAACGTCTTAGTCCGGAAGGAGAGTCAGACTCCTCAGACTTAATAGGACTAAGTGAACTACTAGTTTCAGGTTGTAAATCATCATTGTCAGACTGAAGAGATGCCTGTAGGCTAAGCTCACGGTCAGAAAACTCAAGAGAATCTAACCTCCCCTCGGGTGCCTGTAACTTTAAATCATCAAACAAATTATCAGATTCAACAGGCTTTTTGTCTTCTCCCATTAATTCAGAAGCACCATTTCCTGCTGCTGCTGCTGCTCCTGCTTCCTCTTCTTCCTCAGTATCATTTATACCATCAGTATCTTGGAAAACAGCAACTCCATTCCAATTTACAGTTTGTATCATGCTTCTGGTAATATGAAATTTGCCAGTTGCTGGGACGTAAATTCTGTACGCCCCCTGCTGGTAGCCCATTAATTTTCCCTGAACACTACGCTCACCCAATTTCTGCTTAGCGGGATAATGCATAATTACATGTGAACCCCAAATGCGTAGGTATTTCAGATTAGGGCGTTTTTTAAACAGCTTCTCATAGGGGGTGACATCTAAACCAGAATGATAACTTCGATTTTTAACAAAGCAAAAAGCATTAAGCGCTTCAGCCCAAAAGTCTTTGGGCAAATTAGCATCATGCAGATAAGTTTTAACCCCTGCCTGCAGGTCACACTGCACAACTTCAACAAGCCCATTTTGCCAGGGACTTCGGGGGCAAGATAACTCATGAGTAGTCCCCTACGCTTCCAGGAATTTCTCAAAATCCTCAGAAACAAATTCCCCGCCCCGGTCAGAAAACAGGTTCTTTTTTTTTTTTTTTTAAAGTTTTTTATTTGTACAACAAGAAAGACAAACAAACAAACACCGAACACGAATACCAAACCATACACTAATCACAAAAACAACCATAGACACACAATACTCCTAGCAGACAATAAAACATCTATTGGTCTTAACACTAAAGACCCGACCTCCCGTCCATTCCATACTTCAAATTCATATTACTTATTGCCCATACACATTTTTTCTTATAATTAAACTTATTCTCATTAAATCTAATTTCTTATATCTACCTTACTACTATTACTGAAGTTCCTCGAATGCTGCAACAGAATTTAAACTACTATATTTATTTTTCAAATATTCTTTGAAAACCTCCCATTTAGAAACAAATTCCTGTTTTGATTTATTCTTTATTTTTTCTGATAAACCATCTAATTCAGCATATTCTGTCAGCTTTTGGATCCAATCTTGAATAGAGGGGATTTCATTACTCTTCCATTTTGCTGCGATCAAAACTCTTGCTGCCGCCGTGGCATATAAAAAGATACCCTTCCTCTTTTGTGGAATATCCAAATCTGTTATTCCTAGGAGGTAGGCCTCTGGTTTTTTATTGAAAGAGATCTCTAGCATTTTTTGCAGCTCTGCATGTATACTCTCCCAGAATGCCTGTATTTTCCTACATATCCACCACATATGGAAGAATGTTCCTGAATCTCCGCATCTCCAACAATTACTTGATACATTTTTATACATTTTTGAAAGCTTCCAGGGTGTTAGATACCATCGATGTTGCATTTTTTGAAAGTTCTCTCTAATCGTGTAACAATTTGTGAATTTCCAATTGATCTTCCATAAATTTTCCCATTGGGCCATGGTTATTGAGTGGCCAAAATCCTGGGACCACCTCACCATTGCCACTGTTTCCTCCTCCTCCTTGACCTTCCAGTCAAGGAGGAGTCGGTAAGTTTTGGAAAGGGTTTTTCTTTTAGAATTTACAAGATCAGATTCAAATCGGGAAATTTCTGTTGAGAACCCCTTTTGTTTGTCAGATTTAAATTTTTCAAATAACTGATGGTATTGGAACCAGTCTGAAATGTGGTCTCTTATTTCCTCAAAGTTTTTTAATTTTATTTGGTTATCTTCATTTTTTAGAAGTATTTTATATGTTGGCCAGCTTTCCTGAGTATTTTTCCGTTTTACTGCTATGGCTTCTACTGGAGAAGTCCACCACGGGATTTTAGGCTCCATCAGGTCTTTATATTTTTCCCATACAGCAAAGAGTGATTTTCTTATTATATGGTTGGTAAAGTTTTTATGAATTTTCGCTTTTCCATATATTAGGTAGGCGTGCCAACCCCAGCGGTTGTCAAAACCTTCCAGGTCCAAGAGGTCCGAATCCTGCAACGTGCACCAATCTTTTATCCAGGTGAAACAGGCTGCCTCGTAGTAAAGTTTTAGGTCGGGTAGGGAAAAGCCTCCTCTCTCTTTTATGTCTATTAAGATCAGGTGTTTAATCCTAGGTTTCTTCCCTTCCCACAGGAATTTGGAAATTTCTCTTTGCCATATCTTGAGACAACCTGCTTCGCCCAGTATTGGAATCATTTGAAATAAAAAGATTAATTTTGGAAGCACATTCATCTTTATAATGGAAATCCTACCCAGAAATGTTAATTTTAGTTTACTCCAGGTTACCAAGTTTTTTCTAATCTCTAACCAAGTTTTGGTGTAATTATCCTGGAATAAATTTATGTTCTTGGGGGTGATCCAAATACCCAGGTATTTCGCTTTTGAGGAGATTTTCAGGCCCAATGTTTTTACTAAATCGTCCTTTTCTTCTGTGGTTACATTTTTAACAAGCATTTTTGTTTTTGTTATATTCAGCTTAAAGCCTGCCACTTCTCCGAATTCTTTAATCAATTCTAGCACTCTTTTCAGACTTTCTTTAGGGTTTTCAGTCATAACGAGTAAATCGTCCGCAAAAGCTTTAATTTTATATGTTTTGTTTCCCAGAGTGATGCCTTTCACAAGCTGATCCTTTCTTATCTGGTTGTTCAAGACTTCCATCACCAAGATAAATATCAGTGGTGACAGTGGGCAGCCCTGTCTAGTTCCCTTGTTTATTTTGCACTCCTCAGTAATTCTTCCGTTGATGATCAGTTTTGCATATTGTTCTGTATAGATGGCATTTATTCCTTTACAAATATTTTCTCCCAGTCCGATTTCTTCCATTAATTTTTTCATAAACTTCCAGGAAACATTATCAAAAGCTTTTTCAGCGTCCACCAACATAATAGCTGCTGATTTGTCAATTTTAATATCCAAATATTCTAATACATTAATCACACATCTAATGTTGGATTGCATAAATCGTCCGGGAAGAAATCCAGTTTGATCTTTATGGATTATCTCTTTCAGCACCATTTTTAATCTATTTGCAAGAATGTCTGCAAATATCTTGTAATCGTTATTTAACAGTGCGATGGGTCTGTAATTGGCCATATTTGAGGCATCTGTTCCCTGTTTGTGAATAAGCGTAATAAAGCTATCCTTCCAGGTTTTCGGTAGCTTTCCATTTACCAGAATATTATTCATTAGGTCTTTCATGGGAAGAAATAATACTTGTTCTAACTTTTTATAGTAATTAGCTGGGAGACCATCTGGGCCCGGTGTCTTTCCTAATTTTGATCTCTGTATAGCTTGTTGCACCTCCATAGCTGTTATTGGTGAGTTCAAGATTTCAGTTTTTTCCTTAGGTATTATTGGTAGTTTATTTTTGCCCAGATAATCAATTATTTTTTCTAGAGTCTCTGGACCTTCTTTATATAGTTTTCCGAAAAAACCAGCAAAGTTTTTACTAATTTCCTTCGGTTCTTGAATCCATTTATCTTCAATTTTAATTTTATTGATAATTCTATCTTCCTTTTTCTTCTTTAATTGCCAGGCCAAAAGTTTGCCAGGTTTATTTGCAAACTCAAAATTTCTATGTCTCAATCATTTTATCTTCCATTCTATTTCTTCATTTATTATCATGGAGAATTGCGTCTGTAAAATTTTTATACTTTGCTTAATTAGTTCATCATCTGGTTTTTGGAAAAGGATCCTTTCATTTTTTCTAATTTCCTCCCATATCTCCATTTTTTTCTCCTCCTTTATTTTCCTTTGGAATGCGTTTTGTTGGATAAAGAAGCCTCTTATGACGGCTTTACCGGAAGTGTGCACAACAGCTTCCTAAAGTGAAATGAAGAGATGAGGGAAGAGATGTTGTGAAAAGAGAACCAGGGCATGGTGAATTCCCCACTTCATAGGCCCCTGGGGTGCCCTCTAAGAAACATAGGATTGCTCCCTAAAATACACTAATGGCTGGTTGTAAGTCACTTTGTGTTGCTCTGGGCAAACAGATTTAATCAATAAAATATATCTCAATAGAAGCAGCCACCACAATCCAGCTTTAAATAGCAACAGTTTCAATAGCGAAGCATAAGACAATATAAAGATGAATATAAACATCACTAAAAAAACATACAGCACACATCTAAAACCATGTGAATTCAAAGGTTCAGTTTTAAAACTTCGGACAATAAAGACCACAAAGATGGCACCAGGTGGGTCTTTCCAGGGAAGGCATTTCATAACTAGGCTGACACCACCTATAAGACCCTGAATCCAGGAGCACTGGAAGAGGGCCTCTGATGATGATATCGGGGTCCAGGTAAGTAGACCTGGGAGGAGGTTATCCTTGAGTTAAGCCAGTAAGGAGTAGACAATAAATCACTAGGGCAATATAGTGAAATTGCCCACAAGCCCTTTTAAGAGCCTTGATACCCCATGCAGAACTTTCTGTACTGTTTTCAAAGTCACCCCACGTATAGCTCACTTCAGTTAATCTAACAGGAAAATCATGGATAAGGGACACAAGACTACCTCCAGTCCTGTAAGGTTAAAATGGTGAAATGAAAAAAATGGTGAAATGGACAGTTCAGCAATTTGTTTCAGTGCTTGCCTTCAAGCAGCAGTTAGTTTCAGCAGTTAGCTTTGGTATTTGGATTAGCCAGTTTTCTAGAGTCAACAATCTGTTTTAGAAATTAAAGGTCATGGATGTACTTGAGTGTAGAGCATTCCCTCGAGCAATGGGACTTCCTTTCCTCCCTTTGCATCCCCTGCAGAACCTCAAAAGGTGCTCCAAAGGGTTGTGGAACCGTCCAGAGCAGATTTTTAGGGGGGGATGAGGAGCTGGCAGAGGAAGAAAAGAAACGAAAAGTCCCATTGCACAAAGAGATTTCTGATGTCTATGTGAATGGATCATTGTTTCATTATCCTCCATCTTTGTTTTTAAATCCCAACTTTGCTTCCAGAATGTCCATCCATATATTCATATGCTCCTGTTTAGACATCAGTTGCAGAGACATTTCTTCCTTCAAAGCATTCACTAAAGCTGTTGCAGCTCTTGCTGTTGTTCCGTTGGAGTGCTTTTCATCCCGAGTAGGCACCATGTTTTTCAGGTCTGCTTCCTTGTTTGGATGTGTCCGTAAACTGCCTTCCATTCAAACAAAAGTGCTGCTGCTGTTGTTTAGTCGTGTCCGACTTTTCGTGACCCCATGGACCAGAGCACGCCAGGCCCTCCTGTCTTCCACTGCCTCGTGCAGTTTGGTCAGCTCATGTTAGTAGCTTCGAGAACACTATCCAACCATTCAGAATGGAGAGGTTTGATCTTCCATGGGACTCTCAATAGTCTCCTCCAGCACCATAATTAAAAAGCATCATTTCTTCGGCAATCAGCCTTGTTTGTGGTCCAGCTCTCACTTCCATACATCACTACTGGGAAAACCATAGCTTTAAGTATACGGACCTTTGTTGATGTCTCTAAGTGTCCCTAAGTGCCTTTCATTCAAACAAAAGTAGTGGGCAATATTGCTTTCATTCGC
The DNA here is from genome assembly GCF_965153285.1 of Podarcis tiliguerta. Classification (NCBI taxonomy): domain Eukaryota; kingdom Metazoa; phylum Chordata; class Lepidosauria; order Squamata; family Lacertidae; genus Podarcis; species Podarcis tiliguerta. The sequence goes on along the minus strand of NC_139537.1, from coordinate 20,879,283 downwards.
TGAAGTGGTGCTTGCTGATTTTCCAAACCTAAAGGCACCAAGTGTGGTATATCTTGGCCCATTATTTTGGCTCATAGTCATTGCTATATCTGGATAGGAAGCGCTTGCCTCATGCCACCATCTCCCCACTCCTCATAAACATTTTTAAAGACTTGGCCGCTCTACATTGGCCTTTCTTCCGCATGATTGTTTGTATCCTCCAACAGGTCTTTGCAGGTCTCTAACAGACCTCACAGTGTGGCTTCCTGTAAAATTTTGAAGGGTACTATGAAGCTGAGGGTGAACTTCAGCAGTTCTGGTATTCTGTGGATATATTTACACTACAAAGTTATATCAGATTTCTACCAAGTGAACTGTCATGGCTTCACCTGAATGCTTTTGTGAACAGCAGATTGATGAGAGAACTGTAACTCTCCCTTTGAGAAAACTAATCCACACCTACAGTGGAGCTACAGTTATCAAGATACAAGACACCTTCTTTTCCCTCTCTCTGACACCCTCTTCTGTATGTGTTGCCCTCCCTCCCCATTTCCTCCATGCCTAGTGGTTTCCCATGAGAAGGAAACATCACTTTTGCTGGAAGTCTGAAGTCCCTGCTTGAGGACTTGTGGCCATTAGGCTGAGGACCCGCATGTGGCTGAATAGTGACAGTTTGCCAAACCCTGTTCTAAAGCAAATTGTACGGTCCTGGTCTTTGGTCTTGAAATGATGTCCTCATCCTTCCAATAGCTCTCCTCACTCCCCCTTGCAAATGGCTTCTGCTTGTCAGGAACTTCCTAAAAGCCACTGGTAATAGAGGTGAGGAAAGCACAGGACCAGGAAGACTTAACAGTCCTCTCCATCTGCTCTGTTCTGTGATGGATCAGTGGAGCATGGGAGGTGTTGCTCAGGACAGAGAGTTCCTACATTTCATTGTCCTGAACTCTTTAAATTCCCTGCTTACATCCATGTTTCATTACTCAGTTTATGGACTCTCTCCTTCTGCCTGTAGAGTAATTGGCAGCTGAGAGACGGTAAGCAGAACTCCAAGTGAGGGCAAAGAAAGGTAAGGGTTGCAATGTAGCCAGAATGATGTAGGCCTGGTCAACTGTCAGACTTGAATGAAGTAGAGCTGGGTGGGGGGATTCAGCCAAGTATTCTTGCTCTTGGTATTAGGCCCTTTTTGTGAAAATGTACCTCACTTTTCACAAAACCTTTCAGGGTATTTAAATATGCATTTCTTTTGAAGCGTTGCAAGTCTATAAAACAGAAATGGAGGGAGTTTGCATAGGAGAGACATTTTAGCATGGGCAAAGGGTGGGTAAGAAATGCACATTTTAGTCCCCCCCATAATATTTTTATTAGTTTTCATTTACAATCCAATAATAGCCTCATTATAACAATACCAGTTTATAATACAATTATTGATATCAATAATTTAAATATCAAATTATATACAGTGGACTCTTGGGTTGTGAATGTGATTTGTGTGGGAGGAATGTTTGCAACCCGCAGCATCCGCAACCCGCAGCGCCTCGTCTCCGCATGCGCGGGTTGCGATTAGGTGCTTCTGAGCACGCGCAAAGCACAATCTAGTGTTACTGGTATTTCCGGGTTTTGGCGCGTCTGTATCCCGAAATCACGGAGCGTGAAGCGTCTGTAACCCGAGGTATGATTGTAATTTAGTTAAAGTGGCCCCAGACGTGCTAGAATTGATGGCTTGATTGTTTGCTTTATTTCTCCATTCCAAAATCTTATTAATTTTCATTGCATTCCGGTCATAATAATGATAATCCCTTATATAACAACTGCAATATTAATAATTTCTATTTGAGTTGACACATTAAATGATTTATAAATGTATTTCCTAAAGGCACTGGTAATGGGGTGGGGCAGGACAAAGGAGATTTCATAGCCTTCCCAATGCTCTGCTTTGTGATGGCTCAGAGGAGGTGTTGCTCAGGACAGAGAGTTCCTACACTTCATTGTCCTGCCCCAACAAATCCCCTGCTCACATTCATATTTCCTCACTCGGCTTAAGGACGCTTTCATTCTGCCTAGCAGCTGAGAGACAGTAAGTAGAACTACATTGCTCTGCTCTGAGAAGTTTGGTAAGGGAAGACAAGGCTTGCAACATGGCCAGAATTACAGAGGCCTGATCAGTAGCCAGTAACCAGTGGGGATCCAGTCAAGCATTCTTGTTAGTGGTATTAGGCCCTACTTTTTGTGAAAAGTGTACCCAGCTTTTCACAAAAGATTTCAGGGTATTTAACAATGCATTCCTTTGGAAGTGTTGCAAATCTTTGGCAGCATCCCCCGACCTTGTGATCTCTAGATGTTCTGGACTACAATTCCCATCAGCTGGAACCAGCACCATGTTTGCTGGCTGGGCATGATGGGAGCTGCAGTCCGGAGCATATGGAATTTACCAGGGTGGGGACGGTTGGCCTAAGGGGCGCTGCAAGGCTATGCCCTTCCCATGTAAAAATTTGTAGATCAGTGTTGCAGGAGGTCCCAGGTATCCTCCAGCATCTCCTAGTAGGGTTGGGAAGTCCCCTGTCTGAAACTTTGGAGAGTAGCTCTAGTGTAGACAGAACTAAGCTAGATAACCAATAGCCTGGCTTTGAATAAGGCAATTTTCTGTGTTCCTAGAGCGAAGCCCCTGCTAAAGTGGGTATCTCTGATGTTGGAGCCACTTAGTCCAAGCTGAAGTAATCACACTTCTCTCCAGGGGGAAACACAAGATTCAGGAAGATTTTGAGCAGAGGAGAGAGAACCACACAATCTGGGGAATAAATTCTCAAATTCTTCCATTCAGTTTTTGCAGCTCGATCTGGTGTAGTCCACCTGCCATGGATCTCTCTACCAGTGCTGTGGTCTTCTTGTTCCTCACCTACCACCTCTGTGAGGCAGGACATCGAAACTATAATTCAATCCTCATTGTGCCCAATGGTGGGCAGTGGGGAGAATGGGGAAAAGTTGAATCCTGTCCCAAAGGACATGCATACGGATTCTCACTGAAGGTAAAGGCTTATCTATATCTTCTTTTTGATATATTACAATAATGTAATATATATATAGTCTCCATGCCAGTGAATTGCATTTTACATAAAAGAAAACTGGATGGACTGGAGGAAAAAAGGGACAAGGATACAGAAAAGTTTGGAGTGCAATGAGCTGGCAATATTGTGGTCAGGTTTATCTTCCTGAAAAGTGAGCGTCCAACTGGAAAATAGAGACTACACTGTTAGTGTGGAAGTAACCCAGGTTCTGGTGCTTTCTAGGAGGGTTGCCATAAATCCAGATTTTCGCTGACATGTCCAGGATTTCAACAACTTTCCTCAAAAAAGCTCAACAACTTTTTGTGTTTGGATTCTTACTTCCTGAAATAATATGGCAACCCTAACTTCAGAAACTGGAGGAAACCCGCTGTAGCATATGCAGACATAAGAGAGGGATTGAGGATGCCTTAGGCAGCCATTAGCAAGACCATTTTTTTCCTCTTAAGTTTGCTTATTTGTGGCCCATTGGACTGGTTGCATCAAAAAGCTACTGTCTCTTGATGCAGCTCAGAATGTAAATCTCAATCCAGAACCAGTAATACTTGTACACAATTAGGGACATGTAATTATGAACAGATAACTGCTTATTCATGTTGCAAGCTACTACTTTGGAAAATTCAGACTAGTTTGATTAACCACAATAACACCCCCCCCCTTTTGTAACATACACAATATCTTTTTTCAGTTTTGTTTTCTTCATGGGTACTATTTCTTGTTTCTTCCTTTTTGTGCCTGATCTTACTCTGTGCACTTGTAATTTTGTACTTTTTATTTTTCAATAAAGAAAATGAAACAGAGTCCTAGCTTGCAAAAACAGGTTTATTGCAGTCTCTTTCTCTCTTTTCCACCAGACAGAGAGAGAACTAGGAGTGACTGGTGATGATACTGCCCTCAATGGCATCCGTCTCCATTGCAGTAGTGGTGGAGTTGTACAATCCACTGTCGGACCGTAAGCATCTTCTTGATTTTTCTCTTTGTTGCTTGGAAAGTGATGGTGTGAGGGGCTGGCTGAAATCTATTATGTTTCAGCACCAGGACAGGATAATGTCAGGGTCTATCATCCTCATTCTTAGCTCTCTGAGTCTAACGATACCAACTCTAGGTTGCCTTCCAAATTTCAGAGGAACACAAGCCCCACATAAAAAAGAGAAAAAAGGCTGCAACAACAGAGTACAAAGGTAAGGAAAAGCACGAAGCAGCAGAAGCAGCACACAGAATGAGGTTGTTCTGCTTAACATCTGTTAGGCAAGAGCAGCCACGCTACATGGCTTGACCTTAAAAAACAGTCCCATTCTTAACAGAAGATTTGGGTTCAAAACCCCTTTAAAGATTCTCTAGCTCCATCTTCCAGGGGCAGCTTGGGAGGGTGTGGTGTGGGTGGACCCCGGGTGGCACAGGGGAGATCCACCTACTCCAGGGGTTACAACACACAGCCATACTTAGAAGTTGAGGTTTGGTAGACACACTATACCTGATGAGGTCTACAAAAAACGCCTTTTAAAAATCTTAGGAGAAAACTGCCCTCTTGACTTTTGTGGTGGATAGAAATTATTCCAATTTGGGTCGTATTTCCAGAGAGGCAGACATTATCATATTGTCTTCTCTTTTTTGCAGGTGGGGAGAGTGGACAGAGGTTAAGGAATGCCCCAGGGACTACCTGGTTGCCTTCGCTCTGAATGTGGAATCCCCAAAAGGGCCAGGTGATGATACAGCAGCCAACAACATCCAGTTCAGCTGTGGAAATGGTCTTATACTGGAGGGCGAGTCCCCCACCTTTGGTACTTATGGCCAGTGGAGCAAGCGCTGCACCGCTGGTGCCATCTGTGGGATCCAAACAAAGGTGGAGGCTCCAGCTCGAGGTGATAGCACAGCACTTAATGATGTCAGGTTCTTCTGCTGTGACTGAATCACCTGGGCTTCATCCTGCCTGTGTTCTAATGGTTTGTTGTCATGAAACTTAACCGACAATAAATCTTAACCAAAGAGTTGTGTGTACCTTTTGGAGTTTTGTCCCTTCCTGATCTCATTTCCTTAAGACTGCATTCTTAGATTAACCTGCTCCGATAAATTTCTTTCGATAGATTTATGGCTTTATTGCTGGCGTCCAGCACGCTTCCTCTTGCGAGCCTCTGCAGGTCGTAAAACAATCAGCAGAATAGCACAGAAGACTCGTGTGATTAAAAGAGCATTTTCCAAGATGTTGCTTCTGTTTTTAAAGTCTCTTTATTGTCCCAAAAAGCAAGTATTTACAGATCAAACGCCATCTGAATGTAGCTGCATGTTTCTGCCTCCCTCTTCGGCTACGCAGTTAGCAGACTGCACTTTCGATTTCCACTGAACTCAGACAGCATTCCAAACTGCATCTGTTACATCCCGGCTTACTTTCCTGGTAAGCCCTTCCCCTCAGGTTTGAGGCACAGAAGGTTAACCCTTCACTACACCCAACATGCATGAATTGGTTTTGGATGGGAGTGGTGGGATACTGTCAGGGAGACGAAGCCATCAGGCAGGCCTCCACGTCGTCTCCGGACGATCTCCCCGTCTCCCGTAGAACAGCACCAGTCAATTGGCGACACAAGCCTCAGACACATTCCAAGACTAGTGCACACCCTTTCTGCAGAGTTTCCACAACTGAAGATTCAGCCAGGAGAGCATATTTACAGCTTTATTCAACGTAGATCAGAACAAAGGAAAAACATGACTGCTTGCATTCGTGTCCAGGAAAACAGCCGGAACAAAAGCTATATACAAAACGGAAGTTCCCAGAGAGAACAGTGCTGGGAGTAAACAGGCATGTGACACACAACAATCATGCCTGACCATTTAAGGTGGAATGGAACTGTATCCTAACAGGGAGGCCAGTGCAATGTTAAAGAGGGTACCATCCTAGAGCCGTAGTGTGATATCTTTAGCTCATTGATCTTGCCAGGCCCACCAGCCTCTCAGTTTGTCCCATGAGGTTGCTTTGAACAAATCGCACCCACTTGGCAATCACCAGCCATCTTAGCCACTGATCTAAGCACCATGCGGTAAGATATGAGGATTAGAAGGAATCTGAGCACCAAGCATAGCAGTCAGCTCCTAGGAGCCAAGGTCCCTTCGCCTCCCCATATGCTATTTAAGGGGATCACTCCTCCCCCCAAGTTGATGGGCACTGCCATTCTAATGGTGTGCATCATGTAATCAAATAAGTGGGGTGGAGCTTACCTGCCTCCCTCCATATGGTTGGTACCCCTGTCACTAAGCACCACCAAGAGCTCAAAGTGCAAGCAAAGTCTTATCCCGAATTTTAGCACTCTGCCCAACAGTGCTCAGCTCAGAAATAAGCCTCAGGCTGTTATTTGAGGGTAGAAGGCAACATTTGCACATATTCCTACTCCAGGAGTGTGGTGGAAGAGGATGCAAATGCCTTTACTCTTAAAAAGTGCAAGCAGCATTTCACTTACCTTCAATCTTTGCACAATGCTGAAACCAGAGAAAAGACTCCACTTGCTCTTGGAAAGTAAAAAGCTGGGGTTTTTTGTTTTTGATTTTTATGACAAGGGATGTTTGTTTTTTAATTACATGATTACATGACTGTACTCATTCAAGCCTGATTGCAGAATTCTACAAATTATAATACAAGAACAAATACATATGTTAGGAACTATCCATGATCAAAAGTTCTCTGGCTGACGAGAAGGCTTTTTGAAGTTGTTACAATATAATGCAGGTAAAAATAGAAAGTTTAAAAACCAATCTCATCAGAGAGTCATTTCCATTTGTATGGTGAAACAAATAAGGCAGTAAAAAGCTGTTTTTTATTCTTAAAGGTTAGGGAAAGGGATCTCTGGCTTTCTGAATGTGTGTATGTATACTTGTCCGTCTGCCTCTTTCTCCATGTGTGTGCCTGTGGATTTTATTTATTTTATATTTATTTATTTGGATTTTTATTCTGCTTTTGGCCCCATCCACCCATGGAAGATTGGCCACATTCCAATCTACCTCTTGGGGCAAAATTGCTTCCCTGCTCCTCTCATATAGGGGTTGACGAATGGATATGTTATTTTCTTCTGAGTCCCGAAGCACAGCAATCAAAACCATGGTTAGAGAGCAGTGGAGTAGTAATGGTAAAAAGTAAATGACCCCTGGATGGTTAAGTCCAGTCAAAGGCGACTCTGGGGTTGTGACGCTCATCTTGCTTTTAGGCTGAGGGAGCCACTGTTTGTCCACAGACAGCTTTATGGGTCATGTGGCGAGCATGACTCAACTACTTCTGGCGCAATGGAATACCATGACGGAAACCAGAGCCTGCGGAAACACTGTTTAACTTCCTGCCACAGTGGTACCTGTTTATCTACTTGCACTGGTGTGCTTTCAAACTGCTAGGTAGGCAGGAGCCGGAACAGAGCAAAGGGAGCTCACTCCATTGCAGGAATTAAAATTCAAATAGTGGATCCATGATCACATCTGTGGTCCCAAATGCTCAGGTGGCTAGAATAGAAGTTTCCCCCTCTTCCGTAAACAGCTGTTGTAGCTGAGTGACCCAGATTGCCACCCTCTTGGCAGAATGTAGTAGCTTTGGATCTAGTAGATCATCACCTGCTCTGCTCCACCCCAACCCCATTCCTGTAACATCTTGGACTTCATGCTTCCTACTACTGGACACCTTTACTCCTCCAAACAGCAAATATCAGGAGTTAGCATTGCTCTTTCATTTATGGTGCCTCTGAACTGGATCCATCTCTGGATTTTTCTAAGTAGAGAAGGAATTTAAAAATGTTGTGCGTTTTTTAAATGTCAGTTTTAAATTCAGACATTTGCATTTTGATCATGAAATCTGAGTGCATGATCAAACCTACCCACAGACCCAAGCACTCAGATCAAAGCATCGTGTTAGACTGGAATGCTTCATCCAGGTCTCATGGGGAAACCATGAAAATATTTCTTTAAAAAACTGAAAGAGGACAAGCAGGAAGAGACAGATGGAGAAAAGGAAGACAACAGAGGGAGGGAGGGAGGGAGTAGGGGAGGGAGAAAGAAAGAAAGAAAGAAAGAAAGAAAGAAAGAAAGAAAGAAAGAAAGTTGGGAAAATGAGAAGGACGGAAGCAAGGCGCCAAGCAAAATCTTGCTGCCTTGAAGAAAATGAGATGATCTGCTTTATCTAGCTAGGTAGTGAGACTCCTGTTCCACACATAAAAGTATAAGCAAAGGCTGAGTCCTTTGTGAAGACTAGGTTTTGCCTTCTGAGAAAATTGTTTTTATGAGGAATCCATGACTTGCAGGCCAGATGTGGCCTACAGGCAGATTTCCTCTGACTCTCCCAGCCCATGAACTGTTTAGCACGGGAGCTGTTAAGAGGGAAAAGGGCGTAGATGTTTTGCAAAGCATGCAATTGCATTCCCTTCCTCTGCAAGCAGTTCTGATACAAGAAAGTCAGAACAGAAGGGGAAATGCCTTAGCCAAGAGAGAGACTTGTGTGCCTTGCAAATATGCACAAGGACAAGGACCTGGAATGAGAGTCAGCAGCCTGTCCTGTGATTTGCCACAACTCCCAGGGATAGAGAGAGAAAACAAACTGCTGTAGCAACTGGGGACCATTGGGGGGGGGGGCAAAGGGCCATGGAAATAAAACAGTATTAATAATTTTCTATTTCTTTTTAAGAAGCCTAACTGGGTGGGTGGCGCTGGGACGTGGGTGGCGCTGTGGGTTAAACCACAGAGCCTAGGACTTGCCAATCAGGAGGTCGGCGGTTCGAATCCCCGAGACTGGGTGAGCTCCCATTGCTCGATCCCTGCTCCTGCCCACCTTGCAGTTTGAAATCACATCAAAGTGCAAGTAGATAAATAAGTACCGCTCCGGTGGGAAGGTAAACTGACTTTGAATGTTTCCAAGACACTCTTATGTTTTGCCTTCGTAGAGAAGACCATGTTCATGATTCAGAGGCTGTGATCTGAGCACAGCTCAAGAAGTCTTTGTCTGTTCTGCCAATACCACAGTAGCCTATGCAGTTGTCCCACTTGTGATGACCATTCCCAGCTCAGGCACAGAAATATCCCAGCAGGAATAGGCGGGACCCTTTGGACAGCTTGGTCCAGTTCCTTGTAGAAACGGTGCTTGGTTTTTATGTTACAGCAAAAAAGTTAAATAAATTGAGGTAACTTATGATTTATAATGTTTCAAATTAAATTAGAAATCTTTCATCTTCATTAAATAGAAAGTGGTTTTGTTCAGACTCATCAATAAATCTATCAATTCATTTCCACAGAAAATTATTTTTTAGCAAAAAAAATTATCAGACAATTTCAAACATTACTTTCAGCTGTTAACTTCAAAAGTCTGTTTCAGCCATTAGTTTCACCAGTTAGATGCAGCCATTAAGTAGCTGTAGTTAGTTTCACCAGCTTGTTTTAACTATTAGTTTCATCAGTTCATTTCATCAGTTCGTTTCAACCATTAGTTTCACCAGTTAGTTCCAGCCATTAAATGGCTGTAGTTAGTTCCAGCAATTAGTTCCAGCAGTTAGTTCTAGTCATTAATTGGCTGTTGTTAGTTTCAGCTATTAGTTTCACCAGTTAGTTTCAAGAGGTCATGGCACCATGAGGATTCAGATACAGTGGTACCTTGGTTTAAGAACAGCTTTAGATTAAGAACACTGCAAAGCCGGAAGTAGGTGTTTTGGTTTGTGAACTTTGCCTTGGAAGCGGAACATGTTCCACTTCCTGTTGGGTGTGTTCTATTTGTAAATTGAGTAACCCACTACTGTGGGAAAGCAAACCTTGGTTTATGAACGCTTTGGTTTAAGAACGGACTTTAGGAACGGATTAAGTTTGTAAACCAAGGTGCCACTGTATTAGTTTCAGCACTTATACATTCTGGCCCTTGTTTTCAAAAAGTCAGTTTTAAGGATCCTTTCCAGCAATGAAGAAGTAGAGAATCCAGATCAGTTAAAGCAGAGTCAGCACCAGCTGTGGAGGCGCCATTGGCATCATGTCAATGTGCTCATCCCAACCAGCCCTGCTTGTGGCAACCATGGCAGACATCATCTGCTTTCTCTATTGGTTTCCAGGGACGTCACTCATTACCCTCTAAAACTAACTCCTAGACCTTAAGTTGACAATAGGTGGAGTTAAGCTGGGTGTCATCATGGTTGCCACCCAGCCTGCCATCTTAAGTTGCCTAAATTGTAATGCCTTGGAGCACCGATGTATGACATCAATACATTGCATAGGTCTGTGAACTGTACCATTACATTAAGGGTAACTTAAAACAGCAGGCTGGGTGACCATCACAGGATATTTAACAACATTATTTAAGACCGAGGTCCAGCTCCGAGGACCTTCTGGTGGTTCCCTCACTGAGAGAAGTGAGATTGCAGGGAACAGGCAGAGGGCCTTCTTGGTAGTGGCGCCTGCCCTGTGGAACGCCCTCCCATCAGATGTCAAGGAAATAAACAACTATCTGACTTTAAGAAGACTTCTGAAGACAGAGCTGTTTAGGGAAGTTTTTAATGTTTAAAGTTCTATTCTGTTTTTAATGTTCTGTTGAACGCCGCCCAGATTGGCTGGGGAAACCCAGTCAGATGGGTGGGGTAGTAAAATCTTCATCATCATCATCATCATCATCATCCCTGGGTTCCAGTATTATGGGAGAACTACATACCAAGCACAATAGGGTTTTATAAAGGCATTGTGATATTATTTATTGACCCATTCCCAAAGCATGGAATCTGCCTTTCATACATGTGATACATGCGGAGTTGATATTTTAGTTGAGCCATCTACCATGGTCCCAAGATCTCTTCCATCATGAGTCGGTGCTGTTTAAGACATCATTTGGAATCTTAGGATCATCCCTCCCAATATGCTCCCAATATGTATTACATTGAATCATATTTGCTATTTTGTTGCAGGCTCAGTTGAAGGAGCTCACGTAAATCCCCAAATGACTTAGGCCCCCAAATATCTCAGAGAGTAGCTCTTTATCTATAGACGCTCTCAGGTGTCAAGAACAGCAGAGGGGCTCCCCTTGATACTTCCACTGCCTTCCGATGTTTGGGATGGTGGTGACCCAGGAGATGGCATTCTCTGTGGCTGTAGAATTTTCTCCCCGGGAAGTGTGTTTGGCACCTTCACTATAGTTTTCACCACATACTGAATACAGTCCTTTTCATGCTGGCCTGTAACGCCCGAGATATATATTTTGAGGACTCACCCTATTCCCGTGACTGTTAAATACTGACCAGTTCTGTCCAGTCATGGAGCTGCAGAGCATGGCAGGTACTGCTCAGGAGGGAAACTCCCACATCTCATGTTCCTGTTCCTGGTTGCTGCCCTGCCCACATTAATATAAACATCTCAGCTCAAAGTCTTCCCCACGTAGGATAATTGACTGCAGTGAGACACTGCATGGAACAGCTTGCTAAAGGGAGAAAGGAGGGCAAGGGCTGCCTCCTGTTCATACAAGCTTAGGCAGTGGCCAGAACTGAATGAGGTAAAGCAAGAAAACAAAACAACAACAATAATAAATAAATTCCAGCTGTGCTGTTATTCCCAAAAGGTGAGTAGTAGTTGTAGTAGTAGTAGCAGCAGCAGCAGTAATAATAATAATATTAAAATTATCATCTGCAGGGTCTTTTCTGTGCTGGCTCCACCCAAGGGTGACTGACCTTCAGGCATCTTGAAAGGCATTAAAGACTCACATGGTGTGATTGGGCTTCTCATTCATGCAATGAAAGTTGGATTGTGGAGTCTTTTTATTTTTATTTTTGTGACTATTCTGTTTTAGGTTTTAGTAATAAACTTGTAGGTTTTTATTGCTGTGAGTCACTTTGGATAAACTGTTCTTAACAATGTTTAGGAATTCTTGAGAAGCAATAATAAGCGTTTCTTGGTTGCCTAGTGAATTTTGTCCTGGTCATAATCCAAATAATTCTTGAATCAAACTGGAATTAGAAAAGCCAACCAGTGAATCTGTTGTATCAGCCAAAAGCAACCACATATTCTGAAAAACGGGATTCGGGGATTTGGGGTTCAAAATTCTCATGGCTATTATTTTCCCACTTGTGCTTTTGCTGCTAGATCTGCGGTGAGCTACCTTCCATGGACCTCTCTCTAGGTACTGCGCTCTTCTTGATCTTCTCCAGCTACCTTACAGATGCACAACCCCGAAAGTATAACATGGTACTCTCAGTGCCAAATGGAGGGCCATGGGGTGAATGGGGACCCATAGAATTCTGTCGCAAAGGACATGCAAATGGATTCAAATTGATGGTAGATATCTCCTTCTGTCCTCCTTTTCAGGCACCTAGGTGCCAAGTAGCTGTGACAATAAGTATGAATGGACAGTGTCCTGGGGCGGCTCTGCTCAGCTGACCTCCATCTGACTGAGTTGCTTGGTGGTGAGGTCATTATGATGCAAATGTACTGGTTGCACACCTAAGGCCCTTTAGCATTTGAGGTTCTTCTTCATGTGCCTTCTCTGTGAGAGGTCCGGAGAGCAGCAACACAAGAATGGGCCTTTTACGTAGTGGTTCCTCACTTGTGGAATGCTCTCCCCAGAGTGGTTTGCCTGGAACCCCTGTTAGATATCCTTAGGTGCCTGACAAAAGCATTCCTCTTCTCCCAGGGCTTTGGCTAATTAAACTGTTGGGAGAATTGTTTTTGTTTGTTATTATGGCATGCATTTTTGTTTTTTTACATTGTAAACCACCCTGTGATTTTCAGATGAAGGGTGGTATAGAAATTTAATACATGATGATGATGATGATATTGCACCATGCCAACAACAGCTGAAAAGTAATGGCTGGGTGAACGAAAAATGAATTCAGTTCATTTTGAAGCAAATTTCTAGTTCATCTTCAAGTTCATTCTCTTAAATGTGTTATTTACACTTTGGACCCTTTGGGCATTTAAGCTTAAATATCATAATTTTGAGGGGAAAGAAATCAAACTATTCATATTCTGCTGTGTGTGGAATGATGGTTCCTTAGTCTTCTTAAGTAAATTTTATGCTTCAACACAACAGCTTGTGACTTTCTGGAGGCTGAAATATTTTTTTCCCAAGGAACATTTGGACAAACTTGAATTGAACTGTGAACAGTGAACTGAAATAGTTCATTTTGTAAAGGGGCAAACTTGAACTGGAGTTCCTTTTGGGGCATGTCAAACGAGATCCTTTTCAAATCAAACCATCCAAGTTCTGTACAATACTGTCAAATTCAGCCTGCCAATCTAGTCTGTGTGAAATTCCTCCTGAAAATGCTGTGCTTTGCTCTTAAATGTGGTCTTATTGCAGTCACAGCTTCTCTTCTCCCCCAGGTAGACCCAGCTAGTCCAGCACAGGTAAAAGATGATACATCTCTGAGTGGCATCCGCCTTTCTTGCACGGATGGTTCAGAAATTCAATCTGCTCTTGGACGGTGAGTAGCTTTAAATATTCCATTCCTTGGCTTTGTTGTTAGAAAGAAGTATGGAACCAAATGTGGCACCTTCTCGCCCTTTCTCTGAGTTCTTGAGGAGGATACATCTTGGATTATGTTGACTTATTCATGGGCTGCCAAACCTGAGTGCATCAACAATGCAACAGGGAGGGATGTGATAAAATAGCGAAATGCAATGTAGAAAAGACAGTTGCTCAACATTCGGATGTAGTTCCAGTATACATCACGTTTACTTCCCCAAGAATTAATCATTGAGCTAACAAAATTAAATAAAACAGAATTCCATTCTACATCTATTTCCATATGAGGTGAATAAAATGCGAAGAGAATGCAACATTACCTGTGTAATAAAATGTAGACTGTATTAGTTGAGAACAAGGGTAAAAAATTGCAAAATAACTCATCTAATCACAGAAATATATAAAATTGATATCACCAACCGTTGCTGATATGAAAAGTATTATAAAATTTACCTGTTCCTGTGTGCATATTTCCTGAAGAACGTAAAACACAAAATAACAATAGAAATAAAAAATGTGCACCCCACCACTGAAACCATTCTTTCCAACTTTCCAAAAGCTTAACAATTCTTGAGATGGTTTGAGCCTTTTTTTGTTAAAATATGCCTTCTATATTTCCTCAAAGTCAAAGCTTCAAGGATTCTTTGGGAGAAGCCATATGCTTCAAATGTGTGCTGAATGGCTGTGAATGTATGGTGCAGACATGATTTGAGCAAACATTTCTTCAGAGTATTAACACCACTATCTTTATCAGGTATGGACAATGGACAAAGAAGGAGACTTGTCCTAAAGGCCGTCTAATCTCATTTTCTCTGAGAGTACTAGAACCACAAGGAAAATTGGTTGATGATACATCTGCTAACAATATCAAGTTCCGCTGTGAAGATGGGCTTGTCCTGACAGGCCATTCAATTGACTGGGGTACGTATGGTCCATGGAGTGCAATCTGTCCTAAAGGCGCCATATGTGGAATTCAGACAAGAATTGACAGTGAGTTGGGAACAGGCGACATCACAGGACTTAACGATGTGAAGTTCTACTGCTGCGACTGAACCATGTGGGTTTCACCCAACAATTGCTCAGTTCCCTGTGCCCCAATGGCTCCATGACGTGAAACTTAATAATAAAATGTATTCCCAATGAAGAGTTCTGAGTGTCTTTTTTTGATGCACTGTGCCTTAAATCTTCATGTATGGCTTGTTAGCAAAGCTATTTAAAACTTGGTAATGCTTTATTGAGGAAGCGGAACAAAACATTGTATAACATGAGGAGAAAGCAACAGAGAGGCTTTTGTCTTTCTTAGGTCAGGCACCGAACGTAGCAGGAAGGCTATGAACTATATATAACAGGGGGGAACTCCCACAGAACTACACAGCCAATCAGAGCGCTCGCTACCTCAGTGAGTGTCGTGCCACTTTGCTTGGTTGTTAAGCAAAACCTCAGCCAGCCCTCCTGGTCTGCTGACTTACTAATAACAGAATGAATGCTAAAGTCACACACAGAACAATCTCTGCTGTGGCAATTCCATCATGGCTGCTGGATAGGAGGCCAACCATAGGATTGGAGAGAGGACAGAGAAGGATGAATGGATACAGAAGAATGTAAGAAGAAGCCTGCTGCATTGTACAACAGGTCTATCTGGTCAAGCATCCTGTTACTCAGAGTGACTTCTCAGATGCCTTTTGAAGCCCAGAAACTGGCAGTGAGTGCACAGTCCCACTGTTCTTCCATGGCAGTTGATGTTCTGATAGGGCTGTCATACTGTACGTCCATAATTTCCCTGACTTAGCTGGGATTTGTCCATTGAAAATGGCCTCCAGGGGGCAGGATTTTCTAAAAGCAGCCTGTCACTTTTTAAAATAGGACAACCCATATTTTTAGAGGTGATATTTTCACACGTGTCCTGAACCCCAATGTAACTGGATTCCACAGAGGAGTCACAGAAAAAATATGGCTGGTCAAGGGAGCCATAGACTCAAAAAAGTTGAAAACCACAGCAGTGGACAAAGCCTACACTGCTTATTCAGGCTCAAACCAGTGAGTATGGAACAGTCAAACAGAAAACACTTGCTTTGCCAACACAAACTTTGGCATTGTCGGAGTCCTGGCTTGCAGCAGCAGGTTGTTCACAACCTCTTTTTTCTGTTCGCCATCAGCTGCAGAAACCTCAAGGTACTGAACCACATGAGGATAATACAGCTCTCAATAATTTCCGTCTCCATTGCACTAATGGTGCAATAAATGAGTCTACACCAGGAACATGAGTATTCTTTAGATTTCTCTCCTACTATGACGCGGGTGGCACTGTGGGTTAAACCACAGAGCCTAGGACTTGCCTATCAGAAGGTCGGCGGTTCGAATCCCCGCGACAGGGTGAGCTCTCATTGCTCGGTCCCTGCTCCTGCAAACCTAGCAGTTCGAAAGGATGTCAAAGTGCAAGTAGATAAATAGGTACCGCTCTGGCAGGAAGGTAAATGGCATTTCCGTGCACTGCTCTGGTTCGCCAGAAGCGGTTTAGTCATGCTGGCCACATGACTGTACGCTGGCTCCCTCAGCTTATAAAGTGAGATGAGCGCCCCAACCCCAGAGTCGGTCACGACTGGACCTAATGGTCAGGGGTCCCTTTACCTTTACCTATGACCTTGTAGCTTTCAGGTGAAGGGCTGCCAGAAATGTCTTATGAATTATTTTTGCTTCCAGAACAGCTACAGAAACCACTCTCAGTAATTCCCAGCTTCATAGAAGGAACCCAAGTCTCATTCAACAAAAAGTTAACAAACATATTGTATAATCTTCCAGTAAACTATGGTGAAAAGCGCAGCTAGTGAGGAGTCACAACACAATTCCACCAGCGCAGAGTAGCAGCTTGGCCTTGAGGGTTTCCTGAGTCAATCACAGAATACCTTTTGGCATCCAGCATGAGAAGTGTAGGAAAAATGGTAGCTATTTAACAGGGATTACCGTTTTTACAGTTCAGAAGTTATTTGTTCTAGTAAGCTAGAAATACATGTTGCTTTATAAATAAAAACATTTCTTTTTAATTTAGCAGTTAGTTTTCTTAGAGTAGGTCTGACGAAGTTAAACCTTGCCTTCCAAGACCCACTCATTTCATGAAAGTCCATTCTAATTTATCAAAAGCCTTTTCTGTGTCAGCAATTTTGTTTCTTTGCAATAGTTATACCAAGTATTCTCCTTAGTATCCTGAAGAAATCTCCCTTTAATGAAGCTGATCAGTATGCACACATTCAGACAATCCCCTTTCTAACACATTCAGCAAAAGTGAATGTCAAAATCGTAGAGTCAATGTAGAAGAGATATTGTTATATGGTAGCCAACCAATATACCAAGAATTTTTAATTGAGTTAACACTCAAACTCTATTAAAATCAGGTGGAAGATACCTGTACTCTCAGGGACTTGCTGAGATTTCCAGGAGGACAAAATATCTTTTAAACTAAAAAACAACAATCCTAAGGTAATCAAACTCACCAGCAAAGAACAATAAAATGAGAACTGAAGATGCTCTGTAGGCATGAAATGTTAAGTACTGGATTGAAAATAAAATGGAAAACTGTGGAGGGTGGCTGAGATGGTTAAAATTCCTTAACAAGAGATGCAGTTTTATTGCAATATTGTTTATATATCTACTCTCTCTCTCTCTCTCTCTCTCTCTGTATATCAGCTACTAGTTTTTCTGGAGAGCCTCCAACACAAGAAAGTGTATGTGTTGATTTATCACAACATTGCTACCATGGTCTTCTTCCATAGTTGGGGAGACTGGGATAAGTCTCAGCACTGTGACCATGACCACCTGGTTGCCTTTGAGAGTGGAACCTCCCAAGGATGGAGTGGCTAATACAGCAGCCAACAACGTCTACTTCAAATGTGAAAATGGGAGAGGAATATTTGCTAATTGAATATGCTGGGGCTATTATGTCAGCGTTAGCACCTGCTTTTCTGGTACCATATGTGGGCTGCAGACAAAGTACAACCTGATCAAGGAGAAGGTGATGATACAGCACTTAATGATGTTAAGTTTTACTGCTGTAGATGAAGCTTGTTCTAATAGTTTGCTGACCTGGAATTTAACCACAATTAAATGCTAAGCAAATATGAGTGTGTGTCCTTTTTTTTGAGACCAGTTCCTCAATTCTAGAAAGAAGACCAACAAAAGAATCATGTGGAAGAGCAACAAGCGCATAACCACATAGAAGCCTTTGTCCATCCAGTGGCATCCAAATACTTGGACTACAACTCCCATTAGCCATTGCTTTAAAATGAATCTGGGAGTTCCTTCTACATTGTGTGGATAAGAAACTTCCTGGATCATTTTGGACCTTTTTAAAAGTCTTTGCTGATGCATGTGTGACTGTATTTAACTTCTTCACGGCATTTGTGAATCATAGCTGTGACTTCACTCATTGGCTGAAAACACTAAATAGTAGGAGCAGACTCATGTATTCCTTTTTGTGTTGAATGGACACTGCACATTTTCATTCATAACTCTCATTCTACAAGGTCTAGAGACTTTGTGGTTACTTTAAAGTGGAAGCTCAGTGTCTAGGCCTAGGATAGAAGTACCTGCTGTGTCCCCCTCTTGGTGGACCGGATGCAAAAAAATGAAAACATTAAATGACAATGTCTGAATTTGTTGGTGGAGTTCTCCAGCTAAACAGTGTTTACAAAAATGCATATATTAGGGAACGTGTGCATTCTAAAAATTATGTTTTGCTTGTGAAGACTGCTGAGACCTCCCAAGAAAGACACAAATGACGCCAATATTAGTTTAAGGTTTTTGGCATAATTTTGGCCACAACTTTATTGATTACAAAATGTCAGTAAAAGTAAACACCCTGAGGGAGCCCTACTGTGGATGCACATTCACCCCAACATTCTCACAGGTGCTCTGGCATGGCCCTAACCCCTGAAATGGGATCGGACAAAAGCATGGTGAACACCTGGATTCCTTTAATGGAATACCCTATGCACACTGGAGGGGCAGGTGTGAAAACCTCCCCTCCACCACACCTTGAACCAATGCCTAACTGCCACATGAATACCCACGCTCGCCACCAAAGCACTCACAACTGTAACCAACCCTTTAACCCCTCTGACACCCTGGTCAGCCAAACATCATTTCCGGCATTGGAAAGATGCATACCATCAGGCCTATACAAGGCCGCATCCGTGAAGGTAATGCCTGCATGGCGGATAATAGTGCCTCCCAGGCCCAGAACTTTCCTGGCCACAGCGCAATCCATGCACATTCTTGCCCACTCGGTGGCAGCTGGGCAGTGGCTACTGCACCATACACGTCGCTGGAGCAATTGCGACCTGAAACTTTTGAGTCCTGGGAAGGCAACAGCCAACTCCTCCAAGTCCATCTGGATGCGGGAACTCAACCTGAGGCCATGAGAAAAAGACAAGATGGCAACCGGGGATAATATCCCTGGTTGAGTTGGTGGAGACTTTAACATCCTTAACCAAAACACCATCCTTCACTTCCAAGGCCGCACCATACCTGGCCCCAATAAAGGGGGAATTGTCCCTGCGATTCGCCCTGGCCCCAATAAAGGGCCATATTGGCCTCCACATCATCATCGGAGCTTGTGGAAGAAGTACCTGAAGGTGAGGTGGTATCCCTGTTCTTGCTCCTCTTGCCTCTCCGACGAGAATGGCACTCCAGTGGCATTTTCCAGCCCTGGAAGGCACATGAGGAACTGGAAGCTCACCCGCCTCAGAGGTGGCCGCACAAGGAGCCTGGTGCGAAGACACTGCCATAATCTGTGAGGAACTAGAAATATGTGAGAGACTCGCCTCACCCACACCTCGCGTGGTACCAAAGGACACAAACCCCAACTCAATGGACCTAGTGTGGGGGGCATGGGGGCAAAGGGTTGGAACGAGACTCCCAACCCTGGTGAGAGGGCTAGACCGAAGTGTCCAAACTCCTGGGGCACCCCTGCACGAAGTAGGGATGGGAATCCTGTAAAATTGTGACTCATTAAATAAGGCCCCAGAAGGATCAAACCCTTTGCCTTCCCCACTAGAATCAGAAGGGCCAAGAGCCTCAACAATTGAAGATGAGGATGGGCCTGGGTGAGACTCGGAAGGGGCACCAAGACACTGCAAAAGGCCATTAAGTTCAGCTGAGAAGCTTGATGTGGCACGGGGATCACCAGCCAGACCCGAAATGATGGACTCAAGGTGCCTGGCCACCTGCTCAGGGATCAAGGGAGGCTGCGATGAGCGGAGTGAGGGGGATGGTCCCCTTATTAACCTCTTAGGAGGAAGAACCACATCCTGGATTATTTTTGGAGGCATTATTGAAAACAGGCCTGCAGGAGGCAGCCGAAGCCTTAAAGCAAAGGGGTAAAAAAGGACAAAGCACCCAGGTCCCAAGCCTATACAAAGGCTATAAGGAAACACTGACTAGGCCGTAAAACAAAATGGTGCTCCTGCTTAAGTGCTGAAGGGCCCCACACCCAAGATGGCAACCAGCAAGAAGGAAGCAATCAAAATGGCGCTAACGCCAAAACGCTGGAGAGAAACCGTCCAAAATGGCAACCAACAAGAGCCAAGGCCCACTGGAGCGCTCCCGCTATACCGGGTGTGAGGGGCATGCCCTGAATGGCGATCAGCCCAATCAAAAGGCAGAAGCAATTAAGGATACTGCCAGGACTGCCTGCATAGGACGGAAACCAGACGCTAAAACGAGAAAGGGAAAATAAAAGCTATGAAAGAAGCTGCCCCAAACAACCCCAGGTTGGCTGGGGTGAATGCAGCAAGTTTGGTAAGCCAAAGCTGTAAAGCCAACAAAAAAGGCTGCTGCAGCTTCAATGTAAACATAAGAGGAAGCTACAGGGAGATCCTAGAAAAAAGCACCCCGATGAGGCAACCCCTGTCGGGTACGGGAGGGGGGAAGGGGAGAGAAAGGAGCCAAATTAAGGGAATTATACTAAATAGGGGGAAGGAGAAAGAAGAGGGTAAAAATTAGATTTAAACAGACAAATGGAAGATCTCTCCATTGAAAAGGCTTCTCACTGGATACTTAGCGCTCTGACAGCTTTGGGTGATCCGATGCACGAGGCGCTAAGAGGAAGCGCGACGCAACGTGCAGCGTTATAAATAGGTCCCCCGATTGTTCGTTCTCAGAACCCCATTGGCCAGAATCATCCCAGCAACCGGGGGACCCAATCGGGTAGTTGTGGCTATCCAAACGTTTCCACCCACAACAGTGAGGTCAGTCTTGGTGATCTCACCACAACACATGCCCTCCATGAAGAGGACCTGATTTATTGATTTTTCAAACTGAAGCAGAATTATATAACACTAACAGCAATCTCATTTTTAATGCTGTTATAAGTAAAAAGCTGTAGTATGTCATCAAATCCAGCTGGTGCCAGTGGCCTGACCTTGGATGTTTCCAAGACACTCTATGTTTTGTCTTGGTAGAGAAGAACATGTTCATGATTCAGAGGCTGTGATCTGAGCACAGCTCAAGAAGTCTTTGTCTGTTCTGCCAATACCACAGTAGCCTATGCAGTTGTCCCACTTGTGATGACCATTCCCAGCTCTGGCACTGAAATCTCCCAGCAGGAATAGGTGGGACCCTTCGGATAGCTTGGTCCAGTTCCTTGTAGAAACGGTGCTTGGTTTTTATGTTACAGCAAAAAAGTTAAATAAAGTGAGGTAACATATGATTTATAATGTTTCAGATTAAATTAGAAATATTTCATCTTCATTAAATAGAAAAGGGATTTGTTCAGACTCATCAATAAATCTATCAATTCATTTCTACAGAAAATTATTTTTTAGCAATATATATATATATCAGACAATTTCAGCCATTACTTTCAGCTGTTAACTTCAAAAGTCTGTTTCAGCCATTAGTTTTGCCAGTTAGATCCAGCCATTAAGTAGCTGTAGTTAGTTTCACTAGCTAGTTTTAACTATTTATTTCATCAGTTCATTTCATCAGTTCGTTTCAACCATTAGTTTCACCAGTTAGTTCCAGCCATTAAATAGTTCCAGCCATTAAATAGTTCATCAGTTCATTTCATCAGTTCGTTTCAACCATTAGTTTCACCAGTTAGTTCCAGCCATTAAATAGTTAGTTCCAGCAATTAGTTTCAGCAGTTAGTTCTAGTCATTAATTGGCTGTTGTTAGTTTCAGCTATTAATTTCACCAGTTAGTTTCAAGAGGTCATGGCACCATGAGGATTCAGATACAGTAGTATCTTGGTTTAAGAACAGCTTTAGATTAAGAACACTGCAAAGCCGGAAGTAGGTGTTTTGGTTTGTGAACTTTGCCTTGGAAGCGGAACATGTTCCACTTCCTGTTGGGTGTGTTCCATTTGTAAATTGAGTAACCCACTACTGTGGGAAAGCAAACCTTGGTTTATGAACGCTTTGGTTTAAGAACGGACTTTAGGAACGGATTAAGTTTGTAAACCAAGGTGCCACTGTATTAGTTTCTGCACTTATACATTCTGGCCCTTGTTTTCAAAAAGTCAATTTCAAGGGTCCTTTCCAGCAATGAAGAAGTAGAGAATCCAGATCAGTTAAAGCAGAGTCAGCACCAGCTGTGGAGGCGCCATTGGTATCATGTCCATGTGCTCATCCCAACCAGCCCTGCTTGTGGCAACCATGGCAGACATCATCTGCTTTCTCTATTGGTTTCCAGGTACGTCACCCATTACCCTCTAAAACTAACTCCTAGACCTTAAGTTGACAATAGGTGGAGTTAAGCTGGGTGTCCATCATGGTTGCCACCCAGCCTGCCATCTTAAGTTGCCTAAATTGTAATGCCTTGGAGCACCGATGTATGACATCAATACATTGCATAGGTCTGTGAACTGTACCATTACATTAAGGGTAACTTAAAACAGCAGGCTGGGTGACCATCACAGGATATTTAACAACATTATTTAACACCGAGGTCCAGCTCCGAGGACCTTCTGGTGGTTCCCTCACTGAGAGAAGTGAGATTGCAGGGAACCAGGCAGAGGGCCTTCTTGGTAGTGGCGCCTGCCCTGTGGAACGCCCTCCCATCAGATGTCAAGGAAATAAACAACTATCTGACTTTAAGAAGGCTTCTGAAGGCAGAGCTGTTTAGGGAAGTTTTTAATGTTTAAAGTTCTATTCTGTTTTTAATGTTCTGTTGGAAGCCGCCCAGATTGGCTGGGGAAGTAAGTAATCATCATCATCATCATCATCATCCCTGGGTTCCAGTATTATGGGAGAACTACGTATCAAACACAATAGAGTTTTATAAAGGCATTGTGTAGTGATGTATGGAAGTGAGAGCTGGACCATAAAGAAGGCTGATCGCCGAAGAATTGACGCTTTTGAATTATGGTGCTGGAGGAGACTCTTGAGAGTCCCATGGACTGCAAGAAGATCAAACGCATCCATTCTTAAGGAAATCAGCCCTGAGTGCTCACTGGGAGGACAGATTGTGAAGCTGAGGCTCCAATACTTTGGCCACCTCATGAGAAGAGAAGACTCACTGGAAAAGACCCTGATGTTGGGAAAGATGGAGGGCACAAGGAGAAGGGGACGACAGAGGACGAGATGGTTAGACAGTGTTCTCGAAGCTACAAACATGAATCTGACCAAACTGCGGGTGGCAGTGGAAGACAGGAGTGCCTGGCGTGCTCTGGTCCATGGGGTCACGAAGAGTCGGACACGACTGAACGACTAAACAACAACAACAAAGGCATTGTGATATTATTTTTTGATCCATTCTACAGCTCTAGGGCTGTAGAATTTTCTCCCCGGGAAGTGTGTTTGGCACCTTCACTATAGTTTTCACCACATACTGAAGACACTCCTCTTCACGCTGGCCTGTAATACCCAGATATATATTTTGAGGACTCACCCTGTTCCTGTGTCTGTTTAATACTGCATTTGAAATGTGCAAAACACACAACTATCTATCAAAATTTACACTTTTCTGAATTTGTTGGTGCAGTTTTTCAACCAAACCTTGTTTACAATAATGCATATATTAGGGGAAAGTGGGCATTTCAAAAAAATTTGTTTTATTCATTTTTCAAACTTATACAGAATTACATAACACTAACAAGAAATACATAACACTAACAAGAAACGCCCTTCCATCCTCTCCTTAAGTGTGTAATTCCCTGTAATTAAGTTAAAACTGTCTAGCCCTTGAGGATTTTATTCAACTTAGAGAAATGCTTATACCAACAATGTATAATCTTCAGTGCATTTTCCCAATTTTAATACCAGTGCTTGGTTTTTATGTTAGAGCAAAAAAGTTAAATAAAGTTAGGTAACAGTTAAATATAATATAATTTATAATGTTTCAAATAAAATAAAATATATTTTATCTTCATTAAAAAGAGAAGGGATTTGTTCAGAATCATCAATAAATCCATCAATTCATTTCCACGGAAAAATATTTTATAGAAAAACAATGTATCAGATTATCTCGGTCATTAGTTTCAGCAGTTAGCTTTAGAAGTCTGTTTTGGCCATAAGTTTCACCAGTTAGATCCAGCCATTAAACAGCTGTAGTTAGTTTCGCCAGCTTGTTTTAACTATTAGTTTCATCAGTTCATTTCATCAGTTCGTTTCAACCATTAGTTTCACCAGTTAGTTTCGGCCATTAAGTGGCTATAGTTAGTTTCAGCTATTAATTTCATCAGTTAGTTTCAAGAAGTCATGGCACTGGAATGTTTCAGATACAGTTGTACTTTGGTTCTCAAATGCCTTGGTACTCGTACGTTTTGGCTCCTGAACATCAAAAACCTAGAAGGAAGTGTTCCAGTTTTCAAACGTTTCTTGGAAGCCGAATGCCTGCTTGAGTGTAGGAAGCTCCTGCAGCCAATTGGAAGCCACACCTTGATTTTCGAATGCTTTCAGAAGTCAAATGGACTTCCAGAACAGATCACGTTCGAGAACCAAGGTACGACTGTATTAATGTCAGCAGTTATACACTCTGTCCCTTGCTTTCAAAAGGTCAATTTCAAGGATCCATTTCAGCAATGAAGAAGTAGAGAATCCAGAGTCAATTAAAGCATAGTCAGCACCAGCTTTGGAGGGGCTATTGGCATCATATCAATGTCATATCATATCTAAAACTAACTCCTAGACCTTAAGTGGACAATTGTTGTTGATTAGTCGTTTAGTCGTGGCCAACTCTTCGTGTCCCCATGGACCAGAGCACGCCAGGCACTCCTGTCTTCCACTGCCTCCCACAGTTTGGTCAAACTCATGCTGGTAGCTTCGAGAGCACTATCCAACCATCTTGTCCTCTGTCGTCCCCTTCTCCTTGTGCCCTCCATCTTTCACACCATCAGGGTCTTTTCCAGGGAGTCTTCTCTTCTCATGAGGTGGCCAAATTATTGGAGCCTCAGCTTCATGATCTGTCCTTCCAGTGAGCACTCAGGGCTGATTTCCTTAAGAATCGATAGGTTTGATCTTCTTGCAGCCCATGGGACTCTCAAGAGTCCCCTCTAGCACCATAGTTCAAAAGCATCCATTCTTTGGCGATCAGCCTTCTTTATGGTCCAGCTCTCACTTCCACACATCACTACTGGGAAAACCATGGCTTTAACTACATGGACCTTTGTTGGCAAGGTGATGTCTCTGCTTTTTAAGATGCTGTCTAGGTTTGTCATCGCCTTTCTCCCAAGAAGCAGGCGTCTTTTAATTTCATGGATGATGTCACCATCTGCAGTGATCATGGAGCCCAAGAAAGTAAAGGTGGGAGATAAGCTTGGTATCTATGATGGTTGCTACTCAGCCTGCCATCTTAAGTTGCCTAAATTGTAATGCCTTAGACCATCGACGTATGACATCAATACACTGCATAGGTCTGTGAGCTGTACCATTACATTAAGGGTAATTTAAAATAGCAGGCTTGGCGACTACCACAGGCTATGGCTGTACCTTGGTTCTTGAAAGCCTTGGTACTCGTCCATTTAGGCTCCCGAATGCCACAAGACTCTTCACGCTGACCTTTGACACCCCAGATATATTTTTTCAGGACTCTCTCTATTCCTGTGACTGTTTAATATTGCATTTTAGATCTGGCCAGGGGTTTTATGGTTGCTGTTATAATTATTTTAGTGCCTTGAAGAAAGGCTTGAGCTTTACACTGTCCAGTTCTATCCAGTCATGGAGCTGCAGAGCATGGCAG
This sequence comes from Podarcis tiliguerta, assembly GCF_965153285.1. Classification (NCBI taxonomy): domain Eukaryota; kingdom Metazoa; phylum Chordata; class Lepidosauria; order Squamata; family Lacertidae; genus Podarcis; species Podarcis tiliguerta. The sequence goes on along the minus strand of NC_139537.1, from coordinate 20,853,630 downwards.
GTACTTCTCAGGAGGGAAACTCCCACATCTCATGTTCCTGTTCCTGGTTGCTGCCCACATTAATATATGCAGCTCAGCTCAAACTCTTTCCCACATAGGATAATTGACTGCAGTGAGACACTGCATGAAGCAGCTTGCTGAAGGGAGAAAGGAGGGCAAGGGCTGCCTCCTGTTCATAATTAGACAAGCTTAGGCAGTGGCCAGAACTGAATGAGGTAAAGCAAGAAAAGAAAACAACAACAATAAATAAATTCCAGCTGTGCTGTTATTCCCAAAAGGTGAGTAGTACTTGTAGCAGCAGCAGCAGTAATAATAATATTAAAATTATCATTTGCAGGGTCTTTTCTGTGCTGGCTCCACCCAAGGGTGACTCACCTTCAGGCATCTTGAAAGGCATTCAAGACTCACATGGTGTGATTGGGCTTCTCACTCATGCGATGAAAGTTGGATTGTGGAGTCTTTTTATTGTTATTTTTGTGACTCTATTCTGTTTTAGGTTTTAGTAATAAACTTGTATGTTTTTATTGTTGTGAGTCACTTTGGATAAACTGTTCTTAACAATGTTTAGGAATTCCTGAGAAGCAATAATAATTACTCAGGGGTTAGGTAAAACCTATCCATTATTGTTCTACCATTCACTTTTTCTAAAAGCGTTTCCTGCTTGCCTAGTGAATTTTGTCCTGGTCCCAGCCCAAATAACTCCTGGGTTTCTCATAGGAATCAAACTATGATTAGAAAAGCCAAAATGAGCCAAAAGCAACCACATATTGTGAAAAACAGGATTCAGGGTTCAACATTCTCATGGCTATTATTTTCCCACTTGTGCTTTTGTTGCTAGATCTGCGGTGAGCTACCTTCCATGGCCCTCTTTATAGGTACTGCGCTCTTCTTGATCTTCTCCACCTACCTCTCAGATGCACAACCCCGAAATGCTACCAAAGAACTCTCAGTGCCAAATGGATCGCCGTGGGGTGAATGGGGACCCATAGAATTCTGTCGCCAAGGATATGCAAAAGGATTCAGATTGAAGGTAGATACCTCCTTGTGTCCTCCTTTTCAGGCACCTTGGTGCCATGTAGCTGTGACAATAAGCATCAACAGACAGAGTCCTGGGGCGGCTCTGCTCACCTGACCTTCCATCTGTAATGGTTGGGTCTCTTCCAGAGAAGCGAGACAACTCTGGCAGTAATTAACTCAGGTTTATTGCCCAAAACACACAAATCACTCTGGACCTCAGTCACTCAGCGTCTGCTTCCAAATTAGCTGTTGCCGAGTCTGAGTTCTGCCCATTCCTCTTTCCTCATTTCAAGCCCTCCTTTCGCTTCCTTTCCTGTTCACGCCTCTCATTAATTCTTCTGAGCCTATGCGTTATGGGATGGGCCTCCCTGTGAGTCTGAACTTAAACTGTGTCTTCTCCCTTGAACTCCCCCCTTCCTTCTCCTTGTTCTCGGAGCTCAGGCTTCTACTGCAACTAGGCTGCTCCTCCCTCGTTCTGCATTCCTGTCTAATTACCTCCTCCTCCTCCATGCTCTCTCCCTCTCTCAGCAATGGGACGCAGCTGACACCATCTGACTAAGTTGCTTGGTGGTGAGGTCATTATGCCCTCATAATGTACTGGTGGCACACCTAAGGTCTTCAGCTTCTGTGGTTCTTCTTCATGTGCCTTCTCCGCAAGAGGCCCAGAGAAACTGGCCTTTTATGTGGTGGCTCCTCACTTGTGGAATGTTCTCCCCAGAGAGGCTTGCCTGGCACCACCGTTACATATATTTGGGTCCATGGCAAAAGCATTCCTCTTCTCTGTCCCTTGGCTAATTAAACTGTTGGGGGAATTGTTTTTGTTTCTTATTATGGCATGCATTTTTGTTTTTTTATATTGTAATCCACCCTGTGATCTTCAAGTTCATTCTCTTACATGTGTTATTTACACCTTGGACCCTTTGGGGATTTAAGCTTAAATATCATCATTTTGAGGGGAAAGAAATCAAATGATTTGCATTCTGCTGTGTGTGGAATGATGGTCCCTTGGTCTTCTTAAGTAAAATTTATGCTTCAACACAACAGCTTGTGACATTTGGGAGGCTGATTTTTATTTTTTTATTTTTTTTGCCAAGGACAAACTTGAATTGAACAGTGAACTGAAATAGTTCATTTTGTAAAGGGGAGTTTGGGCATGCCAAACGAGATCCTTTTCGAATCAAACTACCCAAGCTCTGGTACAATACTGTCAAATTCAGCCTGCCAATCTAGTGTGTGTGAAATTCCTCCTGAAAATGCAGTGCTTGCTCTTAAATGTGGTCTTATTGCAGCCACAGCTTCTCTTCTCCCCCAGGTAGACCCAGGGAAAGACAGAGTAAAGGTAAAAGATGAAAGATCTCTGATTGGCATTTTTGTTTTTTTACATTGTAAACCACCCTGTGATCTTCAGATGAAGGGTGGTATAGAAATTTAATACATGATGATGATGATGATGATATTGCACCATGCCAACTACAGCAGATAGTAATGGCCGGGTGAACGAAAAATGAATTCAGTTCATTTTGAAGCAGATTTCTAGTTCATCTTCAAGTTCATTCTCTTACATGTGTTATTTACACTTTGGACCCTTTGGGCGTTTAAGCTTAAATATCATAATTTTGAGGGGAAAGAAATCAAACTATTCGTATTCTGCTGTGTGTGGAATGATGGTTCCTTAGTCTTCTTAAGTAAAATTTATGCTTCAACACAACAGCTTGTGACTTTCTGGAGGCTGAAATATTTTTTCCCCAAGGAACATTTGGACAAACTTGAATTGAACTGTGAACAGTGAACTGAAATAGTTCATTTTGTAAAGGGGCAAACTTGAACTGAAGTTAGTTCCTTTTGGGGCATGTCAAACGAGATCCTTTTCAAATCAAACCATCCAAGTTCTGCACAATACTGTCAAATTCAGCCTGCCAATCTAGTCTGTGTGAAATTCCTCCTGAAAATGCTGTGCTTTGCTCTTAAATGTGGTCTTATTGCAACCACAGCTTTTCTTCTCCCCCAGGTACAGCCATGGACATCAGAATCACCCGTTAGAGATGATACATCTCTGAATGCCATCCGCCTCATTTGCACGGATGGCTCAGAAATTCAATCTGCTACAGGACCGTGAGTAGCTTTAAATATTCCATTCCTTGGCTTTGTTGTTAGAAAGAAGTATGGAACCAAATGTGGCACCTTCTCGCCCTTTCTCTGAGTTCTTGAGGAGGATACATCTTGGATTATGTTGACTTATTCATGGGCTGCCAAACCTGAGTGCATCAACAACGCAACAGGGAGGGTTGTGATAAAACAGCGAAATGCAATGTAGCAAAAGATAGTATTACTAGGGCAACTGTTACACAGCTGGAAATCTAAACAACCATGAAAGTAACAGGAGTAATTTTTTTTCTTAATGAACATTTATATATTTGAATCTTGATAGCAGAAGAATCCACTCATAAAACAACAGTTGCTCAACATTCGGATGTAGTTCCAGTATACATCACATTTCCTTCCCAAGGAATTAGTCATTGAGCTAACAAAATTAAATAAAACAAAATCCCAGTCTACATCTATTTCCATATGAGGTGAATAAAATGTGAAGAGAATGCATACATGCAACATTACCTGTGTAACAAAATGTAGGCCATATTAGATTGGAACAAGGGTAAAAAATGACAAAATAACTCATCTAATGACAGAAGGATATAAAATTTATACCACCCACCGTTGCTGATATGAAAAGTCTTATAAAATGCACCTGTTCCTGTGTGCATATTTCCTGAAGGAAGAACAGAAAAGAGGCACACTGCCTTCTGTTTGTTAGCCTTCCTTAAGGAATATGATTAGGCCTCACAAATATAAAGGTAAAGTAAGGACCAGCCACAAACTCAGCTGAACACAATTAAATATATCCTGCCGATTCTATTGTTGAATTCTAACCATATGGGTCCAGTGTATTCCGTTTATAAATATACCTCCATTCCATCTGTGAAAGCTTCCTGGTCCTGAGTGCAGGCACGATGAGACAACTGGGAAGTCCACCTTTTCTAAGGCAGGCTTCTTCAGGCTCGTGTGCTCCTGATCTTTTGGACTACAATTCCCATAAGCACAGGACAACACATGGAGGTAACAGAAGCTTTAGTCCACCACATCAGGAAGACACCAGGTAGAGGGAAGCTGGTCTAAAGCACTGATGAGCTGACATTTTGATCTGGAAACTAAGCCTTATGAGCAATAGTTGAAGGAGCTAGGTATGTTTAGCCTGGAAAAGAGGAGGCTTAGAGGTGATATGATAGACATCTTCAAATATATCAAGGGCTGTTACAAGGAAGAAGGAACAAGCTTGTTTTTTCCTGATCTGGAGGGTACCTCTTAAGCTAATGGTTTCAAGTTACACAAAAGGAGATTCTGACTAAACATATGGAAAAACTTTCTGACAGTAAGATCTATTCGACAGTGGAATGCTCTCTCTTGGGAGGTTGTGGACTCTCCTTCCTTGGAGGTTTTTAAGCAGAGGTTGGTTGGCCATCTGCCTTGGTTGCTATAGCTGAGATTCCTGCATTGCAGGGGGCTAGGCTAGATGACCCTTCGGATCCCTTCCAACTCTACAGTTTGATGATTCTCTCATGGAGCACTAAGATATTCTCTATTTTCCCAAGGGACAGCAAAGAGGCAACCAGTAGAAGAGAAAGCTGGATAGAGTAGCCAAAAGGGATTAAAGAATTAATTTCCATGCAGTTTCCACCTGCCCCAACCCACACTCCTGGGTTCCCCCAACACAGAGCCAGTTATTGTAAGATGCATTTCAGATCAGTATTTAGCAAGGAAGCTTGGAGAGGTCTCTTCTGTTTCCTTATTTCTTATCCAGGTGATAACATGTATTGGGATTTGCTTTTTTAAAACCTTAATTTTTTTTAAAACAAAAACAAAATAACAATAGAAATAAAAATGTGCACCCCACCACCAAGACTATTCTTTATCAAAATTATCCAACTTTCCAAAAACTTAACAGTTCTTGAGATGGTTTGACCCCTTTTTTGTTATAACAATACAAATTCCACCAATACCTTCTATATTTCCTCAAATTCAAAGCTCCCAGGATTCTTTGGGGGAAGCCATACGCTTCAAATGTGTGCTGAAATGGGCATTGAATGTATGGTGAAGACGTGACTTGAGCAAACATTTCTTCAGAGTATTAACACCACTATCTTTGTCAGGTATGGAACATGGTCAAAGGCTGAGATTTGTCCTGGAGGCCGTCTGCTTTCATTTTCTCTGAGAGTACTAGGACATCAAAAAATCATGGATGACACAGCAGCTGACAATATCAGGTTCAGCTGTGAAAATGGGGGTGTCCTGACAGGCCGTTCAACTGACTGGGGTACGTATGGTCCATGGAGTCAACAATGTACTAATGGTGCCATATGTGGAATGGTGACAAGAATTGACAACTCATTAGACGACAACACAGGACTTAACGATGTGAAGTTCTACTGCTGCGACTGAACCATGTGGGTTTCATACAACAATAGCTCAGTTCCCTGTGCCCCAGTGGCTCCATGATGTGAAACTTAATAATAAATGTATCCCCAATGAAGAGTTTTGGGTGTCTTTTTTTGACACACTGTGCCTTAAATCTACATGAATGGCTTGTTGGCAGAGCCATTTAAATCTTGGTAACGCTTTATTGAGGAAGCAGAACAAAACATTGTATAACTTGAGGAGAAATCAACAAAGAGGCTTTTGTCTTTCTTAGGTCAGGCACTGGACATAGCAGGAAGGCTATCAATTATACATAACAGGGGGGAACTCCCTCAGATCTACACAGCCAATCAGAGCATTCGCTACCTCAGTGAGCGTCGTGCCACATTGCTTGGTTGTTAAGCAAAACCTCAGCCACCTGGTTTGCTGACTTACTAATAACAGAATGAATGCTATATATATATATATATATATATATATATATATATATATATATATATATATAATATTTTATTAAGACTTTTACATAGGAAAAGAAAAAGAAAAATACAAAAAGAAAAAGAAAAACAAGTAAAAACAATTCCATTTTCTTTTTTTAAAATTCTTTTTATTGAGTTTCTCTTAAGAAAGAAAAAAAAGAAAAAGATCAAAAAGAAAAAGAAAAAACAAAACTAATCAACAGATTAATAAACAATATCCATACATAACGCAGGAATGACATTCATTACCATTTTTGTCCTTTTCCTTAAAACATTATATTTTAAAATATTTAAACCTTTTCCCTACACCTCCCTTGACCTCCTACCCTCCCGTTTTCGGGTTTCTTAATAAGAAGTTATTTCTTTTCTGCAGCTATTAATTGTTACTGGTTTGCGCGTCGTAGGACTTATATCAAACCTGCTATGGTTTTTAAGTCTCTATAGTTACCTTCAATGTATACCATAAATTTTTTCCAGTCATTAACAAACTTTGTATTTTTTTGGTTTCTAATTTTTTGTGTCATTTTTGCTGACTCAACATAATCATATAATTTTGCTTGCCAATCTCTGATGGTTGGGATATTTGGGCTCTTCCAATTTTGTGCAATTAATATTCTAGCAGCAGCCATAGCATATTGGAAAAACGTCTTATCTTCTTTTTTGATTTCGTCCCCAATTATTCCTAGTAAGAAGGCCTCTGGCTTTTTAGGGAAGGTGTATCTAAGTATTTTCTTTAACTCATTATATATAAGTTCCCAAAATTTCTTCATTGTTTCACAGGTCCACCACATATGGTAGAAATTACCTTCTTTAATTTTACACTTCCAGCAAGCCTTGTTTCCTGTTTTGTATATTTTCCCTAGTTTTGCCGGTGTGATGTACCACCTATACATCATCTTTTCCAAATTTTCTCTAAGTAAAACACATGCCGTGAATTTCATTCCACTAATCCATAAATTCGACCACTTTTCATATTCTATATTATGTCCGAGGTCCATTGCCCATTTTGTCATGACCTCCTTAATTTCTTCATCTTTAGTATCCCAATCTAATAATATGTTATACATTTTAGATAATAACTTGGATTTGCCTTCAATTATTTCTATCTGGAATTTAGATTTTTTCTCATTTATCCCTATTTTTTATCTTCCTTCCAAACTGCATTTATTTGATGGAATTGCAGCCAGCCTGTTAACTTGTCTTTTAACTCCTCATATGTCCTCAATTTCCATCCACTCTCTGATCCTATCAGTAGGTCTTCATATGTCAGTCTTTCTCCTTCCATGTTTACTTTTTTGATTGTTAGAATATCAATTGGGGATAACCGCCAGGGTGTTTTCCATTCCAAAAGTTTTTTATTTCTCTCCCAGACTTCATATAGTGGCCCTCTAATAATGTGGTTTGAAAAACCTTTATGTACCTTTTCTTTATCTAGCCACAAATAGGCATGCCAACCGAACCTGTTGTTGAAGCCTTCCAAGTCTAGCAGGTCCGTATCTTCCAATCTTATCCAATCTCTGATCCAACAGAGACAGGAGGCCTCAAAATATAACTTCAGGTTAGGAACCGAGAAGCCCCCTCTTTCTTTCCGATCTGTTAGTAATTTGAATTTAATTCTCGGTCTCTTCCCATTCCATATAAATTTCGAAAGAGTTCTTTGCCAATCTTTAAACATTGAGGAGCCTCTAATCACAGGGATGTTTTGGAACAAAAATATCATTCTTGGGAGTATGTTCATTTTTATGGCCGCCATCCTTCCCATCCATGAAAGTTTTACTCTGTTCCACATATCTAGATCTTTTTTGATCTCCTTCCATGTTGTGAGATAATTATGTTGAATTAGATTTATATTTTTTGTTGTTAGCCAAATTCCTAAATATTTTATTTTTTTAGCCACCTTAATTCCGTTCTGTGTCTCCAGTTTTTCTCTTTCGTCTTTTTCCAAATTTTTAGTCAACATTTTTGTCTTTAATTTATTTAACTTGAAACCGGACAGCTTGCCATATTCTTCTAATAACTCCAAGGCCTTACTAACACTCTTCTGTGGTTCTTCCAGAGATAGCACCATATCATCTGCATATGCTTTTAGTTTGTATTCTTTCATTCCTATTTTGATCCCTCTAATCTCTGATGTTGCTCTAATCTTATTCGTTATTACCTCCAATCCCATAATGAATAAAAGCGGGGATAGAGGGCATCCCTGTCTTGTTCCTTTTTCAATTTTAAATGAATTTGTTAAATTGTTATTTATAATCAGTTTGGCCGATTGGTTTGAATAAATCGATTTTATCCCTTCCATAAATTCGCCTTCTAGCCCTGCTTTCTCCATGCTTTTTAACAAGAACAACCATGAGACATTATCGAACACCTTCTCTGCGTCTATGAAAATCAGCGCCGCAGGTACCTCATTCTTACACTCCAAATATTCTATAATGTTTATGATATGCCTCACATTATCTTTGAGAAACCTGTTTGGGAGGAATCCTGCTTGATCTTTATGTATTAGATTTACTAAGCACTTTTTCAGTCCATTTGCCATCACTTCTGCAAAAAATTTATAGTCGTTATTTAATAATGATATAGGCCTATAGTTTTTGATATTTAATTTGTCCGTGTCCGGTTTAGGGATCATCGTAATATGGGCCTCTTTCCACGTTTCTGGTATCTTACCTCCTCTTAGTATGTTATTCATAAGATCACATAACACTGGCGTTAGTTGGTTTTCTAATATTTTATAATATTTGGCTGGCAGTCCGTCTGGTCCTGGGGCTTTCCCTAATTTCATCTTCCTTATCGTATCCTGGATCTCTTCTGCATTTATAGGTTTATTTAGTTGAGATCTTTCTTCCTCTGTTATGGTCTTCCCACTGTAGTTTTCAAAATATTCTTCTATCCGGGTTGTCTCTTCGTCTTCCTTTTTGTACAAGTTCTCATAAAATTTAAGAAAATTTTCCTTTATTTCTTTTGGGTCTTCTATCAGTTGTTCCTCTATTCTTATCCTATTTATTACATTTTGTTTTTGCCTTTTTCGCAGTTGCCAAGCTAATAATTTACCCGTTTTATTAGCCGATTCAAAATATTTTTGTTTCATCAGCTTAATTTTCCATTCAATTTCTTGACTTGTTAAAATTGAATATTGTGTTTGTAACATTTTTATTGTTTGTATATTTAGTTCGTCTTTCGGGTTTGTTACTAATTTTTTCTCACATTCTCTTAGCTGGCTAAGGACTTCCTCTTTCTTTTGTTCTCTTACTTTCTTCTTATAGCTGTTTTGCTGAATAAAAAAACCTCTTAGCACTGCCTTACTGGCGTCCCAGACTACATCTATACTTGATTCTTTATTGAGATTCAGACTAAAGTAGTCTTTTAGAGTGGCTTTGGTCTTTACAATAACGTCTTCACTCTCTAGTAAGTATTCATTCATTCTCCATCTAAACCCGTCTTGAGATACACCTTTTATTTCGAAGACTATTGAGTTATGATCGGATAGAGTTCTAGGTTGGATTTCACACTTAGATGTTCTTAATGTGAGTTTTCTTGAGATCCAGATTTGATCAATTCTGCCCCAGCTCTTATGTGGCTCTGAGAAGAAGGTGAATTGCTTCTCAATTGGGTGTTTATATCTCCAAATGTCTACTAGATCTAAATTTTCCTCTAAGTTGTTGAAGGATCTTGGCAGCTTCCCTTGATTACCTTTTTTCTTTTCTGATTGTCTATCTATTTCTGGTGCCGGTACTCCATTAAAATCACCCAGTAATATCGTCTTGTTACACTCTTTTATATTCTCATTTGTCTCTTCTCCTACTCCTCTAAATTTTAAATTTAGTTGTTTCTGTTTCATTTCAATCATTGCTAAATTATCCAAGATTTGGTCTTTATTTCTATTCAGTTCTCCTATTTCATCTTTTATCCTCTCTGTCTCCTTCTTTTGTTCTTTCATATCTTTTTGTATTTTTTTGCTTGTTTCTTCCATAGTCTTTGATCGAACGGTCAGGTCTTTAATTTTATTTGACAATTCTCCTACTGCTCCCTCTATTTTCTTATCTATCAACTCATGCATCTCTCCTAGCTTTTCCTCCATGTGTATTTCGCTCTGTTTGAATTCTTCCTTTATTTTTTGCCATAAGATATCTAAATCCTTTATTTCTTCTTGTCGGGATGCTCTCCTGTCAGATGGTGTTCCTCCTATCTTTTTCCCATTCTTCCCAGCTATCTCTTCCCTCACACCTTTTAATATTAAATTTCTTGTAATATTTATTCTCTCCCCTAGAGGGCGCACAATCTTTACCAATTTTAATTAATTATCCGGCAATATATTCAACAGCCTTTTCATGAATTAAAAAAAAAGGGAACATATAATATAGTTCTGAAACAGTATTAACTTATAAGGTTTCCAACTCCAAATAAAGTCCCAAATACCAGTTGGCTTCCCAGAAATTGCCAATTATTTTCCCCAGACTCAAATCTCCATCTCTAAATTTACAATCTGTGAACTCTAAATGTAGGTAAGGTCCGCAGTAAAATCCAGTTAGTACAAGTTATTTCAAATTAATTCAGTAATACACTCATCAGAGAATTATTATTTATGCACTGAAAAAGGACCTTATGTAAAGACCATTAATAGGGTATTAATCTTATAAAAAAAAGTTTGTATAAAATGGCCACTAAGAAACTAAAGATTTAGCACATATCTTGAAGTATATATTCTTATTTTAAATGATGGCTTCTTATTCTTTCTTTTGCTTGATCTTCAGCCACTTGATTAGCTTAATCCAATTCAAATGTTTTATCAGGAGAGGGAATCAATATTTAGAGATTGGTCTGAGAAGAAACGATTCCTTCTGTGTCCAAAAAGGGGCAAATCGCACCAACACAGTCCATGGAGAAGGAAGCAATGGGTGGGCAAAAAAGAAAACAGAAATTTAAGCGTAGTCCTTAATGTGCGTGCTAGTAGTTTCCAGACCGTTAAGCCTCCAAAAGAAAGAAAGAGGAGGTAAAAAGAAGAATGCAGTTTATTTTAAGTTCTACATTCTATGCTCTTCAGCCACTTGCTGGCTCAATCCAATATGAGTTATATTAAAGAGAGACCCAAGAGTCCGAAATCAATCTGATTGCTGGGGAGGTGTATATACCCCCATGGTCTAAGTGTGCCTCTTCTTAAATGATTTCAAAAAAGCTCCAACCTTGAAAGTCCAGGGTGTTCTTAATTTAATCCCAACATTAAAACAGAAGAGAATAAATATCCAAGTAAGGATATGTGTATAGTCCTATAAATTCAGTTCATGGGGTTCCTAGTAGCTCAGAGAAAGAAAGTAAAAATCCAATCACAAAAAACAAAACATCACAGTTCTTTAATAGTGGGGGGTTAAAGTCCAATAATTAAGGTTTGCAAAGAGAAGAAAAAGGAGTGGCAGGAACTAATAAACACTCTTGTTTTTCAATTTCCAGGCTATAACGTAGAGGGTTCAGGATTTAGAGCAGAGAGAAACAGGCAAATAGGAATTATTATTTAATATCTAATCTAAAGCCTTTATATTTTATTTTATTTTATTTTATCTTCTTTCCTCTCTCTTCCTACCCCCTGTATCTCAGTCTTAAGAATTAAGGCTCTGAAATGTTTCAGTCTTTGTAGCCACTCTGTTCAGTTCTTTCTCTTATCTCTTAAGGGTTTCCCCAGAAAGAATACAAAGTTTCTAAAGGTCTTCTTTGTTATGTTTATGTTGTTTAGTTTCCTTTGCCTCACTGCAAATTGCAAATTGCTGAGGGCTTTCACTCTGTTGTTTCCACAGCAGGAGACTAATCACTTCCTTTCTTCACTCCTACGGCTCTGTTTGCTGCGCCATTTTCACGCCGAAAAGCAGTGCAGGTTCTTTATTTAAATCCTTTTATATTCAGAGTTCACTTAGTGTATAGCCCAAATTTTTAGCCACAAATTACTCCAAAAACACTAAGGGTTCTGTTCTTAAAGTTACAGAGGTTTGTCGCTTTTCCAGTGGGAGCTAGAGGCATCGCCACACGGGGTCCGCAGAGCTTACCATTTGCGTTTCTCAGTCCCGTCGTTCTCGAGTCCTCTTTTTTTTAAAAAACCGGAAAAACGTCGGGGCTACTCCAACGCCGCTGGTCAGCTTATCCCTCAAGGGGGCCCCCCTTGAGATTTTGGAGGTCGCAGTGCCCTTGCGTTGCCCCCAAGCCCCCGTGTAGCTCGGAGAAGCCCTTCAGCTGCTTCTCTGCGCTCCCTGCTGCTTGCGATCCAAACCAGGAAGTCTCAAAAACAATTCCATTTTCATAGTATTTCTTACATTTGCTTGTTTCCCAGACTTCCCCACACCTCCCCTCTCTGTATTCCAATTCAAATATTTAATCAGCAAATCCCTTCCCTCTGTCTTATCTTTATCTTTATCTTAATATATTAAACCTTTAATTCTTCATCTTTTTAACCTTCAAATTTTCCATGCTCCTTCACCACATTATTACTAATAACCTTTTAACCTCCATCCGATGTCATTCTAACATTCATTAATTTTATAATATTTCTGTAAATAGTCTTTAAATTTCTTCCAATCTTCCTCCACCGTCTCTTCTCCCTGGTCTCTGATTCTGCCAGTCATTTTTGCCAGTTCCATGTAGTCCATCACCTTCATCTGCCATTCTTCCAGAGTGGGTAGTTCTTGTGTCTTCCAATACTTCGCGATGAGTATTCTTGCTGCTGTTGTGGCATACATAAAGAAAGTTCTATCCTTCTTTAACACCAATTGGCCGACCATGCCCAGGAGAAAGGCCTCTGGTTTCTTCGGGATAACAGAATGAATGCTAAAGTCACACACAGAACAATCTGTGCTGTGGCAATTCCATCATGGCTGCTGGATAGGAGGCCAACCCTAGGATTGGAGAGAGGACAGAGAAGGATGAATGGTCACAGAAGAATGTAAGAAGAGGCCCACTGGATTGTACGAAAATTCTATCTGGTCAAGCATCCTGTTTCTCAGAGTGGCTTCTCAGATGCCATTTGAAGCCCAGAAACTGGCAGTGAGTGCACAGTCCCACATTTCTTCCATGGCAGCTGATGTTCTGATAGGGCTGTCATACTGTACGTCCATAATTTCCCTGACTTAGCTGGAATTCGTCCATTGAAAATGGCATCCAGGGGGCAGGATTTTCTAAAAGCAGACTGTCACTTTTTAAAATGCTTAAACTGCTTATTCAGGCTTAAACCAGTGAGTATGGAACATTCTAGCGGAAAACACTTGCTTTACCAACACAAACGTTGGCATTATGGGAGTCCATCTGACGAGGCCTGCTCGTCTTTTTGGGATGAGGCAGTTTTTCACCAAGTTAGCTTGAAAAGAATCTCACACACCAAGCTGGATTTTTAAGGGCTCTCTCTCACACAGCCTCCAAGGCTGCTGCCCGCCTTTATTGAAGTCTCTGCAGAAGTCCTCTCTGCAAAAGTCCTGCAACAATCTCTCAGCTAGCAGATAAAGAATGTACAGTACATCACGCCCCCTTCAGATCATGTTACATAGACCAATCGCTACATTGGCATGAACTGTTCACGCGTTGTCCATGCCCCAAGCAGCATCTTGCTTTGTCCAGTAAGAAACTTCTTTCCATCCAATATATATAAGCAACCATTTTCCTACATGCCCTCTTTTCTTTATATATTTAAGCGCAAATGAAAACAATTTTAATCAGCATCATACACGGAATTTGCTAAGCGTTTATATTGTGCCACATAAATCCTTCTAGTCAGCCCAGAGGCTGGACGTGGTTTATTCCACCAGGCACTGCATTGAGCAAGCAAGGAAGGTAAGCATTGAATGCAACAACAGAGAATTATAAATCCAACAATTAATGCAATTACAATCAACAAAATTTTTCTTAACCATTCACCATTAGGTAACCAAGAGAAAAGCCATTCCCATGGGTCAAAACCCTCAGGTGGATTCAAAGGATTATGAACTATCATTTGTTCCAACAATTAATTGATGCAGAAATATTGATTTGATTAATCAGATATATACATACAAAAATGAGAATAAATCAAAGCACAAACCCCGTCTTTAGAGGCGAGAATAACATCTAAAACATAACGATTTTGAAGAGCAACATCTCTTATTTGTGACATTTCTGCGTTAATTGTCTTTAAAGCCAAAATAGTAGAATTGAACAAAGCAGCTGTCCAATTTGCCAACTTATGCAAATCACGGTAATTCATAGCTACACCTAAAGAGGGCAGAAGAGACCTAGCAATGCTTGTTTCAACATACTGAGTGATGGGAGATTGTGCTTCCTTCTTATTGCGCAGACGGACTGCTGGAAGCTTGTCCAGTTTATATATCAGAGGTATAACCACCCCTAAAGTACAGGTTCCAGAAAAAGCAGAGGGGATTTCTTTGTAGGCTTTTGTGCCACAAAATAACCATAAATCAGATTGAAGCAAACACGTAGTTCTGCTACTCTTCCTCATCCAATCAAACCAAACATAAAAATTTCTACACGCAGCTTGTTGATCATAAGTCATATAGGTTGTGACATTATTAACTAAAACTTGTGGCCTACCACTCATAGTGGTAACGTTAAGAAAACAAGAGGATCCATTAACATACTCATAAGTCCAATTACAAGAAAGATAATGACCTAAAAATTTCTTTGTATTATGATTGAGATGCTATTTCTACAAGCGACAAAAACACAGGAGATAAACTTATACAAACATCCTTCATATTATTGCTAATCTTATATGAAGCATTTACTAAAATACCATGCAATAATAAATGATTGATTAATCTTTGATTGATGAGGAATATGCATACACACCCAACAATCAGAAAGATTAAGCCTAAAAGCAAAATGATTGATGTCCTTAACATAGGTATTATTTCTCCAAATCTGATGATATAGCTCAGGTTTTCTTGCTTTTTGTAAGGGGCATCACGGCGTCGTCTTACAAAGTTTTTCAGGTGTTTCAAGTTGTGAGGTCGATGCCAAACTAATAGTTCGGGGGGGCAATAAGGATGAGAATGGTAGATCACCCCAATAGCTGCTTCAGAGCAACCTGCGTGATATTTCGTGGCTCGATTATTGGCATGTAAAAACCACAATCCAGAAGAGGCAACACAACCATTTTTGCAAACACAAGAGCCCATTTGCTGTAAATAGGCTACATTCACGGTTCCTTGTACTGAATCAAAATTCCAACCCCAGTTGTAGGTAGCAACACAAATGGGGTAGTCGTAATTGGGGAATAAAACCCAGGCAAGGCCAGTGTGGCGAGGACATCCTTCAAAGCCAGGCTCATTCCCCAGGCAAGATGCGACAAAACTGTACTGGTACTTGGTAATCAAAGTGGCTTCCCAGGGAGTAGGAGGGCCAATGCGATAAGGACGGAGATGGCCCTTCAGCATGCCAGGGAACACAGGAACAGCTGTAGAAGGCACGTTGGAAGGAACATGGTGATGTCTCCAGCTGCAATGTGGATTGAGGTCAGATGGCAGATCTCCATCGGCAGACAGCGTGAAGAATGGTTTCAAGACGCTGGTGTCCCAGGAAATCAGGAAAGTTGGACCTTTCCACTTTGGGTCTGGAAGCAACCTGTAAGACACTAAAGGGTGCTGCAACACTTCTTCCCTCCTGAAGTGAAGCTCAGCAGGTGTAAAATTTCTGTTGTGAGGATATAACAGATGATTTAAGGTGAATAACACTTGATGCACAATGTTAGGTATTTCAGGGACAGGAGCCAAACATCCTCCCAATTGCTTATTGAGAAGGGTCTTAAAAGTCAAATGTTGGCACGCTCAATGATTGCTAGTCCTGTAAAGCAACTTAATATCCCACAAAGAGCAAAAGTCAGAAAAAGTCTGAGAAGTATATGCAGAGCCGTTGTCAGTCTTCAAAGTATGGGGTTTTTCCCATAACAACAAAACATTTTTAAAAAATGCATTTTCCTCTAAGACAAAAAATACACACGAGCCAAGCCATAAAAAAAATCGCTGTAAAAAATCCAGAGCTGAGAACAAAGGGGTTTTCGTTTTCTCAGATTCAAGGCGACCTTGTCTGTCTACATTGATTTGCAACATAAGTCCGGGAACAGAGCCAAAGAACGAAAAAGCAACATTTCTATGTACTGTGAAGGGGGAGAGGAAAAAAGATTGTAAAATGTTTTCGGTGCGGCCTGTCTTTTGTGAACTGAATCACACAGGTGCCTCTGCCCCCCCCCCCATGGCAGAAGAAAAACCACTGCAAGCTTTTCTCAAGTTTTGTCCTTAGCAAAAGTTTGAAATCCAATAGAGGTTACAGATTGGCAGGCCTTGAGCATATCTGCAATGACTATATTAGGAGTTGTCATCAAAGGGCGTAGCACTTGTTTATAGTCCTCATTTGCATTGTCAAATGCAAGCTGACGTACAATCACTTCTTGGGCTGCCACATCCTGAACTTGCCTTTTAAGAGTGCCCCAATGACCCCCTCCCTTGTTTTTGTCATCTGGGACTGAAGCCAAAGCATCCTGAGTGACGGCAACGGTGGTAGCTTCCCAATACTGAGGATCCAGGGGCAATTGCTGAGCAATGGTAAGGAAATTTCTCCCTCCCTTCAGTCCATCGAGAACCTCAGCCTGTGTAAGCATGGCTGGGGCTGGAGGAGATGGCACAATGCCAGCAGCAGCGGCAACAGAGGAAGATAACTCTTTTATAAATTGCAAGTCAAATTGTTCATGTCTGTGAGGCCCTTCATCGGGGGCGACCGGAGCAAGCACAGGGAAAAGATTAGGCATAGCAGAATCAAAGGCAATTAGAGGTGTAGCCGCTCGAAGAGCTGCTTGGAGAGGGGTGGACGAGGGGGCGGACGTGGCACCGAGAGGCCAGGAATGCAGAGGGAGTGAGGGTGGGGGAGCTGTAGGTACGGAAGGATCTGGAGCTTTCGAAGAGACAGAAGCTGGCAGGTCCAGAATTTGTGCTGTTGGCAGGCAGGGACACAAAAACACAGAAGGTGCAGGAGGCTTTACGGCAAGGAGAATGTTAGCAGGATTTAGAAAGGACATAGCCTTGTGAACTTGGCACCAAGCATGTAAAATTCTTGCATCAATCTCCGGGTGATTTTGAAAAAAATGTCCTATTTTTTCCCATTCCTTCAAATCCCACGTACCATCTTGGGGATAGCAGGGAAAATGGGTGTCAAGAGCTTCAATTAAGGCTTTGAGATCAGCATCATTCACAACAAGATTGTTGCTGGCAAGAAGAAACTTAAGTTCATCAAAAAAATTCTTTTGTGGTGGTGAAAGGGACTGCCCCATGGTAGCAGAAAACGTAAGGGAGCGCTCTCACCTGGGATCCGAAGAACGGATGAAGGACGCGTCTGAAACCCTTGCCGGGCGAGGTGAGCGCTGAGAAGCAACGTGAAGTCCGAAGTCAGTCACACGGGGCGCCAAATGACGAGGCCTGCTCGTCTTTTTGGGATGAGGCAGTTTTTCACCAAGTTAGCTTGAAAAGAATCTCACACACCAAGCTGGATTTTTAAGGGCTCTCTCTCACACAGCCTCCAAGGCTGCTGCCCGCCTTTATTGAAGTCTCTGCAGAAGTCCTCTCTGCAAAAGTCCTGCAACAATCTCTCAGCTAGCAGATAAAGAATGTACAGTACATCACGCCCCCTTCAGATCATGTTACATAGACCAATCGCTACATTGGCATGAACTGTTCACGCGTTGTCCATGCCCCAAGCAGCATCTTGCTTTGTCCAGTAAGAAACTTCTTTCCATGCCAATATATATAAGCAACCATTTTCCTACATCCATCAGCTGCAGAAACCTCAAGGTACTGAACCACATGAGGATAATACAGCTCTCAACCATTTCCGTCTCCATTGCAATAATTGAATCTACATCGGGACCATGAGTATTCTTTAGATTTCTCTCCTACTATGACCTTGTAGTTTTCAGGTGAAGGGCTGCCTGAAATGTGTTATGAATTATTTTTGCTTCCAAAACAGTTACGGAAGCCACTCTTGGTAATTCCTGGCTTTATAGAAGGAACCCAAGTCTCATTCAACAAACATATTGTATAATCTTCCAGCAAACTATTGCAAAAAGCACAGCTAGTGAGGAATCACAACACAATTCCACCAGTGCAGAATGGCAGCTTGGTGTTGATGTAGGCTAAGAAATCATTTTTGCCTCCCCAAAAGCTATAGAAACCACTCTAGGTGATTTCAGGTTTCAGTTACAACTTCATAGGAGGAACCCAAGTCTCATGCAAGAAACAGTTAAGAAACATATCGTATATTAGTATATATAGTATAGTATATTTTTCTATTACAAAAACAAAGCACAGCTAGTGAGGAGTCAAAACACAATTCCACCAGTGCAGAGTGGCAGCTTGGTCTTGAGGGTTTCCTGAGTCAATCACAGAATGCATTTTGGTATCAAGCATGAGAAGTGTAGGAAAAATGGTAGCTATTTAACAGGGATTACCGTTTTGACAGTCCAGAGGTAATTTGTTCTAGTAAGCTGTATATACATATTGTGATATAAATAAAAACATGTTTTGTTTTTTAAAAAATAGCAGTTAGTTTTCTTAGAGTAGGTCTGACGAAGTTAAACCTTGCCTTCCAAGACCCACACATATCAGACACACTCATTTCATGAAAGTCCATTCTAATTCATAAAATGCCTTTTCAGTGTCAGCAAGGAATAGCAATTTTGTTTCTGTGTAATAGTTATACCAACAATTCTCCTTAGTAGGCTGAAGAAATCTCCCTGTAATGAAGCTGATCAGTATGCATACATTCAGACAATCTCCTTTCTAACACATTCAGCAAATTAGATATCAAAATCTATTTTAGTCATTTTAGAAGTGATATTGTTACATGGTAGCCAACCAATGATAAATCTTTATTTGAGTTTGATATCAAGAGTATTTAATTGAGTTAACACTCAAATTCTATTAAAATCAGGAGGAAGATACCTGTACTCTCAGGGAATTGCTGAGATTTCCAGGAGGACAAAGTATCTTTTTAACAAACCAACAATAACCCTTAGGTAATCAAACTCACCAGCAAAGAACAATAAAATGAGAATTGAAGATGCTTTGTAGCAGGGGTCAGCAATTTTTTTCAGCAGGGGGCTGGTCCACTGTCCCTCAGAACTTGTGGGGGGCTGGACTATTTTTTGGGGGGGAAATGAATACATTCCTATGCCCCACAAATAACCCAGAGATGAATTTTAAATAAAAGCACACATTATACTCATGTAAAAAGACGCTGATTCCTGGACCGTCCGTGGGCCGGATTTAGACGGTGATTGGGGCAGATCCGGACCCCAGACCATTTGCTTACCCATGTTTGTAGTCATGAAATGTTAAGTACTGGACTGAAAATAAAATGGAAAACTGTGGAGGGTGGTTGAGATGTTTAAAATTCCTTAACAAGAGCTGCAGTTTTATTGCAACATTTTATTGCAACATTGTGTATAGATCTACTCTCTCTCTCTCTCTCTCTCTTTTTATGTCAGCTGCTAGTTTTTCTGGAGAGCCTCCAACACAAGAATGTATGTGTGTTGATTTATCACAACATTGCTACCATGTTCTTCTTCCATAGTTGGGGAGACTGGGACAAGTCTCAGCACTGTGACCATGACCACCTGGTTGCCTTTGAGTGTGGAACCTCCCAAGGATGGGGTGGATAATATAGCAGCCAACAACATCTACTTCAAATGTGAAAACGGGAGAGGAATATTTGCTAATTGAATATGCTGGGGCTATTATGTCAGCGTTAGCACCTGCTTTTCTTGTACCATATGTGGGCTGCAGACAAAGTACAACCTGATCAAGGAGAAGGCGATGATACAGCACTTAATGATGTTAAGTTTTACTGCTGTAGATGGAGCTTGTTCTAATAGTTTGCTGACCTGGAATTTAACCACAATTAAATGCTAAACAAATATGAGTGTGTGTCCTTTTTTTTGAGACCAGTTCCTCAATTCTAGAAAGAAGACCAACAAAAGAATCATGTGGAAGAGCAACAAGCGCATAACCACATGGAAGCCTTTGTCCATCCAGTGGCATCCAAATACTTGGACTACAACTCCCATTAGCCATTGCTTTAAAATGAATCTGGGAGTTCCTTCTACATTGTGTGGATAAGAAACTTCCTGGGTCATTTTGGACCTTTTAAAAAGTCTTTGCTGATGCATGTGTGACTGTATTTAACTTCTTCACGGCATTTGTGAATCATAGCTGTGACTTCACTCATTGGCTGAAAACACTAAATAGTAGGAGCAGACTCATGTCTTCCTTTTTGTGTTGAATGGGGACTGCACATTTCCATTCATAACTCATTCTACAAGGTCTAGAGACTTCGGGGTTACTTTAAAGCGGAGGCTCAGTGTCTAGGCCTAGGATAGAAGTACCTGCTGTGTCATCCTCTTGGTGGACCTCATGCAAACACACACACACACAAAACAAAACATTAAATGACAATGCCTGCTCTTCAAGCAGCAACATCATACTCCTCTAGTAGACACTTCGGGTTGTGAGGCATTTATTATGGCAACTAGGAATGGGGGAGAAATGATATGAAAATCTATCAAATCTGCATTTTCTAAAACAATATGCCTACCACACAACTATCAAAATTTACATGCATTAGAGGAAAGTGTGAATTATAAAAAATATGTTTTATTAACTGAAACAGAATTACATCACACTAACAATAATCTCATTTTTAATCCTGTTTTAAATCAAGAGTTGTAGTATGTCATCAAATCCAGCTGGTGCCAATCGCCTGACTTTGGATGTTTCCAAGACACTGTATGTTTTGCCTTGGTAGAGAAGAATGTGTTCATGATTCAGAGGCTATGATATGAGCGCAGCTCAAGAAGCCTTTGTCTGTTCTCGTTCGCGCTGCCAATATCATAGTAGCCTATGCAGTGGTCCCACGTGTGATGACCAATCCCAACTCTGGCACTGAAATCTCTCAGCAGGAATAGGTGGGACCTTTCTGACAGCTTGGTCTAGTTCCTCAGAGAACTGGCCCTTGGTTTGTTTGTCAGAGCACATAGTGGGAGTATAGAGGCTCAGTATGTTAACTGGATTGGAGGTGATTGAGAGGTGGAGGGAAAGCATGTGTTCTGAGTCTTTGGTCAGCAGTGCTATCACAGATAGAAGGGAATTTCTCACTGCAAAGACTGAGGCTTGAATACATGGTTTCTTGTGATACACTCCTTTGCCAGCAGGTAGGTGAACAAGCCAGGACACATGGTCCTGATGCTTCAACTTGCTAGCCACAAGAGGGTTTGTTTCTTTTCTGTTTTACCTGGTGCAGTAGTTCGGTCCACTTGTCGAGTGATACACTGAGCTCCAAGCACCCACTGAAGGAGGCAGACAGTGAGACATGTCTCTTCCATCGTGTCTCGCTCACTGATGAAGGCAATCTGTAGTATTCGTACATTATGCCAATCAGGCTGAGTCTATAACTCGTATATGCTGCCTCCAACGTTGTTTTTCCTGCGTTTGCAGCACCCAAGTGACCTCTCTAGGGAGCAAGGCTGGGCAGTGTGTATGGAGATCCTGGGCTGCCCAGATGATAAGAACCCCCCTCTTGGCCATGCAAAGGAAAGGAAAGCAGTACATCTGGTACCAGCTTGGCTGCAGGAGTTGCTTGATGGAGGTGCACAATACTCTCATTCTGAAGGCCACATCAGGTATTGCATTTTATCCCCACAATTTTTATCCCCTACAATTCCTCCTTTCAAGGAATCATTTTACTTAAACATTACACTTTGCTAATTTGAGTTTTATTCCTAAATGCATTGATATTTTGTCTTACACATTTCTGTACATTAATGTTACATAACTTACTATCAGATATAGGCAGAGCAGCCTTAATGAAGGGTCAGGGAGGGTAACACAGAGGACAATATGCAGCATCCTAACCCTCCGGCATCTATATCAGAAGGGGGTTTGAATTGCAGCCATGGTTTATTAGAAATGTATATAACTTGAAGTTAGATTTCCTGGTAGACCAAAAAGTGAAAGAAATTTAGGTAATAGTTCCATGTAATATGGTTAGTAACTTTTCAAATAAAATTAAAAATATTTTATCTTCATTAAGAAAACAGTGCGTTGTACAGGCTCATCAATAAATCCATCAATTCCCTTCCATGGAAAAATAGTTTTAGAAAAAAAATCTATGAATTTCAGCAATTAGTTTCAGCGGTTAACTATAAAAATATGTTTCACCAATTAGTTTCAGTCAGTGGTTTCACCAGCTAGTTTTAGCTATTTGTTCCAGCTATGCATTTCACCAGTAAGTTCCAGACATTAATTGTCTGTAGCTAGTTTCCGCCATTAGTTTCACCAGTTAGTTCCAGACATTAACTGTCTGTAGCTAGTTTCCGCCATTAGTTTCACCAGTTAGTTTCAAAAAGTCATGGTACCAGGAGGTTTCTGATCCTAGTGTAAGCAGAGATACATTCTTGAACTTGCTTTCAAAAGGCAATTTCAAGAATTTGTTTCAGCAATAAATGAGTAGAGAATCCAGAGTCAATTGAAGCAGGGTCAGCACCAGATCTGGAGGGGCCATTGGCATCGTGTCAATGTGCTCCTCCCAACCAGCTCTGCTTTTGGCAACCATGGCAGACACCATTTGCTTTCTCCATTGGTTTCCAGGGACACTACCCTCAAACGAGCTCCTGGACAGAATTGAGTGGTGATGCTTTTGAATGGGAGTGCAGCTTGGTATCCATCAGGGTTGCCACCCAACCTGCCATCTTAAGCTACCTAAAATGTATTGCCTTAGCAATACATTTCATAGGTCTTTGTGCTGTGTCATTACATTAAGGGTAAATGGAAATGGCAGGCTAGGTTATGACTAGGTAAAGGTAAAGGGACCCCTGACCATTAGGGCCAGTCTTGACCGACTCTGGGGTTGTGGCACTCATCTCGCTTTATTAGCTGAGGGAGCCGGCGTACAGCTTCCAGGTCATGTGGCCAGCATGACTAAGCTGCTTCTGGTGAACCAGAGCAGCACACAGAAACGCTGTTTACCTTCCCACCAGAGTGGTACCTATTTGTCTACTTGCATTTTGAGGTTCCTTCAAACTGCGAGGTTGGCAGGAGCAGGGACCGAGCAACGGGAGCTCACCCTGTTGCGGGGATTCGAACCACCGACCTTCTGATCAGCACGTCCTAGGCTCTGTGGTTTAACCCACAGTGCCACCCACGTCCCTTACTTACTCTTTACTACTTTACTACTTACTCTTTAAAACCATGAGATTCACCCCCAGGTTTCAGTATTATGAGAGAGGTAAAAATAATAACATATCTCTACACCATGCATACTTTTAAAAAATCTCATTTCCCCCCTTTATATTAAAACATTTTTCCTCATGGGAAGTTGCTTCAGCCTCATGATCATTTTGATTGCCCATTTCTGCAGCTTTTCCAGTTCTACACCACCTTTTTTGAAATGTGGCAACCAGAACTATATACAGCATTCCAAGCACAATAGATTTCTACAAAGGCTTTGTGATATGTCCCCACCCCCCAATTTCCTAATGATCTCCAGCATGGAATTTGCCTTTTTAATGGGTGATGCACTCTGAGTTGATATTTTAGTTGAGCCATCTACCATGATCCCAAGATCTCTTCCATCATGAGTCGGTGCTGTTTAAGACATCATTTGGAATCTTAGGATCATCCCTCCCAATATGCTCCCAATATGTATTACATTGAATCATATTTGCTATTTTGTTGCAGGCTCAGTGGAAGGTGCTCACATAAATCCCCAAATGACTTAGGCCCCCAAATATCTCAGAGAGCAGCTCTTTATCTATAGATGCTCTCAGATGTCAAGATCAGCAGAGGGGCTCCCCTTGATACTTCCACTGCCTTCCGGTGCTTGGGATGGTGGTGACCCAGGAAATGGCAGCTCCTAGACTGTGAAATTCCGTCCCCAGAGAGGTGTGTTTGGCAATATAATTTTAGAGTTCTCCCCCCCCCCCCATATGCTGAAGACACTCCTCTTCACCCTGGTCTTTGACACTTCACACACACACACACACACACACACACACACACACACACGACCCACCCTATTACTGTGATTGTCATTTGTTTTAAATGATTTAATATTGTATTTCAAATTCTTGTAATTCGCCCTGTGATCTTATGGTTGTTGTTATTATCTTAGTGCAGAGGTCAGCAACCTATGGCCCATGGGCCTCAAAAAACGTTGCTGACCCCTGTCTTAGTGCCATGGAGAAAGGCATCAGTTTTACACCAGACTTAATGGTCAAGTCCTTCCCCAAAGAATTCTGGGAAATGTCATTAGGTGAAGCAACTGAGATTTCCCTAGTCCTCCTACCAATAACACACACACACACACACACACACACCCTCTCTCTAAAACAAACTCCTGGGCCTTAAGTGGGCAATAGGTGGGAGTTAAGCTTGGTATCCATCATGGTTGCCACCCAGCCTGCCATCTTAAGTTGCCTATATTGTAATGCCTTAGACCACCGACGTATGACATCAATACATTGCATAGAGCTTTACCAGTACATTAAGGGTAATTTAAAATAGCAGGCTCGGTGACTACCACAGGCTACGGCTGTACCTTGGTTCTTGAACGACTTGGTACTCGTCCATTTAGGCTCCTGAATGCCACAAGACTCTTCACGCTGGCCTTTGACACCCCAGATATATATTTTCAGGGCTCACCCTATTCCTGTGATTGTTTAATATTGCATTTTAAATTTGGCCAGGGATCTTATGGCTGTTGTGATAATTATTTTAGTGCCTTGGAGAAAGGCATGAGCTTTACACTGCCCAGTTCTGTCCAGTCATGGAGCTGCAGAGCATGGCAGGTACTGCTCAGGAGGGAAACTCCCACATCTCCTTTTTCCTGTTCCTGGTTGCTGCCCACATTAATATATGCAGCTCAGCTCAAAGTCTTTCCCACGTAGGATAATTGACTGCAGTGAGACACTGCATGGAACAGCTTGCTGAAGGGAGAAAGGAGGGCAAGGGCTGCCTCCTGTTCATAATCATAGAAGTTTGGGAAGTCGCCAGAACCAAATGAGGTAAAGCTAGAAAACAAAGAATAACAATTAATAAATTCCAGCTGTGCTGTTCACAAAAGGTGAGTGAAAAAATAATAAATCCATCTTTTATTATCATACAGGGTCTTTTCTGTGCTGGCTCCACCTCTTTCGATTTTCTTCCTAGTAGGGTGACTAACCTTCAGGCATCTTGAAAGGCATTCAAGACTTATACGGCTTGATTGGCCTTCCCACTCACGGGATGGAAGTTGTGCTTTTAGGTTGCTGAGTCTTTCGATTTATTTATTTTTGTGTCTCTATTCTGTTTTAGGTTTTAGTAATAAACTTGTAGGTTTTTATTGCTGTGATTTACTTCGGACAGGATTTGGATGGAAAAGCAGCATATAAATAATTTAAAATAAACAATATGAATCAAACCTTTCTTAACAATGTTTAGGAATTCCTGAGAACCAACAATAATTGCTCAGAGTTAGGTAAAATCCATCCATTATTGTTCTACCGTTCACTTTTCTAAAAGCATTTCCTGGTTGCCTGGTGAGCTTTGCCCTGGTCCCAGTCCAATTAACTCCTGGGTTGCTCACAGGATTCAAACTAGAATTAGAAAAGCCAGCCAGTGAATCTGCTGTATCAGCCAAAAGCAACCACATATTCTGAAAAATGGGATTCAGGGATTTGGGGTTCAAAATTCTCATGGCTATTACTTTCCCACTTATGCTTTTGCTGCTAGATCTGCGGTGAGCTACCTTCCATGGACCTCTCTATAGGTACTGCGCTCTTCTTGATTTTCTCCAGCTACCTCTCGGATGCAAAAACCAGAAACTATACAATTGAACTCTCAGTGCCAAATGGAGGGCCATGGGGTGAATGGGGACCCATAGAATTCTGTCGCAAAGGGTATGCAAATGGATTCACATTGAAGGTAGATACCTCCTTGTGTCCTTCTTTTCAGGCACCTTGGTGCCAAGTAGCTGTGACAATAAGTATGAATGGACAGAGTCCTGGGGCGGCTCTGCTCAGCTGACCTCCATCTGACTAAGTTGCTTGGTGGTGAGGTCATTATGATGCAAACGTACTGGTGGAACACTAGGGCCCTTCAGTATTTGAGGTTCTTCTTCATGTGCCTTCTCTGTGCGAGGTCTGGAGGGCAGCAATACAATAATGGGTCTTTTATGTGGTGGCTCCTTACCTGTGGAATGCTCTCCCCAGAGACGTTTGCCTGGTGCCTCTGTTACATATCTTTAGGTGCCTGGCAAAAGCATTCCTCTTCTCCCAGGCCTATGGCTAATTATACCGTTGGTGGGTATTGTTTTGGTTTGTTATCATGGCATCTATTCTTGTGTTTTCACATTGTAAACAACCCTGTGATCTTCAGATGAAGGGTAGTATAGAAATTTAATACATGATGATGATGATATTGCACCATGCCAATTACACCTGAACATAGTTACCATAATTGCTGGGGGAGCGTAACATGAATTCAGTTCATTTTGAGGCAGAACTTTGAATGATTTCTAGTTCATCTTCAAGTTCCTTCTCTTACATGTGTCATTTACACCTTAGACCCTTTGGGCATTTAAGCTTAAATATCATATTTTTGAGGGGAAAGAAATCAAACTATTCGTATTCTGCTGTGTGTGGAATGATGGTTCCTTAGTCTTCTTAAGTAAAATTTATGCATCAATGTAACAGCTTGTGACATTCTGGAGGCCGATATTTTTTTTGCCAAGGACATACTTGAATTGAACTGTGAACTGAAATAGTTCATTTTGTAAAGGGGCAAACATGAACTGGAATTAGTTCCTTTGGGGGCATGTCAAATAAGATCCTTTTCGAATCAAACTTTCCAAGCTCTGTACAATACTGTCAAATTCAGCCTGCCAAACTAGTGTGTGTGAAAGTCCTCCTGAAAATGCAATGCTTTGTGGTCTTATTGCAGTCACACGTGGTCTTATTGCAGCTTCTTTTCATCCCCAGGTAGACCCAAGGCAACCTTTTAAAATATTTAAAGATGAAACATCTCTGAATGGCATCCGCCTCATTTGCACGGATGGCTCAGAAATTCAATCTGCTCTTGGACGGTGAGTAGCTTTAAATATTCCATTCTTTGGCTTTGTTGTTAGAAAGAAGTATGGAACCAAATCTGGCAAGTTCTTGCCCTTTCCCTGAGTTCTTGAGGAGGATACATCTTGAATTATGGTGACTTATTCATGGGCTGCCAAACCTGAGTGCGTCAACAACACAACAGGGTTGGGATGTGATAAAATAAGGAAATGCAATGTAGCAAAAGATAGTTGCTCAACATTCGGATGTAGTTCCAGTATACATCACGTTTCCTTCCCCAGGAATTAATCATTGAGCTAACAAAATTAAATAAAACAGAATTCCATTCTACATCTATTTCCATATGAGGGGAATAAAATGTGAAGAGAATGCATACATGCAACATTACCTGTGTAACAAAATGTAGGCCGTATTAGTTTGGAACAAGGGTAAAAAATGACAAAATAACTCATCTAATCACATTTGAGCATCTGCGCATGAGCGAGCAGCGAAGCCCGGAAGTTACTTCTGGGTCGCCGCGGAGTGTAACCTGAGAAATGCTCAACCTGAAGCACATTTAACCCGAGGTATGACTGTACCTTCCATATTTCCTCAAAGTCAAAGCTCCCAGAATTCTTTGGGGGAAGCCACGTGCTTCAAATATGTGCTGAATGGGCATTGAATGTAGGGTGAAGACGTGACTTGAGCAAACATTTCTTCAGAGTCTTAACACCACTATCTTTGTCAGGTATGGAACATGGACAAAGAAGGAGACTTGTCCTGGAGGCCGTCTAATCTCATTTTCTCTGAGAGTAGAAGAAGACCGAGGAATTCTTTTGGATGACACATCAGCTGACAATATCAGGTTCAGCTGCGAACATGGGGCTGTCCTGACAGGTCATTCAAATAACTGGGGTACTTTTGGCCCATGGAGTGCAATCTGTCCTCAAGGTGCCATATGTGGAATTCGGACCAAAATTGAACACCAAAGTGGCGACAACACAGGACTTAACGATGTGAAGTTCTACTGCTGCGACTGAACCATGTGGGTTTCACACAACAATAGCTCAGTTCCCTGTGCCCCAATGCTCCATGACGTGAAACTTAATAATAAAATGTATTCCCAATGAAGAGTTCTGCGTGTCTTTCTTTGGTGCACTGTGCCTTAAATCTTCATGTATGGCTTGTTAGCAAAGCCATTTAAATCTGGGTAAGACTTTACTGAGGAAGCGGAACACAACATTGTATAACCTGAGGAGAAAGCATCAGAGAGGCTTTTGTCTTTCTTAGGTCAGGCACCGGACGTAGCAGGAAGGCTATCAACTATACATAAGAGGGGGGAACTCCCTCAGATCTACACAGCCAATCAGAGCGCTCGCTACCTCAGTGAGCGTCGTGCCACTTTGCTTGGTTGTTAAGCAAAACCTCAGCCAGCTGGTTTGCTGACTTACTAATATCAGAATGAATGCTAAAGTCACACACAGCACAATCTCTGCTGTGGCAATTCCATCATGGCTGCTGGATAGGAGGCCAACCATAGAATTGGAGAGAGGACAGAGAAGGATGAATGGTCACAGAAGAATGTAAGAAGAGGCCCACTGGATTGTACGAAAAGTCAAGCATCCTGTTTCTCAGAGTGGCTTCTCAGATGCCATTTGAAGCCCAGAAACTGGCAGTGAGTGCACAGTCCCACTGTTCTTCCATGGCAGTTGATGTTCTGATAGGGCTGTCATACTGTACGTCCATAATTTCCCTGACTTAGCTGGGATTCGTCCGTTGAAAATGGAATCCAGGGGGCAGGATTTTCTAAAAGCAGACTGTCACTTTTTAAAATGCTTACACTGCTTATTCAGGCTTAAACCAGTGAGTACGGAACATTCTAGCAGAAAACACTTGAATGGACACAGAAGAATGTAAGAAGAGGCCCACTGCATCGTACGAAAGGTGCATTTCTGGTGTTCAGAAAGGGCTCAACAATTTTGCCCCCACCCCCCCATAAAGAGGTCAACAACTTTTGTGTCCAGATTTTCACTTTTTGAAATATAGCAACCCTAGTTCAGAGGGGAAAAGGCGATGGAACGGGAAAATTCCCCTTTACATGTGTCCTGAACCGCAATGTAAGTGGCTTCCATAGAGGAGCCACAGAAAGAATGTGGCTGGTCAAGGGAGCCATGGACTCAAAGAGGTTGAAAACCACTGCAGTGGACAAGGAGGGGTGTGTGTGTGTGTGTGTGTGTGTGTGTGTGTGTGTAAAAACTAGCCTACTATACAAAGGTAACATTTACCTTTTTTTTTTTGCTATACCTCCTTTTGCCCACCCACCTTGGCAAGTGGCCCTCCAGCTAAAAAAGGCTCCAGAGACCTGATGTAAAGCACGGTAGACAATGCTGGGCTTTGGTGCTAGACGTAACACCACCATCCCACCTTAAAATATGTCCTTTTGCTTCAAACAGCCATACCCACTCCAAATGCCAATGGACTCCTTGGTCTGGATGCACTTATGAAAGGCAACTAGTAGTGGGAGTGCAGTAGGCACAGATCAAAGGTAGGTTTTCATCTGCTCTGCTCAGCTAAGGAGCATGACAGGTGAAGGGCAGACGACTTGTACTTCCCATTGCCCTGCCCCCTTTTCACTCCCGGGACCATATTCACATTTCCCTGCTCCCTCTCTTTCTGGCTGCAGAATATTTGGCTGCTTTGCCGTGAGACGGTAAGTAGAATCACATGGTTCTGCTTGCTCTGGGGAGAAGGCAGGGCGAGGGCTGCAATGACAATTGTCTAACTGGGTTTTGTAACCATCTATTATATTCCTGTAGCCAACCTGACCTGGGACATTGCTATTAATATTATCTATTTTTAATTTCTTACCTACCATAAGGTCACAGGGCAGGTTACAGCAATTTGAAATGACGGCATTAAGATCAGATGAAAACAAATATAAATAGGTTCAAGTTCAGCATATGAGAAGTGATATAATGAATGTTCCAGACACATCTCTGTGGTAAAGGGTGGTTCAGAAATCTTATATTTTAACAGTAGGAGGGAAAAATGAATAGATAACTAAATGGAACCCAGCCAGAATTATACAAGTGGTGGAAATCCAGCAGTGTTCTTTCAATATGTTTATTTGACTTTATTTTTCTCCTACACATTTAGAATGGCCTGAAGCCATTGGAGTGGTTAGCATTGTGATAAAAATGAGATACAATCCAAACAATGCAAGCTCTAAAAGCCATAAAAGTGCTTGAAACAAAATCCAAAACAAATGAACAAATGAACCTGTTTCTACAAAAGGGAAGTCCCATGCAAGAGTATAATTAATATTCTATAAATAACTTTCCTCAAGGAAAGCCTTATTGAATCCCATATTCAAGTTGGCAGCGTAAGCATAATGAAGCTATTTACATCTATTTATTTATAAGGTAGGGGGCACTTTTCAAAGACTTTATCAGAAGCCTCATCCCCCCCCCCCCCAGTTGGCTGGGAGAAGGTAAATCCCAAAGGGTTTGCCTATTCAGAGTAGGGGCATTTCCAACCTGCTTAGAATCAGAGGCATTCTGCACAAGATATATTTCATTCACAGTGCCTATAGGAGGGCTACAGAGATTAAGTCATTCATCATTTTAACAATGGTGTCACAAGTTGTCAGTCATATGCCCATATCAGCAGTCTGGAACTTCTGAACTGGGCCCAAGGGCAGCCCTACATACAGCGCATTGCAGTAATCCAGCATCACATGGACTTCGGTGGTCAAGCTATCCCTATATTGCTGGTTTATAGCCGAGAATGATCAGTTGAGGAATCCTAGTGGTTAGCTAGCTTTGGCCACCTCATGAGAAGAGAAGACTCCCTGGAAAAGACCCTGATGCTGGGAAAGATGGAGGGCACAAGGAGAAGGGGACGACAGAGGACGAGATGGTTGGACAGTGTTCTCGAAGCTACAAACATGAGTCTGACCAAACTGCGGGTGGCAGTGGAAGACAGGAGTGCCTGGCGTGCTCTGGTCCATGGGGTCACGAAGAGTCGGACACGACTGAACGACTAAACAACAACAACAACAAGTGGTTAGCTAGTGGTTAGCAACCTACTTGTGTGCAGTATTAAAAACTCCCATTGTTCTAGGCGCATTTTGTGATGGAATTTCATTAGCGCATAGTGGAAGCAAAAGAGGACCTTTTTCTGCCTCCCCTCTTCCAGCTACTCTCTGAAGACTGGAGAAGAGACCCTCTGAAGAATATAAGGGGGGTGGGCAGGGGAAGGACTAGACCAAGTGAAAAACACAATATTTTAGCTGTAGCTCATTCATTTTCAGCTTTGTATTCTTGCTACAAAAAAAGTGCACCTACACATTCCGTTACTGCACCCTAACCTAGGCTTAAGGGGCCATTTAGCTCCTAGCTTTCCTAGATCAGTTTCTAGCACTGCTTGTGTGATAACATGCCCTGATGAGCAGCAATGTAAAATCATCCTAATATCAGATCTGGGGAGGCCACAGGTGCAGTTTCTGGTAATTAAGGCTGCAAAAGCGAACAACAGCCACCACCACTGTGCTTCTTTGATTAGATGGAACAGAACCCAGTGTTCTCTGTTATGAGATTTGTAGTGACCCTTTCCGATATGGCTTCTACTAATTGGGGTTGTAAATCTTCTGAGGAGCATGGAACATTTCAGTAACATAAAAGCATAAGGGGGGGGGTGCACTGGAACATAGCAAATGAGTGACTAAGGTGGAGCTTTCTGAATCTCCTTTGTTGAAAATTGAAGTAACTAGAGCAGACTGTCCACTGCGCTCACCAACTTTTTTGGGTTCGTGGACACATTTGGAATTTTGAGATGGTGTCATGGGCACTTTCACAAAATGGGTGCTGGGTGGGTGGATGTGGCAAGCCCCCCAAATAATAGTCTGGGCAATTACCAATTGCAACAGGCTACTTGTTTTAGCAGAAAAGCAAACTGTTCAGACTAAAATACAGGTAACGTGCTCAGACACCTGGGCAGAAGGCCAAGGTGGGACCTGAGGCTCAAAGCACAAAGCCTCTCCGCCAATCTTTTTCTCTCTCTTTGGCAGCCAACCCCCCCATGGATGGCCGAAGACATTTTGCCACTTGCAAGTGGGCAAAGCTGGGTTCAATGCCTGTGCCAGACAGCCAACCCCTTTGAAATTGTCCTCACCAGGGACTGACTACTGGGAACCTTTCTCACTCTCCATAGGCCATTTTTGACAGGAAGAAAAGGTTTCCCACCCATGTTCTAAAGGATAAAACAGAAATGCCCTGCAGTGGCAGATGGAGTGGTAGATGAGTCACAGCTGCTTACTAGAAGCAGGAGGAAGAGGGAAGAGGGAGGAGGGAGAGTGGTACAGGTCAAATGGACTGACAAGGAGCACAAGATTAGCTCTGCTGGAGTGTTTGCACTGCACCATCTTCCCTGCTGCCTCACTCCTCTTCCTCCTGATAAGCAGCAGCGACACACCTGCAAGGAGGTCAGCGAAGATTCTGCGTCCCAGCATGCTACCTTCTGCTGAAGCCCTTAATGTGCACATGGTGACTATGTCACTGATAGTAAAGACCAATTGTTGCCTGTCATGTTTGATACTAGATTCATGAAGACACCCAGCCCAAATTCTCAGACTACATGTTCTCATGGCTACCTTTCTTCTACATGTTTCTAGGACAAAGGAGCACTCCTCAATATGGATGTTTCTATCACTGCTGTGGTCTTCCCAATCATTTTCTGCTACCTCTGGGAAGTAGAGGCTCGAGGTTATGACTCCATCATCTCCGTGCTAAATGGAGCACCATGGGGTCTTTGGGGGAAAAAAGAATTTTGTTCCTTTGGTTTTGCTACTGGTTTCTCGCTGAAGGTAAAACTTGACTTGTATTCTGCTTTCCAGACAACCTCACAACTGGTTATCTCTGATGTTTCTGCCCTCTTTTCTTCCCACAAAGTTATATTCATCTCCAGGAAAGCATCTTAGTGTGAACCAGAAAACAGGCCCAGAATGGGCAAAACATTAATCAACAATGCAGACTTACATTGGCTGCATGCCACTTGAAGCTGCATGGCTTTTTTCAGTGCATCCTGGGAATTGTAGTTTGTGAAGGAGCTAGCAGTGCAGACCCTCTAAGGG
The DNA here is from genome assembly GCF_965153285.1 of Podarcis tiliguerta. Taxonomy (NCBI): domain Eukaryota; kingdom Metazoa; phylum Chordata; class Lepidosauria; order Squamata; family Lacertidae; genus Podarcis; species Podarcis tiliguerta. Next base: position 20,820,443 of record NC_139537.1, on the reverse strand, counting down.
TCCCTATTTTCCAGGGAAAGTCCTCCATTTACAGAAGCTGTCCCAGTATCTGACTTGATCCCAGAATGTCCCGCTTTTCCTTAGGATGCCCCTATTTTCATCAGAGAAATGCTGGAGAATATAGAACATCGCATGTTACCTGCCCCAGGTCAGTTCTCACATGACTGGCAACATCTGTCCAGAGTGTCAGACAGGAGACTCTTCCAGGCTTAAGATGCCAATGACTGAATCTGAGACCTTTTGCATGCAAAACATATGCTCTGCCCCTGAGCTACAGCCCATCCCAGGTGCCATCTGGTGGCGGCAGGAAGAACTTTGTGAAATTGTGTTCGTTTAGAAATGGCAGGCAGAAATGCCAGGGAGACAAAGGCCATCATGCCTCCACGCCGATTCCGGACGATCCATCGATCTCCCGTAGATACAGTATCAGTCAATTAGCGACACGAGCCTCAGAAATAACATGCCACATTCCAAGGCTGGTGCACGCTCTTTCAGCAGAGTTCGCACAGCGAACGATGCACTCAGGAGAGCATTATTTACAACTTTATTCAGCGTTGGTCAGAACAAAGAAGAAACATGACTGCCTGCTTCGATGTCCAGGCACAGAGAGAGGAAACAAAAGCTATATACAAAAACAGAAACATCCTGTGAACAGGAAATACGCAGGCTGTGACACAACAACCTGCTCCCTTCTTAAGGTGGAACAGAAATATCCTAACAGGCAGGGCCAGCCCTATCACTAGGCAAATCGAGGCAGTTGCCAGTCCAGTCAGTCCTTGATTTTCGGAAAGAAGCATCAGCTAGCAAGGAAGTGCAAGGTGAAATCACTTCAGATTCCCCAAGTCCAATAAACTCAAAACATACCAGGCTCCTAGACCAGCATATAAAACAGTCAAGGGGTGGGGAGCATTACAACGATCATTTACTAAAATGGCCTTATTTCAATGTACTGGCATCAACACTGTTCTTCAGCTCAGTTCTGAATCTTAGAATCTTTCCCCCGCAGAATTGCTCACAATCCTTTCTCACATAACACCGGTACTGAAAGGCCTACATTGGCTCCCAGTACGTTTCTGGGCACAATTCAAAGTGTTGGTGCTGACCTTTAAAGCCCTAAATGGCCTCAGGCCAGTATAACTGAAGGAGTGTCTCCACCCCCATCGTTCAGCCCGGACACTGAGGTTCAACTCCAAGGGCCTTCTGGTGGTTCCCTCACTGCAAGAAGCGAAGTTACAGGGAACCAGGCAGAGGGCCTTCTTGGTAGTGGTGCCCGCCCTGTGGAACACCCTCTCATCAGATGTCAAGGAAATAAACAACTATCAGACTTTTAGAAGACATCTGAAGGCAGCCCTGTTTAGAGATGTTTTTAATATTGGATGAAACATTGTATTTTAATATTCTGCTGGAAGCCATCCAGAGTGGCTGGGGAAACCCAGCCAGATGGGTGGGGTATGAATAATAATTTTATTATTATTATTATTTGATTATCTGTCTTGTAAGACATTTTTCTATGGGAGGCCTGGGAGTCTCTCTAACCTGTTCAGGGCTGCCCTAGACCTATAGGCTACTATAATACAGAATTCAGTTTGTGAGCCCAAAGTTCCTTTTAAATTTCTTAGTATTTCAGGCTTACATGAAAGGGCACACATTTCCACTTTATATCTTTAACAAGCCTATTTCACTCAATCCTCTTCCTTTGGAGGGTGCTTGAGGGAACTTTTTGTTCACTCGGAGTCCCCCCCCCCTCCTGATTATATTCAATTCCCCACCATGTTGGTAGCCCAAGTGAGTGCCAAAGGACTCTTACTTTATCACAGTCTCTCTTCCTCTTTGACACCAGGTGGAACCATATCAAGGAGGTGGAAGGAAAGACGATGATACAGCCCTAAATGGCATCCGATTGTTCTGCAATGATGATTCATATATTTCATCAGCTGTTGGGGAGTGAGCATCTCTTATCTTTTTTTTTTAGCTGTCACCATAATTTAGGCTTTCCCCCTGTGCCAATCTTGTTATATATATATATATATATATATATATATATATATATATGTTGCTCCCTCTTCGCTTTTTATTTTAGTAGCAGTGGGAATGAGGGTTCATAAATTCTGTGGCCAGTAGATGACAAATCCACTTCCTCTGCCTTTGTGTGGATGACTACATTCTAGTGACCAACCACAGGGTTATGATACCTGGACAAAACCAATGTTTGGAAGTTGCCTTAGGACCAATCAACTCCACAGAGAGACAGTTTGGCCTCCGTTCTTCTTAGGTCCAAAAGAACTGATCTGGCCAGGACCTAGCAAACCAGAAATAACTTCACCTCACATTTCTCTCTTATTGAGAGTTATTGCCTGATGTGATGGAGATACAATGCCAGGAGGGAGAGAGGAAGGGTGAGGAGGTGGGGACAATGGCATGGTGCAGTCGTGCTGCCAGGAGTCCCAGACTGCTGTGCCGTGGCAACTTCCCCTCTGCCTTGCCCCAGCTCTCTCCCATGCCAGGAAGCACTGTGACTCTGCTGCTTCCAGTTACATCTCCGAAAAGGCAGAATGAAAACAGCTCCATAATTTCTGGAATGGACGCAGTGGCTCAGATAACTCTTTGTACTCAGTAATGTGGTAAAGCTGACAGACACTGCATGAATAACAAGGCCTTGGACAAAGTTAAATAAAAAAACTTAGCTTTCACTCAAGGTTTTGTTGAGGGTTTTTTTTTGGGTAAAGCAGCAGTTTTAAGCACTCATTGTGAAGATATTCATGGGAAATGCCTCCCCCGTTTGTTTTAGAAAAGTAGGGACAAATAACCCAGGAGAAAATGAAAATATAGGAAAAATGCATCCAGGCAAACCTAGCCTAGCTTATTTTACTACTAAAAAAATCTGTATCTGAGTCCCTCTGTCCCCCCCCCCCCCATTTTTTCTCTCTTCAGCCTATGTATTAGGCTGAACCACTAAACTGTATAAAATGAATCTCTTTTGTTTCTGCATTCATTGAAATGGGAAATATAAAAACGGCTACAGCTTTGTCCCCTTTTGGACAAGTGGATGAAATACGCAGGCACAAGAGAGTTTATTAAGCCTGCCAAATTACAGACAAATGGATTCAGGGCCTTTGGGGGGGATGCAAGTAATAGGGATTCGCTTTCCTTTTTAATCAAAGAGAAACAGAGATATTACATTGGAAAACATAAAGCTATACAGAAAAGTACAGAAACAAATGAACACAAAACTTTGTGGAGGCTCTCATCTGACTTGGTGTGGTGGTATTGACTTGTGCTTTGACTCAAGAGGAAGGAGATATCCCCCTCCCCCCAAAAATTGCTTCAGTTTTCCTTGGTCTTGATCTGCTGTTCTTCAATTGTATGTTCTCGTTAATTACATTTGAGGTATCAGGAATTTGGGAGAACATTCAATATCCCATGAGCAATGGGGCCTCCTCCTACACCTGTGGTGTAGTGGTTAAGAGCAGTAGTCTCGTAATCTGGGGAACCGGGTTCGCATCTCTGCTCCTCCACATTCAGCTGCTGGGTGACCTTGGGTCAGTCACACTTCTTTGAAGTCTCTCAGCCTCCCTCACCTCACAGAGTGTTTGTTGTGGGGGAGGAAGGGAAAGGAGAATGTTAGCCGCTTTGAGACTCCTGAAGGGGAGTGAAAGGCGGGATATCAAATCCAAACTCCTCCTCTTCTTCTTCTTCTTCTTCTTCTTCTTCTTCTTCTTCTTCTTCTTCTTTTTCCTCCTCCTCCTGCAGCCCCTTCCAACTCTTTAGAGCAGATCTGAGGGGATGAGGAGTGGGTGGGTACAGACAGAGGAAACGGAAGGGTACAGCTGATATAAAAATCTGAATATATTTCTCTTTTATATCTTTTTCAATTTTCAATTTTGCATTTCGAAATAAACAATTTACAAACTTTAAAATCAAAAAATAAATAAATCTGGATATATTTCTCAAGCCAGCTTTGTCATCTTTGGCAGATGGGGAGCATGGTCTGAGATTCAGTATTGCCCTGTACCATCCAAGCTTAAGGCCTTCTCCCTGAGAGTGGAAGTACCGCAAGGGCTTGGGGATGACACCGCAGCCAACAACATCATGTTCATGTGTAGCGATGACACCAAGCTAAAAGGCAACTCGCATGAATGGGGAAGCTTCGGCCCATGGAGCTCTCCCTGCCACACCGGTTCCTATATATGTGGCATCCAGACAAAGGTCGAGTTTCCACAAGGGCCCGAAGATGACACTGCACTTAATGACATTAAGTTCTATTGCTGCAAAGGAAATTTTGGCATGTTTCATTAACATTCCTGCAGATTTGCTAGCTTATGAATTTGTCCTCTATTAAAGCTTACCTTTAACTGGAGAGCTGTGTCTTTTTTTATTAAAAAAAATAAATCTGATGCACTAGACTCATTTTTCAGCCCTCTGATGGGAGGAGAACCCAAGGAGGGCAGAGACAAAAAAGGAGGGCAGAAATATATAAGCGCTGATTGTCAGATTTGGAGACAGCAGGGGAAGCCGTGTTCTTTAGCCCCTCAGGGATGTACAGTGGTGCCTCGCAAGACGAAAAGAATCCGTTCCGTGAGTCTCTTCGTCTAGCGGTTTTTTCGTCTTGCGAAGCAAGCCCATTAGCGGATTAGCGGATTAGCGCTATTAGCGGTTTAGCGGCTATTAAAGGCTTAAGGGATTAGCGGATTAGCTGCTAAAAGGCTATTAGCAGCTTAGTGCCTTAGATAAAGGGGGTGGGGAGCGGGGAAAAACCCCCAGGAATCGCAAGGGATTTTCATCTTGCGAAGCAAGCCCATAGCAAATTCGTCCTGCGAAGCACCTCCAAAACGGAAAACCCTTTCGTCTAGGGGGTTTTCCGTCTTGCGAGGCATTCGTCTTGCGGGGCACCACTGTACAGTCCTAGTCAGATCATAAGGTCCAAACTCAGCACTGTCACAATAAAAAGGTAATGGTAAAGGACCTCTGGATGGTTAAGTCCAGTCAAACTTGACTATTGGGTGCGGTGCTCATCCTGCTTCAGGCTGAGGGAGTCAGCGTTTGTCTGGCTCATGTGGCCAGCATTGTCTAAACCACTTTTTGTGCAACGGGACACTGTGACGGAAGCCAGGCCCCATGAAAACGCCCTTTACCTTCCCACCGCAGTGGTACCTGTTTATCTACTTGCACTGGCATGCTTTCAAACTGCAAGGTTGGCAGAAGCTGGGACAGAGCAACAGGAGCTCACCTCCAGCGGCGTAGCTAGCGGCTCGGTCATCTGGGGTGGCACAAATACCCTGCACCCTGTGGAACAAATTATTTGCGTCAGTCTTCACAGCAGATGTTGGACAGATTCTTATGCCTTGATCACTAAGTTTCTAGGAGGAGACTGGAAGAAACCAATCAAGTAGGCACGATGAAGTCACTTCTGTTAAATCTGAAATTTTAGGGGAAATTGCAAATTTAAAAATTGGCATCATTGTGTCTAGATAATCTGCAACAGAGAGTTCTGAAATTACCGAAATGTAAAAATGTTGATATTCTAAGAAAAATATGCAAGTGATCACTAATGCCAGCACCTGTATTGGAAGACAAAGTAGCCAACCTAATATCAAATCACTAATAAGAGATCTAAGTGAGCTAGGAAATTGCGTGTCCATTAGCCTAACATCTGTCCTGTGTAAATTGGTGGAAAGCATACTTGAAACTAGAATGGTTAAATATTGGAGAATACTTGCTGAGGGAGAATAATCCTAACTTCTGCAAAGGGAATCATAGAATTGGAAGTCTTTCTTCACCTATCTTTTAGATTTTTTGAGAGTATTAACATGTAGATAATCTGCCCACCTGCCACATTTGGCCCACATTGGTGTGTGTGTGTGTGTGTGTGTGTGTGTGTGTGTGTGTAATGTCATGGCTTGCCAGCTGCATCTAGTTCCCCAACCCTGCAACAGATATTGTATACAGTGGTACCTCGGGTTAAGAACTTAATTCGTTCTGGAGGTCCGTTCTTAACCTGAAACTGTTCTTAACCTGAGGTGCCACTTTAGCTAATGGGGCCTCCCGCTGCTGCTGCCGCTGCCATGCGATTTCTTTTCTCATCCTGAAGCAAAGTTCTTAACCCAAGGTACTATTTCTGGGTTAGCGGAATCTGTAACCTGAAGCGTCTGTAACCCGAGGTACCACTGTACAATCATACCTCGGGTTGAAGTCGCTTCATGTTAAGCCTTTTCGGGTTGCACTCCACGGTGACCTGGAAGTAACGGAGCGCGTTACTTCCGGGTTTTGCCGCTTGAGCATGCTCAGATGCTCAAAATTACATCATGCACATGCTTGGAAGTGGCGAATCGTGACCCGTGCACGCACAGACACGGGTTGCGTTCGCCTCAGGATGCGAACGGGGCTCCGTAACGTATCAAGAGGTACCACTGTACTTGGAATATCAAAAAGCATTTAACCAACTTGCTTTTAACCAAAAAAGCTTGTTTCCTACTGCTCTGGAGGGCAAGACTCAAACCAATGGCTTCAACTTCCAAGAAAGGAGATTCCAACCAAGGAAAAACTTTCTGACAGTAAAAGCTGTTCAACAGTGTCACGGTCTCCCTCGAGAGGAGGTAGATTCTCCTTTACTGGAGGTTTTTAAGCAGAAGTTGGACGACTGTCATGGATGCTTTGGCTGAGATTCCTGCATTGTAGGGGGCTGGACTAAATGATGCTTGGGGTCACTTCCAGCTCTTAATTCTATGAACTCTAGTCTTCATAAGTTATCATAATTCATGGATGATAAGACTACACCAGTGTGGTGTAGTGGTTAAGAGCAGTAGACTTGTAATTATGGAATTATGGAAGGAAGGGATGAGATTTACAGCATGCACCAGAATTAAAGAAAATGTTATGAAAATGATATATCGATGGTATATAACACCAGTCAAATTAAGTAAGATGTATAAGGTGAGCAATAAATGTTGGAAATGTAAGGAGATAGAAGGGACATTTTATCATATGTTGTGGGAATGTAAAAAAATGAAGTGTTTCTGGGGAATGATATATAATGAGATAAAGAAAATATTGAAATATACATTTGTTAAAAAACCAGAAGCATTCCTATTAGGAATTTTAGGTGGTGAGATAAAAAGGAAGGATCAGACAGTATTTTTGTATGCAGTAACAGCAGCTAGAACTCTTGTGGCCCAGAAATGGAAACAAGAAAAAATGCCCACGATTGAAGAATGGAGAACGAAATTAATGGATTATGCAGAACTGGACAGATTAACAGGGAGGATTTGCAACCGACGGGACCAAAGATTCACTGAGTACTGGAATAAATTTACAGAATATATTAAAAATATTTGTGATAATGATATAACATTTGTAAGTTTCCAAGAAGCTCTGTAAGAAGGTTTGGTAGAAATATTGTTTAAATAACATGGTAAGATAAGATATACATAGTGCAATATAAATGAAGAAATGGGAAGATATGTAATAACTACGGAAAATTATCAGACATGTTGATGGAAGTCTAAAAGAAAAAAGACGTGTGATGAATTCCTAATGTTTAATTGTGTTATAAATTTGTTCTTATTGGAAAATTAATAAAAATTATATACCCCCCCCCCCAAAAAGAGAGAGAGAGCAGTAGACTTGTAATCTGGTGAACCGGGTTCGCTTCCCCGCTCCTCCACATGCAGCTACTGGGTGACCTTGGGCCAGTCTCTCAGCCCCACTCACCTCACAGAGTGTTTGTTGTGGGGGAGGAAGGGAAAGGAGAATGTTAGCCGCTTTGAGACTCCTTCAGGTAGTGATAAAGCGGGATATCAAATCCAAACTCTTCTACTAACCCTGAGACCCACATTCTACCTTCAGGAGGGGCTCAAAGAAGGGCTCCAAGATTCTGAATGCCACTTGCTGGAAGCTGCAGGAGGAGAGAGTGGTGTTACTTCCAGGTGCTACATGCAGGCTTCTCAAAGGCACCTGACTGACCACTGAGAGAAAAGGATGTTGACCTAGGTGGGCCACTGCCCTGATCCAACCAGTTCTTCTTCTGTTCTTATGGATTAACAACTAGTACAAGAACAGAACACACAGAGTGAAAATAAATGGATAGTTTTTGCAATGGAAAGAAGTAATAATGAGACTCCCACTCCCAATGATTTCTATTGTGACCAGTGATACTCAATTTAGTTATAAGCCATCTGGAGATGACACATTAGGGCAAAAATATTAACTTTACATTACATTGATGGGTATATAAATTGATGCAGACTGACCAAAATAGATCTTGGGGTCAAGACGTATAGCTCAGTCAGTGAAAATATCTGCTTAGTTGTACTGCGACAGTGAAGAAGGCAAACCCCATGCTGGGTATTATTAGGAGAGGGGTTGAAAATGGAATGGCCAATATAATGATGGTTTTATATATCTCCATGGTGTGCAGCCCTGGTCAGTCAGCACAGGACTAGGCAAAAGTGCAGAAAGGAACAACTTAAATAATCAAGAGCTGGAACATTTTTCATCCGAGACATTTAGCTTCAGAGGCGGGAAGACCGGGGGTGTTTATGATAGAAGTTTATTACATTTTGCACTGTGTGCATTCTCTTCCCTCTGCCTTGATAAGGATTTGTCGATAAGGAGTTCAGGCTCTTGACTGGAAGCAGATATGGGGCAATCAAAAGCAAGCAGTTCTTCACCAACAAATAACAAGTGGAACAGACTGCCAGAGGTTCAGATAGTTAAAATGAAATCAGACAAATTTATGCAGAGCATTGAAGGATTCCTCCAGATCCTCAAGGCACTGTTCAGGCATTCACCTGAATACACAAAAGCTCAAAGCAGCAACAGGGGCATGCACTCGTCGAGCCCACAGTGTCCCCGAGGCTAACATACCCTCAGTCCCCAACCTTCTTTGTGCTGTCCAGAGGAGATTAGCATGCATGTGAGGAGAATTCTCCGTGCAATCAGGGAGCCCAATAAAGCTAACATCAGCAGAGGCCCCCTGCACACATTTTTCCTGCCCAACAAAGTGAAGGGCAGGGACTGGGGTGAGGGGGAGCATATGTGAGCATGTTGGGAGCAGGACTTGCACAACTGTCATTGTGCTTCGAGCATTCATGTGTTTGGCTTTTGTGTGTTTCTTTAACAAAGTTGCACTGTTTAGATCTCCAGAGGGGCTTACAAATATGTTTGAATAATTGCCAAAGGGGCAGCCCTCTTAGTCTATAGCTGCACAAAACATGTGGAAGCCCACTCAGGCTAAGACTAAAAACAACTTCATTATGCTTTACTGAGTCTGCTTAATTGACTACGGCATAAGCTTTAACCAACGCCAGCTTGTATGTGTTGTCAACGACTGTTTCGTGGGTTAATTAACCCTGTTCGCTTTTTTTGCATTTCATTTGCTTCTGACCTCACATAAACCAGTTTTAACAAAGAGCAATAACAGAGATGGGTACAGCACAGAGGCTTACACCGAAAACTAACACCACAGAGCTTTCCCCAGTTCCCTTCATAACCCCTGCTCCCCCGATCTTAATCAATCTAAGTTACAAATTAATCATGAAGCAGAACAAGATGTTACAGTATGATACAAAGGAGTACAGCAGAACATAAAGGGCTCAGGATAGAATCACAATCCCCCCCCCCCCATCATATGGCTGAAGTTCTTAACAGCAGCTTCAACCATGCTAAAAATTATGGCCTTGGCCCAGTATACCTGAAGGAGGTCCAGTGCCGAGGGCCTTCTGGCAGTTCCCTCATTACGAGAAGCCAAGTTACAGGGAACCAGACAGAGGGCCTTCTCGGTAGTGGCGCCCACCCTGTGGAATGCCCTCCCATCAGATGTCAAAGAGATAAACAACTACCTGACATTTAGAAGACATCTGAAAGCAGCCCTGTTCAGGGAAGTTTTTAATGTGTGACATTTTAATGTAATTTTAATCTTTGTTGGAAGCCGCCCAGAGTGGCTGAGGAAACCTAGCCAGATGGGTGGGGTACAAATAAATTATTATTATTACCCAATCTATATTCATATTAAAAAGAAATTGGACTTTTTTCCTTTTTCCTTTTGGCACAGCTGCATGCGTAACCTGGGCAGGACTGGCAGACAATTTCTATCACAAAAGTGTTTTGTTTTTTTAAAGTACAGACTGAAATTACTAAAGTCAAGCAATGCCACCCTGTCCTCAATTATGCTGGGTGAAAGGACATAGGCTATTGTCAGGCAGAGCAATCCTATATGGGAAGTGGGGGTGGGCAAAGTAAGGGATGAGCCACCACTTCCCAAGACCGGCTGGGTATTACAGTGGTGCCCCGCAAGACGAATGCCTCGCAAGACGGAAAACCCGCTAGACGAAAGGGTTTTCCGTTTTGGAGGTGCTTCGCAGAACGAATTTGCTATGGGCTTGCTTCGCAAGACGAAAATGCCTTGCGATTCCTGGGGTTTTTTTCCCCTCCCCCCCTTTTCCCCAAGCCCCTAAGCCGCTTAACAGCTGTTCGCTAAGCCGCTTAACAGCTGATCGCTAAGCCGCTTAACAGTTGATCGCTAAGCCGCTTAACAGCTGATCTAAGCCGCTTATCAGCTGATCTAAGCCACTAATAGCCTTTTAGCAGCTAATCCGCTAATCCCTTAAACCTTTAATAGCCGCTAATAGCCTTTTAGCAGCTAATCCGCTAATCCCTTAAGCCTTTAATAGCCGCTAATAGCCGCTAAACCACTAATAGCCGCTAAACCGCTAATAGCGCTAATAGCGCTAATCCGCTAATGGGCTTGCTTTGCAAGACGAAAAAAACCGCAAGACGAAGAGACTCGCGGAACAGATTCTTTTCGTCTTGTGAGGCACCACTGTATTTTGAATAGGAAACCACCCCAAATGCATTGGCAGAAAGGTTGCTGTCAGGGACTGGGCGGAGGAGGGGGAGGAATGGTGGATACTGCCTCCTCAGCCTGAACCTGCCAGAAAAGAGGGAGACAGTATAGATTAGGTCCCGTGGAGGACCTTAAGGTCCACAAATGACAACATTTTGGAGGTCCCAGGTCCCAAGGTGGTTAGATTGGTCTCAACTAGGGCCAGGGCCTTTTCAGCACTGGCCCCGACTTGGTAGAACGCTCTGTCACAAGAGACTAGGGCCCTGCGGGACTTGACATCTTTCCGCAGGGCCTGCAAGCTAGAGCTGTTCTGCCTGACCTTTGGTTTGGACTCAGTCTGACCCTGATGTTTCCCTCTCCTTATGGGTTTTGATCTATGGACTACTTTTAAAATGAGGCTGCATTTTAACTTGTATTTTAAATTGATTTTTTTCTTTTCCCATTATGTTTTTACTGTAATTTTACTGGCGTTAGCTGCCCTGAGCCTGGCTCTGGCCGGGGAGGCCGGGGTATAATTATTATTATTATTATCATTATTATTTATAATAGTGGCTTGCGGAAAGTCACAGCTCAGAGGCTGTAGAGGGGAGAAGCTGGGCAATATTGGGAGAGGAGCAGGAAGAAGAGGAAGCACCAGGAGACAGACAGCTGACAGACTCAGTGTCTTTAGAAAGAGTTCCAGACCCCTCTCCCAGAACCTGGAGGGCAATGAAAGTCAGAGAACAGAAAGCTCAGAGGCTGAATGCACAGATCAGCCAAGGTAGGGATGGTGTATAATAGGAGAGATGGAGGGAGCGGGCTTTACTCAGAGCAACACCATTACTGCAAGAGAGGCGCTTTTCAAAGCTCTTTTTGTTTATCTCATAGAATCATAGAGTTGGAAGAGACCACAAGGGCCATCGAGTCCAACCCTCTGCCAAGCAGGAAACACCATCAGAGCACTCCTGACATATGGTTGTCAAGCCTCTGCTTAAAGACCTCCAAAGAAGGAGACTCCACCACACTCATTGGCAGCAAATTCCACTGTCGAACAGCTCTTACTGTCAGGAAGTTCTTCCTAATGTTTAGGTGGAATCTTCTTTCTTGTAGTTTGGATCCATTGCTCCGTGTCCGCTTATCTGGAGCAGCAGAAAACAACCTTTCTCCCTCCTCTATGTGACATCCTTTTATATATTTGAACATGGCTATCGTATCACCCCTTAACCTCCTCTTCTCCAGGCCCAGCTCCCTTAGCTGTTCCTCATAAGGCATCGTTTCCAGGCCTTTGACCATTTTGGTTGCCCTCCTCTGGACACGTTCCAGTTTGTCAGTGTCCTTCTTGAACTGTGGTTCCCAGAACTGGACACAGTACTCCAAGTGAGGTCTGACCAGAGCAGAATACAGTGGCACTATTACTTTCCTTGATCTAGATGCTATACTCCTATTGATGCAGCCCAGAATTGCATTGGCTGTTTTAGCTGCCGCGTCACACTGTTGGCTCATGTCAAGTTTGTGGTCAACCAAGACTCCTAGATCCTTTTCATATGTACTGCTCTCAAGACAGGTGTCACCCATCTTGTATTTGTGCCTCTCATTTTTTTTTGCCCAAGTGCAATACTTTACATTTCTCCCTGTTAAAATTCATCTTGTTTGTTTTGCCCAGTTCTCTAATCTGTCAAGGTCGTTTTGAAGTGTGATCCTGTCCTCTGGGGTGTTAGCCACCCCTCCCAGTTTGGTGTCATCTGCAAATTTGATCAGGATGCCCTTGAGTCCATCATCCAAGTCGTTGATAAAGATGTTGAATAAGACCGGGCCCAAGACAGAACCCTGTGGCACCCCACTAGTCACTCTTCTCCAGGATGAAGAGGAACCATTGATGAGCACCCTTTGGGTCCAGTCAGTCAGCCAGTTACAAATCCACTGAGTGGTAGCATAGTCAAGACCGCATTTTACCAGCTTCTTTACAAGAATATCATGGGGCACCTTGTCAAATGCCTTGCTGAAATCAAGGTAGGCTACATCCACTACGTTCCCTTCATCTACCAGGCTTGTAATTCTGTCAAAAAAACGAGATCAGGTTTGTCTGACATGACTTATTTTTCAGAAATCCATGCTGACTATTGGTGATCACAGCATTCCTTTCTAGGTGCTCACAGACTGTTTGCTTAATGATCTGCTCCAGAATCTTCCCTGGTATTGATGTCAGACTGACTGGGCGGTAATTATTTGGGTCCTCTCTTTCCCCCTTTTTGAAAATAGGGACAACATTTGCCCTCCTCCAGTCTGCCGGGACTTCGCCTGTTCTCCAGGAATTCTCAAAGATGACTGCCAGTGGTTCTGAGATCACATCTGCCAGTTCTTTTAATACTCTTGGATGCAGTTCATCTGGCCCTGGAGACTTGAATACATCTAAACTAGCCAAGTATTCTTGTACTATCTACTTAGTTATTCTGGGCTGTGTTTCCTCTGCTGAATCATTTGCTCCAAATTCTTCAGGTCGGGCATTGTTTTCTTTATCGGAGAAGACTGAGGCAAAGAAGGCATTGAGGAGTTCAGCCCTTTCTGTGTCCCCTGTTTGCATTCCACCATCTTCTCCTCTGAGAGACCCCACTGTTTCTTTGTTCTTCCTTTTGCTACAAACATACCCATAAAAGCCTTTTTTGTTGCTTTCAACCTCTCTAGCAAGCCTGAGTTCATTCTGTGCTTTAGCTTTTCTGACTTTGTGTCTACACGTGCTGGCTATTTGTTTGAATTCCTCTTTGGTGGTTTCCCCCCTTTCCCATTTTTTGTACACATCCTTTTTTAATCTTAACTCAGTTAAAAGTTCTTTAGATAGCCACCCTGGCTTCTTTAGGCACCTTCCATGTTTCCGTCTCATTGGTATTGCCTGAAGTTGTGCTTTTACTATCTCCCTCTTAACAAACTCCCAGCCATCATGAACTCCCTTTCCTTTTAGTATTACTGTCCATGGGATCTCACCCAGCACTTCCCTAAGTTTTATGAAGTCGGCTTTCTTAAAGTCAAGAAATTGAGTCCTAGTATGTTTGGCTGCTCCTTTCTGCTGTATAGTAAACTTCAGAAGAGCATGATCACTCGCGCCTAATGATCCTTCCACTTCTACCCCACTAACCAGGTCATCAACAATGGTTAGGACCAGATCTAAAATGGCTGTTCCTCTTGTTGCTTCTCCCACTTTCTGGACAATGAAGTTGTCTGCAAGGCCAGTGAGGAATCTGATTGACCTGATGCTCTTGGCTGAGATTGACATCCAACAAATATCCAGGTAATTGAAGTCCCCCATTACTACTATCTCCCTTCCTTTTGCATGCTTGGCCATCTGTTCCAGGAAGGCATCATCTATGTCCTCCGTTTGGCTTGGGGATGTATAGTAAACTCCCACAATGAGGTCACTGTTATTCTTCTCTCCCTTAATTTTGACCCAAATGCTCTCACTTTGGTTTTGAGGTTCTAAATCTTGGATCTCTTCACAGGTATACGCATCCCTGACATATAACGCCACTCCTCCTCCTTTCTTGTCTGGTCTGTTTCTCTGAAATAGATTGTATCCCTCCATTATTACATTCCAATCGTGGGACTTATCCCACCAGGTTTCAGTGATGCCTATTATGTCATATTTAGTTTGCTGTACCAAGAGCTCAAGCTCATCTTGTTTATTTCCCATGCTTTGCGCATTAGTGTACAGACATTGAAGTCCATTAATCATTCCCCCGTGTCTCCTATTTAAGGATTTTTTCCTCCCACCACTAGGTCTGCTTGCTGTTTGCTCCATTTAGTCTATGACATTTGGATGATCATCTTCATCAATTGATAGACACCTACCTTCAGGAGCACTGTCTCCCTCCCCCACATTAGTCAGTTTAAAGCCCTCCTGATGAGGTTTCTGAGATTTTTGGCAAAAACATTCCCTCCCAACCTTTGTGAGGTGCAGCCCATAGCTTCCCAGAAGTCCATCTTCAAGAAACTGCAGTCTGTGATCTAAGAATCCAAACCGTTCCTGTTTACACCATTTGCAAAGCCAGCTGTTCACTTCCACTATTTTCCCCTCTCTCCCTGAGCCACGTCGTTCAACTGGGAGGACAGATGAGATGACAATTTGTGCATTTAATTGCTTCAATTTCCTGCCCAGAGCCTCGTAGTCTCTTTTGATCTTCTGGAGGCTATTGCTTGCAGTGTCATTGGTTCCCACATGAACCAAGAGGAAGGGGTATTTGTCAGTGGGTTTTATGATTCCTTGCAGTCGTTCAGTTACATCTTGGATCTTAGCCCCGGGGAGACAGCACACTTCCCAAGACATCTTGTCAGGCCCACAGATCACTGCTTCTGTTCCCCTCAAGTAGGGAATCCCCTATCACCACTACACGCCTCCTCTTAGGTCTGGTTGGGGTTCTTCTGTGAGCTGTCCGTTCCAAGGTCGCCTGCACATTCCCTGAGGACTGACTTTGTTGCTTGTCTTCATATACCTGATCGACTGTAATGAGGGAGAGATCCTCAAATGGAGTCTGCTCTTCGTCTTCCATGCTAGGGGAGAGGACCTCAAAGCGATTGTGTATTTCTAAACAATCAGAGCGAACCCTGGGCCTCCTACTTCTTTGAGTCATGTTTCTCCATATATCTGGCTCCTGTGTTGGTGAACTAGCCTCCTTCTCAGGGGAGTCCCCTGTCTCCTCCTTGGTGGAGACGGTGTGCTCTGCTGCTTCCAAGAAGAGCTCCAGCTCTGATTCTTTGGAGCGTAGCTACACGTTCCTCCAGTTGCTGGACTTTGTCTTCTAAGAGGGCAATCAATATGCAATTGCTGCAGGTAAAGCTGCCTGCAACCTTTGGCAAGATGGCAAACATTGTGCAGGAACCGCAGGCGACTGCAGCTGTTCCCTCCCCCTCCATCTTGAGAACGTATCGTTGGGGGTGGCTACAGCGGTCCTCCATCATAAAAAGCATGAAGACAGGACAAATAACTTCCCCCCCCAAAAACCTAGGTCTCCCCCAACAAACGTTTGAGACTAGCTCCCCTAAATCTAAAAGATGGATCAAACTGTGCATGCCACTAGGCACGTGCCGCTGCCCTGCAAGCTCTGATAAGCTCCTCCCACAGCTAATCACCTGCCTCAACAGAAACCCTGCCCCCTCTGACCTTTGCACAGGGAGAGCAGCTAATCAGCCACAAAGAAACACACACACAAGAAAACCCTTTTTGCTCCTTCTTCAGCTGCTGCCCTGCCTATCTAATTCTTGGCAGCTGCTGCCTATCTAATTCTTGGCTGTTCACCATGGGAGGGATTGAATTCCTGAAGTCTGACAGTTGCATATAAATGTAGGGCGGGGGGCGGGGAGAGAAACATACCCATAGATCACTCTCCCCACCAAAGGGGGAAATATTGGAAAGGCATCCTATGCTGGCCTGGGTATGTCAAGGCACACAGTGTTCCATGTGCTTTTGCACATCTTCCCACCCCACTCAGTGAACAGGGTTCTCCAAACAGCATTATTTTCCTGTTTTGAGAATATTCCTTCCTTAGCAAGTGCTGGCCTTCATTGCCATCTTTATCAGGAAGCTTTCATATTTATTTTGAAAACACAAGTGATTGAAATACATTATCCTGATACTAGCCAAACACATGGGGAAGTGGAATGCCAAGTAAGGTCTGAGAGCCTGGCTATACATTATGCTCACGGCCCGATAACTTGATGGAGGCTGGTGAAGACTAGCCCACCAACCAGTAGAAAAAGCCATAGTCCATCTGTCTGTACCACAAGTCTCTTGGTCAGGGCTTTCCCCCCAGCTGGAAGTCAATTCCAGCCCTCCCAGGGGGGCGCCATTGCCATTATAAGAGAACAAGGGAGGCATTTATGCTGAGCTTTCTAGGAAAATAGTACCGCCCTTGGTTGATTATTTTGACTTATTGCTCTCCTTGGCAGGCTAATTTCCCCTGGTAGTTGGGAGAGAGAGCAGCAAGAAAAGGACTGTTATACAGTGGTACCTCAGGTTACATACTCTTCAGGTTACAGACGCTTCAGGTTACAGACTCCGCTAACCCAGAAATAGTACCTCGGGTTAAGAACTTTGCTTCAGGATGAGAACAGAAATCGTGCTCTGGTGGTGTGGTGGCAGCAGGAGGCCCCATTAGCTAAAGTGGTGCTTCAGGTTAAGAACAGTTTCAGGTTAAGAATGGACCTCCGGAACGAATTAAGTACTTAACCCGGGGTACCACTGTATGTCCATTTTATAATGATGTATGTAAAGGAATGTCCCTCCAAATACAGCACTCCTCTGTAATATGAATGATTAATATCTATGATAATTACTTTGGTACTTAAACTGGGAATAATAAGGCCAGAACACAAGGTACTTATTTCTTGGAAGCTTGTTGTAGCTAGAATCCTGTATGCAGAATATTGAAAATTGCATTTGACACCTAAACTTTAAAAGAATGGCTAAGTTAGCACACTTTTTATGGTAACAAGAAAGAAGATATGAAAGATATTCAACATTCTCTGACTGCTGGTACAAGGGCTGCTGTGCTAGCGTAAGGGTGAGAATAAAATAATTATCCAAGTAGAATACAAACCCTTTTTCTTCCTTTGGAAATTGCTCTTGAAATTGTGCTTTTGGGAGAAGCACATATTGTGCTGCTTTCTCCTGTTGTAATCAGCAGTTTTATTTCAAATTTACTTAATTTCTTGTTATGGCATCATATACGTTTTCGCAACAATTAAAGCAACTTTAATAAGAGGAAGTAAAAGTGGACCGTCTTGGGTCGGCTCTTTGAGAAACGGGATTATTCTGTGCCTCTCTTTTTGCTATGCCAATAATCTTACTCTCTCCACATCCAGGGAATGACAGGCCTTTTCCAATGGATGTGATGGTGAAGGGAAGAAGATGGGTAATATCAACCCTTGCTGCCTGTGGGATATACCTTGAGGGTACAAGGTGAGTGTTCTTAGAAGCGTTCTATCGCTATGGAAAACACAGAGATGCTGAGCCAGTGAGAGTGCCAAAAGATCAGACACACACTGCGCAGCGGTTATTGCCAACAGAAAAAAGCACTTTATGTGAAAGAATTGTCAAGGACACAGCATTCAGCAGCTCAAAATGAGGTTTTCATAAACCCTTCAGGCCTCTGTGCCTGTCCCAGGATGTGCATCTATGAACAACCAGTGGAGACTTGAGAGACACTCATCTCAGAAACCTTTTTACGAATGGATAGACTCCGAAAGGATGAGAAATAGTGGATGAAATTGATGAAATCGTCAAACATGGCTGGGCAAAGACCCATGGAGAGTCCTGTTAGAATTCCTGCTCGACGCTTGCAGTCATGGGATTTTTGTCTTTCACATAACGGTGTGTGTTTTGACTCCACAGAGTGGAAAGTGATGGAGACAGGATGTTTGTGTTACTGTGTTCCGTGAAGTGGGACTATTGTCCTTTGTTCTTTTTCTCTTTGCTGTCTGATGCTAGAGAGAGAGGGAGTCATGTTGCAGTGCTCTGTGTGTGTTTATATGTAAATAAAGTAGATTAGCCAAAATGCTGAGTTGCTGAGGTCTGTTACACATGGTGTGCAAACTCTGCGGATCCCTAAGTGTGCTGGTGTCAGTTGGCATCGGTCACTGTGATGTTTGGGCTGAAGAAAGCTTATGAAGCTCCCAAACGATCGACCAGGAGGGAGGGAACATGCCAGTCGGGCATGTGTCTCTGCCAGGGTCCTACTTGAGTGCAGGCTGAACTCCTGGCAATGGTTATGGGCCCAGGGATCAGGGCCACAGACCCAGTGCCAGCAGAGGAAGAACTGGGGGCTGTTTTGTCCCAGTTGTAGTCTCCTGGAACCGGCAGCGTGAGGCAATAAAGGAATACAGGAAGCTGCCTTATAAGGATTCATACTATTGGTCCATCTTGCTGAGTATTGTCTGTGCCAATTGGCAGCAGCTGCCCATGTATTCCAAGCAAAGGAGATGCCCTGGGACTGAATCTTCAGTATAAAAAGCACAAACTCTCCCACTTGCATCTTCACCTGGCCAGTGGCCATACAATAAACTTGTTGCTGCGTTTCTGACATACACAGTCCCATGTCTGTTCTTCTACACCATGCTATACAAGATATGGGTGTTATTTGTTACTACAAAGTGGATTTGGGATGCCATAGAAGGTAATGAAGGTGGAATGACCCTACCTGCCCTGAGCTTTAGGCTCTGGAGATGTGGGGGATGCCACAGATGAGTGGTTGGCCGTCACTGATGACATCAGCAGTCTGTGCATACACCATGGCAGCCATCTGCTAGGTGACCACACACAGGGTGGAACAGAATATGGAAATCAAGCACTATTTTTTAGTATAATTAAAAATGTGAAATTGGAGCCCTTTCCCCCCAGTATGCAGGGATATTTACTTGCAAGTCACGTGCAACTGAGGTAAAGCCTATGGGGTGGGCGCTCTATTTGATAAAAATAAAGTTATAGCAGTGCAAAAAAGGTTAAAAGAACAAAAGGGGAAAGGGAAAAAGAAACACGCATGAAAGCCTGCAACCCAACAATTGCACAAGATTTTTATAAATAATTCTTCCAAACTAAAAGAAAGAAAAGAACTTTAGAAAAGCAGAGATCATACATTTTGGGGAGGGAAGAAATGAAGTTGCAAGGAAGGAGGACGGTCTCATGAAATTGTAGCTGTATAAGAAAAAAATATTCTAAGTGGGAAAAGCTTTGAAGTTTCGAAAATAAGATTCTTCTTTTTTAGGTCAAAGCGTCTACCTCCAATGATAACATTTTATTAACATTACATACAGTAATACACAGGATATTCTGGAAAATAAGGTTTTGCTTGTGCTTAAATCATTATTTTTTAGCTTTATAACCCAACAACAAAGCCTATTTTTCATGAAATGCATTCCAGCATATTATTGCAGCTGGATGTCAGTTTCAATAATATTTGGAATTTGCTACAATTTCAACACTTATTCATCTAGTCCTAAGTAAACCTAGCAAAATGCCCAATAATATCTGTTACATACCATTCAGGCTTTAATACAAGTTCTCCTTCATTTGAATTTAAATGATAAAAAATGATACCATATTTCCACTCATGCTTCATTAACTAATTAAAGCATTGATGCATTGTAGTTAATTATAAACTATCACCAAAAGGGGGGGAAAGAAAAGAACTTATCAGCACCGGCAAGTGAGGAAAATCACTCCTCTCCCTGCCAACCACACAATATTTTATTGAAGTAATTTCTTTAAAGTGTTGATGGTTTGAACAAACTCATTATAACACAACATGGGCTAATTGCTATGATCTTGAATACAGATCTCTGGGAAAGGCAACATATATTAAAAACAGGGTTGTATCTAATGCATTGCTAAGTTGAAGCCCCTTATCTGTATATTTGTTCCACAGGGGAAAGGTTTTATGTCAGTGGAATATGGTTGCGCAAGCGAAAGTAAAATAAGTAAGTAAGTAAGTAAGTAAGTAAGTAAGTAAGTTTTTATTTATACTTTGCCTTCCCCGGCCAGAGCCAGGCTCAGGGCAGCTAACATCAGTAACACAATAAAAACATAATAGGGGAGGGGAAAAAACACCACAATTTAAAATGCAGCCTCATTTTAATAGTAGCCCATAGATCAAAACCATAAGGGGAGGGAAACATAAGGGTCAGTCTGAGTCCAAACCAAAGGCCAGGTGGAACAGCTCTGTCTTGCAGGCCCTGCAGAAAGATGTCATGTGACAGAGCGTTCCACCAAGTCGGGGCCAGTACTGAAAAGGCCCTGGCCCTAGCTGAGACCAATCTAACCAGCTTGCGACTTGGGGCCTCCAAAATGTTGTCATTTGTGGACCTTAAGGTCCTCCACGGGGCATACCAGGAGTGGAGGCCCCGTAGGTACGTGGGTCTTAGGCCGCATAGGGCTTTAAAGGTCAAAACCAGCAGGTTGCCAGTAACTTGGACAGAATGGAGGCGGGGGCACAAAATTTTGGTGACACACAGGGTGCTAATGAAATTTGAAACCCCAAGGTCTGCTACTGTACCCATAGGTAAGAGCCAGACTCATAATCTGCAGCAGCAGTGGCACAAAGGAGAAAGGGGTATCCTGTGCTGCCCCTTTCAACCTCTGATGTCTGGACTTTGCAAGACATCCTGTGTTCCCCCTGTCAACATAGGCAGAGCGGAGGAGACCAAAGGGAAGAAGATTGTTTTCACACCCCCGCCCTTCAGCCTGATCCAGCAAGGCTTTTCATACCTTAACGTTCTTATCGCTTGCGTCAAGATCTTTAGCGATATGTTCCTCATTTTCTTTTTATTGCATTGTATTATGTGGTTTGCATTTGTTTTGCCTGAATTTGAGGTCTTTCACATTTTCCTCCTTTGAAAAGTACTTAAATGTTCTTGCCTTTTTGCCTTTTATAGTTTCCTTGCCTTTCCTTGTTAACTACAGGGGCAGCCTCCTGAATGCCACCAGAGGTCATCGTCAAGTGTCTGTTGTCAGCTTCACAGAACAGCGTAGGGCTTTGAGACGGCTGGGAATAGTGCTTCACTGAAAGGGGCACCTTATTTGTGTTGAATCCAACCCAAATGGCATATCACGCACTTGAAGGATTGTGCCAAGATGATAATGTCATCACTCTTTCATCTGAGCATAATTTTACCTGTTGGAAGGGGTGTCAAGTGCTGAATGGCCTGTGGTCTCCTCAACTAAGGGCCAAATTAGATATGGTGAGCCTTTACTTGGTTGCTTTTTAAGTTATCAGCAGTAGCCATCGAATCCCAAGACAGCCCTCCTGCTGCCACAAGACAGCATCAGGTCAGATCTGGATTGTATCACTGCACTGGCTCCAGGCTGGCACAGCAAGTTTCGTGCCCCACCTGTTAAGTTGTGGGTGAACATATCAGACGACACAGCAATTCTTCAAACAGCTCTTGTTTATTCACAGGCCAGAACAGAACTGAACTGAAGGGTTCAGCCAGCCTGCTTATATAGAGCTCCACTACATCGCAACAGTAACCACTTTCTGTAACTATCCAATCACTGAACGTCACTTTCAATCCCTTATTTGCATATGTGGACCTGAGTGAAAACTATCTATAGTATCCCCCTGCTGGCCCAGGGTGAAAACTTCAGTACATAACACCACCAATCTTCTAAATCTGGCTGCTGTGCATGAAAAGCCATACTGGACACACACTCTCGCTCTGTCGAAATAAATAAAAAAATTAAAAAAATGTCCAATTAGAGACCAACTAGGTTTGTTCTGGGTATAAGCTTTCGTGTGCAAGCACACTTCTTTACGGGTGTGTGTGTGTGTGTGTGTGAGAGAGAGAGAGAGAGAGAGAGAGGATTCCTCCCTAACTCTTCAACTTGAACAGAACATTCATTCTGCTGAGTTGAACTAAACCACAACAAGAAGAGTTAATCAGGATGTGAATTTCCTTAATTCTATATTATACCACATGCCCTGCCAAATTATCTGGAATTTCCCTAGTATAACTGTGCGCTGAACCTCCCCAGCTGTGTGTAATCGCTGCACGTAACAGCTTGATATTAGAAGTCTCCCATAGGTTATTACTGTTCAGTTGTTTTGCACCAATGCTTTACAGGCTGCAAATAATAAAATAAACCCCCTGCTTTTCAGAGGTTGTGTTTGCCAGTTTATAGCCTTTGGGCTTTACAAACTAAATGGCTTCTCAAAATATCTGGCATAAAAATACATTCCTGTGTCATTGCTGTTCATACAGTTTTTGTGTTCTCCTTTCTTGCTGTACTTACCAGACTTTCTTCTCTTAGACTTGACTTTTTTCCTCTTTCAACAGAGAAGTTCCTCTCAAGTGATATCTTCAGGTCATCTTTGACCTTTTCAGGATTGGGGATGAATTTGATTCAGTTCACATTTAAAGGTGAATCTACCCCGTTTGCACTTTCCCCCAGGATATTAGAACTGAAACACGGCCATCCTTTGAAATTTACACTTCTCTGAATTTTGCAATGCGGTTCCCCAGCCAGGGAATGAGCACCCAGCCAAATAATGTGAAACTTGCATATGAACGTGCAAAATACTAGGGGGAAATATTTTGCAAAATTGTGTATACTGGGGAAAATTGCATGCAAACATGTGTATATTAAGAGATATCTGCTGATGAATTTTCACAAAGGACTTCCGTGCATTAACAGGCAAATAAGCAGAGGGCCTTCTCAGTAGTGGCACCTGCCCTGTGGAATGCCCTCCCATCAGATGTCAAGGAAATACACAACTCTGACTTTTAGATACATCTGAAGGCAGCCCTGTTTAGGAAAGTTTTTCATGTTTGATGTTTTATCGTGTTTAATATTTTGTTGGGAGCCGCCCAGAGTGGCTGGGGAAACCCAGCCAAATGGGCGGGGAATAAATAAATCATCATCAACAACACACACACACACACACACACACACACACTAACACCTGTGCTGATGATCAGCTGCCAGGCCACTCTCAAGATCTTGTGGTTAACATATAAACCCCTGAGCAACTCTGGACCAGGTTATCTGAAAGACAGACAGACCCTGTATAGACCTGTAAGATCACTGAAATCACCTGGAGAAATTCTACTCATGGCACTACACCCCACAGAATATTGTAACTGGCATTTTCTGCTATCGCCCCTGTGCTGTGGAATGCTGTTCCCTCTGCCTTACATGAAGCAGAAATGATTGGTTGCTTCAGATGGGTCCACACAACTCTGCCTAACATATGCATGTTTGCAAGCAATTTCCCCCCAACATAATGCATTTTTGTCTGCTCTTTTCATGAACATATGCATTTTAAACACTTCCCCTTAATACAGTGCTTTTCCCCCCTTAAAGAATGTTTAGGGGTACTCCCATTTTGACTAAAACCCCCCACCATTTTATAGTTCAAATAGGGAAAAATAAATACAGTGGTACCTCAGTTTACAAATACCTCGGGTTACAAACACCGCTAACTTGGAAGTAGTACCTCAGGTTAAGAACTTTACCTCAGGATGAGAACAGAAATCGTGCGGTGGTGTCACGGTCCGGGTTACAGGCAGTTGGAGTCCCAGCTTGGTATGTCGGGACTGGGGTAGAGGATGGGACGCAGAAATCAGCAGTCCAGGGGTCAGGAAGCCAAGAGTCCACAAATCAGGAAACCAGGAGTCAGGAAGTCAAAGGTCCAAGAGCCAGGAAGCCAAAGCACAGCTAGGTGAGTAGCATGTTGCTGTGGCAAAGAGCCAGTGGGAAATGCTGGTCTTATATACCCCCTCTGGCCCTTGCCACCAGGTGCTATGAGTCTTCTGTCAAGACTCACCTGTGCAGCCACGCCTTGCCCTTCCAGGCCAAACTCAGGAAGGCCCGAGTTCTGCGAGGCCCTACCAGTCACAGGGCCTGGATCCTGCAGGCACTCCTGACAGGTGGCGGCACGGCGGCAGCAGGAGGCCCCATTGGCTAAAGTGGTATCTCAGGTTAAGAACGGTTTCAGGTTAAGAACGGACCTCCAGAACAAATTACCGGTAAGTTCGTAACCAGAGGTACCACTATACAAAGATTCACAAAATGTTTAGGGGTATGCAAGCCCCAGTGTCCCCCCCAGAAAAAAAGCATTGCCTTAATATATGCATTTTTATTCGGAGAGCTGCATCACAAAATTCAGAGGAGCTGTGATTGGTTCACGTATTGCTATTGCTGAGACGTGTGAATGAGGTAGTTTCTCACTTAAACGCAAACAAAATCCAATTCCTTCCCCGTCCTTACGTAGGAGTAATCCCCAGTGAGTGCTGTGGGATTTACTTCTAAATAATCATGCATAGGCTTTTGCTGTTTATTTACTCCCCCACCCGGCCACACACTATAATATGTATTTTATTAAATATACTCAACTAGCATAATTTGATACCTCTAATTTTGTAATATACATGGCTTACAGTGATTTAATATCAAAGGGGGATAAGCTTATCTTTCCATGCCCCCCCCCCCATTCCCAGTATTCTGCAAGGCTATTTTACTA
This sequence comes from Podarcis tiliguerta, assembly GCF_965153285.1. NCBI lineage: Eukaryota > Metazoa > Chordata > Lepidosauria > Squamata > Lacertidae > Podarcis > Podarcis tiliguerta. The sequence continues at coordinate 20,795,624 of NC_139537.1, read as the reverse complement.
ATTAATCCCTCTCGCCCCTCAAGTATGGAAAGTGTACAGCATGTACAATTTTACCAGAAATGCTTTATTTATTTACTTAATTTCACCACACCACCACTTGAGACCACATTTGGAGATACAAAGATGTTTGTGGCTTCAGTGAGTTACAGCTTTTTATAGCTCCGTCAAGCCCTACACAGAATGCTTAAAGAACTCAAGTCTGATATATTCATTTCTATTTCTTCACAGGAAGGAGGAAAAAAAAGATACTTCAGATCCCCGAGCTCATATATTTAGTATTAAGAGGCCCACAGAGGCCTTGCCTGTTTGCCAGTAAAAACACATTTTTCTGGGCTTGCTGCAAATCAAGCTTTGATCGTGGTTGTTGACCTGCTGGTTTCTCAGGGAAGATTATACTTAGCATTTGGAAGTAACATAATGGCTGCATTCAGATGTAATTCTAAGCTATGGCTCAGGGCAGGGATGGGGAACTTGATCAAGCTTATGTCTCTCACAAGCCAGCTTTGACAGGTGGGTGTATCTGCCCAACTGACAATCACCCAATGATAATAATAATAATTAATTTATACCCCGCCCATCTGGCTGGGTTTCCCCAGCCACTCTGGGCGGCTCCCAACAGAATTAAAAGCACAACAAAACATCAAACATTAAAAACTTCCCTAAACAGGGCTGCCTTCAGGTGTCTTCTAAAAGTTGGATAGTTGTTTATTTCCCTGACATCTGATGGGAGGGCGTTCCACAGGGCGGGCGCCACTACCGAGAAGGCCCTCTGCCTGGTTCCTTGTAACCTCACTTCTGGCAGTGAGGGAACTGCCAGAAGGCCCTCGGAGCTGGACCTCAGTGTCCAGGCTGAATGATGGGTGTGGAGATGCTCCTTCAGGTATACTGGTCTGATGCCGTTTAGGTATATAATGATATAATGATGACATCAGATGAACCATTTTTGCCTGTGCAGTTTGACATCAAATCATGCAGGCAATGGTGTAGCTCATGGTTAAATTATCTTCTCACCAACCTAGGTTTATTTTTGACTACAGCTTGTTTGGGTAGTTCTGGTAAATCTGTTTTGTCCTATTGTGTGGTGTGAGCCAAGCCTTAGACATCAAGCCAAGGCGTGCTGGTTCTCTCTTCCTTTACACATTGACAAAAGTTCTCCTCTGGTTTCTGTACTTATTTTCTCCCCAGCAGCCTGTGCATGATACTGAAAAATGAGGAGAAATTGAGTATCGGGACTGTCAGACATTTTAAAAATTCTGTGTTATTTTCACTGGGCGATTCCCATTGTGGGCCCCTGTATTAGGCCCAGCTGTTATAAGAAGATTCTTATTTATTGAATTTTTATACCGCCCTTATATACTGTAAATCTCGGGGTGGTTCTCAACATAAAATTGCAATATTAAAAAACAAAACAAAATACATAAAAAATAAGAACGTAAACAACCAATAACGCCCCCCCAACACATGTTATTATTGCGGAAGGGTTATTTAAAAATGCTTATTTGGTTAGTATTATGCTTCTGAGCCAGCTTCCATACTGAATTTCTCCAATTCTTAATCCTAAGGACAGTAAGAGAAGAATGCAGCAGACCACATTTTCAGTGAATTAATTAATGGGCCATTTGCGTGAGTAGGATCTGTGATTTATTCTGAGTACTGGGTAACTAATGCAGAACTCTAAGGGATGAGGAAACACTGTGGCAAGTATAATTTTAGAATGTGCTTTTTTAGCTAGGTTACACTGCATACGTCATCCCTATGTGGCAAACTCTGTTAAGTAAGAGGCGTGTTACTCTCTATGTCAGGATAAAAATGGTTTGACAATTTGTGTCCCCCCCCCCCCCGCCACCTCGGTTCTGCAGAGACCTTATGAATGATATTAGAGGCAAGATTTAGTTTTGTTTCTATGGAAACCTCTGTGTGTGTGTGTAAAATAAACCCTTCTTAACGGGAGAAATTGTGACACAGTAGCACTTTGGAAGCGAGGCGCTTGCAAAATGCATCATTGATAAATTTTCCACTGATTTCCAATGTGTAGCAGAGAAGCTTTATGCAGAGAATGCAAGGAGATAATTAGTCTCCACCATGACCTCAATGCTGAGAAATTGCAGCTCAGGCACCTTATGACTAGAGAAGTACATGGCTACTGGAGGTGGGTGGAAGGTGTCCTGGGGGCTCTGATGACTGAAGTACAGCTGGATGACCGTTTTGACTGCATCTAAGGAATGTAGCCCCTTAGTGAAATCTATTGTCTTGAAATAAGAAGGGTTCATTCCAACCTGCAATCAAGCCTAGTGCCTTCAATGGATCTCACACGATGAAATACAAGTTGCTTATTTCCCAGCACCCCAGGAGGCGGGGAAAGTGTTAAAAGGCTTCATGAGAGCTGCAGTGGTGCAGACACAACCCTGGGTTCACAGAAAAGATACCTGAGTGACCTGGTAAACAGGGCCGTCTTTACCTGGGGGTGCAAGGGGTGTGGGGCACCCGGGTGTTGAATTCTGGGGGGCACCCGGCGCCCGCTGCTGAAGCCGCCTAGGCTCTTAACTATCTACCTGCTATGAAATAAGAAATAATACATATATACCTAGGTATTACCAAAATGTATACCTACTGTTTCACTAAAGGACTTGACTTTGTGCACTCATTTACCAAAGAAGAAGAAGAAGAAGAGTTTGGATTTGATATCCCGCCTTTCACTCCCCTTCAGGAGTCTCAAAGCGGCTAACATTCTCCTTTCCCTTCCTCCCCCACAACAAACACTCTGTGAAGTGAGTGGGGCTGAGAGACTTCAGAGAAGTGTGACTGGCCCAAGGTCACCCAGCAGCTGCATGTGGAGGAGTGGAGACGCGAACCCGGTTCCCCAGATTACAAGACTACCGCTCTTAACCACTACACCACACTGGCTCTCATTCACAATGGCCCCGTGCAAGCGAGATTAACTCTTACATTGAAATATTATGTTACGTACTGTATTGATCTGCCATCCGGCAGCGGGGTCAGTGGCACCTTTGACACGACTGGTGTTTCTCCAAAGTAGGTGCATAAGCCATACTTATAAGTTTAAGTGTGGTGGTGTTGTGTACTTAAGTATAAGTATATTGTAAATAAATGAGCAAATAAAAACGTTTCTTTCTTTTTCCTTCCTTCTTTTGTATACAAGAGATAAGGCGTAAGCGTGGTGTCTGACATAAGCATAATAAAAGTTAATTTGGGGGCTAAACTAAATTAGGGGGCGCTGGGTGGATCTTTGCACCCCGGCGGTGCATATGCTAAAGACAGCCCTGCTGGTAAATTCTGAGGGTCCCATTACTTTACAAACTCTGACATATAAATCAGACTGAAGTCTCTGGACAGGAAACAATACATGACTGAAGCAGTGTGAATAATTTGAGATCGATTCATTATTTACCACACAAGCAGAAGGGTTGGCTTGCTGTTCAGCTAATAAATGCAAGGTGATATTTATTTGTGGGCAAAGAGGATGTTCCTGCCTTCACAAACTGACATTGCCAGTTTTGTGGTTTAAATGGGGACGGTGCCTTCCTCTCGGTGTGTCAGTACCATAAAATATTTGAGACCCATTAACGTTGATTTATTCCCACCGCGGCTGGCTGTTCCTTAGCATATGCAAATGGCATGGCATCATTCATCTCCCATAGGAGTCAGCTCTGCTGTCTAATTACGCTACCTGCCAAAATGTTTTCCAAACACACTTAACCTCCTCCCCCCCCCCCCGCAACCAACTTTTACATCAAGATTTTTCTCCTCCTTTTGAGACCATGAATATTCCTCCTAGCTACTAAGCCTATGAATAATTCCTTTTCTTCTCTGCATGTTGTTGTTACCTGCCAGGTATTCACAGATCATAATTATGCGCTCTCAAGCCTCCGCTGCTTAAATATTGCCCACTCAGTCTCTGCCTTTAAAATAGCGTGCTCTTTATTTTCCCACTAATTTAAGCAAAAGCTAAGGGGATGGTGCTCTCCCCAGCGCCATTATGGAGACTATGTTTGTGGAGCACTTTGATCAATGCTAAGGGTGAGATTGCCTGTTGTCTTTGTCCATGGAGTTTTCTTGGCAGGGATACTGGAGTGGCTTGCTGGTTCCTGCTCCAGGTGGATCACGTTTGCTCAAAACTCTTCACTATGAATTGTCCATCTTGGGTGGCCCTGCACGGCATAGCTCATAGCTTCTCTGAGTTATTCAAGCCCCTTCGCCATGGCAAGGCAGTGCTTCATGAAGGGGAGTGAGAGATTTTACCTTCTTGGGCTCCATGATCACTCCAGATGGTGACAGCAATCACGAAACTAAAAGACGCCTGCTTTTTGGGAGAAAAGCAATGACAAACCTAGACAGCATCTTAAAAAGCAGCGACATCACCTTGCCAACAAAGGCCCGTATAGTTAAAGCTATGGTTTTCCCAGTAGTGATGTATGGAAGTGAGAGCTGGACCATAAAGAAGGCTGATCGCTGAAGAATTTATGCTTTTGAATTATGGTGCTGGAGGAGACACTTGAGAGTCCCATGGACTGCAAGAAGATCAAACCTATCCATTCTTAAGGAAATCAGCCCTGAGTGCTCACTGGAAGGACAGATCCTGAAGCTGAGGCTCCAATACTTTGGCCACCTCATGAGAAGAGAAGACACCCTGGAAAAGACCCTGATGTTGGGAAAGATGGAGGGCACAAGGAGAAGGGGACGGCAGAGGATGAGATGGTTGGACAGTGTTCTCGAAGCTACCAGCATGAGTTTGACCATACTGCGGGAGGCCATGGAAGACAGGAGTGCCTGGCGCGCTCTGGTCCATGGGGTCACAAAGAGTCAGACACAGCTAAACAACAACAACAAGGGTGAGATTCACCTAATGATCATTGTCAGTGAAAGCCCTGCAAAAGGACTTTGGCTTGGCTTTTCGCTCTCTGCTCCTCTCACCACCACCACTCTAAAATTGGCAGGGGTGTATGTGGCAGAAGGACCCTCAAGAATAGCCTGCAGGGAGAGGAGAGGAGAGATCATTCTGGTAAACTGAAATGCTTGCAGTGACAGGACGTTTGTCATAGTGCAGTGTGGAATTCCACCCTAAGTATTTTTAAAATTAATTCCCCCATAGGAACCAGGAAAGGGCCGGGCAGTGGCCGGCCAATCCAAGAGCAGTAGAACTAGAAAATAGTCAAGACTGAAGAGCAATCAGGACCAGAGGAGAAGCAAAGATGCAGGATCAAGCCAAGAGTCAGGATCAAAGACTAAACAAGGATGTGAAGCAATGCCAGAGCTCAGAAGACATTGTTGCTTAAAGCCATAGCTTGGGCATAGTAACTGAAAGTGGAGAGACTTTATGAATACAACTCTCCATTTTCATAAGCAATTTCTGAGGCTTGCCTCCTTTGTTTCTGTAGTTTGTAAGTTTGGTTGCTTCCTCTCACTATGTTCTAAGTCCAGTGCTTTTTTTCTGAGGGGGACGCAGAGGTACGCATACCTTTAAACATTTTGTGAATCAAACAGGAGAAGAAACTAAAATGTTTAAAATTTATAGTTTCTTCTCTAGCATGACGAATCATCAGTTCCATTGCTATTCCCGATGGGGGCCTCATTTCCTGTCACGGTGTTTCCTTCATTTCAGACGGAAGTAAGCATTTAATGTGGAAGTTACTATGAGCTGTCAGCTGTGAAATATGAGGTAATGCATGTTCTCTGTACTTTTGTCCATTTACTGTATTTATTTCCCCCGATTTGAACTATAAAATGGGGATTTTTCTTGAGTCAAAATGAAACTACACCTGAACAATTTTTAAGGAAAAAAGTACTGTCTCTGTCTCTCCTCAAAAAGCTTCTCTCATTAAAAGCCTTTGGCAGGTCCTCCAGAAAGAAGCTTGTCACAATGCAGTATATGTCACCATTACTTTAGCAACCTTGACCAACAGAAGTCAGCTCAGCTTTTAAGGTCCTTTACAGTGTATATTACATGTGCATTTTCAGAGGTCTACAAATATCGTATTCTTGTAAAAGCAAGAATAAAAACAACCTAAAGTGCTCACCAGCAGTATGTACAAAAGAGCAAACCCAATATTGCTTCTGCCCAAGCCTAGCCATCCCACACTAACCTTTGGTAAAGGCCTTGGCTACTGCCGGGCAATGAGTTTTGCTCAGAGGTGCCACCTTTTCAACTAATCAAGGAAGCTTTTGAGTAGGTGCCTTTCATGCAAGGAACAAAACCAGGTAGCTTGGTGGTTTGGGCTCTCCAGGTTGACATACGCCTTCCAACTGACCAAGGACAGTGGCAGACTTGGGTACTATGGCTCCCTGTGGAAGCCCAAAATTTGGCACCCTCTCCCAGCCCTTGCACTGCCTTTCCAGGGGTGGGTAAGGAGGAGACTAAGATGATCATATCAAGCCCACCAGATGTTTTGGACTTCAACTCTCATCATCCATGGCAGTTCATAGAATCATAGAATAACAGAGTTGGAAGGAACTGGAGGGTCTCTAGTCCCACCTCCTGCAATGCAAGGATCTCAAATAAAGTAGACCATGCTGGCTGGGGCTTATGGGAAAGGTCCAAAACATCTTTTTATTATTAAAACATTTATAATTTAAAACATTTTATAACGTTTTAAACTGAACCTGTTTCCAGAATGTCTTAACTGTTTTATAGTGCTTTTCTTTTTAAAATGTGGATTTGCTTGCCTCCCTGGGTTCCTCTGGGAGGAAGGACAAGATATAAATTCAATAATTAAATAATGACAGGTTGAGAAAGGCAGTGACTCTCTAGGGTTTCAGACAGGGCTCTTTTCCTTGAGGTGCCTGGGACTGGATCTGGGACCTTCTTCACGCCAGGCATGTGCTCTGTCACTGAGCTGCAGTACTTGTTTACCTTTATTTTCAGTTTAGATAGGGCATCATGGCTGCTTGGGTGCAGAAGAAGCCGAATATAAACTAAGCACAACAACAACAAAGGAGCCAGCAGACGTGTCCCATGAGGACCCAACCTCATTTAAACTTCTGGGCTCCCATGAAAGCTGTGGAGACTACCGCTATGATCTGAAGCATGTTTTCTTGGGAATAATTCCCACCAAACTAATAGGACCCACTTCTGAGTCAGTGTGTTCAGGATCTGTGAAAAGCCAAGATTACAAGCACGAGCTGAGGACTGAGTGGTCCAAAAACACAAAAGAAGCCAATAAAGCACAAGTAAATTAAAGAAGCAATTATGTAAATGCCAATGCAATCGCATCCCGGACCAGATGGAATCGTTGCTGAGTTTTATAAGAAAACATTAGTCGTCGTTGCAGGTAAATTAACTTCTCTTTTTAATGAGTCTGAGAGAGCAAGGAGACACAGAGAACAACAAAGGAGGCGGATATGATAATACAAGAGAAAGTGAATCCCTGATGAAAAGGGCTGGAGCTCAGGGACAGAGCACAAGTTCTGTGCAGAAGGTCACAGGCTCACTTTGCATCTCCAGGTGGGGCTGGAGAAAAATTCCACCTGAAAGCTTGGAAGGCTGCTGCCAGCCAGGAGAGCAGACAACATGGAGCTTGCTGGACCAATGGCCCCAAAATGGTACAGTGGTACCTCGGGTTACAGGTACTTCAGGTTACAGATGCTTCAGGTTACAAACTCCACTAACCCAGAAATAGTACCTCAGGTTAAGAACTTTGCTTCAGGATCAGAACAGAAATCATGCTCCGGCGGTATGGCAGCAGCGGGAGGCCCCATTAGCTAAAGTGGTACCTCAGGTTAAGAACAGTTTCAGGTTAAGAACGGACCTCTGGAATGAATTAAGTTCTTAACCTGAGGTACCACTGTATAAGCAAAATGCTGGTACCCTGTCTACAACTTCATTAACATCCTTCTACAACTTCACTAGCATCTCTCAGTATTGTGAACAACATCAAACTTACCCTTTGTTGGTATCTTTATGAACTTACCTAAAAAGCTAAAGAAAAAGGAAGGCTGAGTTAAGCATTTGAAAAACCTATCAAAACCAGACATTATAAGTTCATCTTAAGTTGGGTAGGTCATAAGTCTCTGTGGCTTTACACAAGGTTTTGTATTTTTCTCCAAAGATTGATAAAGAATGTATAATTATTTTGGTAATTATTGTATGTATATTAGTCACCAACGTGTTGCATGAGTCGTACTGCAGTACTCCTATCAGCAGCACAGGTTGCATTTTTCTAGCAAAAATGGTATAAGGCAAATGCTTGTTATTTGTAGATTATAATATATGTTATTTTGTTGTTGTTGTACTACCCTTTCCAAGTGGTTCTCCCCTCTTTGTACTCATGTAGCTTGCTCATGAGCACAGTATTTTTCTTTCACAAAGAGCCAGTGTGTGGGATACAGCACAAAAGCAAGGAGCTTTGGCCCTTTGTACACACCCCTGTAGTCCCAGTCCAGATTAGCCCCCAGCCCTACCATTTGCATAGGCGGGGGACGACTCTCATGGGAATGAATGGGAGGTTCCTCAGCATCCAGACTGAGGGCAACACACTGGCTCTTAAGATGTTTTATGGAAATAGACAGATAAATTCACATTAGCACGGATTAGCATTTCGGACAGTGGCTGGATTAAGAATGTATCCATGATAGGATTTCCAACTTATTTCTTTTTCAAGGCAAGGGGAAAATAAAGTTTTGGATTTGGTGAGGCAGCTTGTTTTGGTTTAGATTTTCATGGGTTGTTGGAGGTGATTAATACCCAGAGAGCATCCCCTTTCTGCCTGACCTTCAAGGTCAATAACTTCCTGCCAAAAACCTACTTATCCAAAGTGTCATGGAGTAATCAATATTGAATAGTTTTCTTTCCACAGTTACATTAGGGCTGTTCAGAAAGGTTTCCCTTAGAATCCCTGGAACCCAGTGGAGGAACATGTTTGCAGCATCCTATCCTCACCCAGTAACTATGGATTGTGGGTTAGGATTGCTCCATAAGTGGCTGTGTGGAGTGATTTGAAAAGTGCTTCCAGGATGCCTTTAAATGTCATAAAGCAAGGGGAGCCAATGTGATGCACAGGCTGTTCTGTGAAGGTACCATGTTCAATTCCTGGCATCTCCAAGTAGGGTCGAGAATGCCCCTGTTGGCGATACTGAACTAGATGGGCCACTGGTCGGACTCAGCAGAAGACAGCTTTCTATGTAACACAGTATTGATGTGTGCTATCCCGTGCAATCACAACTGCTGGTTAAGTCTGGATAGAATTAAACAGAGGCTAATGTGCTACCTTAGGGACGCGGGTGGCGCAGGGACGCAGGTGGTGCTGTGGGTTAAACCACAGAGCCTAGGACTTGCCAATCAGAAGGTCGGCGGTTCGAATCCCTGCGACGGGGTGAGCTCCCGTTGCTCGGTCTCAGCTCCTGCCAACCTAGCAGTTCGAAAGCACGAAGTGCAAGTAGATAAATAGGTATCTATTTATCTCTGGTGGGAAGGTAAACGGCGTTTTCGTGCACTGCTTTGGTTTGCCAGAAGTGGCTTAGTCATGCTGGCCACATGACCCAGAAGCTGTACGCCAGCTCCCTTGGCCAATAAAGTGAGATGAGCGCTGCAACCCCAGAGTCGGTCATGACTGGACCTAATGGTCAGGCGTCCCTTTAACTTTACCTTTAAGGTGCTACTGCCTTGCAATGCTTCCTCCCCCTTTTACTATTAAAATGTAAGTCACTATTGGCTTACATTGATATTGAACTGTAAATGCATGTATACTAGGTCTAGATGGTTTTAAGAAGTTGCTGGTTAGATGCTGGACTGTTTTCTGTGCAACTGGAGGTGATCCATAATTTAAATGGACTTTGAAGCAACAAGTGACTGGGGGCTCAGATGCTTTCTGAAAACAGGCAACACTCAATTCGACAAGGTGCCAAGTGCTCTCAAAGTCCCATGGATTTTAGTATTATTATTTTTGGCTCATTGTTTCATGAGCAGCACCTGCTGCAACTGTCCACTCTACTAATTTGAAGCAGCTGCAGTATAAAAGGGCTTTGAGGGGGGTGATAGAGAGAAGCACTTGTGGGATGTAAAATACAGGAGCAGTCAATGACAACATTCCTAGAGTTAGAACATGGGGAGGGATGTCTGTCCAGCAAGCAGGTAAACTTCCTGGGGACGGACTTCCTCCGCATGTGACCAGAGGTGGGTGTGGCCTCACCTGTGCAGGTAAATGTAAAAGCACAGGGCAGGCAACCATCTCTCTCTCTCTGCCATCTTCCTTCGATGAGGAAACATCTAAGGATGCTCTCTTGGCTCTCAGCCAAGAGAGGACTAAGGGACTATCTTCCATAAGATAGATTCTGAGTGTATTTTACCTTTTTAAGTCTGTGTGCCTTCTGGGATCACATTGTGAACAGAACGTGAGTAAACTCTTTTATACTTTTATGAAGACTGTGTTGTGTCTTGTATTTTAAGAGGGAACAAAAGGGGTAATTACCAGAGTAATTATTATAGAGGTTCTAGCGAACCTGTGCACACGTTACCGTTGCGTACTTAAAGGGGAATGTCTATAAACTCTGCTGATATTTTGGGAACTTGTTAGCACAAGTTGGATAAGGATATAATTAGTCAATATATCCTCTCCTGCACCCCAGAACATTCCCACAAAGGGTTACGGGCCCAGTATTGCATATTTTTGCGTATTTTTGAAGGATTGCATTGGATTGTGATTTTGAGTTGAGTAGTATTTTTCTGAGTTAACTTCCTGGTAAGCACATGGTCCTTTGTTCCATTGTGCAGTGGGGATTAAGCACCCCCCCCCCTTCCCTCAGAGTTCACAGTGACCCAAGGCAGTGAAGAATTGTTTTGCATTTTGAGATTTTTGAGATTTTGATTTTAAAATTTTGAGAAATTTTGAAGAATTTTCAAATTTTGGATTTTAAGATGGCTAGAGCAGCTTTTGATAGTGATGCAAAGCTAGGAATGCCTGTGCTGAATGAACACAATTTCATACACTGGAAGCAGCGCTTGGTAGCATGTTTAGATTATAAGCATATTTTGGAAGCTTTAAACCCTCAACCTACGGGATCGTCTGAGGAAGCTTTAGCCAAGATAAGTGCTTGGAAACGCATGAACAGCGAAGCTAGACACATAATTTTGAGTGGACTTCGTGATGAGCAGCTATCATTAATAAATAGCACAGATAATGCATCTCAGATCTTAAGAGATATTGAGCGCGTGTATGGAGAATCTAGCATAAACTGCTTCAGAAACTTGGTGTGTAAATTAACCAGATTGAGGATGAATTCAAAAGAGGAATTCACAGAGCACATCAACAAGTTTACTGAGATTATTCAAAGAATTGATCTCACTCCCAAAGCTTTTGATGAAGATACAAAGATAGCATTTTTGTTATCATCGCTTGGACCACACTTTAGCGCATTTGTAAGTTTGATGGATCATAGACAAGGTCTGACTTTTAAAGACTTGATTGGTTATTTAAAAGAAGAATGCAGAGATAGAGCTGAATCTCCAGTGAGAAATGATAGAAGGAAGGACAGCAGTTATGCATCTAGGCAATTTACAAAGTCCAAAGAGATGCCTAAGAAGGTGATTTGTTTCAATTGTAACAAAGAAGGACACATTGCAAAGAATTGCAGGGCTCCTAAAGCAAAGAAACCCCACCCCTTTCAGCCAAAAGGGGAAAAGAAGGGGAAATGTGAATGCACATGGTTACTGCAAGAAAGGAATTTAGCTGTCCAGAATCGTGAAAATAAACGTAATAAATGGATTTTAGATTCAGGTGCCAGTTCGCACTTTTCATATAAAAAGGACTATTTTAATGAGATTAATGAGATAAATGATGAAGAAGGATCTGAAATTGAGATTGCAGATGGCAACATTGTTAAAGCAAAAGGTGCAGGTTCCATGAGTCTGAAATGCAATATAAACAATGAATGCATTGAGAACACAATCTCTAGAGTTTTGTATGTTCCAGAGCTGAGCTGCAATTTAATCAGCGTGTCCACATTGGACAAGAAAGGTTTCCAGGTCACATTTGGAAATGGAGAATGCAAAGTGACTAGAAATGGCAAAGTGTTTGCTCAAGCAAAGCTAATAAATGGTGTATATGAGCTTGATCTTTCAGAGAGCCAGTCTGCAAAGGTGGCACATTCCAGCCAGAAGGATGAAGCAGATCTGGACCTATGGCACAGAAGGCTTGGACATAGAGACACCAACGTCATTCTGGATCTACAGAAAAGAGATCTTGTAAGAGGTTTGCAGGTAAAGCAGAGCAACAAAGCTCCAGCAAAGTGCATAAGCTGTATTACTGAGAAGGCTGTAAAACCTTCATTTCCACGTTATGCAGAACAAAGAAGCAACAAAGTGCTTGACATAGTGCACACTGACATATGTGGACCTATGAATGTTCCCTCACTGGGAAAGAATAGATATATTTTAATATTTCTGGATGACTTTTCAAGATTTTGTGTTGTATATTTCCTCAAAGAGAAGAGTGAGACAGTGGACAAGCTCCAGGAATACATTGCCATGGTCAAGAACAAATTCCAGAGAGCTCCAGCTGTGTTAATGAGCGACAATGGAGGTGAGTACTGCTCAAATGAAATGCAGGCTCTCCTGGCCAAGGAAGGAATTGCACACGTAACCACAATTCCTTACACACCACAGCAGAATGCCATAGCTGAGAGAAAGTTTAGGTCCATTATGGATATGACAAGGTGCATGCTAAAGGATGCACGTTTGCCACAGAAGCTGTGGGCCGAAGGAGTATACACGTCGGTCTATTTGCAGAATAGACTGCCAACAAAAGGAGCAGAGCGCACACCATTTGAACTTTGGCATGGGAAAGCTCCCAATCTGTCGCACATACGTGTGTTTGGAAGTCCGTGTTACTTCCATGTGCCCAAGGAACACAGACACAAGCTTGACTCCAGGGCAAAAGCAGGTATCCTTGTGGGATACGCCTCTGGAGGCAAAGGATACAGAATTATGGACTTACAAACTGGTAAGACAAATGCATACCATGCGGTTTATGTTGATGAATATGGAAAAGTAGACACTAAGAACACTGTTGTGGATTCTTCAGATGAGTCAGAAAGGACTCAAGAGTTCGTATATTTCCCTTTTGAGACCCCACAAAGTACTAATCTGCCTTCGAGTGTTACAGCGCCCCCTACAGGCGACGCACCAGAAGACACAGAGGAGCATAACCCTGGCGGCACCAGAGACGAAGATGAGGACTCAGATGGGGACATGCCTGCGTTGGAGGAGGATGAGGAAGCTGATGCGGTCGCAGAACCAGAGGTCAGACGCTCGTCCAGAACCAACAAAGGTGTCCCACCATTACGGCTGTCCTACTTTGCAGGGTCGGCGTTTCCCCAGGAACCTTCCACTTGGGAAGAGATACAGGAGATGCCAGCTGCAGAAGCCAGTCTCTGGAGGAAGGCCGCGCAGGAAGAGATGGATGCACTGCATCAGAACAAGACCTGGACACTCACTGAGCTGCCTCCCGGTAAGAAGGCCATTGGCAGTAAATGGGTTTTCAAGGTTAAGAAGGGGTCAGAAGGAGAAGTGCAGCGCTACAAAGCTAGACTTGTAGCACAGGGATTTTCACAGCGTTTTGGTGAAGACTATGATGAAGTTTTTGCACCAACTGTGAGGTACAGCAGCGTAAGAATGCTTTTAAGCATTGCAGCCTCCAAGAAAATGAGAGTGAAACACATAGACATTGCTACAGCTTTTCTACATGGGCAGATTTCTGAGGAAATTTACATGAAACAGCCCAAAGGTTTTGTGAAACCACATGAGGCACATTTAGTGTGCAAACTCCAGAAAGGACTTTATGGACTTAAGCAGGCTGCTAGAGCCTGGAACCAGAAGTTGCATAAAATGCTGACGCAACTTGGGTACAAGCAAGGCGACGCTGACAAGTGCTTGTACAGTAAGTCAAATAATGGACAATTCTCATACATCTTAGCTTTTGTTGATGACCTGATTATTGCCACAGCAAGTGAGAAAGACTATACACAGATAGTAAAGCACCTTAGCAAAGAGGTGGAGGTCAAGGAGCTAGGAGATGTCCAGTACTACCTCGGGATCCAGGTGGAAAGAGAAGAGGACGGCTCATTTCTTCTCAGCCAAAGACAGAAGATCCATGAGCTGATTGAGCACATGCAGATGCAAGACGCACATCCAGTTGCTACACCGATGGCTACTGACTTCCTGAAGAATCAGCAGGATTCAAAGCAGTTGCCAGACAACAATGACTACAGGTCGGCGATTGGTAAACTTTTGTATTTAGTTACCACATGTAGACCTGACTTAGCTAATGCTGTGGGGATTCTTAGCAGAAAGGTGAATTCTCCCACTGAGCATGATTGGGCAGGTGTAAAGAGGGTGGTGCGATATTTGAAGGGTACCATGAATTGTAAATTAAGGTTACCAGCCGTCAGAGACCCTAAGTTGGTTGGGTATACTGATGCGGATTGGGCTGGGGATAATGCTGATTATAAATCAACAAGTGGTCATGTTTTTATGTTTGGTGATGGACCTGTTGCATGGGGCAGTTATAAACAGAGCTGTGTAGCATTATCTTCCACAGAATCAGAATACGTTGCAGCAACAGAAGCCTGCAGAGAGATCGCCTGGCTTGATCAACTCATAAAGGACTTTGGGTTGGTGAGGAAAGGGCCTGTCAGCTTGCTGGAGGACAATCAAAGTTGCCTGAAGCTGACGCAGAGTGAGAAGTTCCTGGCCAGAACAAAACACATTGGGGTTAAATACCACTACATACGCCAGATGATCCAGGATGGACTAGTTGAACTATCCTACTGCAGCACCCAAGAGATGACTGCTGACATCCTGACGAAACCCCTACCAAGAGAGAGTTTCCAGAATCTACGTGTCAAGCTGGGACTCTGGGTGGTTGAATAAAGTTGTTTGTTTTGTGTATGTTGTATTGCCTGAGAAGGGGTATGTGGGATGTAAAATACAGGAGCAGTCAATGACAACATTCCTAGAGTTAGAACATGGGGAGGGATGTCTGTCCAGCAAGCAGGTAAACTTCCTGGGGACGGACTTCCTCCGCATGTGACCAGAGGTGGGTGTGGCCTCACCTGTGCAGGTAAATGTAAAAGCACAGGGCAGGCAACCATCTCTCTCTCTCTGCCATCTTCCTTCGATGAGGAAACATCTAAGGATGCTCTCTTGGCTCTCAGCCAAGAGAGGACTAAGGGACTATCTTCCATAAGATAGATTCTGAGTGTATTTTACCTTTTTAAGTCTGTGTGCCTTCTGGGATCACATTGTGAACAGAACGTGAGTAAACTCTTTTATACTTTTATGAAGACTGTGTTGTGTCTTGTATTTTAAGAGGGAACAAAAGGGGTAATTACCAGAGTAATTATTATAGAGGTTCTAGCGAACCTGTGCACACGTTACCGTTGCGTACTTAAAGGGGAATGTCTATAAACTCTGCTGATATTTTGGGAACTTGTTAGCACAAGTTGGATAAGGATATAATTAGTCAATATATCCTCTCCTGCACCCCAGAACATTCCCACAGCACTTACTGAAGCAAAGGGCGAAAATAGATATAAGAGGTGTGAGCTGCTGCTGATACACATCTCTTTGATTCCCCAATTCCTTGTGATGTGATATTAAATCTGTCATCTATCTATCTATCTATCTATCTAATCTATCATCTATCTATATCTGTATCTATCTACCTATCTATTATCTATCTATCATCTATCTATCTATCATCTATCATCTATCTATCTATCTATCATCTATCATCTATCTATCTATCTATCTATCTATCTATCTATCTATCTATCATCTATCTATCTATCTATCATCTATCTAATCTATCATCTATCTATCTATCTATCTATCATCTATCTATCATCTATCTATCTATCTATCATCTATCTATCTATATCTATCTATCATCTATCTATCATCTATCTATCTATCATCTATCTATCTATCATCTATCTATCATCTATCTATCTATCATCTATCTATCTATCTATCTATCTATATCTATCTATCTATCTATCTATCTATCTATCTATCTATCTATATCTATCTATCTATCATCTATCTATCTATCTCTATCTATCATCTATCTAATCTATCTATCTATCTATCTATCTATCATCTATCTATCATCTATCTATCATCTATCTATATCTATCTATCATCTATCTATCATCTATCTATCTATCTATCTATCTATCTATCTATCTATCTATTTTTCTATCTATCTATCTATCTATCTATCTATCTCTATCTATCTATCTATCTATCTATCATCTATCTATGTAATCTATCTAATTTCCTTCTTTCCATAT
Source organism: Podarcis tiliguerta (assembly GCF_965153285.1). Taxonomy (NCBI): domain Eukaryota; kingdom Metazoa; phylum Chordata; class Lepidosauria; order Squamata; family Lacertidae; genus Podarcis; species Podarcis tiliguerta. The sequence continues at coordinate 20,779,322 of NC_139537.1, read as the reverse complement.
GCTGCTCAAGGTGGCCAATAGTACAAAATTATGTAATAAAACTATAATATAAAAATAATCATATCTAGATGTTTGATGTAACAGACTGATTAGAAAATGGAAAATAGACTGACTGGATATTGAATTGCTTTTAAAATGTTGCATGAATGAATCAGCACTACTAAGAGAGATCCTCTGACATCTGTACTGGTGCAAATCAATAACATTATCATTATCCCGGATGAAGAATATGGATGGGTGTCAGTCTGGGTTTCCCTCAGTTGCTTGTTTTTCATATCTTTAGCTCAGGTCTGAATTTTCCCAACATCATATGATGATTTATTTATTTTAAAGGTGCTTGTGAGAATTTGCCAGCATTTTTATGTGAATGTCTCCTAATAAATGCATGTTTGTATTCAAGTTTTGCCAAAGTAACACCATTTTGTATGTCATTAGCACTAATATGTGCATTTTAATACATATTCTACCCCAGTATGCACATTGAAAAATTCAGAGAAGTGCAAATTTCAATGGATGGCTGTGTTTCGGTTCTCATATTGTTCAGGAAAGTGCGAATTAGGTAGATTCATCTTTAAAGGTGAACTGAATTGAATTTATCCCCCATCACTAATGAAGCAGTGAGCAATTCATTTATCATTTTCAATAATGGCACAGATTAAAAAGGGATTGCAAACATCCTAGAGTAGGTGCAGAAAACCTCTGTCCCTCCAGATGTTGTTCCCATCAGCCCCAATAAGCATTGCCAATTGCCAGCAGTGATGGGAGTTGTAGTCCAACAATATATGGAAGGCCACACCTCCTAGATGATGACGATAAATGCTCAGAACATTCACCACAACAATATTCAAGAGCTTGTGACAAAATGAAATTCATCAGGCTGGGCAAATGCAGGAGCAAAGAAGTGAAGAACATGAGAGACAGAAAAAAAGCCAAGGCAGGCAGATGTACCTTCAAGGACATTTTAGGGGTTTGATAGATTATCAAATGCGTTCCTCTGGAAACATGACCTGAAGTTCTCTGTAAGGATCAGGGGATTGATCCACCTAGAATACCACATGGCATACAGTTTAGATAATGTGGATGCAGTTCATTGATCATTATATTTTACCACCATTCTCGTCATGTTGTTTTCGCTCAAGTCCCCTTGCTAGAGTACGTTGCAGATTGTGTGTTTCTATAATGCAGTTCTGTATCTGAAATGTCTCAGTAAACTCAGTGGGGAAATCCAAGCTTTCAAATATGTCTCTGGTCTACATTAAATGGGGATTTATTTACTGGGGGTGGGGAATGCAGCAGCAGCAAACTCAGGTTAGGGAAATTGTGGATCTGAGCCAGTCAGCGAGTCCTTAATTCATCCCATTTGTACAGAGGCTTTTGTGATATGGCCATTAATGGCATGATCTCCTCTGGGCTTTGTCCGCAGGATTTCAGAGCCTTCTTTGGTGCAGAGGATGGTTAGCGCTGAGGGAATGCGCTGGCAGCATAACGTTCAAGCTGGTTGTCCATGATAACCAAATAAAAGGAGAATTATTAATTAAATGCTTTACTTTCAAAAGAGGATTTAGTACGAAAGAGGCCAAGTGAACAGCTGCTTTGCGTTCACCTTGCAAAGGTACTGGCATTGAATGGTGGCAACAAAGATGCTGAATGCATTGATGAATGAACATCAGTGCTGTGTTCTTGAGCTAGCCAACGTTCTCACTTGCACAATATCTCCAGTCCTGGCCAGCACCACCAGTAGATGCATGAGAGGGGAGGGTAAAAGCAAAGCAATCACAGAGTGATTCAACTATCCTGCAGTTTACCCCCGCCCCCAATAAATCTGGGGGTGTAATTCTCTTCCCCCACCAGATTAAAAATGAAGGCACGCCATGCTACACTCAACAAGATTTGTGGGGATCTCATTGATCAGCATTCAGAACAACGTCTAGGCAAAGTTATGATGGTTGCTCCTTGAGGAAGCACAACCCACTTAGTAGATCCTCCAAATGTCCTATCCTTCTTTTTGCCCCATTTGCAGCTCAGATCTGGGACCATGCTTTCCAGTCAATGGTGATGATTTCCCAGCAGCTGTCAGCTGTAGCATATCAGGTCAGTCAGATACATCCTTAACTGGTTCTCCTCAGGAAGATGTTATTACCCATCTACTGGGAGAGAGAAGGAGGGTTCAATGTTTCACAGGGTTTCTCAATTCTGGCAGGTGATGGATTGTTTAATTTTGTAGGACACACGCCATCTCACACCAAGGGATGCGGGATAAATAGTAACGTGTTCTAATGCATATGCTTAGATAGCATGTGCTTAAAAGCATGCATAAATTAGTGAAAATAACATAGAAAGGTGCATTGTGTTAGGGGAGATTGCACTGTTAGTCTTTTATACAATGCATTTTTGAAAGTTTGTGTTACCATGTGGTGAATGCTGTGTTGGTTTCATGCTGTGTGGCATCTCAACATCCTTTTTCACAAGTCTGAACCTATGGCATCAATACACAGGCAATATTTTACAGCAGATAATGAATCAGCACATTGAGTGTTAGGCAGGCAACATTTGTGTTTTCTTTTTTAACCTTCTCATACTTATCCGTCCTCTCGGCTAGCAAGTGGAACAATTCTAATAATTACTGAGAAAGACTGGGTTTTATTTCTTTACAGAAGGAAATTGAACTGAATGCCATATTGCGTATCTGGGACACTGGTTTTCCATTAACTTTTATGTTATCTCTCCATTCCAGTTATCTCCTCAAGGACAAATGGAGGCAAGTCATTTTATTTTTATTTGTACGAACACTGACCATATGAGGAATTAAAGTACACCAGCCTCTACAAGTTGACAAAAAGCACTGTAAATACTTATAAGTGGCTGTAGAAATAATATAGCAAACCTGCTTGAAAGAGGTGTGTGTGTGTGGCACAGAATATTTCTACAGATACAACTATTCACAGTGTTCATTTTTTCCCTGCCTCTTTCTCATATTTTCTGCCTCTTTTGAACTGCAAGCAACGTAAGGTACGGATGAGGGAGAAATTTGATTCTGTTTTCATTCATTGTGACCCTTCACATTTTCTGAAACAATATGTGAACCCAAACACAGCAGTCCTTTGAAATTTGAACTTCAGTGAATTTTGCAAGGCAGCCCTTCAGCCAAGTAATGTGCACAGGAATGCACGCACTAGGGTAAAGTGTGCATACAAATGCATATATTTGTGGGGGGAAATGCATCATATTAAGGAAGAGTGTCTTCTGAATTGTAAAGCAAACATGTTTATTAGGAGAAATTCGTATGAAAAATCTGGTGAATTTTCGTGACTTAAAAAAAAAGAACTGATGTGCAAATGTGGAGAATGCAAAACTTAAGAATGCAAAAATGAGAAACTGAAATGGACAAATCTGCCCATGTGAGGTAGCCAAGGGTGGTGTGTATGTTTCTTCCCATTAAAGATTTATCCAGAACTTTTCCTGGCTGTCTGATTCCTGACTTAGAAAAGCCTCATAGGAGAAGCTATCTCATTATGTCTCTCCCTGAGTTTATATCAAATCACAGGATGCCAAGACGAGTGACTGACATTTGTTGGGTTCCTCCTTCCTCTCTACTGTTTTTTGGGTGGGGTGGGGTGGGGAATTCTGTTGTTTTATGACAATATTATGATTTTTAGTTTGTTGTAACCTATCATGACTGAAGCAGAACCTCTCAGACATATGTAACTTGTGTCTCCATAAGTGGTTGGATGGGATCTTTTTGTATTCACCACTTTATGGGTACAAGGTTTTTACTATTTAATATATAAAGCCCTTAGCAGCTTGAAACTAAAAAGGTCTTGAAAATGGTGGAATGGGGGCGGGGCATGCACTCCACTGACATAGGTGGAATTGTTGTCAACTGTGTGTAAGTTTGTGTGCATGCATATCTATCTAATCTATCATCTATCTATATCTGTATCTATCTATCTATCTATCTATCTATCTATCTATCTATCTATCTATCTATCTATCTATCTATCATCTATCTATCTATCTATCTATTATCTATCTATCATCTATCTATCTATCTATCTATCTATCTATCTATCATCTATCTATCTATCATCTATCTATCTCTATTATCTATCTATCTATCTATATATCTATCTATCTATCTATCTATCTATCTATCTATCTATCTCTATCATCATCTAACTATCTAATCTCTATCATCATCTAGCTATCATCTATTCATGTGTCTGAGAGGTTCTGCCTTGTGTATAATACAAGTCAATCAACTTGGTATTTTCAAAAATCTTTTACTACCCTCCCCCCCCATAGTATGGGGAATGCCTGTGATCTTGACAATCTACATGCCACAGGTGTGGCCGGAAAGGTTTCTGAGCATTTATCCATCATATCAAGTGGAAATAAGTTTGCTTTTGCCATTCTCTATCCACAGGGTGTTGGGTATGTGCTTGAGGCTGGGTACCCCAGTTGAACCTTCCTTCATCAAATTCGAGGGAAGGTGTGGACACACCTGATAGTATTTTCATTCTCCATTGCTGTTGGATCTTGTGTCCCACTGTTTACATTCCTTTGTGATAAGAGTGTGGGAACGGAACTAAACACTGTACTTCTGTCCTACGTGCTTTTGTTCTTTCTCTTTGTTCATTGCTTTTGGACAGAGCAGACGTGTGAAGCTGCTGCTCACACTAGCCATGTTTGTTGTTTTGATTTGTAAATAAAGGAAGCTTTCATGATGCCAATGCCTCCACAGCCTCGCTTCTTGCTGTTACTCTGCTGATGCATTAGCGTGCCCACAGCTCCACCAGAGGTGGTCACTGGACACCTGCGTGCGCTCCTGGACCAGGCCATGGCCGAGGGAGTTGGCACGTTCAACACCCTTTGAAATGACATGGATCTCAAGGGGAGTGGAATTTAATTATGCCCACAGGAAGCAAAGGAGACAAATGGGTACTGGAATTTTGAAAAGCTTGAGGGCAATCCTTTTTTCCTTCAAAGCACAGTAGAGAACCTGTAAAACCTCCAGGTGCTGTGGGACTTCAACTCCCATCAGCTTCACCTGGCACCCCCAATGGTCAGGAGTGATGGGTATTGTAGTCCACTGATATCTGGAGGGCCACAGGTTCCCTATCTATATCTTAAAGGGAGTCTTTTCCTTCCTAGAACAGAATGGGGGGGTCGACAATTAGGGTTATTTATTTAATACATTCATATTTCATTGTCTCTCCCAAAGGAGACAAGGGCAGAAAAAACAGAAGCAATGATGATGATGATAGCAGATCAATCAATAATATATATGCATATACTGTATATATTAGGAACGATTTAAACATCTAAAAATATTTCAGTGAAGGTTGGTGGTGGTGGGGACGTATTGGAATATTTACCAAACTGGATCTATCTGCACAATGAGTCAAAACATAACTGTATAAATAAATGTATTTAAAAGAATGCCAATGCATTTTTTATAACATCTTTGGTCCCTGGAAGATCTCACTCAGCTTTCATTCTCACTTTCAACATATACTGGAAAGTAATAGTTAAACCTCAGGTGGTTCTACTGTGAGACAAAGAGCCACAGGCAATAGATTCTGAATGCTATCAAAAGATGACAAGTTGACAGTTATTTAATTTATGATTACATTTTTTTTAACCCTAGGGAGGGCACCATTTATTTATTTATTTATTGTTTTTGCCTCGTATACCAAAATATGTGGGCAGACCTACCTAGAGTTCGAAAAGAATCAACTGATGTTGACAGCAGAAATTTTATTAGTCAAACAACAATCAAGTAAAGACATTGCAACAAGGAATGGAAGAGATCTTTGTTCAGCCCGTATGTTAAAGCAAACGGATGTTATTTACTGGTCGTGGACCTACATGTGGATCAGAACATATTGATCAATTGGACTGTGCCCCCATCCAAATTTTTTGATGTAGTGTAAGTATTTTTTGATGTATAAATAAATGTGTCATTCATTTTAAACGCACACTGTGTATGTCTTTTCATTTGAAAAAAGGGGGGATTTATGACTTAATAATGTCTGTGGTGGGAGGGACTTGGGTGGCGCTGTGGGTTAAACCACAAAGCCTAGGACTTGCCGATCAGAAGGTCGGCGGTTTGAATCCCCATGACGGGGTGAGCTCCCGTTGATTGGTCCCTGCTCCTGCCAACCTAGCAGTTTGAAAGCACATCAAAGTGCAAGTAGATATATATGTACCACTCTGGCAGGAAGGTAAACGGCGTTTCCTTGCACTGCTCTGGTTCGGCAGAAACAGCTTAGTCCTGCTGGCCACATGACCTGGAAGCTGTACTCCGGCTCCCTCGGCCAATAAAGCGAGATGAGCGCCACAACCCCAGAGTTGGCCACGACTAGACCTAATGGTCAGGGGTCCCTTTACCTTTACCTTAATGTCTGTGGTATCAATACGTCCTTAGAGATTCATACTGTAACTCTGTGCATGTTTACTCAGAAGTAGGTTGCACTATGCCAATGGGGTTTTGTCCCTCGTATGTGTGTCTAGGATTGCAGCCTTATTGTAACCACTGGATCTAGACCAACAAAGGACATCCTGTATTCTAATCCTCAATAGAGGATTACATACAGAAGGTGTCAAGTTCTGAAACCCTGGGAAGCTGTGGCCAGTCAGAGTAGACAATACTGAGCTCAATGGACCAATGGTCCTCTGGGCCCCCATCAGCTCCAACTCTCATCAGCTCTGACTAGCTTGATCATTGATGATGGGTATTGTAGTCCAGCAGTATCCAGAGACCTGTAGCTGCACCCCAGTTTTAGAAGATCAGGATTGACTGCTTTATACTATGTCAGAGTTGCCATGTTGGGTAGTATTACTGCCAGATTTGGAGGAATACTTCAGGAAAGCAGGACAGAGAAGAGATGAGACAGTATGAGCTACATGCTAGGAGTTTTATTTTATTAACTACGCAGACAAAAAACACATCCTCTCTCTATGAAAGCAGAGAGCAACTGAACAAAGGAACAAAAAAACAGGAAACCACTAAAGTCACATCCGTCTCCTGTCTCCCATCAGACTTCCAACAGTATGGAATCCCAGGAATGTAAACAGAGTCCTGTGACTCCAATCACTGCACAGTGGCAAAACAGAAACTAACAGTACCATACACTAGATTATGAACATTTTAAGCTGCTATTGTCTTGGCTTCTGCCCCAAACACACAGACAGAGACTCTTAGTTGTAAGTAAGAGATCTTTATTCAGGTAAGTAAAGGCACAGGCTCAACAGCAGAAATAGTGCTCAAGGGTTAGATTCAGGAACAGTTCAAGAAGTTCAGAGCTGGATGGCAGCAACGAAGATGTCCCAAATTTCCTCATCCCCCCTGCCAAGCTTTTAAAGATAAGGCATGGCATGCTCACTCGCAAGAGTCTCCCACCTTGCAGCAACATCAAGCTTGCAAGAGTGTGCTCTGTCAGGTCAGGGAGCCCTCCCCCCATTCACAAAGGGTGACATCTGGCTTTAGGCAAAAAGTCTGCTGCTTTCTGCCAGTCTCTTGTTCAGTCACTGCTGCCACCTGTTCACCCTCCACCCATGAGGCTCTCTTCTTTGCAGGAGAGTCAGAGGGGAGAGGTTTCCTCTTCCAAAGTGACTGAAGTTGGGGTGGAAATGGGATACTTGCTCTCCTCCAACCTAGGTTTCCATCATTGCTTCTGTCCATGGTGCTGATTTTGTTCCACTTCTGTCCATGGTGCTGATTTTGTTCCACTGCTGGGACACTGCATTTTCTTTTGCTAATTCCACTCCAGATACCTTTACTTTGTCCAATACATTTTTTTCCTTTTTTTCCTTTTTTTTAGAAAAAGGATAATTTCTCTCTTAAATTCTCTGTCCTGGTGGAGACATTAGTTAACATAGTGCCTTTTAATTTTCATTTAACTGAAAACACTTCTGCAGAAATGAAGACCCCAGAGAGTAAGAACTGTTCCTCCATTCATGCTTTGCTGAATGATCACTTCACATTCCCAGGCAAAGGTGAGCACTGCTTTACCCATTCCAAAGATGTGCAAGAGGTTAGTCTCTGCAAGGTTATTTCCATCTTTCCTCATAGTTGCTCCAGATTCTTGATCCTTTTGGTTCCTAGATACTGCAGGGGATATAAGCAGGGACAGAGGAATTATTACCAAGGTCTAGTCTCTTGTACTATTCCCTATTATGTCAGCAGCACTCCAGATACTGTAGTACCACTTCACATTGCGGATGTGGGCCACAAAAGGTGGAAGGGGCCTTGTAGACCATCTAGTCTAGGAATAGGGAACCTATAGTCTTCCAGTTGTTGATAGACTATAAGTCCCATTATCCCTGGGCATTGGTCATGCTGTTTGGGGCAGAGGAAGTTGGTGACCAACAGTACCTAGAGGGCCACAGATTCTCCACCCTGATATACTCCAACCCATTTCTTGATCAATGCAAGAAATCCAGTGTTAGATGGCTGTCCTGAAGACCTCCGGTGGGAGAGCCCCATCCCTGAGGAAATTGGCTCCATTGTCAAACTGCAACTCTCAGCATCCCTGACCTTTGATCCTGCTAGCTGGTGCTGGTGGGAGTTATAGTCCAAAATGTCTGGAGGGCACCAGATTGGGGAAGGTTGCTTCAGGCTTTCCAACACATAATTTAGCTGTCTTTGACCTGATGGCTGCATAGACTTTACAGTTTTCTAAGGCAGGTTTTTCCCCCTTGTTCTTTTGAGTGAATGTATTGCTGATTTTAGCTTGTATATTGTTCTGTTTTTAAATGTTAAATTGTCCTGGTGGTTTTGCAAATGGAAAGACAGCATTAAAAAGCCATAAGTGAGACTGGTGATTGCATACTTTAACTCTAGCTCTGTTTGGGAACAAAGGAATTTATGAATGGAAAAAATCCAAACAAAATGAATCCGCCAGGCAGGCCAATGGCTGAATCATCTGCAGCATATTCAAAGGTTACCTAACCAGTACAGCTCTCAACTGTGACGTTATCTGTTAAAGGTTCGACCATTTTATTACAAACCAAACTATCCCATATATTCCATACCCCATTTCCTGTGCTTCTTGACAGGATACCTCAAATCTTGCTGAAGAAGATAGGAGCGCATAGCAGTCTCCCAAGTTGTTATTGCTGTCTCTATGACAGGGATTGGGAACCTGTGGCCCTCCAGGAATTGTTGGACTACAAGTACCATCATCCCTCAACATTCATATTGGCTGAGGATGATGGGAGTTCAAGCACATTAGGAGCACCACAGGTTCTGCAACCCTGGACTAACCCTTTTTCACCTCAGTAGTAGAAGAAGAAGAGTTTGGATTTGATATCCCGCTTTATCACTACCCAAAGGAGTCTCAAAGAAGCTAATCATCTCCCTTCCCTCCCTCCCCCACAACAAACACTCTGTGAGGTGAGTGAGGCTGAGAGACTTCAGAGAAGTGTGACTGGCCCAAGGTCACCCAGCAGCTGCATGTGGAGGAGCGGAGACACGAACCTGGTTCACTAGATTACGAGTCTACTGCTCTTAACCACTACACCACAGTGGGTCAGCTCCATTATAAGTGGAATGGCCATGTGTCCTATTTCAGAGGACAGTCCGCTCTCTGAATTAGTCCTCTGGACAGGGTTTTCTCTTTGAAGAGCTGGCCTACTCCGTGCTAGTTCCCTGTCCGTATCGTTATTTCCCTTTTATTATTGACTTCCAGGAGAAATTTAAAAGCATTCCTGCTCACCCAGGCATTTGATGCCTGAAAGATACGGGCCAGGACAACCTTAACATGAGCACTCCAAGGTGATGTGATTGCTCTAAAATGTTTTTAGATGCTTTCAAGTGTTTTCAGATGTGCCAGATGTTTATAGATTTGTAAGCTTGTTTTAAATGTTTTAAATATGTTTTTGATCTTATTGTTTAATGGCATTGTTTTAACTTGATGTCTGCTGGGCTCCTTTTGGAGGAAGGATAAGATAGAAACTTATTAAATAATAAACAAATAAACAAATGCTGCTTTAAAAAGAAGAAAAGATAACAAAGGAGACCCATGCAGCTCATATAAACCCAAGAAATCAGGCCAATGGCCCAACTAGTCCAGCATTCTGCTCTCCCAATGGCCAAGCAGATGCCTATGGGATATCCTCACATAGGACCTGAGTGCAAGAGCACTCTTGCCTCCTGTGGTTTCCAGCAACAGCTATTGAAAAGCATTGCTGCTTCTGATCATTGAAACAGAGTATAGGCATCATGCCCAGTACCCATTGAGACTTGCTTCTCAATGGGGCTGACTACTGCATAGACATGTAAGCTAAAGGTAAAGGACCCCTGGATGGTTAAGTCCAGTGAAAGGCGACTATGGGGTTGCGGCACTCATCTGACTTTCAGGCCAAGGGAGCCGGCGTTTGTCCACAGACAGCTTTCTGGGTCATGTGGCTAGCATGACTAAATCGCTTCTTGTGCAATGGGACACCGTGACGGAAACCAGAGTGCACGGAAACACCATTTACTTTCCCACCGCAGTGGTACCTATTTATCTACTTGCATCGGCATGCTTTTGAACTTCTAGGTTGGCAGGAGCTGGGACAGACCAATGGGAGCCGTCTCGTTGCGGGGATTCAAACCAATGACCTTTTGATCAGCAAGCCCAAGAGGCTCAGTGGTTTAGACCACAGCGCCAAGACATGTATGTGTCTTCTGCATAGTGGCCATGTCTCCCACATTACTGTCCTCTATTTGAAGGGCTGCCGATGTTCATTTTTTCTAAAAAAAATAATATTTATTAGAAATTTTATAATTATAAAAAGAAAAAAATCAAGAAAAACAATACATGAATTCAACAAACAATACATCAACAAAAAAAAATACAATACAACAATACAACATAAAAACAAACAAAAACACACATCCAAATTTTATATATATATCTTTCATTAGCTTATTTCCTTGACTTCCTCGCACCTCCCTTTTTTGTATTCTGGATCAAATTAACTGGTTCAACAAATCCTTTCCCTCTTCTTCAATTTTTGTTCTATAAATTATTCTAACACATTTTAACTTTAAATTTTCCACTTTATCGCATTAACACTTAATATTCATATAATTCTTAATAACACTTCTGCTAAAACCATGTAGCTTCATTCCAATATTCTTCTAACATTCATTAATTTTGCAATATTTCTGTAAATATACTTTAAATTTTTTCCAATCTTCTTCCATCGACTTTTCTCCCTGGTCTCGGATTCTCCCAGTCATTTCTACCATTTCCATGTAGTCCATCAGTTTCATCTGCCATTCTTCCCGGGTGGGTAATTCTTGTGTCTTCCAATACTTTGCGATGAGTATTCTTGCTGCTGTTGTAGCACACATAAAAAAGGTTCTATCTTTCTTTAACACCAATTGGCCGGCCATGCCCAGGAGAAAGGCCTCTGGTTTTTTCAGAAAGGTATATTTAAATACCTTTTTCATTTCATTATATATCATTTCCCAGAAGGTCTTAATCCTTGGGCACGTCCACCAAAGATGAAAGAAGGTACCTTCCGTTTCTTTACATTTCCAGCATTTATTATCGGGCAGATGGTAAATTTTTGCAAGCTTGACTGGTGTCATGTACCACCTATAAATCATTTTCATTAAATTCTCCTTTAAGGCATTACATGCCGTAAATTTCATACCAGTGGTCCATAACTGTTCCCAGTCAGCCATCATAATGTTATGTCCAACATCTTGTGCCCATTTAATCATAGTTGATTTCACCGTTTCATCTTGAGTATTCCATTTCAACAGCATGCCGATGTTCAATTTAGGAATAAAGAACCCTGAAAAATGAGAGTGGTGGAAGGGCTTGCCACTTTCCATCACCAGTGAACACACCTTCTGTTACTTCTACATCATCAATTAGCATCTGGAGAGCAGGCTGATCAGGCATCTAGGGTCAACTGGTCAGTGTAGTGAGATGACTATTTGCAATAGAAATATAGTACGATATTTCTAAATTTGCATCTATACACATGTTAGCAGATGCAACTACGTGGAAATGGACACACACATTTTTAAGTATAGTGTTCTCTGGGCAAAAGCTCTGTCTTTGGCATAATGGCCTATGAGAAAACACCAGTAGTCACAACTAAATATTAAGTTGCTGGATGGATTTCCAGCACAGAGACTTAACAGCTATTTCCAGAGTTAAAGTAAAGGGATGCATTTCTTTGCTGGTGTTGCAGAGATGTCAGTCAACCACTCTTTTGCTCCTGAGCCCAAAGGTAATAGACTGGCTGAGAAATCTGGACACATTCATTGTACCAGGGGGACAGTGTGCTGCTGGAGTAATGCACATCAGATGAGATGTCACATTTCTCAAGGAAGCACAGAGGCATTAAGGCAAGCCAAATCTCTGTTGCTTATATTCCCTTTCACCAGTCAGGGGAGTCGGGATGGGAATAGAATGCATAAAGCTTTCAGAGGTCCACCTGCATGGCAGGAGCTACTGAGGAAAGGAAGAGAGGTCAAGGTTTTTTTTAACATTTCCCTTCAAATATGGTTGTACCTGCTCACCTATTAATTTAAAGAAATCTAATTGGACAAGGTGATGGGTAGTGAATGCAAAACACCACCTTCCATTTTAGGAATAAGAAAGCCATGTTTTTCATTTCTTTTCAGAAGCAAACTCAACAGTGTTTTAAAATGGCCCTCATAAAGGCTTTAAGTGGAAGCCTGACATGCCACTACATAAAGCTGAATCTGAATCGTGGCAAGTCAGGGGCCTGGTGAACAAGTTAGTCCCATGATTGTGAATTAGACAGTTTTCCTATTCCGAGTAAGTTGCATTTCCTGTTAAGGAGTGAGTACTTTGAGGCTGAGGGACACGGGTGGCGATGTGGGTTAAACCACAGAGCCTAGGACTTGCCAATCAGAAGGTCGGCAGTTCGAATCCCTGCGGCGGGGTGAGCTCCCATTGCTTGGTCCCAGCTCCTGCTAACCTAGCAGTTTGAAAGCACGTCAAAGTGCAAGTAGATAAAATAGGTATCGCTCCAGCGGGAAGGTAAACAGCATTTCCGCGCACTGCTCTGGTTCGCCAGAAGCAGCTTAGTCATGCTGGCCACATGACCCGGAAGCTGTACGCCGGCTCCCTCGGCCAATAAAGCGAGATGAGTGCCGCAACCCCAGAGTTGTCCACGACTGGACCTAATGGTCAGGGGTCCCTTTACCTTTTAGTCTGAGGCTGCTTATTGAACCATCATTGCCACTCAAGGCCCAAGTGCCTGCAGTAGCATTATACTGGCACACAAAATATGACTGTTTCTAGACAGGGGCAACCTGTCAACAAAGATCTATGCTTCATTCAGTAGCCACAGGACTGGACTGTAGTCTTTCCAGCATACAACCATAAGTTGGCTTTTGAGGAAATCCCTTTAATGTGGCCTCAATCTTTTATTATTTATTTTGTTATCTTTGATGTGTGCCTTAAATGCTTTCAGTGTAAGCTGCCGTGAGCATTTTCCCATGGTAAGGGAGTTTATGAATATATTAATAAACAAAAAAATAAAACAAATAAAGCACAGAGTGGGCATTGCAAAAGTGATTAGACTTCAGAGCCTCCAGTTCCCAATTTAGACACACAAATCGCAATCCAACACGGACTTCAGAGCACAAAGCCTACTCATTTATTTCAAGTCCCGTTGAACTTTATGAGAATTGCAGAAGGGTACATTGTTTGGAGGGAAAGTTCCCATCGGAAGAAGACTCATCCATTTCAAGGTTCAGAACACACTAGGAAAGTTACAGCAAATGATGGGAAATTGAATGTGGGAAGGGTTGTCAAGGGAATCTGAAGGGGTGGGGAGGAGGGATCTAACAGCTGTGAGAAATTCTGGGGGGGAAACGGCAACAGTGTCAGCTGTGTAAACAAGAAAAGTACCTTTCAGTCCCCAATGCATTTTAAAAGCCAGTCTTTCTCAAGGGAAATTTTGCTGAACAAATGGGTAAGGCAGTTGAATCTGTTCCTCTATTGGGTGTTCTCCTGTCACATATTTTGAGATAAGGCTGTAGTCAGATGCATGTTTACCTGGGAGCAAGTGACCTTGATCCCAGTGGGGCCTATTCCTGCGAGGGCATGCTTACAATTGTGCTGTTCTGCACTATAACCGCCCAAATAGACTTCAGAACTTGTCATGGCGGCTACTTATTCGTGAGGTAATTTTCCCCTTGAGAAAGACCACGGTTGAAAGTACATCAGGGATTGAAGATACTCTTGTTGTCTGCTGCTGCTGTAGCAGTGCTGTGTGGTATTTTCCCCCTCCTTTCCAAGCAATCGTATTAGCAATAGTAGTAAGAATCAAAACAATTTTATTGCTTCGGAAAGACAATGTATGACAACAGAGTGGGGATTTGCCCATTTTTGTTCTCTCTTAGTTTCTCATCTTTCCAATGTTAAGTTTGTGGAGTCTTCTTAAAGTCCTCATGAAAATTCATTAGCCGTTTAGTGTGAATTTCTCTCTCTCTCCCCCCCCCCCCGCCACATTTGCAGGAAATGTTTGCCTAATACACACATTATACATTGTTAAAGCAATGCTTCCTAAGACAATGCATTTTTCAAAATGTTGTTTTGTGCATGCTTTCCCATACACATATGCATTTTTCTGAAATAATTTTTATTTGATTTTACATATATAAAATTATAACTGTACAACCATACACATCAACAGTTAAATGATTCCTCCGAATCTCTGGACTTCCCAACTTCCCCTTGATCAGTCCTTTTGAGAGCCAGTGTGGTGTAGTGGTTAAGAGCGGTGGATTCGTAATCTGGGGAACCGGGTTCGCCTCTCTGCTCCTCCACATGCAGCTGCTGGGTGACCTTGGGCCAGTCACACTTTTTGAAGTCTCTCAGCCCCACTCACCTCACAGAGTGTTTGTTGTGGGGGGAGGAAGGGAAAAGGAGAATGTTAGCCGCTTTGAGACTCCTTAGGGTAGTGATAAAGCAGGATATCAAATCCAAACTCTTCTTCTCTTCTTCTTCTTTTGTTAAACTTTTTCTGCTGCATCTTTTTCAATAGTTCATGTTTTATACAACTCCATTATCTCCATAGTTCTTGCTACGTTACAAGTTTTATTGCAATCCTGCTAGAGTTTTCACCGGCTTACAGTGGTCTCCAAGATATGCACATGCATTTTTGTGCACATTACTTGGTCGGAGAACTGCATCACTAAGCCCAAGGGAGCATGGATTTTAAAGGACGCCTGCGTATCACCTTTCGCATTGTTTTGGAAAGTGCAAATTATGTAGGTTTGCCTTTAGTTAAGAATTGAATATCTCCCCCAACTCTATATGGAACGCCTAGCATCAGGGCTTAGCTAGAGCAGAGGGCAACATAGGAACATAAGACGAGTCCAGCTGGGTCAGACCAGTGGCCCACGTGGTCCAGCATCCTGTTTTTACAGTGGCCACTGCAGGACTCGAGCACAAGAGCACTCTCCCCACCACTGCCACTGTGGTTTCCGGCAACAGGTAATTCAGAAGAATTTCTGCATCCAAATGTGGAGCCACATCTATTATGGCAAGTGGCTGTTGATAGTCTTGTCGCCCATCTTCTTTGAAAACCATCCTAGTTGATGTCCATCACTGCCGTGTGTGTGTGTGTGTGTGTGGTTTTTTTTTCTTCCATAGTTTCACTATGTGCAGCATGTAGAAGTTCTTTCTTCAACCTGTCCTGAATCTTCCAACATTCAGCTTCATTTCAACATTCTGGTGTTCGACCCACACCTGAATTTAAGATTGAATTACTGGCCCAAAAATGGAAGCAAGAAGAGTTAGCAACGATCAAAGAATGGAGGATGAAGTCAAGGACTCGAAACCAGCGAGACCAGAAATTCACGGAAGACTGGAATAAATTTACAGACTATTTGAAAAGTAATTGTGAAGAACAGATGACATTTGTAGGGTTGCAAGAAGTTTTGTGAGGAGTATTATTAGAAGTATTGTAAAAATGGACAAGGGGAGGATGATTTGTTAAGAGATGTAAAGGTAATATAAAGTTAAGAAATGCACAAGATGTGGTTAAAATGGTGGATCATCAGAAGTCTAAAAAGATTGTATAAGTGGTAAGTTTTGTGGTACATTTTATAATTTATATGTTAAAATTAATAAAAAATATTATAAAAAAGCAAAGCTTTGCAACCCCAACCATAAAAAAAAAAATTTAAGATTGAAAAAAAGAAATGGAGAGAAGCCGAAGGTGTTAGATGCTCCCACCCCTAGCTCCATCCTAACAACTTTATTCAAAAATAAGATCCCCTGAGCTCAAATGCGGCTTACTTTTCCTGGTTCAACATACCCTGGACTGCAGCAGAATGCCTGAGTAACTGAGCATGTTGCTCACCCTTCTTCTTCCTCCTCTTCCTCCTCTTTCAATTACATGTTAATCAAACTTGCTCCCTGTTCGCCAAGCAAGCAGAGGACAGCCCATTACACATTCAGCATGTGTGCAGATGCTCAAGTTGACTGATGATTAATTTGTCGGGAGCATAAACGAAATGGTGACACACACAAGGCTTCCAGCAAATTGAATGATGTCAGGAGAGGTTGCCTCTCTTCTTTGCTTCAAAGGCAAAGGGGTGGCTGCAGCGAGAGGCTGTCACTCAAAGGGGGGGGGGGAGCCCCAAAGATGATCTCTGCACATTTCACTCTCCATCTCTAACCCCCAACTGTTTCATCATCCCTTCTTTCATCTGCACTGGCTTTCCTTTTATTTCGAAGCACAATCTCAAAGTGCTGCTTGTTTCCTGTGCTCCATGCTCTGACAACCTCCGGATAGAATTATTGCAATGTGCTGTACATGGGTCTTCATCTGAAGCAGCCCCCCCAAATAATTTCCTCGCCCTAGAGGTGCACCTAACATCCTCATTGTACAGCTTTTCATTGTAGGCTGAAAATGCATCTTTTTACCCTGGTCTTTGACAGCTGAGATATGTGTTTAGGATCTGCTTTTATTTTTGTTTTTGTTTAAATATTCATTTTATGAACCCACACTGAGACCTTATGGTGAAGGGAATAAATCCTGTAAATAACCAAACAACCAAAGAAAAGGAGTTGCAAAGAGAGAAGTTGTCAATGTACCCAAACCCTATGAAAAAGATTTGTCTAATTTTGGATTGTAGTTTTGGCATTATACAAAAAATAGCTAGCTTTCTGAGAGATCTCCAAGGTATCAGTGCTCAGCAGACGTTGCTACTCTTTGCTCGTTGCTTCTTCTGTGATGTGTGCGTGGCAAATTGGCCATGCATATTACGCTGCCCTGAGCATAAATCTGCACTGTCATTTCACTGACACAGTGCATTGTGGGCTTGTTGGCAAATCTCTCCCATGGCAAGCTGATGCCACACAACCGATACAATATGCAATGAATTCCCAATCCAAGTGAGAAAAATAACGAGCTGCCTGACTTCAGTTATAAAGTCAGGCACATTGCCCAAGCCACAAGAGAATTTGATCAGAGAACGGGGTGGAGCCTGTTAAATATAATTGTTTAACGCACATTGAAATGGAAAATAACTCTGTAATATGTCTGTGTGTATATTGTTAAGCATGGCATGGAAATTCCCATTGAAGCTAAAGGAGTGCTGAAGTGGAGAGCCTAATGTTACTATTTCTGTGCCTCATTGACAAGGTGAATTGTGTTACAAGTCTGCGCATATGTGGACCTCCGTCTTGGTTGGAGTGAGTCTTTGTTCTCAAGCTACTGGAAAGAATGGACGTGCTAATTCTCTCTGTAGGAAAACAGCCTCAGGCTGTTGGAAGAGAGACAGAACTTTGGTTTTTAGATCTGGATGGAAGATATTCATAATCTATGATAGTTTACCTATGTGAGATCAGCATAGGATCTTATGCACATATCCGAATGTTGCTTTATTGTTTAAAGTTGTTGTGGAGTAGCATTCTGTAGTAAAGCTTTTGATCCATATTTTTGGAGCAAAGAAATTTTCATTTCAAAGAAGAGTCAGTTTTTAGGCATCAAAATTGCTTTTATATGCAGAATATTAACAATCTCCATAGAGCCTAAGGCAAGAATGGTGCAGCAGCAGAGGTACAATCCATGACCCTTTTGTGAAGAGTCCCTGGAGACAGCTGAATGGGACAAGGAAGGAAGGAGCAACAGTCTGCATGGAGAAGTTGGGGGAACTTTGCATCTCGTGAGCTGATCTTCACATTTTGCAGACTGAGGTGGGAGAACACTGGACTCAGTGCTATTTTTCTAGAAAAAGAGGTGCCGGAACTCCCCATGAACACCTCTTATGATGGCAATGGCACCCACCTGACAGGTGCTGGAACTGAGTTCCAGTGAGTTCTGGCTGAAAAAAGACCTGCCTGCACTGGACAGATTGCAGTGTGGATGAGTCAGAGTCTTAGTTTTAATGGGTCTTTCCCGTAAACATTCCATGCATGCAGTAAATAGTGCATCTGGCAGAGGCCTATTCTGAACCATTCTTCCTAAACTGCTAGCTTACTACCTGAAGTGAGGTGGGTTTTTTTACACGGCAATGCACTAAAATAATGCCCTCCCCAAACAGCAGTCTGAAGTTCAGAATTCCCCTGCCTCAGTCTGGTATCTGTTTTGTTCCCATTGTTGTGGACAAAGTAATGCAATGGATTTTTTGGGTCCCTCACATATGAACATTCCCCACATTCAGTCTTTGGCCAGGCAACACATTATGGGTAGACACACAGGCAAGTGCTTATCCATGGCTCTCCCTCAAATGATGCTCAGTGTGCATGCATGTGGTATAGGTGACCAGACGTCACCATATTTGCACTTCTACAACCTAAGCAGCTGCTTTTTCCTTCACCGGTTGTGGAAGTACTAATATGATGATGTCTTGTCACACATACAGTAATACCTCTGTGAATGTCCACCTTGTCTAACGTCCATTCCAGCGAACATCTGTGGCAAACCCGGAAGAACTGGAATGGGTTACTTTCGGGTTTGCCACTCACGCATTCACAAATGCAGCACTTTGCCCTGTGTCCTTTTCGGCTAGCGGCCGGGGCTCCGGAACGGATCCTGGCTGCAAAACAAGGTACAACTGTACTGCATGAACACACACTGAGCATCATTTTGCTTGTGGAATGGAATAAAGTTGCACGGCATCTGTTGTATGTTGCCCCTGTCTCCTTTGGGCATGGTACGGCATCCAATTTTACCTGCAATATATGACCAACAAAGAATGAAGTGAATCCGTGTTAGCTATTTCTCTAAGCACCAACAACACTTGGAACAATATTTTCTCCCCCATTCTCTCTCTCGCTCTTTGGGTTTTATTATTTCCATTCATCTTGTAGAGTGTGGGATGAAAATGTGCCCTTGAGACGCTAAGCATGCACAGAAGTTTAACTACCACCTGCCAGCAGAGATGCAGAGCTTCCTGCTTAAGATTTTCATACAGCCCATTCTTAGCAAAGGGCTTAACAGCTGTTCCAGTACCTACTGAGGGCATCCTGTCGATCGTCACACTTTTATTGCTGCACTGCTAAAATTTGAAGGCAGGCAAAGTAAGAGCGGGTATTAAAAATTGTGGTGAGCAGCATGTGAAATATTAGCTGTCGCCCTCTTTAAAATTACTTTGCCCAAGGAGTGAATAAGGTTCCTCATAAAGGCAGCAAACCTTCGGAAAGATCTGTTTGGAAACAAGTCTTACGCATGTGGAATTGGTGAAGCGTACATCTAAATAACCTCGCTGAGAGAGGGCATGGTGGAGCACAGCTCCTCTCCTCGATTCTGGCATGTCTGAAGAGAGGCAAGGCATGCCAAAAATACTCATTGCAGCTACAGTAGACAGCCACCGAACAGGAGAGGCAACAGCTTTGCTGGGGGGAATTATTCCCTGCCAAATAAAGTGGGACAGGACACACCCCTCAGGAGCCAACTTCTTCTTGTTGTTCTAGTCCAAGATACTCTAGGACAGGGGTCAGCAAACTTTTTCAGCAGGGGGCTGGTCCACTGTCCCTCAGACCTTGTGGGGGGCCGGACTATATTTTGAAAATAAAAATAAAAATGAACGAATTCCTATGCCCCACAAATAACCCAGAGATGCATTTTAAATAAAAGGACACATTCTACTCATGTAAAAACAAACTGATTCTCGGACCGTCTGTGGGTTGGATTTAGAAGGCAATTAGGCGGATCTGGTCCCCGGGCCTTAGTTTGCCTACCTATGCTCTAGGATTTGGTGTGCTGCTATTCTCCCACTTCTGAGGCAGCAAAACCATGCCACTGAGTCAAGGAGATAAGACGCTCATGCAGGAGACAGACCTGGAGGGCCTCTCAAGACTGCAGTGCTGTCATGGAGGGGGTCATGACCTACCCAGAGATGTCTTCCACATCTCAAGTATTCCTTTCCCTTCCAGCCCTTGCTGTGTGCACCTTGCTTGACCCCAGTGAAGGCTTTTCTTTCTCAGCCGGAACTCTATGTTTCCTTCTGAACCTGGAGAGCGATGGAGACATGTAAACAGAATTCCGCTTTGTCTTCTCAGAACAACACAACTGTACATTCAAAGATCTGTTCCATTTTGTACTTCACCCAAAAGGGTTTAAGTATAGAGGAAAAATGTGGTAGACCAGAAATAAAGAAGGGCACTTCTTAACAAGTTCTGCAATAAAAACCCTGGGGCGTACTGCCTGGCTTTTGCAGACTTTAAAAGTCTCAGGAAATGTACTATGGCTGAGAAATTAATTAATCTTACATACTTGGAAAAGGAAGTTGAAGAGTGTTGGCAAAACAGCGAGCTTTTGTTGTTGCTTTGTGTTACCTGGTAACAATAATTGAACTTAACGTAGAAACGGATCAGCTTGAGTACCTAGCTTCAGCCATCAGGTCAACAACAGCTGCAGGGAGATGACAAAATATACAAGAGCTATGCTTTATACAACTTTCTGGGTGTATCATTAATGATTGGGTGTCTGTTTTTGAAGACGTTCTGGTTAGTAAAGCTTTGAATAATATTTATGGGTCTGGACAATTTTTATTCTAAAAGGATTCAATTTTTGTGTATCCAATGGCTTCAAGCCGCACAATATGAATATCTACAATACCATGGATATCTGGTTGGGCTCTGTCAGACTAGGATGCTGGGCAAGATGAGCCTTTAGTCCTATCCAGCAGGTTCTTCTTATGTTCAGTTTATACAGATGCTAGTAATCGCTCATTCAGTATTACCAGAGTCCTTGTAGATTGTTTGCCTTCCTTTTGACAGCATCTGCTGCCAATATTTCTGAAAGGCACATCAAGGATTCTCCCCCCTTTTCATTACCTCCCTTCTCCAGTACCTGAAGTCCAACTCAGATGTGAACTGTGCACCTCCTTGTATAATAATTGTGGGCATGCAGTTTCCAACAGATGGAAGCTCAAGCTGGTTCTTTGCCCCAGGTGTCAAACCTTCTCCATCTCTTCCAGCAACTTCAATAAGCAATTGGATTTGCCAGATGTTGTTAAGCCTAAGTTCTGTTAGTAGCCTCTGGCCTGTAGATTTCCATGCTACAGGGAGTGGGGGTGGGGAGGCGTGGAGGAAACAGCATAAACCTGGTCTAACTGGGTCACCCTCTTAGATCAGAAAAGCCTTCTGCAGACAGCCTTTTGCTGTTTTACCCTTGGCTTCCCTCCAGTTGATAACATAGCTGCAAATTGTAAAGCAGAGGGTGTCAGAAGTTAACAGCTCTCCTATCACAACTGAAATGTGGCCAGGCCAGGATTACAGCAGGCACAACTAAGCCAGGTTTTTCCAGTAAATAAAAATATATGCTACCGGCAAGCACTCCTGCACTTCACAGAGACTTTCCCACTGCAAGATCTGGAGCACACAGACAATGTTCACCAGAGTTCATTATTTCTTACTAGAGGAAGATTGTTCAGTTGGACACAGTCTGTGTGGAGGGAGGGCTAGCATATTATAGGGACAAACTAGCCCTTTTCAGTGGAATCACTCATAGGATCATGAACAAATGGACAGGGGAGCAGGGCTCTGCTGGCTAGCCACACCCTAGAGGCCAGCATTACCTCATGCCCCTTATGTTCAGAGGAATGTGTGAAAGGAAAGGAAATACAGCTGGACTCGTACTTCATGGGGTACTTTCCATCAGTCCAAATATCTCTACAGGCCTTTGGACTGGTTATATATAAGTAAGTATGCAGGTAGGGTCTTCTGAGAGGTCTACAGAACATCATCATCATCATTATATGCTGCTCATCTGATCTGACTGCGTTGCCCCAGCCACTCCGGGCTGCTCCCAACAAAATATTGAAAAACACATTGAAGCATCATCATCATCATCATCATCATTTATTATTTATACCCCACCCATCTGGCTGGGTTTCCCCAGCCACTCTGGGTGGCTTCCAACAGAACACTAAAATACAATAACCTATTAAACATTAAAAGCTTCCCTAAACAGGGCTGCCTTCAGATGTCTTCTAAAAGTTTGGTAGTTATTTTTCTCTTTGACATCTGGTGGAAGGGCGTTCCACAGGGTGGGTGCCACTACCAAGAAGGCCCTATGCCTGGTTCACTGTAACTTGGCTTCTCGTAGTGAGGGAACTGCCAGAAGGCCCTTGGCGCTGGACCTCAGTGTCTGGACAGAATGATGGGCATCAAGCATTCAAGACTTCCTTCTACAGGGCTGCCTTCAGATGTCTTCTAAAGGTTGTATAGTTACTTATCTCCTTGGCATCTGATGGGAGGGCATTCTGCAGGGAGGGCAGCACTACTGAGAAGGCCCTCTGCCTGGTTCCCTGTAACCTTGCTTCTAACAGTGAGGGAACCACCAGAAGGGCCTCGGAGCTAGCCTTGAGTGTAGAAACCTCCTTTATACTGAGTCACAACATTGCTCCAGAGTGCTGTCCATGCTGACCAGCAGAAGCTGGTTTCAGGAAAGGATGCCAGAGATTGAACCTGTGACCTTCTGCATGCAAAGAGATGCTGTAGTGTGGCTCTGTATCAGAGTCCGCTGACACAGTGCCCCATTTAATGTACCAGCCTCAACTTTGTCTTATGGTTTGCTGATCACATAGCATTGCATTTGCATTATTGCTTTATATAAATGCATGATTGTTCCATATTTACAGTTTCATGTTAAGAGAAGGTCCACATGGTAGAGTGTGTGTTTTGTTAGATATTCTAACCATGGTTTCAATTCCTTGAGTTCCTTGAGTTCCACCATGGAAGAAAGGCAGGGTATAAGTGTGCGAAGATCATTTTTTAAAAATGACATTACTCAGTGTTTTCTTCTCTGACATATATAGTTCCTCACAATGCAAAAGGAACTGTTTGAGCACTAGAGAGCTAAGGAGAGCTGGCTGAAGGTGGCATAAAGTGCATTGATAAAAGGATTGAGAAGTCCTTGCTCCATAGATTGCTAATATAGGGTGCTTTACACAATTCTAGAGTTTGGATTTGATATCCCACTTTATCACTACCCGAAGGAGTCTCAAAGCGGCTAACATTCTCCTTTCCCTTCCTCCCCCACAACAAACACTCTGTGAGGTGAGTGGGGCTGAGAGACTTCAGAGAAGTGTGACTGGCCCAAGGTCACCCAGCAGCTGCATGTGGAGGAGCGGGGAAGCGAACCCGGTTCACCAGATTACAAGTCCACCGCTCTTAACCACTACACCACGCTGGCTCTCCATCTTCTCGGCCCTCCACTCTCCACTTCTAGGCCCTCCAACAAGAGAATTAATTGCTGATTGATTCATTCCCCACCAAGAAAATGTAATTCCACATTATGAAAAGAAAAGAAAAAGAAAAGTGTATGTCATCAGTCAACTTGTCATTTGTGTTCTTTTAGGGGAAATGACTGGTTCTCAGAGAACAGGGGGGAGGGTTCTTGAGTCATACTGTGTTTCTCAAAAAATATCATAGTTAATTACCAAAAGCAGCTATGCCAATAAGACAGCAGAGAAATGGCAAAGGCCTCCATTAATTACCCGCTTTCCCTCCCTTACAAATTCTGTATTTCTATAAAGCAGGTCTCTGACAGTGTAATAGATATGACAAAAAGAACAGTTTGCGTCGTGAACTGTGGCTGCGCTGGTTCCAGAAAATACAAGCAAGCAAAGTAATTGTTTTTTATTGGACAGGCATCCACGGCTGGAATAATATAGCAGCTTTCCTTTGACTCTCACAAGGCCATTCTTTCTGGTAGAAGTGGAAAATAGAAGAAATATAGCAGTGGATTCAGTTAGGAGGGGGGAAGCTCTGAATTTATGTAGTGATCAAATTCTGTTGACCTTGGAAACAGATGGGCTGTTTGAGGTAGATCGCCTCTTAGAGACAGACATATTACATCTCTAAGGAGAGAGAAACATTGGAGTGTTCTCCAGTTTTCATATGCAGCAGGCTCATAGGAATAGAGGGAGCTGGCTTATACTGGGCCAGACCATTGGTTCATCTAGCTACGCTGACTTCTAGCAGCTCTGCATGGTTTCAGATTGGGGTTTCTTCCAGTGCTACTGGAGAGTGAATTGGGTGTTGGAATAAACAACAATCTTTAATCAATAACACAGTAGTGAGATGAAAAAGTCAATAGAGAGTTGATGTATATAAGGAACAGGACATTAAGTGAACTGCCTGAGATGTGAGTTTAGTTTCCCTTTCACCTTTCCTGCTGCCGTAACCAGAAATGTATTAGGGTGTTAAGTAAAGATTCAGTTTAAATTTTATAGTCATGTCTGTTTCTTTGAGGTGAGATGAAGAACCTGTTCTGCAACACCTTGGCCTTCTGCTTTGCCATTATGCTGTGGTCCTCCCCAGAATGGCTAGGTATAAACTAGCCATTTTTGTGGATAGAAATCTTTCCCATCCAGGGCTTTTTTGTCCTGAGGGAACTCACTGGAACTCAGTTCCGGCACTTCTCAGTTCTGGAACCTCTCAGGTGAGTTGCGGCATCACTCAGGTGGGCACCATTGCCATTCTACGAGAAAGAGGGATGTGTTCCTGGTGAGTTCCCACACTCTTTCCCTAGAAAAATAGCACTGCCAATATCACACATAACATACCAAGCATCTTTAAAGGTAAATGGTAAAGGGACCCCTGACCATTAGGTCCAGTCATGGCCGACTCTGGGATTGTGGCGCTCATTTTGCTTTATTGGCTGAGGGAGCCGGCGTACAGCTTCCAGGTCATGTGGCCAGCATGACTAAGCTGCTTCTGCCGAACCAGAGCAGCGCACGGAAATGCCGTTTACCTTCCTGCCGGAGTGGTACCTATTTATCTACTTGTACTTTGACGTGCTTTTGTACTGCTAGGTTGGCAGGAGCAGGGACCGAGCAATGGGAGCTCACCCTGTCACAGGGATTCGAACCACCAACCTTCCGATCGGCAAGCCCTAGGCTCTGTGGTTTAACCCACAGCACCACCTGTGTCTTTACTAAGCATCTTTACTTAGAAGTACAGTGGTACCTCGGGTTACATACACTTCAGGTTACAGACTCTGCTAACCCAGAAATATTACCTCAGGTTAAGAACTTTGCTTCAGGGTGAGAACAGAAATCGTGCTCCGGCGGTGCGGCAGCAGCAGGAGGCCCCATTAACTAAAGTGGCGCTTCAGGTTAAGAACAGTTTCAGGTTAAGAACGGACCTCCGGAACGAATTAAGTACTTAACCTGAGGTACCATTGTAAATATATATTTCATTCTTTACCATTCAGCTACCTTCCTTGGCTGCTACTAATCCAACTCTATTTCCTTCCTTTTCTAATCTAACATGCCCAGTTCCTTCAGCCGTTGCTCAGATTTAGCCAATTCATCATATCTGTGATCTTATCAGAGTCTTTTCCAGTGCTTTGCCAGCGTCTGTTTGAACTCTGGTGCCCAGAATTGAGCATGGATGCCATCTTACCAGCATTAAGCAGAAATATAAGGGCACACCATCAGGTTGGATTACTCATGGGTGATAAATTAGAAAATTAAACTGTCACAAGAATAAAATGTATTGGGTAACACTCCCAGCCTTGCCGGCTAGAAATTATGTTTCTATTTTTGGCAGTTGCCCTTTAGATTCTGATCTTTATATTTATTATAGCAGGCTGCAGTAGAAAAGAATAGTAGTACTAGCAGCAGCGGTGGTGATTGTATAATTTAATAAGCTTCGCTGTGGTTCCTGAAAGCGGTAAATTGGTGCTGGAAGCCTGAGTAAGGTAAACAGACAAGGCACCGTGAGCTATTCACTTTTAAAATTTACTTTTTGCAATGCTTTTATGTGTGTTGGTTTTTCTCCAAACACAACTCTTCTTTACTTAAAGGTTATCACAAGCTATTTGTTCTGGGTATTTATGCATGTCAATGTTAAAAGGGGCAGTTCTACTGATTGGCGTAAAGGTCTACGCAATTGGCTTCTGAGTCAACATGAAAACACGCTGTTTGACCTTCTCCTGGGCACTGAGGCCACTCCATTCTTATATTCCTTGAACATTATTAATAGAGAATGGGAAAAGGCATTTCACAGAGTTCTTTCACATTACAGCACATTAGCCCAGCTCCCCTTTTTCTTGACAGAAGAAAGAATAGCTTTCTTCTAACTTATACATATTTTCTTCATTAATATGGAAAGCCAGGTTCTGTCAAGAGACAGAATGAGCAATAGATTGAGAGGTACTATTTAAAGGTAAGAAAATGGACAATTATTTAGCCAATTTCCAGGCCCAATTTCCAGCTCTGTTTTTAAGCACCAAAGCCTGGGAGCAGGTTACCTGAACAACTGCAAAGACTCCAAGTGACCCTATTTTCCAGGGACAGTCCGGGATTTATAGAAGCTGTCCCAGTTTCTGATCTGATCCTGGAATGTCCCACTTGTGACGTTAACATATATGAGAGAGTGCTGGAGGGGAAATAGTTAAATAGGATGCTCAGACAGGACCCGGGGGGTGGAGTCAGTGGGTCTATAAAACTAGTTATGAGAGGAGTTCTGGGAGGAGTTCGTTGGGAGTTGTGGGTGGGTAGTTGTTTTGAGTGGTTTGGCTGGTTGGGAAAGGCAGTTAGTAACAGAGAGACAGTTAGGGCAGTTGGTCCTTGAGTGTGGGGAGGTAGCAGAGATAGAGAGAGGAACATAAGATTAAGAAAGTAAAGAGGAACACCATTTGGAATGCTGAAAAAGTTTTGTTTTATGTCTGAAATAAAATACACTCTTCTTTATTAATTGAAAAGCTGACTGAGACTGAAGTGATTTTACCAGAGAGGACCTGGTTGGTGGCAGCGGATTAGTGGTGTACGGGTCAGTAGTCCGTGAGACGACCGGGGGCTCCGTATGAACGCCACACCGCTTTCCCTTAGGAGATCCCTATTTTCATCGGAGAAACGTTGGAGGGTATGGAGTTATGCAACCCCCCGAGTCAAGGAGATAAGTAACTATACAACATTTAGAAGACAACTGAAGGCAGCCCTGTACAGGGTTTTGCTTCTGCTGCTTCTACATAGCATTTGTTTCTATGGTTATTTTGCATTTAGTTTTTAAGAAACGTATTTAATATATGCTGCCCAGACGATGCTATGTTTTGGGGTGGTACACGAATGGTGATGCAATTAAAATAAAACTTGCAACTCTACAATTCCATGATGCTAAATGTGTAGTGCATATGGGGACTTCTTAGTCATGTGTAATGTTCAGCAATCTTCACTTTTGCATTTAGTGTTAAATGTTTTATTGGGATAGGGATGTTTTATTATGGAGTTTATTGCAGGGTTTTGGGTTTTTTTGTTTTTTGTTTTGGTTCTGTAAACTGCTTTGGTATTCTCCAAATGAAAATCAGTATACAACTGATTTCAATCAGTCAGTCAAAAAGGAACAAGTAGGAATGTTACCAGTGTGTGTGTGTGAAGAGCACCTTAAAAATCTTTATGTGGATTATATTATTAGTGTGAAACATAACCCAAGCGAAGCCCTGCAAGCTTTAGAAGCTGAGTTTTCCAAATTTGAAATGATAGGCCTTTGAACCAACTTGGATAAATCTTTAATTATATACTATAACATAGCCCCAAGTGAACAATTGAAATTAGAAGAATTAGTTACTATTCCACATTGCTGCAAGGATTTTTAGATATTTAAGTGTTCGGATTCCACAAAATTTAAATAAATTCCATTCATTAAACTACACCCCATTGGTGAAGAAAATCAGAAGGGACCTGTACAGATGGAACAGGCTTCAACTATCCATGTCTTAGGATGAATTGCAACAAAATATGATGGTGATTCCCAAATTCTTACATTCATTTCAAGTGCTCCCCATCTCACTTCATCCTAGTATCTTCAAAAATTGGCACAAAAAGTAACAGGTAGCAAATGACAGGTGAAACAGTGACCCAAGCCACAGCTAGAATTGACCTTCGTTGCTCAGTTTAAAGCCTCACCTTAAAAAGAAAGCCTTAGTCACCCTTCCTGTTCATGAGAACCAATGGCTGAGGAAGAGATGAGTCAGGCTGGTGAAGAGTCACAGGTGTGTCCTCCTCCTGCTGCGACAAACTCCCCTCCCCTCATTTCCCAGAACTAGAAGAGGTGTGAAAAGGGTAGTGGAGAGGTTGGCTTCACACAGACACAGTCTCCAATTGGTTGGGGGAAAAACCCTAGATAGGATGGGACTTTCAGTCTTGGCAACTGATTCATGGGGCCAGACCTATCAGGGATGAGCTGCTGTTCTCGTTAGGCCTGACACTTAGTCTCTGCAGATTGTGTTCAAGTCTCTGCAGATTGTGTTCTTGCTAATGAAGAGTGAAGTCCAACTTGCACAGTGTGATTTACTGCTGGCTCACTCCTGACAGCAGAGATGGATTAGAATCACTTCTGTCCCCTCCTCAACTACCTCCAAGGACAAGGAGGGGCTTAAAGCAACAGCAGCAGCTGGAGATGCCGTGCAGGAGAAGCCACTGCTTGCTTACACACTCCACGAGAGAAGACAGGGTTTCAATGGGCTGGAGGAGGTTTGTTGCTCTGTTGCTCCAACTGTTGGGATGGAGTAGAGATATGAAGAAGGAGGTGCCCAGCTAGCTATTTAGCAGGAGCTCTGCGTGTGATTCTTGCACCTTTGTAGCTGATGTAATTGAGACCTTTGCCGATAAAGAACTCAACTTCCAATCATGTGTCCTCCTTGCGGGGTCTGGATGACATGGTGACATGGCTCTCCAGGTACTCTGGATGATCAAAACTACCATCAGCCCCAGCCAGCATGGTCAACGGTCAAGGAGCTGTAGTCCATCAATGTATGCAAGGCCACAGGCTCGCCACCCCTGCTTTCCTGTTTAGGGCAGGGCTAGCCAATGTGGTATCCTCCAGATATTGTTTTTCCACCCATTTTTAAATTAGTTTTCCCCAAAAAATTAAACAAACAGACAGACATCCTGTTTAAATCTTGGTAGCATTATTAAGTGACTTCCTCAAATCCCCTTGGTTGAATTTCATTATATATCATTTTAACAGTTTTCCAAAATCTATTTTCTCAAAAGATTAACTTGATCACTTAACATCTTTCATTCATTCTATTTTAGCTTTAGACATCTTAAATCCTATCCTTACATATTTAGATCCTAAGCCTATCTCATTCTTGCAAGCTTTCCCAATTAAATTATCCTAACATATTTAGCTAAATAGTCTTTAAATTTCTTCCATTGTTCCTGGTACTCCTCCTCCTTCTGGTCGCGGACTCTTCCAGTCAGGTTGGCCAGATCCAAAAAATCCATCATCTTCATCTGCCAATCTTCCACTGTTGGTACTTCTTGTGTTTTCCAATTCTTCGCTAACAGAATTCTTGCTGCGGTTAACATCTTACCTCCAGATATTGTTGGAACACGACATCCTTGAACAAAGCTGGAAGCTCCAAGATCTAGGCCAGCACCTCCTGACTCCACCTAAACTACTTTCTTATCCATCATCATGGTGGACATTTAGAGAGGAGCTAGCTGTAGCTCAGTGGTAGAGCATATGCTCCATTTGCTGGATCTCCAGTTTAAAAGACTCAGGTGGCAGGAGATGGGAAGGATTGTTCTCTGCCTGAGACTTTGGATAGTTTATGCCATTCCAGAGTAGACAATAGGGAGCCAGACAAGCCAATGGTCTGGCTGAGTATAAATCAACTTCTTTTATGGAAATCACCTTGACATGGTGGTGTAGAAGATGATCAATAAATCAATAATAATGACAATGCTTTTTTTTTACATTGGCCATTCATCATTACCCATTTATCTCTGTAAATTATCACTCCATTCATTTGCACGAAGATGGCAGGAATGTCAGCTTGCAATACTTTCTTAGCATAAAATAACATTAATTAGGTTCTTTCCCCTTTCTCTGCCTGTAGTTCAAATACTTATCAACTGGAATTTAAATAATTATAGCTGCTTTGGAAGGTTTTTCAAGAACAGCTATCAAGTATTTAAAAGGAAGTACAAAAAGTTGGTTTTTCAATGGCTCATTGAAGCGCTATTGCGAATAAAAGTATTTTTTAAAAAATATTTTGAGCTGATGGCGTAGAATTACAAAGGAAGACCTCAAGCTCTGATTACTAATTAAGTTCATATTTAGCACCAATAGAACCTGAAGGTTATGAGGAAGCTTGACAAGGCAAAGCGTACAGTGTTCAGTACATATTTTTCAGCATAATTATAGCTGTAATTTTGTATTATAGTTATTAACTTGCCAATACTAAGCAGTGGAAAAACCCACCGCAAACACTCACAAAGTGCCAGTGGTGGAGTATATATCTATATTTCACTGTGTTAAAATGTTTAAAAGAGTTTTAAAATATTGAACTAGATTATTCATTGAACACTTCACACTGCGCATTTGGAACACGAGTTGCTTCACTTTAGTCAGGTCATATGCAGAATGCTGTGTGTATTCTGTTGCCCCAGAGGGCAGAACAGCTTCTTTCTCCTCTTTTTCTTCTATTAAATATTAGACTGTGTTCTCTTTTCAGTCTCTACTAAAAACCTCCCTCTTTCGACAAGCCTTTTATCACTTGTATGTTTGCCGTCCTTTGGGAAGTAGAACAGGATAGAAATTTTGGTGATGATGATGATGTTTTGATTTCTCACTTGCCCTTCTCCCCAAGGTCCCATGATGGGTCGCAGCAATTTAAAAATACCATACTAAAATCAGTTTAAAACAATTACAAACAAGAGAATAGGGTGGGTCTGTAGATGATAGACAGATAGATGATAGATAGATAGATAGATGATAGATAGATAGATAGATAGATAGATAGATAGATAGATAGATAGATAAATGATAGATAGATGATAGATATATATTAGTGCCAAAGACCAGAACAAAGTGGTGTTTCTTCAGCATACAGTGGAAACCATATAGTGAAGGTGCACCTCTGTAGGGAAGCAATTCCACAATTTACCACAATGAACATCCTCGCCACAGAAAACCCCCCCCAGTTAGCAATACACATTCTCAGGCATTCTCCATTTCAGTGTCAATTAAACAATTAACAAAATAACAACAACAACAACAACAACAACAACAATAATAATAATAATAATAATAATAATTTATTATTTATACCCCACCCATCTGGCTGGGTTTCCCTAGCCACTCTGGGCTGCTTCCAACAAAATATTAAAATACAATAGTGCACCAAACATTAAAAGTTTCCCTAAAGAGGGCTGCCTTCAGATGTCTTCTAAAAGTAGTTGTTCTTCTCTTGGACATCTGGTGGGAGGGCGTTCCACAGGGCAGGTGCCACTACCGAGAAGGCCCTCTGCCTGGTTCCCTGTAACTTGGCTTCTCGCAGCGAGGGAACCGCCAGATGGCCCTTGCCGCTGGACCTCAGTGTTCGGGCAGAACCAGTAAGACAACACGTTTGAAAAGTCTGGATTCCTGATCCCAGAGATTACACTGACAACGGCCTTTGAAAGGCTCAGCAATAAATAAATAAATAAATAAACAAACAAACAAACATGTGGCTGAGCTCTATTATGTTCACAATTTTCTGCATTAGCAGAGAGAGAATGCCTTAAGGGGCCACCTCTTTGCCACCAGAGCTCACCCCATCATAGCTCATCCTGCATCCCATTTTAACTACCTCAACTTAAGCAACGCCAAGCAGATTGTTAACCGTGATGAAGCCGCTCTCTGCATTACTGTTTGCCCCACATTGGAAGCAGAGGGCTTTATTTTCATTTGGCCCTCTCTTCCCCTGAAAAGAAGATGGGCTCATTTAAACATGCCACACTGAACTATACGACAACAGCTTTCTCCTTAATGGCAAGCATTTATCACGTCTTATCTCATTAAAAGCTTTGTTTAACTAAAGAGGGGCATTTTTTAAAATCAGAAACGAGACTATATATGGCAAGCGCAAATAAAATAGGCAGCTGCAAGAAATATACTTCATCTCTCCTTTACTGCTAGAGAGTGTTCTTTGTGATTCATAGGCCTGCTTCTAGAATCTTCCTAGAGGGGATTTTTTCTTTAACTGCTCCAGGCAAAACCTAGATCAATCTGTTTTAGGTGTTGCTTTCATTGCTGATACTTGGCAGGCAGGCACCATCGCAAGGGCATCTGATTCTCATGGAGGAAGGAAGAGCTGGGTCCAATTTATGGCACAGCAGATGCTGGATGTGTGATTCAGTCTCAGCGGATGGTGACACTGCTAATGAGAGAGCTTACCAAGAGCAAAATATATTGTTTGATTAATTTCATTCCGTCAATTTGCTGCCTGCATTTAAAAAAAACCAAAAAACAGACACCAGGCAGAGAAACCACAACTTTGACATATTTTGTGATTTGGACATTTATTCTCTTTTCAAATCACAGAAGGATGAGGAAGATACGGATTTCACATACTTCAGATGCTTTGAGAGTTGAGTTGAGATGAAATTCCTTACGTTTTTCCAGAACGTTTTTGGCACTCATTCAAAAAATGCTTCCTTGTTAACGAAACTTGACTTCACACTTCCTCTGCCCATAGTGACATCATCACACCGCCGTATCTGATTGGTTGTATACATTGTGGACATTTACCCCGACACTTGGTGTGATCTCTGACTGATTGGGTAGAATCAACCAAGTGTCTAATCCAGCTGGAAGGAGAAGGAAATGGTTGTCCTGAAGAAGATTGTGCAGATGTCCATAATGATTCCAACAAAATTCTGCTCCTCATCTGTGGAATGCTTTCCTCAGCAAGGTCCACTTGGCAGCTTCATTGACATTTTTGGCACCAGGTAAAGACTTAACTTTTAGCTGGGACCTTTTGATAGATTGAGATGATAGTATCTTGCTACTGGTGTGCTGACAAAGCTGGCTTTGGATGTCACGGGGTTTGTTTTGAAGCCATAATATATTTAAATTAATGTTTTGAAAGGTGTTCTAAGTAGCCTGGAGATCTCCAGGTAACAAGCAACTGACAAATCTAACTAATAATACTCAGAGGAGACTGGCTGGAATTGGTTGAGCTAAGTTCCCCATGTCCATTAAGTTCAAAGGGTCTACTCTGATCAGAATTACCATTGGATACAATGGATATAGGGGGACGCGGGTGTCGCTGTGGGTTAAACCACAGAGCCTAGGACTTGCTGATCAGAAGGTTGGCAGCTCAAATCCCCGTGACGGCGTGAGCTCCCGTTGCTCGGTCCCTGCTCCTGCCAACCTAGCAGTTCGAAGGCAAGTCAGAGTGCAAGTAGATAAATAGGTACTGCTCCGGTGGGAAGGTAAACGACGTTTCCGTGTGCTGCTCTGGTTCGCCAGAAGCTGCTTAGTCATGCTGGCCACATGACTCGGAAGCTGTATGCCGGCTCCCTCGGCCAATAAAGCGAGATGAGCGCCACAACCCCAGAGTTGGTCACGACCGGACCTAATGGTCAGGGGTCCCTTTAGCTTTACAATGGATATAAATAATAATTGATATTTTTAGGCACTTTTAGACTGCCCTTCATTACATAGAATCCCAGGGCGGTGTAGAGAATATACAAAATAACCAAATCACATCAATCCCCTATAGAGCTTCACACCACCAACTTGACAGCCTGGTTTACCCAGTTCCTTCTCCCTTCTGCTGAATAATAATAAAAAAATTGATCCAATAAAACTGCATTTTAGAAAACATTTCAGATACGTTGTCACTCATCATGTTGACTCATAAAATGCAGTCAACGGCCATCATCTGAAGGGGGAACATGATGCTATCTAAAGAAGAAGAAAAGCCAAGCGAGAGTAATGAAAAGCACTGCAGGGATTTTGAGATTGTATACCCAAAATAAATTGAGATAGCCAGGTATCCAATTCATAATTCAAATGCACAGTACAGACTATTTCATAGCACAGATATTGTGTAAAAAAATATATCAGCTGCTGACAAACGGAGTTCATAACACAGATCAACACCGTCCCTTTCCCCAGTGCAACCCACTCTGCTTCTTACCTCCACGCTTATAAATGCAAGTGTTATATATTCTTGCTGCTTTATCTAGCATTATGAGGGAAAGGGTTCTGATCAAATGGCAGTGGGTAGTCTGCAAAGCAGCAATTCACTCCACTGTCAGTCATAATTTGCCTCTGTTGAATACTCGTTCGTGTTTTCAGGAAGGTATATAAATCAGAGCTTAAATTTCACTCTGGCTTTTCAAACCTGATCTCTGAGGTTTAATGACATCCTATACAGATGGATGAAGACTTGTGGGTTCAGTCACCATTTAAAACCAGTATACCTGAAGGAGAGTCTCCACCCCCATCATTCAGCCCAGACACTGAGGTCCAGCTCTGAGGGCTTTCTGGCGGTTCACTCATTGCAAAAAGTGAAGTTACAGGGAACCAAGCAGAGGGCCTTCTCGGTGGTGGCGCCTGCCCTGTGGAACGCCTTCCTATCAGATGTCAAGGAAATAAACAACTATCTGCCTTTTAGAAGACATCTGAAGGCAGCCCCCGTTAAGGGAAGTTTTTAATGTTTGGTGTTCATCAAGACGTGAGCACAACAGCACTCTCCCCAATTGTGATTCTGGGCAAGCGGTCACAGCCAGCAGCCACGGGCAGCGTTATCCCCCATGAATTTGTCCAAACTGGTTATTATATAAAAATAATGATAAAAGGTGAGAGAGGCTGCAGAAAGAACCAGGTTCCAGTACACCAAAACTGTGGTTACAAAAGCATTCTTTGGTTTCACATCTATCACATAGTTTTCCTTGCGTTGTTGAGATCTACTGTACAAAAGTAACAAAATTTATTGCTCCAGAAATAGCCATTCACTTCTTGGGGACGTGGTCTCTTCTTCTTCTACCTTTAGTGGAGATTGGACTATAAGGAACCGTGCGGCTCCCATGTCACACCCCTTTTCCTTTATTGCAATGTCTTCAAAATAGGGTACAAGATTTAAAGTTCTCCAGAACTCTTCGTTGGGCTAGATGGTAAACAAAACAAAACAGAGGGGAGGGAAAATGTTGACAAATATGAAAATCCTCATGAAAATTCATCAGTGCTATAGTGCAACTTTCTCCCAATATACATATTTAATATCTAATTTTGACTAATATTCAGATTTTGCAAGCAATTTCCCCAATATAATGTAGTTGTTAAGTTCACTAATTTTATGCAAATTTCCCCATAATATATACATTTTGTATGCACTGTTTGGCTGAAGAGCTGGAACACAAAATTTGGAGAAGTCTGAATATCAGGAGGTAGCTGAAATTGGTTCAAAAAGTGTGAAGCAGTTTCTCATTAAGATGCAAAGAAAATAGAGTTTCTTCCCAATGCGGAGCTGGTTTTATTGTATTTTATTGTAAGCCACTTTGATGGAATCTACACACATATTTAAAAAAAACCCCCAGTGAAAATGCTTTTTTAAAAAACTTTTTGAAAAAGACATTGAATTTGGCATAGCTCACTGTCGCCAACTAGTGTCACATTTGTATATTGCACTTTACAAGACATTTAAAATGTTTTATTTGCAGCTATATAGCTGAGTCCCAAGTGTTTCATTTTGAAACAAAAAAACGGGGGTATATATATTTAAAATAGGTAAATATAAGCTGTGTTAACAGGCCATCTTTTGTAATAAAGTTGTACCTTGGTTTTTTAACAACTTAGTTCTCGAATGTTTTGGCTCCCGAATGCTGCAAACTCAGAAGTGACTGTTCTGGTTTGTGAACTATTTTTGGAAGCCAAACATCCGTTCTGACTTCCGCGGCTTCCAATTGGCTGCAGGAGCTTCCTGCAGCCAATCAGAAGCTGTGCTTTGGTTTCCGAACATTTTGGAAGTCGAACGGACTTTTGGAAAGGATTCCGTTCGACTTCCAAGGTACAACTGTACATACTACAGTATATTTATTTAATTAAAGCATTTGAACACCACCTTCCTTGCACCATCCCAAGGTGGCGTAGAACAGAAATTAACAATAACAACTGAAATGCTGTAAAATGATTGAAACATCTACAAAACAGTAAAAACACAGCAGGACAATAAAATATCTCTACATAATGCCTCTATTGGTATGTGCTCACAATACAAGAGTTTGCTGGATCAACCTTTAAAAACAAAAAAAGCAACACCTTGCATTGTACACAGTTACATTTGGCAGGCTCATTATCTAAATTCTTAAGGAACGCATTTGTGGTTTGCAATCTCTAAGAAGCTTGTTTAATGCCTTAATGTGGCTTGAACAAGGGAGTGGTGACCTCAAAGACTGAAGTAAAACCATCAGGTCATTCTGTACTCTTGCAAAAAAGAGCATAAGTATGTTAGCTTTGGAAAGGGATCACAGAAGAGCGATTACACCTTCACTGGCAGGTATAGTATTTAAGGTAACGTATTTCAATAAATACGTTTAATACATTTAATAGGGACGCGGATGGCACTGTGGGTAAAACCTCAGCGCCTAGGGCTCTCCGATCGAAAGGTCGGTGGTTTGAATCCCCGCGGCGGGGTGAGCTCCCGTCGTTCGGTCCCAGCTCCTGCCCACCTAGCAGTTCGAAAGCACTCTTAAGTGCAAGTAGATAAATAGGTACCGCTTTATAGCGGGAAGGTAAACGGCATTTCCGTGTGCTGCGCTGGTGCTGGCTCGCCAGCTGCACCTTCGTCACGCTGGCCACGTGATCCGGAAGTGTCTTCGGATGGCGCCGGCTCACGGCCTCTAGAGCAAGATGAACATGCAACCCTAGAGTCGGACAGG
This sequence comes from Podarcis tiliguerta, assembly GCF_965153285.1. Taxonomy (NCBI): domain Eukaryota; kingdom Metazoa; phylum Chordata; class Lepidosauria; order Squamata; family Lacertidae; genus Podarcis; species Podarcis tiliguerta. The sequence continues at coordinate 20,742,208 of NC_139537.1, read as the reverse complement.
GGTACCTTTACCTTTACCTATTTCAACAAAACATGCTTTATTATTATTAATAATAATAGTAATTACAATAATAATTTTTATGGCAACAGCACATAGACTTGTAGTCTCTCATAGCTGATCTATGCCATCAAGAAGGAACCTGGAAACTTAGGAGTGTTGCAGCATTATTATTTTTTAATAAATAAGAATAATACTTTACTACCCACCCTTCACCATAAGTAAGTAAATAAGCTTTATTGTACTAGCAAAAGACCATGGCAAATCTATACAAGCATTGTCAGGAAAAGTAATATCTATTTAACTATATATAAAAAGCAGAGCCGCTGCCTAAGCCATCAAAATCATAAAAATGCAGATGCACGTGTAAATTGTGGGACTCCACGCGGCATACAATGTTTTCCTATTTAGACCTCTGAATCACCCTTACAATTTACAGCAGTTTTGTCCATGTTCTTCTTCCTAATCTTCCTGGCCATAAGGTCTCAGGGCAAATTACAACGATTTAAAAGCACACTATCAAGAGCAGTTAATGTGGGGATGTTTAGGGAGGCAGGAGAGGATATATTATTTTATTATATCCTTCCTAACTTGCGTCAGATAGTTCTATAACTTAGCAGAGTTGTTAAACAATCCCCCTTTTAAATTACACAGTGGTTAGCTAGTTGCAGGCTCATCTGAGCCTCACTATTTAGGATTCCTGGTTTCCCTTTTTATATCCCCCCTAAAAGAATAGACACGGCCATCTGTTTAAAGTTAACATAAAACTAGTTTACTTACAACCATCCAGTTCACAATAGGATCCCTGAAGGCAGACTTAATTTACAGAACTCAATAAACACACAGTAAACTATTCATTGTATCAAATTTCAACAGAAGGAACTCATAAAGTTCAACAAATGAACAAAGCAGAAGACCCAGTGGATCAGATCATTCTCTAGTCAGTTCATGCATAAGGTCCATCCATGTAATGGCGTCTATTCCACCATTCTCGTCATAAAGTCCAAACAATCCACATGAAAGGTTGTTACAGTTCCATGAGTTACTTCTGTTGACATTTTGTACAATGAATAGTATACCTTATTTATCTAAGAACACAGCAGGTTACGTCTCGTGTGTATATTGAGAATGCTTTCGTGACCTTAGGTTTGTTTGTTGTTTTGTTAATTTACAGAACAACATATAACTATGTGAATTATTCCAAAAGGGAAATAGTCTCAAGTGACTGAGACTCAGCAGTCACTTCTCCTAAATCTTAGGAAAACAAAAAGGAGAAGAAGAGCAGAACATAGAATCATAGAATCATAGAGTTGGAAGAGACCACAAGGGCCATCGAGTCCAACCCCCTGCCAAGCAGGAAACACCATCAGAGCACTCCTGACATATGGTTGTCAAGCCTCTGCTTAAAGACCTCCAAAGAAGGAGACTCCACCACACTCCTTGGCAGCAAATTCCACTGTCGAACAGCTCTTACTGTCAGGAAGTTCTTCCTAATGTTTAGGTGGAATCTTCTTTCTTGTCGTTTGGATCCATTGCTCCGTGGAGGCCGTTTGCTCCTCTGTCCAAGAATGGGCCACACCCACATTAAGTCACATGCAAAGGAAGTCTGTCCCAGCTCAGGAGGAACTGGCAAGTTTTCTCCTGAGTGATACAAAGTGTTCCCCAGCATGTGCATTGTAGGAATGTTGTATTTGACTGCAATATGTTTTTACATCCCACAGTTAAAACAGATTACAATCAAGAGAATAGGCTGGGCCCTAGGTAAAGGTAAAGGGACCCCTGACCATTAGGTCCAGTCGTAACTGACTCTGGGGTTGCAGCGCTCATCTCGCTTTATTGGCCGAGGGCGCTGGCGTACAGCTTCCGGATCATGTGGCCAGCATGACTAAGCCGCTTCTGGCGAACCAGAGCAGCGCACGGAAACGGCGTTTACCTTCCCGCCGGAGCGGTACCTATTTATCTACTTGCACTTTGACGTGCTTTCAACTGCTAGGTTGGCAGGGGCAGGGACTGAGCAACGGGAGCTCACCCCATCGCGGGGATTCGAACCACTGACCTTCTGATCGGCAAGTCCTAGGCTCTGTGGTTTAACCCACAGCACCACCCTAGGCTGGGCCCTACATATATTTATATAGCTCAGGTGTCCAAAGGCCAAGGAAAAGAGGTTTATCTGGGATGTAGAAGAGAAGGAAATGCTCTGGGTTTGGTATACACCTCGGCTCTTTTGCAGAAGCTGCTGGACGTGGATCTGTGTTTATCACCATCCCTTTTCTGACAGAAGCAATTATGGTCCCTCTTCTGCAGCAACTGAAGGAATATAATAAGGAGGGCTGTGAAAAGTAAGCAGGCTGCACCCTCAGCAACCTGTTTCCTCAAGCAGAAGCAAACTGAGGTAGAGCATTTGGTTCTTGCCAGCTTTTGTGTATCCTGAGGCTTTGGGTAGGAAACCTCTTAAGCAGCGAAGAGCTCTATACTAGCCTTCGCCAACCCATACAGCATCAGTTCTTCTTCAATTCTTTGGAAAAGAGCCGCAGAAAACATTCAGGCTGATTCAGAACATCTCCAAGTCGCATCTTTATTTGTCATCTGTGGAGAATTTCGGCATGAGTAAGATTTTTATGTAAGTGATCTCATTTGCAAATCAGTCTCCGCCCCCCCTTAATGCTCTCTGGTCCTCTCAACCACCCCATGAGATGACAACCAAAGATCTAGTAACTTGCACAAAGTATTATTATACTGTTGCACGTCACCCCAATCTTAAAGTGGTGTGATATTCCAGGGGTTCCAGGGGTTCATGTTTCCTTTGGAATGAGGCACAGGGGAGACCATGGTGTCTTTATGCTATATGGTTTATTTACACACATATACAGCCCTAGTGGTTTACACACATATACAGCCCTAGTGGTTTACAACATGAACACCCCAAGAGGGCCTTGCTTCTACCATAGTCACAGCCTTGGATTCAAACAGAAATCAAACATTCCTCTGCCTTCTTTGTTTCCTAGCTTTCTGCTTTACTTCTAGCTCATATCACTCCAAATTCTCTCTTCTCAACCCTGGTTTTGTCTTAATTCTAACTAACCATTTGCCGTCTTTCTCAGCACCCCTTCTTTGTTCCCTTAATAGCCCATCACCCAGGCCATCACCTCAACAAGAAGTAGCCTGGCTTATATTTTAACACAGGGGTCAGCAACCCTTTTCAGCCGTGGACCGGTCCACTGTCCCTCAGACCATGTAGTGGGCCGGACTATATTTTGGCAAAAAATATGAACGAATTCCTATGCCCCACAAAAAACCCAGAGATGCATTTTAAATAAAAGCACACATTCTACTCATGTAAAAACACCAGGCAGGCCCTACAAATAACCCAGAGATGCATTTTAAATAAAAGGACACATTCTACTCATGTAAAAACATGCTGATTCCCGGACTGTCCGTTGGCCGGCTTGAGAAGGCGATTGGGCCGCATCCGGCCCCTGGGCCTTTGGTTTCCTACCCGTTTTAACACTTGGTAGATCCAGGAGTTAGAAGGGTTTTGGCATACAACCTACTCTCTCCTCTGAACTCATAACAATACTTACTTACTTCACCAAAGCTTTATTAGGCATTATAAATGTTGTTATTGTTGTTTAGTCGTTTAGTTGTGTCCACCATAAAACATCATAAAGCATCCATATATAAAATTTTTAAATATATGCAAAAAAACCAGCCATGTAAAATATATACAGTGGACCCTGCAGATACGAAGTTAATTTGTTCCAAGGGTCTGTACGTACCCCGAAAGGCTGCATCTAGAGGCGCCACTTCTGCGCACAAAAACTCAGCCACCCTTGCAGTTACTTCCAGGTTAATGTCAGATAGAAAGAATCTGATATTTTCAATGGGTTGTGATGTTAGACTACCCAAAAAAGGGTGACGTACATGTTAGTGTAGGTGGTTGTACAACAGACAGTAGACAATGTCCAGCACATTCAAAGAACATCCACAATGTCTGTCATTTCTGGGGATGTTTAAATATCTGCCCTTGACAAAAGCTGAAGGGAAAATGTTCAGTCAGGCTATCATAAAGCATTGGACTGGAATTATTAATTTTGAGATATAAGTGACCCTGTTATCTGTTGTATTTAAACCATAGAACGTGGGGAAGCAAATTTTATTTACAGCTGACTGAATGTTTTGTTTTTCAATGGCCCTTAATCTGGTTTGAATATTGCGATAAATATATTGCTCACTTGAATTATACAAGTGTTGGAAGTCAATACCAATAGATATGATTTTGCTGTGTAAGTGTTGGAACCATCTGGATTTATAAGAGTCCTTAAGTAAGTCGGAGAGGAGACTTGAAGGTTGGCAACGAAAATGGCAAAGCAACCAGTGTTTTATAGTGCTGGCCCGCACCCAATACTCCATACTTATAACAATATATATTATTTCCCTGCTCAATCGGTTTCCTGTCTCCTTCGGTTTCCTGGACACTGACAAACTGGAACGTGTCCAGAGGAGGGCAGCCAAAATGGTCAAAGGCCTGGAAACGATGCCTTATGAGGAACGGCTAAGGGAGCTGGGCATGTTTAGCCTGGAGAAGAGGAGGTTAAGGGGTGATATGATAGCCATGTTCAAATATATAAAAGGATGTCACATAGAGGAGGGAGAAAGGTTGTTTTCTGCTGCTCCAGAGAAGCGGACACGGAGCAATGGATCCAAACTACAAGAAAGAAGATTCCACCTAAGCATTAGGAAGAACTTTCTGACAGTAAGAGCTGTTCGACAGTGGAATTTGCTGCCAAGGAGTGTGGTGGAGTCTCCTTCTTTGGAGGTCTTTAAGCAGAGGCTTGACAACCATATGTCAGGAGTGCTCTGATGGTATTTCCTGCTTGGCAGGGGGTTGGACTCGATGGCCCTTGTGGTCTCTTCCAACTCTATGATTCTATGATTCTTCCCCCAGGCAGCATTTTGGGGCCACTCTACACACTAAATTTTATGTGGTGCCCCCCCCCCCAACCCAGATTTTCCCCTCTTAAATATTTTGGTACTTCTGCAAAACGTGAGGTTTTCTGGGGTGGCCAGTTATTCCTCACCAGAGAGAGAGAGAGAGAGAGAGAGAGAGAGAAAGTGAGAGAGAAATTGCATGTGCTAATTTACATGGATAGAAGCAAATTTAGAAATATGGACTGATCCCATGTTTTTCCACCACCTAGTGGTGCAACAATAATACTGCTAGCACATTTTCTAAGCTAAGCAGGGCCCAGTATGGTTTCAAATTGGATGGGAGACCACATGTTGAGATTCTTGCATTGCAGAGGGTCCTTTGCAACCCTACAATTCTACGATTCCCTTAAATAAGGACAAATGTATGTTTGTCAGAAGCGGCTCGCTTAATGCAGTAGAACTGTGTTAGCTTCCGAAAAGGTGGGTTGCTGAGAGAGGGAGAGGGGGATTTGCATGGTGTGCTGGATTATCTCCTGCCAGTGTTTGCACCATGCTGACCTCCCTGTTGCCTTGCCCCTCTCCTTACGCCTCCCAGTAAATAACAACGACCCACCTTCTGAGAAGCTAGTATAGCAGCTCCATGCTCTCTGGCGAACTGCTTCTGTCTCCATCTGAATCAAAAAACTGAAATCAAAACTACTCGCCCTCCATCTATGAAAAGTGGACAGTCTTTCTAGCCAGCATGCTAGAAATCTTACATTAAAGTTGTGGTTTTTTAATGCCGCTTTCTGACCATAAGCCCCCCCCACCCCCACCCCAACAGCGCTGGAGTGAATGGATGTGCTTTTGAGCTTTCGTTTCTATTCTCAGCAAATAATCGTCGAAGTGACGCTTCTCGCCATCTGCCATCCCTTCCCCTTTCTTCCTCTGGCAACCCTAATTAAAGCATCACATTAGCCAAAGGTGTTCTAGGGGCTGTGGGGGCTTTGATGGAATATGTGATGTTGTCAGCACAACTTCCATGAGCCGCTGGGAAGAGGTTGAAAAAGGAAAGCGTAGGCTGGGTTGAAAAGGAAAAGGGCTGAGGATTTGGAAAGATTGCCTTTCATTGTTTTTAAAGGTGTCATCCTCTTTCAAAGCACTGCTCAGCATTCAATTCTCTTCTTGAAAGGAGCATTGCTGCCATGCTGTCTGAGTCGCATTTTGTTACAATCCTCTGTTCTCTCCCCTTTCCTTTGCTTCTGGTAAGTCAAACTAGGAGGAGTCAGAATCCTGTTACATATCAGGCAGGTGCTGTTTTTATTGTCTTTTTGGTGCATGTTGACGACCTTCAAGAAGACTTCAAAGTGAAGATTTATACCCTATTTGGCATTCAATTTTATTTTATTTTAAATATCATTTTATATACCTGACTGTTCTTATATATGTAATTGTTTTCATTTTTTCGTTTTAATTGTTTTATATCTGTGATGGTTTGACTATTATTTTTTAAATTCCTCCCCGCAAAATTTTTTATATCACACTTACAACAACACAACACACCAACAACACCGTTCTTGTGGCTCAAATAATGGTCCTATATTATAGTCCAAAAAGTCATTCTATATATTACCACGGGATTTTGATGGATTATACTTCCTGTCCTCTCGCTGCATATGGTCCAATAATCATAGAATCATAGAACTGTAGCGTTGGAAAGGTCCACAAGGATCATCTAGTTCATGGGTAGGCAAACTTAGCCCCGGGGGCCGGATCCAGCCCAATCACCTTCTAAATCCAGCCTGCAGATGGTCTGGGAATCAGCGTGTTTTTACATGAGTAGAATGTGTCCTTCTATTTAAAATGCATCTCTGGGTTCTTTGTGGGGCATAGGAATTTGTTCATATTTTTTTCCAAAATATAGTCCAGTCCACCACATGGTCTGAGGGAGAGTGGACCAGCCCCCTGCTGAAAAAGTTTGCTGACCCCTGATCTAGTCCAACCCCCTGCGATGCAGGAATTTTTCACACAACGTGGGGCTTGAACCCATGAACCGGAGATTAAGAGTCTCATGCTCTACTGACTGAGCTATCCCAGGTTTAACTTTTATTAAACATTAAATATGTTTTGTATATAGGGTTGTGTCTTACTCAGAGTAGACCCTTTGAATTGAACGAGCCTAAGCTATTCATGTCAATTAACTGCAATAGCTCTACTCTGAGTATGACTAGCATTGAAAACCCTTGGTTTTTATTGTAAGGTGAATATGCTTTGAGATGCTTAACAGGAAGTGATTCGTAAATGTAATATTGCTGCTGCAGCTGCTGCTACTAATTATTATTATTATTATTATTATTATTATTATTATTATTGGAGTTCTTGTGAACCTGCATCCTTAGTGCTACCAGCACCATGCTCTAACCAGCTGAGCTAAGCTTATGTAATGCTTTGGACTGTGTTCAACAGCAATAATAATATGATTAGCAATAACAGTATTTATGTATGCAATGCTTTGGAGTGCTCAGACAACTCCACATCTATTGCCTCAGTAATCATTAAACAATCCTGCAAGGTAGGTCAGCCCCCCCCCCCCAATATTGCAGGTTGGGGTGGGGAGAATGAATCTGAGTGGGAGCAGTTTGCTTAAAGCTTCCTAGTAGATCGATGGTCAAGGTGAGATGGGAGCTGGTGGGTTTGCGGTTCACAGCTTTTTCCCTTAGCCACAGCGGCACTTTAGTCCTGCTAATTAACTAACATTATTAATCTATAAATAGTCAAGTAATACCTGCAGCCGTTAGCATCGCTGCCTCCTGTGAAATGCGTTATTTGATTGTCATGTCCTAATGGTTTGCTGAACCTCAAACCATTTGCACATGTACTTTTGTAAGAAGATGCCCACGGCTGTTGGGAAATGCACAGTGTGGGGGAACGGAGATGCCACACAAATATATTTAAGATGGCTTTGGGTGTTAAGAGAATTGGTGACTATTACCGTTATCTATCCACAGGGTGTTGTGCAGTTCTGGATTAAACCCTGTGGAGGCCCCTAGGCAGTCAAAATCTCCAGGTTTGGGGGGGGGGCTCACAAATTATCACCTAATACATTTTTGGCATTTCCTTTCAAGATCAAATCAATATTATTTTGATCTGTTGTTGTGGGGCTCCTAAAAGCTCTGGGACCCCCCATAGGCCAGTGCCTACTCTGCCGGTAACCTGCCACTGGTGTTATATAAGTGCTTGAAATTGGGTACCTTGGTGCCTTTGACCCCTGCCCACCAGCCATGCTTGCTAGGGCTTATGGGAGATATAGTTGAGCAACATATGGAAGGCCAAAGTTCCCCCACTCCTCGTCTAAGTTGTTAGGATATAGTTAAAAGGGTACAGGCATGACTGTTGGATGTCACATGCCTGTTTACTTCCAGCACAGATCTGCTGGGAGCTTCCATTTGTATATAGGTTTTGTGTTACTGCTGTTTTGCTGGAGACGAAGGGAAGCAGACATGTTTTCCTTTGTTCCTGAACTATGCTGAATAAAATGCTGTACATTATGCTTATACATTTCTCTGTCTGCCTCTTCTGCTGTGAGGAGATTTACACACTCTGCTGACAGAGTGTGCACGGGTCTCTAAATGTATCGGAGGCTCGTGTTGCTGTTTGATGCTGTTCCAAGGGAGACCAGCTGCCGGCCAGTGGCTGGAGCCAGCTGGGGGCCTGCCTGATGCCTGCATGATGCCCCCATCTCCTAACACAACACAAGCATCGTGTTTCCCATAGTGGCCAACCACTGAAACACACAAGAATCTTCCATGGCTGCTGTCCTGCAGGATAGCAGTCATGGGAGAGGCTTGTGGGTTTGCCACAAACTGGTATTCAGAGGTACTCTGAATTGCATAGAGTCGTCCTTTCATTTCATTTGCTTTTGTCATTCATTCATTTGCAGGTTCATAAAACGCTCCACAACAAAAAGTTAACAAAGCAATGTACAGAGGTGTCTCATAGAATTGGAAGGGACCACAAGGGTCATCTAGTTAAACCCCCCTGCAATGCAGGAATCTTTTGCCGGATGTGAAGTTCGAACCCATGACCCCGAGATTAAGAGTATCATTCTCTGACTTCTTCACTATACAGCTTCCAGAGAATGCTGAAGACGCACCTTTTCACACTGATGTTTGACACCTGAGGTGTGTGTTTTCAAGACCCACCCTATTCATGCGATAGTCTTTAACTGTTCTTCATTCTGAATGACATATTGTTGTAACCCATCCTGGTGAACAGGGGGCAACCAATGTAATAATGATGATATAAAACAAATTATTCAATGCCAATTTTTGCAAACTCAGCAGACTCACGACTAACAGCCATAGATAGACTTACCGTATATAAATTTCTCCAGTCCCCTTTTAAAGCCATTTAATCTAGTGGCCACCAGCTCATCTTGTGACAGCCAGTGCCATAAATTAATTACATGTGTTGCCTCCTTTTGCCTGCCTTGAATCTCCTGCCAATAACTTTATTTTATTTATTCAGAACATTTGTCGGCCACTCAGTTGACAAAGCCCCCTGGGCAGTTCACAGCAAGTTCAAACGGTATACAACTAAAATATTAAAATATGGAAAGAAAACATTAATTAAAACGGGAAGGACGTTTCTCTGAATAGCCCCACAGGTCTGAATGTTATGAGGGAAGGAGAGAGAAAAAATGTAGTTGTATATTAGCCTTCTCTACTCCGCACATGATTGTACAAACCTCCATGACGCCTGCCATGATTAGTTGCTTTTCCCACCAAATTAGGAAGACCCAAATTTTCTAACCTTTCCTTATGGAATATGTTATGTACTGAAGTTCTCACCCTGAGCCAGCAAGGGGATACTGTAGATAGTTTTCACTCAGGTCCACATATGCAAATAAGGGATTGAAAGTGACGTTCAGTGATTGGATAGTTACAGAAAGTGGTTACTGTTGCGTTCTTGTGGAGCTCTATATAAGCAGGCTGGCTGAACCCTTCAGTTCTGTTCTGTTCTGACCTGTGAATAAACAAGAGCTGTTTGAAGAATCGCTGTGTCGCCTGATATGTTCACCCACAACTTAACAGAATATGCCACTGCTTAGTGTTTCTGCTTTTTGTACTTGCGCATTGACTGCAAGGGAACTCAGATCCACTTATCAGTGTGGATTTGTCTACTCGGAACATGTTAGCAACACCAACACATAGAGCCCATGCCAACCAGGTAGACAATCGGTGGTTGACCCCATTTGCCCCCCCCCCCGCAATTTTTCTGGTAGCTTCAGTGTTGGCTCATAAGTCCCAACGTCAACTGACCTGAGGGCCTTTTGCAATGGTGGTCCCTCATCCGTGGACTGCTCTCCCCACCAGGCGCCATCACAAACATCATTCACCACCAACTTTCCTCTTTCCTTTTGGTGTTTGAAGGACTATGAGTCATTGGCTTTTATTGTTTGTTGCTGCCAAAATATTTGCTCCCTTTGGTTGTCTGTTGCCTGTGGATTTTCCCCAAAAAACTGTTATTATTATGCTATTATTATTATTATTCTTTATTCTTTATTCATGCTTTATTCTCTTAAACATTTTTGTAACTTACTTGGGTCCTTTTTGTGTAGCGAACTACCAATAAGTTCAACAGTTCATCATTGCCATCATAATCTACACAGATCAGCAGAGAAGTGTTGAATGCTTGTGTATGTCACATGAGGGCATCTGTGAGCTAGTATGGAGCAGCTACACTCACTGCTGGTATATGCCCCCCACCCCTGGAATGTTGGTCAAATATTAATGCAGCCCAAAATAAGAGAGAAAGGGTGAGCTACCCTAATGTAGATAGATTAGGTTGGGGTTAGGGGCCAATTCACACATGTACATTCCTTATTCAATTACTGCAGCATTAAGTGATGACTTGCATCATGTCATAGATGAACAACCACACATGGCTTTTTAAATATCACTTTGACTCACAACAAACACAGTGAAGTCAATTCCCATATCCATCTCCCAGGCACCAAGGGATATCATTTGACTGGTGGTAGCTGAATGCGAGAACCTTGGCTGCATCCATTGTAAAGCCCTGTGTCTGAAGTGATGTGAAAGTTCTCTGTGGTGGTGTGACAAGCCCATTCATGCCACTTGAACATCAAGATTGCCGGATGTGACATGGCACATTAGGTAAAGGGACCCTTGACCATTAGGTCCAGTCACAGACGACTCTGGGGTTGTGGCACTCATCTCGCTTTATTGGCCGAGGGAGCCAGCATACAGCTTCCGGGTCATGTGGCCAGCATGACTAAGCCACTTCTGGTGAATCAGAGCAGCGCACAGAAACGCCGTTTACCTTTCCGCTGGAGCGGTACCTATTTATCTACTTGCACTTTGACGTGCTTTCAAACTGCTAGGTTGGCAGGAGCAGGGACCGAGCAACGGAAGCTCACCCCATCACAGGGATTTGAACCGCCAACCTTCTGATGGGCAAGTCCTAGGCTCTGTGGTTTAACCCACAGTGGAAGATAATATATTTCAGAGATGCTGAATAATAATAATAATAATATTTATATCTCGCCCATCTGGCTGGGTTTCCCCAGCCACTCTGGGCTGCTCCCAACAGAATTAAAAGCACAATAAACCATCAAACATTAAAAACTTCCCCAAACAGAGCTGTCTTCAGATGTCTTCCAAAAGCCAGATAGTTGTTTATTTCCTTGACATCTGATGGGAGGGCATTCCATAGGGTGGGCGCCACTACCGAGAAGGTCCTCTGTCTGGTTCCCTGTAACCTCACTTTTGGCAGGGAGGGAACCACCAGAAGGCCCTCAGTGTCCGGGCTGAACAATGAGGGTGAAGACGCATCTGCTTTGCATGTGTAAGATGTGATATCCAACACCTGAAACCTCTAGAGATGAAAGCTCAGGTAGCAGGCAGAAGGGCTGCTGCCAGTCAGACTAGACAATGCCGGGCTAGATGGGCTAGATGGTCTGGACTTCAGTTTGAGATTTTAGATGTGAAATGGAATGTTCAGATTACGCCCCATGACATCTGAAGGCAGCCCTGTTTAGGGAAGCTTTTAATGTTTGATGTATTACTGTATTTTAATATTTGATTGGAAGCCACCCAGAGTGGCTGGGGAAGCCCAGCCAGATGGGCAGGGAATAAATTATTATTATTATTATTATTATTATTATTATTATTATTATTATTATTATTACCATTACTCAAATTGGCACCCTTGCCTCCCACACGTATTCCCCATAATGTAGATCCTTATTCCCCTCTCATTCCTAATGGAGATCTTCAGTCGCCCTTTCTTCCCAGGCAAGGGGCGGTGCCACCAATTTCGCTTTTCCTCTCAGGTGCGAAAACCTCTTGGGCCGGTCCTGCTCGATTGCCTCGTGCGTAAACCCCGGGCTGCTTTGGAGAGCCGCTACCAGCCAGCGCGGACAATCTTGAAACTAGAGGGACTTGGTATCCCACCCGCTCCCCTTTGCTTTAGGGCTGGGTCCTTTCTGGCACCCGCTCCCCTTTGCTTTGGGGCTGGGTTCTTGCTTTTTCCAAAAAATAAAAAACCCAAAGAGATGTGGAAATGCGGAATCCGAGCATCAGCTGGGAAGCAATACTAAACTGAGATTGCCAGGGTCCTGCCATGGCATGCTTTCCCCCGCGTCCTCGTTTAAATCTGGCGATGGGCGAGGCGCGCCTTCCGCGTTGCGCGCACGTGACGCCGTCGGAGGCGAGAGGAGGAGGAGCGAGCGAGGAAGGCAGCGGCGGCGGCGGCGCGGCAAGAGGAGAGGGGCGGGCGGGCGGGCGGGCGAGTGGGGGGCGGTTGTCAGATCCACGCAGGAGGAGGAGGTGGGCGGCGGACGGAGGCGTCTCCTTTAAATCCTCCCGGCTGCAAGCAAGGCAGCGCATGTGGACGCGAGCGAGGAAGGCAGGCAGGGGCAGCGAGAGAGGGATCTCGGCGCCCTCCCGAGCAATGACCACCCGCGCGATCGCCATCCCTGCGGGACTCCCTGGCCGCGGCCGCTGCCGCCGCGCCTCGCCGGAGCTGCTCGCCATCTGATGCCCCCCTGGTCAAGCGGCAGGAGCAGACGCCACGCAGCATGTCACGGCGCAAGATCTCGTCGGAATCCTTCAGCTCGCTCGGCTCGGACTACCTGGAGACCAGCCCGGAGGAGGAAGGCGAATGTCCCGTGGCCAGGCTGCTGTGGAACGGCAGCCGGAGCCCCCCTTCGCAGTCCGGGGCCACCACCCCCGTCGCCGCCACAGCCCCCCCGTTAGAGGCAGCGGCGGCGGCGGCGGGGCCAGCCGCGGTCTCGGCAGCCCCCTCGGGCTCCCGGAGAGCTCCTCGCCGGAGGAGGGTCAACCTGGACTCGCTGGGCGAGAGCATCAGCCGCCTCACCGCCCCCACGGTAATTGCGCCGCGTCCGGGCCGCCATCAGGTGCAGGGGCGGTCTCGATGCATGCAACGCAGGGAAAGGAAGGGTTGCGCAGGCAAAGGCGGCCGCAGAAAGGGAAGGGGTCGAAATCCAGCAAAACCTCCGGGCGACACCAGACGCGCGTGTCGCCGCCATCACACGCGACGCTCTGCACGCGGGTTGCGCGTTCTGTTCTGCTTGCCGGGTAGAGAGGTTTTCGCAACGCGCGGAGCGGCCCTCCGTCTCTCGCCTGCGTTCGGGTCCCGCCTTACGCGTTTGCTGGGGAAAACCGCGCGCACAACCGCTGACCCGCGGTTTGAAAGCGCGGTGCCGTCTGCTCCGGAGTGTCTCCCTCTGCTCCCGGTCCCCGCCTTGGCGTAACTTTGCTGTATAGCCACCCTTCCCCTTCCCGGTCCGGTTTCTGCTCCGCGTCGTCCTGTCTCATCCTGGTAACATCCCACAGCCGGCGCCTCTCCTCCTTGCTTCACCTACATAAATCGAGTGTCGTTGTCTGGTTCCGCTATCCTGGTTCGAGATCCTCAGCCATGATCTGGGTCTCCTCTTCTGGCTTCTCTCGCTGCAGCTTGTGCTGAAAGCGTGGGAAATCCGCTGCGTTTAGCGTTTCCTAAGCCACCATAACGGAGAATCGGACTGCAAGAGGAGTTACTGTACCGTTATGCACAGAATCAGCCCATGATATTTAGGTGCCTAAGGCAGAAAATTCGGATAGCTCCCCGTCCTGTGGTGTCTTCTCTCCCCTGTTCTTAGCGTGGTACACAGTCCACCCGAAGTTCTCCCATCAGTCCCGTTGAAAGGGATGAGTGATGCCCAGCCGTGCATCTGGTACATCTAGGTTCCTTGGATAAATGCCGGTAGCTATGGAGGGGCATTGGCCAAAGAGCTCTATTGTCTTCATGGCCTTAGGGGAAGGACCTTAGATCAATGGTACAGCATCCATCTTGCATGCAGAAGTTTCCTAGGTACAATCCCTGGCATCTCGTGGGAGAGATTCCTACTTGAAACCCTGGTCAGTGTAGGCAATATTGAGCTAGATGGAGTGAGGGTCTGACTTGGTACATAAGGCAGCTTCCTATCTCTCTCTGGGCTCCTGGCTGGCCGCTGTGGTTCTTTTTACGTTCTCTTGTGTGCAAGCCATAAGAGCTTTCCAACGAGCGTTTGGGTCAAGTGCCTTGCCGCCTTTGTCAGTTGCCTCACCTTCCTTGCTTCTTATGGTACCTGAATCCATATGTAGTGGTTTGGATGCAAACATGTCTTATCGCCCAAGCATCTGCATGCTTTAAATTGTTCCTTTTTTTTAATCTGCAAAGTTTCACCTGGGCAATGTTTCACCTGCAGTCTCCGCCACCAATAATGCTTTGCATCCCCCTCCTTCTGTATTTCCTTTTAACGTGTCCGAGGCTCTAGGGCATGATTCAAAAGAAGAGATTTGGAGGTAAGATCTAATTCTTCTGAATTCTCCCTTACTCATCCGTCACTTGCCAAGCTCCCTGTTGATCTTCTTTACACTTCTTACACAGTCCGTATCGCAATAACTGTTGGACGCTTCCTCTGTGACACCTTTTCTGTCACTAATGTATTTCAGTTTCTGGTTATCCTTAGATATTCTCTTTGCTTCCATCATCAAATCACTGTCCCTTTATTTCCAGATCCTATGGTCAGAGTTTCTCCTAAACCCAACATTTCCCCGCTTTCCCAGCTCTGGGTTCCTCTGTTACTCTCCTAAATGCTGGTGATGACTTAGGACTTAGGAAAGGGCCACGTAACTCAGCGTTAAGATCTTTCCTCACATGCAGGATCTCCCAGGTTCAATCCCTGGAATCCCCAGGTAGAGCTGGGAATATCACCTGTCTGAAGACTTGGAGAACTACTGTCAATCAGAGTAGACATTATTGAGCTGGGTGGACCATTGGTCTGACTCAGCATGCTTCCTGTGTGGGTGTTTTAGATGTATATGTAACATGCAAACACAAATACCCGAATTAAGAACCTAAGAAGGAGCCTGCTGGATCAGGCCAACTGCCCTTCTAGTCCAGCATCCTGTTCTCACAGTGGCCTCCCAGATGCCTATGGGAAAACTGGCAAGCAGGACCTGAGCATGAGGATTTTGATGGTCCACCCCCCAGGAGAAGTCATTTTGGGCAATTTGGAGCAAAGGAAAGGAATGTGTGTCGCTTCTCCGATCTAAACACCCCCTTCCTCAAACGAGGCTGCTTTTGCAGCTTGAATCCCGCTGGATTCCCAAAATGTCATTTCCTTTAAAAAGAAATGGGCAGCTGTCATTTGGTTACATGGATTAATGTGTAAGGTGTAGCCAGGCTCTCAATGCTTAGCCTCTTGCACTCCAGTGTTCTGCACTGGCTGCTTGTGAAGATTCTCATCTGTGCCGAGAAGCTGCTCTTATTTCTGCCGGTGATGATTGCTTTGCTGTTTGACTTCAGCTCCTACAATTTTGGGCCCCTTTAGAGGAAAAGCCTCCGAAGTTTCCTACTGTTATTAGCTGTTGCTCCTAGTTACTTCTGTGCATGTCAGGTGGACCCATGTGCTGAGTTTCAAAGACTGCTGCTGAGAATCCAATCAGAAAACAATGAACTGACCACTTATCTTGGGTACAGTACACCTTCTAAGGCTCCCATTGTCCTGAGCATTGAAAGGAAAAATCTGAAGGGGAAAAAAGAACCCTATCTCCTGTTTACAGTGTTTCAGGAAGGAAAGGAGCCACGTGTTTCAGCAGCACTGGAAACTGGGGCATTTCCCAGGGAGGCTGGAGGTAACAAATCAATGGTTTGGAATTAGAAAACGCAACTGGTATCTGCAGTAAAATATTGGAATGCTCCTGTTCGGGTTCCAAGATATTCCATCCCGTTCTCCCCTTTCCCACACCCTCTGATCATGTTCAGTCTGCATTGGGCTGTTTTGGGGTGTCCTCCATCATAGGGTTTTCCCTCTAAAGAGCTTATGCTTTGCTGCAACCCTTACGGTTTCCCCAAGCATACTGATACTTCTCTCCTGCATGTGGATGGCGCTGTTCTGTCTTGTTAAGGACCCTTGCGGAGAACGAGTTTGCCATTTATATATAGGACTAGCAAAAACCCAATCATTATGGTGGTTGTGTCCCTTGTTGCGGTTTGTGATCAGTGATAATAACTAAAGCACCATGTGTGGAGTTTGCCCCCACCACAGCTTTGTTCCAAGTTGCAATGCTTTACTTTTCCAAACCCGAGCTCTCTTTCTTGGTCACACTAGAGCGTGACAGACTCTCGAGAAACTTCTATATGCTCTGCAGGGGTGAAAACAGCTTGTGGGAGTGATTGGAAGTGGGGAAACACTTGATGGGGGGAAAAGGTTAATCTCCCTATCTTCATGCTGCATCTCTGCTCGAAATCTATACCGAAATAATAGCTAAATATAAAATGATGGAAGCAGGTTTACTTATGACACCTGTATGCCAGTGTCTGCAATAGCTCACCAGCACTCAGGTCCATAAATTGTTTTCAGTGCTAGAACTCAGCCCTAGAATAGAGCCTCTCATATAAAAGATAGTTCCCAACATACTGTCACTTTCTGTCACGGGCTATGGAGTCTTGCTTGCCTTATACCAAGTCCACCTAGCCCAGTATGTTCCCCATCAGCTTGAACCTGGGACCATTTTCATTCAAAGCAAGTCATCTGCCAACTGAGCTGTATGTTTGTGATTAGCAGGGACAGGGGTGCAGTTAGCCTCTAATTGCATCCCTTCGTTTCCCCCTTTACATGCTCTCATAGAAGTGAATCATTGCCTTTCCCTCTGATGGGGAATAATAAATCGGCGCTGTTGGGTCACTATTGTGGTGAAAGTGAAATCTGCCTTTAGTTGGGGGACACTTCGTATTCTACCTGTTAGCCCCGTTTGTTTGGCTTGATGGACATCTAGAACTTACCAGCGTTGTTTTAGAGCAACTGCAATGCCTCTCTTGTTTCTCAGTGCTGTGGAGAGAAGCTAAAATTGGTGGAGAGATTATTGGGAAAGAGGTGCTTAGGATGAATGCAGTTTAGCCATGGTAGCAAACCATGGAGCACCTTCTTCCTCCACTCTGATCTGTTTTGTGGGAGCTCTTTTGTGCCATTTTACAAAGCGTGCAAAATATTAAGGGTGGAATTGACACCATCTTGAAATCAGTGAATTGAGTTCATCACTGTCGTTGCTTTTTACACTTCATCAATCAGCACAACTTTGGGGTATATATATTTGGCATCTTCATAAGTTGTGTCTAAAAATGCAGGTGTGCGTCTCTGCTCCCTCATTCCCACTGGCATAGAGCTTTCACATTACTGGATGTAATAAAGAACAATTTTTGCTGTAAATGACAAGCGTTCGTTGAAATGCTGTTGCAGTGTCCTGAAAGCACCGGCTAAATTTTACTCTTTTTATCTGTGCTGAAATAGTTTGTTTTGGAGTTAATGAAATGCTGAAAGCACTCAAATCTCAGTCTTAACCTTGGACAGGAGCCGTAGGAGATCCTTGTACTGTGTCAGAAGCCAGAGTGAACAAGTTGGTAGCTTAACCATAATTTCTGATGTCAGGCAGGAGTGCAGTAAATTAGATTATCTTTATTCTCTCCCCTTTCTCCCTCCAGTTCAGGGCATTTGCACCCAGTGTTTAGGATTGCAGCGTACAATACTGATTTTTGATAAATAGGTTTCGACAGGCGTAGGGGAAAAAAATCAAGGCAGTTGGTCATGCAGAATTTTGATGCTAGGGAACTGGAATAATCCTGTGTAGACTGTGGTCCTGCAAAAGATGATTGCTGATTTCTAGATATTAGGAATCAGAACTCCCCCCCCCCCCGCAAGAAGGGGTAAACAGTTCCACCTATACTATTACAGCTAGAGTTAATGATCTATTCAGTTGTTGGAGGTGGAGATTGCAATATAAAACATGCTGCAGTTGTCATTCCACTTGTAGCAGGTGGTTTGTTCGGTTCTAGTCAAATTATAGTTGGTAAATGATAGGAATCACTGGGCAATCTATTGTCTGTGTGCCACCTTCCCATTTTTTGGGGGAAAAAAGATCTCTATCTGAGCTCATGATTTATTGGTCTGTCAATTGCTATGGTTCACCCTTGCTTTTGACATCCTTTTTATTCATCGTGACAACAGTGGATAAAGCAAACGAGCACTGGGCTGGATATAGGTGAAGAGATTTATCAGTATATTACATGGTTAACTGTAGTACAGTTTGTTTAACTAGCATTTTCTTTCGTTGGTTTCCAACTCCCCCCCCCCCTTTTTTTTAGTAAGCAGACCTAACAGTTGGTGCTATGATGTCAAAATTAACCAAAGACATCCCAGCTAGCCTGCGGTATATTTTATCTATCTAATAAGATAGTGACATAATTTTCATAACTCTCGTACGGTATGTTTCAAAGTGATCTGATGAAGTGCATTGTTGTATTCCCCTCCCCACTCCAAGATCATCCAGAGCTGGCACTGCTTCAGATTTTAACAGTTATATTTTCACATTTTGATGCATCATTAACCCTCCCATAATGAGATAGCTTAAAAGGTAGGTCCAGATATTCAGACCATAAAAGAATATTTATTGGCCACTGTTAATCTGAGGAAACAAACACACATTAAGGGGAATGCTCCTTCTGACCATTCTGGGCTGTCCATCCCCCATGCCCTGCCACTTGGAGGATTATACATTTGTAAGTTAATTTTTCAGATCATGGCTGAGCCAACAGACTACTTGTTGCTTTGGTTTTCAAGTTACTTTAGTAATTATCACAGCAGATCTACTGCTGAAAAGGTGCTTTGCATGCATCCCTGCCTCCACTTCTTCACAGTACATTCAATAACAATATTTAATATTTAACGTTTTTATATTGTCATAAGGTTCGTCAGTATTATTATGCCCCATATTAAAAAGGGGGTGGGGGAGGCAGAGAGTGTGTCCAGTCAAAGACAAGAGTGTTTATTGCAGAGCACAGATATGAGCTGGGGGATTCTTGATTTTTTGCTCAGCCTCTTAGATGCTACGCCACATCACCTCTCAGTTTGGCATGATAGAGTTTACTGGGTCTATAGCCCAGTGGTAGAGCACCTATTTTGCATGCAGAAAGTCCCAGATTCAATCCCTGGAAGGACCGGGAGAGACTCTCCAACCAGAACCCTGAAGAGTTACTGTCAGTCTGTGTTGGCAATATTGAGCTAGATCAGGGTTTCCCAAACTTGTGCCTCCAGCTGTTTTAGGACTGCAACTCCCATCATCCCTAGCTAGTAGGACCAGTGGCCAGGGATGATGGGAACTGTAGTCCAAAAACAGTTGGGAGACCCAAGTTTGAGAAATTCCAAGCTAGGTGGACCAATGGACTGACTCCATGTAAAAAAAACATCCTGTGCACCGAAATACACTGCAGGTTTCCCATAAGAACAGCAGAATTTATATAGTGCTTCTGAGTGTTCAAACTGTTTTACAAAATTATTGCATGCCTTTATCACAACTGCAAGATCTGCTGGGGCGTTGCAGGGCTTTGCAACTGTGACATAGTGAACTGAGCAGAACGGCAGGCGAGAATCAGGGGTTGTGCCAAATTTTGGGCTTGCACAGGGCACCACTTAAATTTGAAAGGCCAAAGTCTGCCCTTTGCTGGCATTTCTATTCCAATTTTGCAGATTGGGGGAGGGGAGTCTGGTTTAGGCTGATAGTGAATTAGCAAAGGCTGCCTATGATGGTTCATATGCAAAGCAATATGGTTTGGAAGATTGGGGGCAGGGCTGCTTCTGGTCCCAGAGTTTCCGCAGACCCAACTCATTTCTTCTTGTTTAGCTCAGGTGATGTTTTATCACAGGCATAGGCAAACTTGGCCCTCCAGATGTTTTGGGACTACAATTCCCATCATCCCTGACCACTGGTCCTGTTTGCTAGGGATCATAGGAGTTGTAGTCCCAAAATATCTGGAGGGCTGAGTTTGCCTATGCCTGTTTTATCATCATGTCTGAACTAGCAATCGCCTCCCTCCCAAACCAGATTCAAACCCTGGTTTGCGATCCTTGATCATGATTAAATTGCAGATTACGATACTTCATTGACATTTATAATATCATTGTTTCCAAACTATGTGTTAGGAAGGGAAATAGAGGCAAGTGTCACGTTGCGGTGTGTTGTTATCCTGGAGTTTAGATCTGAATCTCAGATGCAAAATATTTCATTCTGATCAGATGGCTGCATTGCACAATGGCAGTTCCATTTGCCTGAGTCTTCTCTCCCAGAATAGTAACCGTACATGCCAGAATATTGGAACATTCAAGAAATTATTTCTTAAATCTTAATAATCGTGATTGCTAGATGGATTACCTAGATTTGGAGTAAGTGGTGCTTTTGCACATTATGAGTCTTTGACCCACCAAATCAAGCACAGCCCACCTAGTGCGCATTGTGGCCTGCCAGATATGTGACAATCACTTCATTATTTTTTTTAGTTGTAGACAGGCAGCAAAACTAGGGCGCTTGTCAAACTCTTGGTGGTTGTCATAAATGACTGGTGGTTTACATTCGGATTGATGGATTATGAATTGTGTATGCCTGGGACAACTTTTTTCACCTTCTATCACACTACATAGGACCAGGAGCTTAAAGATGCTCCAGATTTACATTTAACAATGCTTGAGTTATATTGCTTTTATTCTGTGCTTAAATTTAGAGATAACTGGAGTGTATGCAGTGTATAAATTTAGAAAGGAACTGAAGGTTATCCGGCCCAGCCTTTTTATTCTAAGGCAGGATCCGTCAAACACAATTCTTTGTGGGCTGATTTCACACATAATACACATGCCCATCATTTTATGACTATCGCATCAAGTGGGTGACTTGAAACTGGAGATCAAACACCCCAGATAGAACTTCCACATCATCTCAAACGCAAATATTTTCAAAGGAGTTGACTCATGCATTTAGCTGTGATGCAAAAGATGAGAAATCAAGTGATGTACAAGCTATACGCGAATTGGTTCCAAGCGAATGATCGCTGTTCTCTTCAGTAATGAGAGAGTCTTTAGGATAATTGAATTTTGGAACCGGGAGAGATTCCTCCAAAGTCATCTAGTCCAACTCCCGCTTGGTGCAGACTTAACGCAGGATGCAACTACAGCATCTCTGAAAAGCAGGCATCCAGCTCCAGTCTGAACCCTCATACAGAAGCTGCTGTATGAGAGCTAATGGGGCACTGCCCCAGCAACAGCAGTCTACCCCCAGCCAGCCCCCACCTGCCTGCCTTACTTACAGCTCATCTCGGAGGCAACGTTGCCTATCAGCTTCCTCCTCCTTAGTATTGCGGGAGTTTGGATGACATGACCTTTGCGGTCCCTTCCATTTCTACAGTTCTGTGATGCCAGGACTCTTATGCTCAGCACTGCGGTGTTCCTGGCTTCCAGCTGCAGTGGATCAGACAAGCGTTTGATTTGTCATCCCCCCCCCCTCTATTTTCATTCTTTCAGTCTCACTAATGGGCCATTTTCACGATGGGGAGAGATTGCCAATGGCCCATCTGTATTCTTGCTCCGGGACGCGGGTGGTGCTGTGGGTTAAACCACAGAGCCTAGGACTTGCCGATCAGAAGGTCGGCGGTTTGAATCCCCACAATGGCGTGAGCTCCCGTTGCTCGGTCCCAGCTCCTGCCAACCTAGCAGTTCGAAAGCACGTCAAAGTGCTAGTAGATAAATAGGTACCACTCCGGCGGGAAGGTAAACGGCTTTTCCATGTGCTGCTCTGGTTCGCCAGAAGCGGCTTAGTTATGCTGGCCACATGACCCGGATACGCCGGCTCACTTGGCCAATAAAGCAAGATGAGCACCGCAACCCAAGAGTCGGCCACGACTGGACCTAATGGTCAGGGGTACCTTTACCTTTACCTTTTTATTCTTGCTCCACTGAAGCTGAAAACCACCATACTACTCATCCCCTGGTTTTGAATCCCATTGCTGTAAACAGTTGGACCTCAACCATTGCAATTTGAGATTCCTGCATTGCGTTGCAGGGGGGTTGGGCTAGATGACCCTCGGGGTCTATTCCGTCTTTTCCATTTTGAGATTTTATGATTCTGTGGCTCCACCTGTCATTGGCCCTGGCTCTTCCTCCAATGAGTTCTCTGCCTTCTGCCCTGCCAGTCCCATTGGGCACCAGCTCCCCATCTCTAGAGGCAGTCTGTGTCACTGTTGAATGGCTTAGGAAGTTTCCCCTGATGTTTAGCTGAAAGCTGCTACCTTGCAATTTCTTTGCAATGCTGTCTTAGCACAGGGGGGAGCTCTCCCATGCTGTGCTTCCACTTGGTAATTGGCAGGTACGAAATGGATGGAAGAAAGCAGGAGATGTTGGAAAAAGGAAGTTGAAGAAAGAAAGAAAAATAAGTGAGTTTTCTGTAGCATACGGGAGAGCCATATCCTTATGTAGAATGTTATACAGAACACAGAAAAGTTCTGTAAACTATTCCTCTGAGCGATGCAGGTTGCTGGTTGTTGTCAGCACTTGCGAAAAGTTAGAAATTACACGGTTAAGCAAAAAAAATAATCTGCAAAGACATGTGCATAACTGGCAGTGAAAAATGGACTCCAATCGGAAATGTAGCCTTGTGACTACGTAACAAGTGAAAAACCAGTCTGTGGGTGCAAGAGACAACAGAGTTATAAACCTTAGAAAATCCGTTGTGAAAATGCTTTGAGCAAGTTGTCTGCAAAAAGACTGGGGTAATCCAGTCAGATGAGCAGGGTACAAATAATAAAATTGTTGTTGTAATAATTAAGCATAAACCAGACACAGAAAACATAGGTGGATAGTTGTCATAAAATTATAAGTCACTTATTAACTAACAGCACAATCTTAATCATGTCTACTGAATTCATTGGGGATTACGCAGAGGAAAGTAGAGTTAGGATTGCAGCCTAAATAACCAAATAAACATAATTACAGTATATTTATTTGTTTGAAGCTGTAATGTTATATATGCTTATCTGGAAACAAGTCCCATTCAACTCAGTGGGACTTAATTTGGAGCAGGTTTGCACTGTATGTTTAGAATTTTAGCGTATTTTTCAGCCCCAGGTTGGAGCATGGCTTTTAAAAATAAAATATTTTTTTCCACTGTGATTTTGTTTGCTTTATGGTGGAGTTGTTAATTTGTTGTTTATTTGGACCTGTTTATATGATTTTGCAGTGTTTGTATATTGCTGTTTCTCTGTGTTTATTTTTATTGCTTTCCCCTCTTGCTCTGCAGTTGAAAATATTTAATGAAGAATGTGCTGTAAATACTGCAAATCATAATAAAGATAATAACAAGCCCCAACATCCCCAACCACACTGGCATAAGTGATGCAAATCATGCTAATTTGCGCATATTTCCTTGGTTAGTATCTTATATTTTATTTCTGGCAGTTATAGGAAGGGACAATGAGCTGGTAAAGGGCTATTTCCAACTATATTTGTCTAGGCAGTAAGCAGCACATGATCTGAGTCACAAAGCATTCATCTTCTTTTGACTTCCATTCTACTATCTGGAAATCACTTCCCCAAAATATCTGTTGCATTGGAGTTGATTTGCACTGTGGGGCCGGGTAGATTGGGATGTGGGTAGTGCTGTGGTCTAAACCACTGAGCCTCTTGGGCTTGCCCATCAGAAGGTTGGCGGTTCGAATCCCAGGAACAGCATTCTTTACCTTTACCTTTACAAGGGCAACACAGACTAGTGTGCTATTCAGCCTAACCGACCAGCCTCCCCACTGCTCTCTAGGGTTGTAGGCCTGCCCACTTAAGCCCAGACTGAAGATGAAAAGCATTTCCTGGTGATTGCCAGTTATTATCAGGACTTTTAAGTTTCCCTTTTCTTATATTTTGGGCCAGTTATCCTCACCAAGTGGCTCCTTTGGCGAGCATATTGTGCTCTTCAGATCTTTAACTTTGGTGCGCTTTAAACATTTTAAGCATGCACTTCATAAGTGCATGACAGTTGAAGTGCCTTAATGGCTCTGCTAGAAGTCACTTAGCTTCTCGCTGAGAAGTGAGGGGAGGATCCTATTAGGTTTAGATGGAACCTTTCCCCCAAGAAGTAGTAGGACTCTGTCAGAGATGGGCGGCGTGTCTAGGCTCTGGATTTCCAAACTCCACAGACTTCCTTTCGGCTCAAATGTAACCTGTGACATTGGTTGCTTTTAAATATTTGCTTGTATTCAGTGATCTTCATCTGCATCCTTCCCCCGGCTTTTAGAGGTAATACACTTGCATGTCTAAACAGCTTTTAATCTCAAGAGGAAGGTGTAGCTGTCAGGAGTTCAGTCTGCACTCGAGTAGGACCCTGATAGAGACACATGCCTGACTGGTATGTTCTCTCCCTCCTGGTCGTTCGTTTGGGAGCTTCAAGAGCTTTCTTCTGCCCGAACATCACAGCGACTGATGCCAACAGACACCGGCACACTTAGGGATCTGCAGAGTTTTCGCAGATTTTCATGACAGACCTCAGCAACTCAGCATTTTGGCTAATCTACTTTATTTACATATGAACACACACGGAGCACTGCAACATGGCTCCATCTCTCTCTAGCATCAGACAGCAAAGAGGAAAAGAACAAAGGACAATAGTCCCACTTCACAGAACACAGTAACACAAACATCCTGTCTCCGTCACTTCCCACTCTGTGGAGTCAAAACATACACCGTCATTTGAAAGACAACAATCCCATGACTGCAATCATGGAGCAGGAATTCTAACAGTAGCTTCACATTCTACATTTTCGTAAAGGGCAGTCTACGGAAAGTGAGTAGCTCAGGCATAAGGCTAGGGTTCTTGTGCTTGATTTCCACAGGCCGGGAACCCTGGGGATGAAGCCCATTGGCAAGCCCTTCTAACATACTTGCTGGATATGCTGTTTCAGATTTTATGGAAGGAGAGGCAAAATGCCCAAATTACCATAAGGGCAGAGGGGACGTCATCCCCTTGCCTCTAGAAGTCTTCATGGAGGCATACTTTAGCAAAAGTGGGACGGGGGGATCAGAGGGTGAGGCTTGTAGGCTTCATTAAGAGTCCCCTATCTTTCACCTTATTGGGCCCGACACATTTTGCTGCCTGAAGCAAAGGATAATACGGTGTTCCTCCTTCACCCCCCAATAAACTGGATTGGGAGTTGAATCTTATTTTAGCACCAGCCTTGGAACAGCATCCTGCACTCTACCTGAGTGCAGTAGGCTATCTTAAGAGGTGCAGAGCAGGTTTAACGGCTTAGGGAGACTGTTGGGAGGGACACCTACTGCCTGAAGCAGTTCCTTTTCTGTGCCTAATGGTAGGACTGGGCCTGCCCCCTGACAACAACTGGGGTAGGGAAGATATTTTACTAGGGAGTAGGAAAGAGATCCAAAGGACCCACTCTAGATTAAGTTAAGTTGCAAAGCAGCAGTAAATATTGTGGTGTTTTTTTTAGAAAAAGAAATACAGTCATACCTCGGGTTAAAGTTGCTTCAGGTTGAGCGTTTTTGGGTTGCGCTCTGCGGCGACCCGGAAGTAACAGAATGTGTTACTTCCGGGTTTTGCAGCTCGCACAGACGCTCAAAATGACGTTGCGTGCATGCGCAGACGCGGTGACGCAGATGCAATCCCGTTCGCATCCAGAGGTACCACTGTAAACACAAACACACACAATAACCTCACAACAACTATACCAATGTTATCATTACAAAATTAGCAAGTGTTTAGAACAAGAAGTCCTCCATGTTTAATTGTGGCTCATGAGAAAAGTTCTCCTGAGGCAGAATCAGCATGGTTTGAAACACTGGGAGGCACATGCCTTTTCTTAAATAAGACCTGGGATTCTTCTTGTTGTTTTTCTTTCCTAAATGTGTGTGGCTGAGAATCTGGATTAAATTTTACCAGTTAGCTGTTGTCCATTTACCACAGTGATAACACACAGTTGTGACTTTGGTGTAAGTGTCACATATCCTCATGAGATAATGAACTTGGAGGTTAGACTGCGAAGTCACTGCCGGAGGCGCTCTGTGTAATGAGGCGTCCAAAATATATGATACCAAAAGTAGTTTCCTAATTTTGATGCTCTAATTGCGATCAACCAGGGTGGATTTGGCTCACGGTCACCAGTCATGTATTGTGGTACATGACCATATTCCCCTCACAGAGCTACGATTACCCCTGCGATTGTTAAGCTACTCCGGCAGTTGTAACACCATGAGAGGAACACGGATCTTCTAAAAACTCTCAGCCCTCTTAACAGACTATAGTCCCTAATATTCTTCGAGGAAAGCCATGGTGTTCAATGTGGTATGACACTGCCTTAAACACCTAAGGCAGATAGGGCCTGTAGTCTTTACCACAAGTGAGAAAGGACATGTTTCTAAAATGCTTCGCTTCAGACAGGACAGCTTTTTATTCCACAAAACCTCACAGCTGCAGAAAACATTTTTGTCTTGGCTTTCTGTTTTCCTGTAACTGCAGGTATCTGTGAATAGGAATCGTATGATGAAAGTGATGCAAATGAAGATAAATTCAATGAATAATAATAGTAACAAAAAGATAGGGACGTAGACAGGTTAAGAGCACTTGACGCTGGTGAATAATGCAAAGCGAAACAAATGCTTTTTAAAAAAGAGGCAGGTTACTGTTTGCGTAATTTAATTGCGTATTGTCTTTGTAGAGTTGCCAGTTTTTCTTTGTTTCATTTTAATTGTGCAAAATCTGGCAACTGGTCAAATTGACCTCAGGTTTCAAGATAAAAGTCAATGGAGAAAGAGTTTAATTCCTGGGAGATGAACACTGTGTTCTTCTTTTATCCCTTTCTTCTCAGCAAAAATTGGTGCTGTGGAGCTGCTAAATTGACCTCCCCCACCCCCCAAGCCGCATCAGAAGAGAATTTCTGCTCCATCAGGTCCTTAGGTTTTAAACACCTGCTTCTCCAAATGGGAGGAAGCTGCTTCCTTATGTGTGGTCTCATTTAGATAGAGCTTATGTTGATTTTTTATTTTATTTTATTTTGCTAGAGCACATCGGATTTTTAAATGCTTTCCTGAGACAGTAAATTTGACTCCTGCTGAGAGCAGATGTAATTGCCAACTTGATTTTTTTTAAAAAAAAAACCCCAACAACAATCCCAAACCTGTTCAAAGGCTTAACCCTATTTCCCTTCTTTGTTTTTCGAGTCTATGCTGAGCTGCACATCTAAATGCAAAAGGCCAGGTAAATTGCTAGCTCCTGCTGTTAGAAGCAGGCTCCTACAAGTTGTGCGTTCTACTTACGGCTGATATTGGGCATTGTATGGATCTTTCGTTTGTGCTGCCGTTGCAGCGAGAATAATTGAGCTGTGATTTATCACAATTTTTATTAAATTGACTTGGCATGATGGCCTTCCTTTTCTTGCATATTGACAGGACAGGGGAAAGATGACTGAATTCAGCGTTCGAGACCTAAAATACAGCTGAAGTTCAAGGTCCCTCATCGAAGTACATGTAATTAAAAGCAATTTATATTCACCTCTGCAATTTGGAGTCCACGCAGGGATCATTATTGCCAACCTGATTTTCTTAATGTGTTTTTTTAAGCCACATTTATCAAAATTAAGTAATATGTGAGTAATCTTCCCAGTTTTGTTTTTGCAATAAATAGCAACCATTTTATCCACGCATTTGCAGGCTCAAACACACACATCAGCTGTGCCATGCGAAATTAAAGCGCCTTCAGACTGTCACTATTTTGCAGGGGGGATTCAAGCACATGCCTGGAAATTTAGGTTTCCACAATTAAAGTAGGTTAAAGTGGTCTGTCGCTCTAGCTCAACAAATCCACTTGAAAAAAGAATGGGACTTCTTTGCAGCTTGGAAAGTGACAGGGAAATGCATTGAAAAGTATGGGATGAAGAAAGGTTTGTAAATGGGGGACATAGAAACATCCTGCTAGCAAATCAAGATGCATGCCAAATGAATGATCACTGTCATATAAGAACTCCTACAGGTATTGCAGTAGGGAAGAGACAGTACGAGGTGGCAACCCTGGCTCCCTCGGCTGCCATGACTCAGGGAAGCATTGATGGGGAGAGATGAAGGCGGAAGGGAGGAGGAATGAAGCAGAGAGAGATGCAGGCGGAAGAACAAGGCTGGAATGGATCTGCAAGTGACACTTGGGTGATTGGCCCCAGCAGTGGCAGAAAGCAGGAGACTGCTTCCAGTGACAGATGCAAGCAGAAGCTACAGATCCATTCCAGCCTTTTTCTCCTGCCTGTGTCTGTCACTGTCTCATAGTTATGTTTTCCTTCCTGTTTTTTAGTGCTGTTTCTTTGTTGCTCTTGCGTTTCTTTGTAGTTTCATGCTGGTTTTACACTCATTTTTCTGCTGGTGCAACTTTTGTGTTGCTTGTTCTACTTGATAATACAGTGGTACCTCGGTTTATGAACTTAATCCGTTCCAGAAGTCTGTTCCTAAACCGAAACTGTTCTTAATCCGAGGTGTACTTCCCCTAATGAGGCCTTCTACCATTCAGATTCCATTCTTAGACCAAGGTAAAGTTTGCAAACCGGGACACTGCTGGTTTTGCGGAGTTTGTGAACCGAATCGTTTGTAAACAGAACTGTTCTTAAACCCAAGGTACCACTGTATTTGTTTTCTATTGATTTTTTTAATTGTGAGTTGGCCTGATGACAATTCAAGTTGAGCAGCATATAAACCTTATGCATACAAGACTGTTTTAATCCCTACCCACCTTCTCGGGTGATGAGATCAGCAAAGTGGGCCCTCTTGGTTGTTCCCTGCTCAAAGTGTGGGGAATAGCAGACCAGGAGAGGGCTTTCCCTGTGACTGGCTCCACAGAGCTGGGTCTATCATATTCAGTGTACTGTACAGTTCTCACCATAATCTGATGATACACCTTTTTAAGTTGGCTTTTGAGGTATTTTGTTTTGTGGTCCTCACATTTGTATTGCTTTGATCCCTTATGAATGTTTTTTTTTAAAGAATTAATTGTAGCAGTTTGTTTTCAGAATTTTTTATTGCATTTTTCCAGCCTGCGCTGGGCTCTTACAGTGAAGGATGGGTAAGAAATACAGCTGTACCTTGGTAGTCGAACTCCTTAGTTGTTGAATAAATTGGCTCCCGAATGTCGCAAACCTGGAAGTGAGTGTTCCGGTTTGCGAACGTTTTTTGGAAGCCAAACGTCCGACGTGGCTTCCGATTGGCTGCTGGAAGCTATCATGTGGCGTACTGCTCATGAGTGAATCATGCCCACTCTTCTCCTCACCAGGAGAAAACAAACCATAATTCCCGTCTTAGTATTATGTTTGAACGCTATGTCTCTGCCATGATCAAGAGCAAATTTGGGCTGCAGATTATGGTTTGTTGTACATGAAACAAACCATGATGTCTGGTTAAGATGTAACACTAAGCCAGAGGATTGTGTGTTTATTGCTCTCGGCACGAGTGGAGTGGAGCAAAGTGTGCCTGAGTCAGTTGTGCAAGATGAGCTATGGTTTATGATGCGCTGCGACTTGTGAATGGGCCCATTGTGTTTTCTGTTTGCTGCTTTTTGTATTAAGCAGCGCTGGCTAAAGAAACCACTGCTGATTTAACGGAGGACTAAAATATCAGGGAAGAGCCCTGAAATATTGATGTGTTTGTAGAACGAAGCACAGCTTGCTACTTCTGGGCTGCTTTCTTCCCGTTTCTCTGGGGGAAGCACAGCAGATGTGTGAGGAGAGAGAGAAAAAGTGTAATTGGGAAAGAAACACACCATACATTAGATTAAGCGATAAAATCAGTAGTCACCTCCAGACATCGTGCTGAGCGCTAGGCTGGCTGACGAACTGCTAATAACTTTTTTTTAATAAAAAAACAAAACCACTCTTTCTTTGTTTATTCTGTAGCCTCAGACCATAAAGCAGACTCTCCAGAGGACACTGCAACATTACGAGCATCAAGTTATTGGGTAAGTAGAGCGCATTTCTCAAAAAATGGCGAGTGGATAGATAGATGGTGGTGACAATAAGAAGCAATTGACATTATGATTCTATGATGTTTGCTAACATGAACACCTCATAGGCGCATAGGAAGTTGCCCTTACTTGGAGACCTCGGGGATTGAACCTGGGACCTTTGGCATACAAAGCAGACACTTTGCCACTGAGCTATGGCCCTTCCCCCTTTGCGCTCTTCATTGCTAGCTTGTTACGCCAATTCTCAAATGGCTGTGGTGCTGCTGTTCATATAATTCGGATGCCCACAACTGCTCAGCTTAGGCTAGCTTTTTCTTCTCAACGCAGAAAGATCCGTTTATTCGTTATAAGCTACTGATACAGTTTTGTCCACAGCCAAGGAATTTCTCTTAGGGATCATTCACGCTTCTCTTTGTCCCATGATTTCTAAGGAATGGGTTCAAGAGGTGTTTTTTTTTTGTCCCACCCCTTTCCCTGGGGAAACCTACTGTCTACCACTGAATCGCCACAAACGTTAACATAACAAACGTTAAACTTAAATTAATAGGGCAGAAAACCCTATTAGATTTAGGGTTAGGGTTAGGGTTAGGGTTAGGGTTAGATACAGTAAAGAGCGGGTTTTCCTGGGGAAAGCAGTTCCTAGAAATCACAGGACAAACAGACGTATGGATGAGCCCTTAGCATGGGATGCATTGTAAGAAACAGAATGGGATTTAAGACTCAGCTGGGGGTGAATTTGGATTCCCTCAGGAATATGTGGAACTAGATTTTTTCTAGAAAATGAGGTGCTGGAATACACCAGGAACAGCTCCCTTTTTCTCTTATAATGGTGATGGCGCCCACCTTGAGAGGTGCCAGAACTGAGTTCCAGTGAGTTCCAGCCAAAAAAATAAAATAAAAAGCCCTTTGTGGCGCTACTTCCCAGTTTTTTAAGAAGTAGCTCAGCTTATTTCATAAGTTGGGGAAAGCTTTGTGCTACTGGCTCAAAGAAATGCTGTGTGTGCGCTCAATAGCATGGGAAGGGAAAGATATGGATTGAGCTCTTAACAGGTTTTTTTAAAAAAACATTTAGTTTTTATTATTTTGGGACTATTTTATGGAGAAACTGTATGTGGCTTGTGAATTGTATTGTATTGTAATGTTTTGTTTCAAACGCTAATGTTGCACACTTCTTGGAGTTTTTGCAGAAGAGATCAATAAAGAAATCAGCACCAAATAACATAACTAATTATGGGGATAGGTTTACCTTTTTTGTTTTAAAAAGGAAAAGGTAGTTGGATTCCGCCCCCCCCCCCCCCCCCCCGGTTCAGGATTCTGATATTTTTTTTAGCAGAGTGTAAATACAGTCCTATGACCTTTCTGTAGAATGAATCATGTAATGGTTTATTTATAAACAGTTCAGATATATTTGCCTTGTGGAAATGATTTCAGACCTCGGCCAGACTGCCTTTCTATTGTGCTAAACGTAAGAATACATCACCTAGTCCTTGCTAGAGAGAATGTGCTACTCCAGTTAATGCTTTACATACGTGAGTAACACTGTGTTGTTAGAAAGGAAAGGAAAAACTGTGTTGATAGCCGAAAGAGTGAAGCAGAATGGTGTTGTAGCAATACAGTAAACTATGTTTATGATAATACTTTTTCTTTGGAAAAGTCCATTCTCATCCAGCATTCCATTTCCACAGCGGCCAATTGTGAAGGCTTCTGGAAAGTCCACAAAGAGGACCACAGCACTCTCCTGCTTGTAATACTGGGATGAGTCTGATACTGATAGCTGGCCGAGTCAGCACGATGCAGATGGATGATTTGCCGGGGAACTGGGGAAAGGTCTCTAGTGAGATGGGGAGGTCTTTGCCAGACTTGGGGGTGCCTGATAATGAGGCTCCTGGGGAGTGGGGTGGGGGCCCTCAGCCTGCTTTCCCACCTCACCCTTGTCTATGGTGAGAGCCACAAGCCCCTCCTTCCTCTTCAGACTTGCACCACAGTACAGCTGCGTGGTATATCGATATATGTCCAAAACCAGCTTGAAGTTTACATCATGATACCGGCAGTGGTGGAGGAAGAGGAGTGCAGGGGGAACGCACCGCCCCCGGCAGCGCGATCACGGTGGGGTGCCAACATGGCTGCCCCCTGCCCGTGCTGGGCACCATGCCCCCTCAGGCGGAGTGCCATGCCCCCAGTACACATGCCACACCCCCAGGGCAGGGGCCTGCTCTCCGCCACTGGATACCAGTTTCATAATTTTTGACCTGGCAATATATGATGATATGTGCTATGCAGAAATCACAACGTGGGGAAAACCGTGAAGCCCAAATTTCTCTCTCTCGATTCCTAC
The DNA here is from genome assembly GCF_965153285.1 of Podarcis tiliguerta. NCBI lineage: Eukaryota > Metazoa > Chordata > Lepidosauria > Squamata > Lacertidae > Podarcis > Podarcis tiliguerta. The sequence goes on along the minus strand of NC_139537.1, from coordinate 20,709,586 downwards.
AGCCCCTCTTAACTCTGTCAGATCAGCTCTCCCCTGGCTTATGCAAGGGGGGCAGCGAATCGCAAGAGCAGGCACTGGCAAAAATCACGATGCGGGGGAAACCCGCGAAGCCAGCCAATGCCTTTACATAGCTCCATCTTTATTTCAGACATTGTGGTATATTGATATATTGCGATGTTTAGCTGGTGATTTGGTATAGGGCAATGTTGAAAACCAGATATCGCCCAGCCCTGCTCCACAGTGCCTTTTGCATTGCCCCTGCCCCTGGAGTCATCAGGAGCTGGGTCCGTCTAGTCCAGTAGGAAGAATGCTGTTTCCCTCATGTCCTTTCTTCCAGGCTTCTCATAGATCTGGTTGGCCACTGGAAGAACAGGATGCTGGACTTAGAGGGGCCGTTGTTCTTACACAGAGCAGATCTGGGGAGAGTGTGGGGGCACACGGAGAGAAGAGAGAGGGGAAGTTCTGTTGCGCAAATGGAAATTCTTTTGCTAGTGGATCTGTTTTGTTGGCTACCGGCCCCATGTGTCTGGATACGCTTGTTGAAATAGGAAAGTTTTCAGCCAGCGTCAAAGAAGCACAGCGAAGGCAACTGCCCCATGCCATTAGATGCGGAGTTCCAGAAGGAGTGACTCCTCACGAATGAGGAGCATGAATATTGTGTGGCGCCTGGAAAACTTCAAGTGCCGCTAGTCAGATCAGAGGACGACACCCGCCTTCATTGTCTGGCCCTCTGAGCTGAATGTTATTTCCAGGGGCCTGAAGTACACATTGTTGATGCAATTGTACCAAATCCATGGGATGCTAGAGCAATTGCTGAGCGTATATCGCCTTAGAATCATAGAATTGTAGAGTTGGAAGGGACCCTGAGGGTCATCTAGTCCAACCCCCTGCAATGCAGGAATATGCAGCTGTCCCATGCAGGGGTCGAACCTGCAACCTTGGCATTATCAGCACCATTCTCTAACCAACTGAGCTATTCAGGCTTGACTGCCTTTACAATAAGACTGGCAAGCCCATAAAAGCTGATCATTTGCACCAATATATAGAAACAGTACTCTGCCGCCTGCCCCACCCCCAGTTTAAAAATGGACCCAAGTAGCAGCATCAGATTATATATGGTCCAGAGATTTACCCTGAGTAACTGCCTACGCCTTGTTTATATTGGCCACTGTACCTTTCCTATATAGTTTGGATGAAGCCTCTGCCAAGATGGGTTAAGCAGCAGTAACAAGGGGCAAATGCCAACTGCTGCCGTGGGCTCTTATGTAATTACCCGGGTGCCCTGGCAGCTTTGGCATGCTATACAAGTCGGATCAGGTGCAAAAAAATTCATCCCAGGTTTCTGAAACTCTCTAGGCTTTAGGGAGTCGCCCTTGTGCATCGCATAGCCTCTTTTGTCAAGCTGAGCTGCAGCGCTGTCCTTGGTGTTAATAAGGCTGGCGCATCTGGAGAACCCCTTGGGGTAGAGTGGGAGGGAGAGAGAGAGAGAGCTATTGCTTGGGGAGTCGCCTGTGTATCCTTACTCATAGCTTGATGCAGAATATAGAACAGATGTGGGAGAAAGGGAGTGGAAAACTTCTGGCAAAAGAGCTGCTCTTCCATTAAAGCTTGTATTCCTAAGACTCAAGGCTTGAGACAGGGAGTGTGTGTGTGTCTGTGCTGCCTGCAGAACTCCACCCCTTTTTCTCTCCCCTTCCTGAACCATTTAGTATGTTTCTCCCCCACAAGCTTGACCATCTCACTTGCTTGCTTCTGCCTGTAGGTGATTCAATCTAATAGTGGGTTCGGGGGGGGGGGTGTCAAATTTGGAGCAGAACAGGGCCATTCAAAATGAAGGTTCGATAGCTATGCAAAATTCTGTAAGCTTGTAAATTAAAAGATGCTGTATATGCTTTTCTGAAAACCCCTGAAACTGTCTGTCATGAACCTTTTGCTTACAGAATGCTGGTAGCGATTGAGCATTTGGTGGGAGGGAGGGAGGGAGGGAGGGAGGGAGGGAGGGAGGAAGAGAATAAAAAGGTCTAAAGAAACCAGGTCAGGTAAATTGTGGGAGTCTTATTGATTAAATTTACGGTTAAGAGCAGGAGGGGGAGAAGCCTAAAAAGTGGGAGACTAAGGTTGGGGGAGGATGTGTGCCGTGAGCTTTAAGAAGCTCCCTCATACACACTCATTCCACAGTTATGTTTCAAGAAGAGGGGCGTGAAAACACATTTTCCCCACTCTCCAGAATTGCATGTCTCCCCCAATCGTCCCCACTACATAGGGCTCATGTTTGGAGCTGGAAGCCTCCTAGTGCTGTATTACCTAGCAAGGGGAGGTCATGGGGAGTGGTCCTTTTACCCTCCCTCCTCCTCAAACTCCTCCAAAAGGTCTGAACAGCACTCCGAGATTACTGTTCCAGGTTGTTTGGAGTCCTCTTAGACGACTGGATGCACTACAACATTATGTTGCAGGTCCTGCTAGTCACTTATGAGATTTATATAGCCCCAGTGCCCAGTCCTTGGGCAGCGGCTCTAACTAATCATTTATTGCTGCTTTCTGTTCCCAGTCCTTTAGCCAGTTGCCAGTCAATGAAAGCACATTTCCTCTTATCCCTTGACTGCTAAGTTTACACATAGCCTTTGTGGAGGGATGTTTTGGAAGTCCAAAGTTCCTGGGTTACTCGCATCTGGCATGCTTTAATAACTCAAAATGTGGACGTGGCAGAACTTAACCTTTGAAGAAGCCATGCTGATTCTTCCTGAGAAGGCTTGTCCTTCTGTGTGTTCAGTCATTCTAGACGCCTAGTTTACTTTTGTTTTGTTTTCATTCACCAGTTTTGTGTTTCTTTCTAGTTACAGGGATGCTGAAAAGAACTTCCACAATCTCTCCAACCGGTGCTCCTATGCAGACCGCCCTGGCAACGACGAAACTGAAGATGTCTCAGGAATCCTCCAGTGTACAGCAAATATACTCGGTACCGTGTACATTTGTGTCATTAGCAGAAGACGTTTTTCAGAGTTTCCCTTCTTGTTTTCTGAGCTTTCCCGTCCATGGAGGCCCATTCTTCAGAGTTCAGCTTGGTAATGCCGAGGTTGCTTCCATGCAGCTATAATCATTGCCTTATAGTCAACATTATGTTCCCAACTGTTAGCTAGATTCCTCTCGGAATTGGGGCAGAAAAGCAGCTGCCCTCCTCAGTTGTCATCTCCCCACATTTCAAAGTATACCAACATATTTGACCCCACTAATAAAATCCCAAGCCTGATGTCCAAATATCTACTGGGTCCTGATGCATATAGACACCCCCCATTGGAGTAAGAGCTCTTGATTGGTAAAGGATGCTATCTGAGCATTCCCCACTTTGTACATGGTGTACATGCCATGGCTTTGCAGAGAATGCAACAGCCTCAGCTTATGCTTTGGGGCTCTATATTGCATTGCTGGATCAGGGCATAGCTGCCCACTCTTTTTTCCTGCTGACAAGCGGCAAAGCCTTGGATAGATTATTTAGTTTCTTGGATGCTATCTACTGCTTTTAAATGGTGTTGCTCATTGTCAATAAGTTGTGGGTCAGATAATAGGTGAGCTTATCTCAAAAAGCTCCTTCAGATTCTTATACATGTGCTCTAAATATTCTAGGGCTGGAAGAATTTTGCTTCTCCTTGATGAAATGTTCATAGTTAGAAGCTATGGGATTTTGCTACTGTGGGTGGTGGAAAGCTCACTCCCACTCCATCCTAACTGTGCTCTGTCGGTCCTTGTTGTCTGTCTTCCATTCTGCATGATTAGAGGCCTTTTCAAGTGTTCCCCTCTCTAGTTCTGTAAGCAGGCCTTCCTGCTTTTGCCTTCCAGGCACCCTATTTTTGCGCTTCACTTTGAGTGTGGCTCCTTCTTCACCTGGGTGTCTCTTGGCCCTTTTCCTTCCTCTTTTATTGCCCTCTCCAGTGCCTATACTTTTCTTCTCCCAAACTGCAGAGTCTCTGCTCTCTAGATGCCACAACGACCTCTAGAGGGCCACAGGTTCCTCACCCCTACTCTTCTGAGAGAGAAATTCCTGGCAGGTTTCTCATTTAGTGCCTTTCCAGGAATTTGCAAGCAGCTAAAACATCTCTCCCCACCCCCTCTGCAATTGTGTTTTGCGATTCTCACACTTTAATATTATAGTGTGTTGAAAGCTGTGCAAGGAAATTCTCACTCTTTGCTAATATCTCTGCCTCTTGCATGTGCATTTTTAAGGGTGCGAAGTTAACCACCAGATAGCTCCCCACCCCAAGTTGTGTCTTGCAAAGACCCTTGAAGATTTCTATCATGTGTTTGTGCCTTAGGAGCTGGCCTGTTCTATTTCACAGCCCATGTTTTCCAATCCTGCCCATAGGGTGTTGTCACTGTGGCAGCTCGCTGGAAAAGATTAACTGGGCTGAGTCATGAGATTTATTGGAAAAAAAAAATCTTATGTAAAGGAACAGGTGTGGGGGAAAGTCTCCAGCAACATTTCCACATGTATGGATCTCTTTCTCCATAGCTTGCAGCTGGAGTCAATCCCATGCACAAGTTCTGGATTAGGAAACATGGGCAGGGATGAGATAGAAATATTTGACTACGGGGATATTAAACTACTATGTTAGATTACAAAAAAAAATATTTGTTTATTAAATACATTTCCTGCACTTCCTCCAAAAGTACCCTAGGGCAGCAGCGCATGAACGAGAAAACAATAGAACTTCTAAAAACAATTCCAGTACAGGTTGCAGGCTGAGATATAATTGCAGTAACAGGCATTCCTGGTCCAGGGGAGACGTACTTTTGACTTCCTGCAAACTGGTGTTTTGTTAAATCAGGAACCAGCTTTGTGAAAGCATGCTGCTACCCTTTCCCTTCCCAATGTTAAGCATGGTTTCACTTTCTTTGTGCTATGTTTGAAGTGGGGGTGGTCAGGCTTGGACACCTTGATTCTTCCATGTGTTTTAAAATCTATTTAAGAAATTTATATCCCATAATTTCCACCGTTATGGTCTCTGAAGGCTTAACAGCATGAAAACGTAATTAAAAATACCCACAACAACAGATTAAAGCAAAGCAACCTTAAAAACCAAAACCAGCAAGATGCTTCCTTGAAAGCAGCTAAAAGCAGGTTGATTTATTATTATGAAAAGTTCTAGTCAATAGGGTAGAGTTAACCTGACATCTAAAGATAAAAAAGGACGTTTTTAGGAGCCTGTGGGGGGAGGGAGTTCTATAACTCATAGACCACCACAGAAAAGTCACCCAGTAATCATAGAAGGGCCTATGGAAGTAATAGCCTCCAGTTAACATTGGACTCCAACTCCCATCAGCCCTATCCCATCAGCATGGCCAATTGTCACAGATGATGGAGGTTGTAGTCCAGCAACATCTGGAGGGGGGACCACTTTGGCCTTCCCATTATATATATACCTTACTCGACGGGCTGGTTTGTATAGGGCAGGGTTTCCCAAACTTGGGTCTCCAGCTGTTTTTGGACTACCGTTCCCATCATCCCTGACCACTGTTCCTGCTACCTAGGGATGATGGGAGTTGTAGTCCAAAAACAGCTAGAGACCCAAGTTTGGGAAACCCTGGTAGAGGAGAAGGCAGTGCACTTTTTAACGACTGGGGGATAGCTTTGCTGCAAGGCCTTATGAAGCCATTAACGCTGTAAGTGTTGAGCTTCATTTGGGGTCTGCATTGAGATTATAATCTTTTTCTCCCTGCGGATATGGATAAATAATTCCCACCCTCCCACATCAACCCTACCCTATTGTTTCTTGCCTGCGGGCATGAAACTTTTTAATCGCACTCCTCTCCCAAGTTCAGAAGACAATGCGCCATCCAGATTGTGCAACATTTCTTACTTCTCCATTGGGATTCCATTGATATCATTGGGGCTGCTGAATATTTATACCAAGTAGCTAATTCATGCCCTTAGGAAATAAATATTCTGGTATAAACGGATGACGTGGTCTTTTGCTGTTGTTTTCATTCTTGGATAATTATTTGTTAACGTTTTATTTAGGGAGATTCTGGAGGGGTGTGTGTGTGTGTGGAGAAGTTGTGGTTGGTTCTGCAAGCTTTCTGCATGGTGTTCTCTCAGCGTGGAGAGAATACCAGCAGGTTGCATATGAAAACTGCAACCTGTTACGTAAACATGTAGCACAGGGGATTCTTAAATCAGAGCCAATGCATTGCCAGACATAGTTCTGCCTGCTACCCCTCTCAAGTCCCGTCCACATCATGAAGTCAGGGCAGAGTTATGCCTGGTGATGAGTGATGCTCTCAGGTACTGTGTGGAAGTCTGGGAGATCAGCAGCAGATGGGACCAGAGCCAATGATAGGCAGAGCCAACTAACTTAGGTGTTTTCCCCATCATCTTACGGGCCATAGCTCAGTGGTAGATCATCCGTCTTGCATGCAGAAGGCCCCAGGTGTAAGCTGTGGGAATTTGCACTTGCAAGGACAATGCCTCCTGATTGCCAGAAGACAAGAAAGAGAGAGAGACATTCTTAGCAGATTGGCGGATGTTCCTAACTTACGCAAATAAGTCTACCAATGAAAGACCTGTGCTAGTCACCTTTGAATGCATGGCTGCATAATTGTGTGGCTATGAATAACAACAACAACAACAATTTATTATTTATACCCCGCCCATCTGGCTGGGCTTCCCCAGCCACTCTGGGCGGCTTCCAACAAAATATTAAAATACCGTAGTACATCAAACATTAAAAGCTTTCCTAAACAGGGCTGCCTTCAGATGTCTTCTAAAAGTCTGGTAGTTGTTGTTCTCTTTGACATCTGATGGGAGGGCGTTCCACAGGGCGGGTTGCCACTACCAAGAAGGTCCTCTGCCTGGTCCCCTGCATCTTGGCTTCTCGCAGTGAGGGACCCGCCAGAAGGCCCTCGGCGCTGGACCTCAGTGTCCGAGTAGAACGATGGGGGTGGAGATGCTCCTTCAGATATACTGGGCTGAGGCTGTTTAGGGCTTTAAAGGTCAGCACCAACACTTTGAATTGTGCTTGGAAACGTAAGACTTGGTTAATGTAAATGCCCCCCCCCCACGTTTTCCTCCAAAATGCTAGTCCATTGAGCTTAGTACTGTCTACACTGATTGGCAACAGCTCTCCAGGGTTTCAGACATTGAGTATTTCTAAGGCCTACCTGGAGCTGCCAGGGATTGAACCCTTCTGCATGCAAAGGAATGGCTTTATCTCTGAGCCTATGCTCCTTCCTCAAGGCCACTGAGGGCCGGTGCTGTTTGGCAGGTAGTTTTATTTTTTTCCTGAACCTGGATATCCTTGCTAAGTGAAAGGAAGGCTGGCATTAGCAGAGAGTGGGAGGGACGGTCTCCATGGAGACTGGACCTTTGGAAACCCTTCTCAACATTCCTTGCCCTGTTAGGCAAGAAGCTGCCTGCAGAATACTTGCAAATGTCAAAGCCATTGCTAGAAAGATATTTGGTGGTTCCTAGGAAACTTCAGTTTCCCATATTACTTTTCCCCTTCTTGCCGCTTCTGAGCACAGAAGACGCTGTTCAGCCTAAGAGATAACAGCGACCGGAGGGTCAAATGCTCAACAGAGCCACTCCTCAGACTGCAAATGACAAAGCAGTCATCTTAAAGCAGGTTGTCCTTTAGCAGTCACCTTTTAAGGTAATAGCCTACCCAAGCCAGACAACATTTGGTGCACGTTGTCATTCAGTGGTCTCTTATTTGACAGTGTCAGCTCTTGCTATTCCAAACCTTTTCTTAATCATAAGCATGAGCTTCTGTGACAAGAGCTTGAAAAGGTTGCATACATTTTTGTTTTAAATTATAGCTTGCTGGTACTGTCGTCTATCTAATCACTATCTTCCTGGCGTGTCTTTCAGGTGGGTAGTGCTTGAGGACAGTGTTCTCAGTTCTCTGAGCATTACAGGAGGAGAAGGGTGGTGGGTAGGAGATTTCATCTCCTTCATTGGTCCTCTAGCAATTGGTATGTAACCATAGCTCAGTCTGAGGTCCACCTCACAGACAAAGACAATAGACTGGAGGTCAGCTCATCAAGTCTGGCCTCCTATGGAGTACTGCCTGACTTCCCAAATTGCTAACTTACAGTGCAATCCTAACCATGTCTACTCAGTCCTATTGAATTCAGTGGGGCATATTCCCAGGTTAAGTGGGTTTAGGATTGTGGCTCTGGTAAAGAGAGAGAGATATGTGAAGGGCGTTGTGTCTGTGATAACAAAATGTGCAATCAGTTTACTTTCTGGTCAGGTCCAGCCCTACCAATAGCAGGGTGAGTCAGTCGCCTTGTGTGACAGGAATTAGAGGGCACCAGTGGTAGCCCTCCTAGGTTTCTGTGTGCCACAAATCTCTAGCTGTCTGTGCCACAGGCCTGCCATACATCTCTTAAACTAGCCTCTTGCTCTCTGGTGCATTGAAGTCATATTCAAATGCCAGTCCAGTCAGCTTCTGTACATGGAATGTGGGCATCTTGTCCTTCACCTCAGGCAGCAAAATGTACTGGGCCTGGCCCAGTTGGAGGGATAAGGAATTCAGGCCTTGGTCCTCTGGCCCTTTCCATTTGCAGAACCTAAAAAGAGCATAGTCTCCAACCAACCATTAAAACCACATTCTTCAATAAGTGGCCATAGGTCTCATCACTCCTGCCAAACTTGACTTAGTAGCCTCCTGAATTGGCCCACTTCCCGTCCCCCAATGCCACTGCTGTGCAACAGTGGTCCCTTGCTGATATGTGCTATCCGTTGCTGTGCAGGCTTGAAGTTTGAAGAACTGCAGGAGAAATTTGGGGCCGAATTCTTCAACATCTGCTTTGACGAGAACGAGCGGGTCCTCCGAGCCGTGGGTGGCACCTTGCAAGATTTCTTCAATGGCTTTGACGCTTTGCTGGAGCACATCAGGACTTCGTTTGGAAGGCAGGCCGCTTCGGAATCCCCTTCTTTCCTATGCAAAGAGCTCCCTGAAGGCAACCTGATGCTCCACTACTTCCACCCTCATCAGATTGTTGGTTTCGCCATGGTGGGTATGGTCAAGGCGGCGGCCAGGAAAATCTACCAACTGGAAGTCGAAGTGGAGCCGATTGCAAACGACAAGTTGTGCCCCGAGGACTCGAACCCGGGCAACTGCAGCTGCCTCACTTTCGTCATCAAAGAGCGCGAAAATGCAAACATCACAAAAGCACTTCCTCTAGGCACTTCCCAGTCCCCCTCGGACCTGAGGATAAGCATCAGCAACTTCTGCCGCGCTTTCCCCTTCCACCTGATGTTTGATCCCAGCATGCTAGTGCTGCAGCTAGGGGAAGGGCTTCGCAAGCAGCTCCGATGCGATGCTCACAAGACGCTGAGGTTCCAAGACTGTTTCGAGATCGTTTCCCCAAAGATCGGCGCCACGTTTGAGCGAGTCCTCCTGAGGCTGTCGACACCCTTCGTGATCCGAACCAAACTTGAAGCGTCTGGCTCTGAAAATAAAGACAAGGTAATAACGTTACATTTAGCCTGCTTAAAAAAAAGGTTTGTTGGCAGATCAAGGAGTCTTCTAGCAAGCACGATCCGTAAAACTGAGGGGGAAACATCATTTCGTAAGGGCCAAATTAGACAAAACATTGGGCGATCTGTGGATCTCATAATGATCCCCTGGGGTGATAGGCACTGTTCTCTGCTTTACACTGCTGGAGTCGTTTTACGGAGTATTACTTCTCCTCCCGTCTCCTCCTTCTGGTACTTTCCCTCACCTAAATAGTTTAAATACGAACAAATTAATTTTCACTGATGAAAGGCTTTTAATAAATTGCTTCACTCAGGAGATCTTTTAAAATCCATATGTATTTTTTCACCTTATGAAATCAACAGGTTTGATGCTAGCCAAGTCATTTAATATCATAACTCATAGCCCTGAATTGTTGGTTGTTTGTTTGTTGTTTTGTTTTGTCCCATTTAAAATTCAAATGGAATGGCCTGAAGGTTATTGGACCATGAGGGACATCTGCCAGGTATAATTTCGGGGCTCTAATTCTTCCTTCATTCATAATCACTGAACAACGACGACAACAACAACAAACTTGACACTTGGCTGTTGTCTGCAGCCTTTGTATAAAAATCCCAGATTCAAATTCTGGATGTTTTGTCCCTTCCTACTCCCCCCCAATATTCCTCACGCTTAGTTGTCAAAACTTGTTTAGACTCTGATGGTTTCCAAAATGAATTACGTTGGCTAATTTGACAGCTGTCAGTGGCTGTAAATGAGAAAAGTGAAAGAATAGATGGCAACGTGGTTTTTTAAAATAAAAAAAATCACCCAACACACTAATGGTTGTGCTTCATTGAACTTTAATAGCATCTTGGATAGCCACTTAGCATTTTTAATTAGGGATATGCAAAGCTTTCCCTATTAATTCCAATGATGCTGAACGTTGCCTGTTGTTTGGATTTACTTGGGAAAGCAGGTATATGTTTTTCACAAGGGAACAAGTTTTTTTAATCATTAGTTTGCATGTTACTTTGCATCCTAGCATGAGTGCCCATTGGAGGAAAAAGGTGGGAGAATAATGCAATTAAAAGTTTCCCCATTCAAAGTAAGAACTGACTTGCTTTCACTTATGTTCTGGTGTAATGTCAACTGATTTCTTTGCTTATTGTCATTCCCTATTGATGTCTTGCATGTCTTGCTGCTTCACAAAAGACATGCCTATTGCACACCCTTCTCTGTTGCCTGTAATTGGAAGCTGTTGTGAAATATCCAGTGGAAAGTTAATATTTCTTTGCAACTTTATAATTACTATTAAAAGGATCTACAATTACTATTTAAAGGATCTACAAATAAGAGTTCAGAAACTCTTTATCTGCAGTAAGGTAAAGGTAAAGGTACCCCTGCCCGTACGGGCCAGTCTTGACAGACTCTAGGGTTGTGCGCCCATCTCACTCAAGAGGCCAAGGGCCAGCGCTGTCCGAAGACACTTCCGGGTCACGTGGCCAGCGTCACATCACTGCTCTGGCGAGCCAGAGCCGCACACGGAAACACCGTTTACCTTCCCGCTAGTAAGCGGTCCCTATTTATCTACTTGCACCCAGGGGTGCTTTTGAACTGCTAGGTTGGCAGGCGCTGGGACCGAACAGCGGGAGCGCACCCCGCCGTGGGGATTCGAACCGCCGACTTTTCAATCGGCAAGCCCTAGGCACTGAGGCTTTAACCCACAGCACCACCCGCGTCCCTCTTTATCTGCAGTACTTTTCTGCAAAGATGCAGTTACAGCTTCTGAATACAGAGATTGCAAAAAAATAATAATCCATTCCTGTTTTCATTAGTTTTTTTTTTTGAGGTATATCAATAAAAACATTATTGTTATTTGCAGACTTTTGTGATTAAATAGTGCATAACAACAACCTCAGATCGACGAGATTGATCTGTTCTTTGTTGATCAACTTAGGACCCGAGCACCCAAAAATGAAGTGAAATGCAGAAAGAAGTATATTTGGAGCAAATCATGCCTTTACCTTCCTGGGTTTAGAATTGATAAAAGTTATATATTCACTCATGGCCTGGTTCGAAAATCTGAAGTAGCAAAAAACCAAGACCTTCGTTTGTATATATTTCTATTTTGTATGTATATATTTCTATTTTGTATGTATATATTTCTATATTTTTGTATGTATATATTTCTATTTTGTTTGGCTTTTCTTTTCTTTTCTTTTGCCATCTGAAGCTAAGAAATAAGGTGCAAAGGCTGGAGAGGAAGAAACTTATTGCCATATTTCCTCCTATTAACTACTGGCCCGTTAGGGCTTCTGGGGAGGGATATGATGTCATTTCCTTTTCTTTTTCTGGGATGTTGTATATTCAAAAGGAAACTGAAATTACATTGCTTTCCTTCCCAGGAACAGTTGAGGTTTCAGTTGGCTGCAGCAGAGACAATTTTAGGGTGGTGCAACCACTGTGGTTGCAGGGGGCACCAAAACAAAGCTGTAGAGGTAGCATTGAGAGGCAGGAGGTGCCCAATTTTAGCGTCACACAGGTTGTCACTGAAATTTGAGAGCCCAAAGTCCGCCATTGTGCACAGCAGCAGTGAACCTAAACTTGCAGTTAGGGATGTGGGAGAAATTAGATTTTGTTTGCATTTCAATGAGAAGCTACCTAATTCACACTTCCCGAAGCAACATGCACACAGAAACACAATTATCCTTTGAAGAATTCAAGCGTCTCTGAATTGTGCAATGCAAGTCTCCAAACAAATGTAACATGCCCTGGGACGTGAGGATGAAGGGTGGGTAAATATTATTATGACTATTAATGACAACAACTACCGGTGTGCAAATATTGCATTGTATTGGGGGAAAGTGTACATTAAAAAATGCATATATTTAGTGAACATTACATACAAAAAAGGACCGTATTAGGGAATCGGCTTGTAACTGTTTAGCTCTTGTTTATTCACAGGCCAGAACAGAACTGAACTGAAGGGTTCAGCCAGCCTGCTTATATAGAGCTCCAGTACAATGTAACTGTAACAATTTTCTAAAACTATCCAATCACTGAACATCACTTTCGATCCCTTATTTGCATAACTATCTACAGTATCCCCTTGCTGGCCCAGGGTGAGAACTTCAGTGCATAACAGTAACAATATGTGTATTGGTTGAAACTACATATAAAAATGTGTTTGTTAGGAGAAACACGCAAGTAAAATGTTGGTGAGTTTTCATGAGCATTTGTAAAAAGAAGAAGAATGGCAAAAAGCTACAGAAGTGTGGAAAATTGAATTTAAAATTGGGGGGAAATGACACACAGAGAAATTGAAATGGACTGATTTGTCCGTCTCTAGTAGCAATGGCAATGCAGCTTAGCTGCCAACTTGCTTTTATTTAAGTAGAAGGAAAAGAAGAGAAACACATCCCTAACGCCACCCACTTTGTTGCCCGCAGAGCTTAGGGCCTGGGGAGAAGAAGCAGGGCCCTGTAGGTTATTCCTTAACAATACCCCTGGGGCCGCCAGTCCAATCCAGTCTGCTATTCCTTCACTTTATTCAGAAGCACTTGTGCTGCAGACTCAGGCACAGAGGCCTCCTCTGAGGGAGGATGATTCTTCCGGCTCCTGGCATGAGCATCTCTGATAGTTTGTTCAGGGACTCTGCCACCTCCTTATGTTACGTGCCTTGGGCTGTGTGGGTTTCTGCTCAGGCTCAGCTTCCCGACTGGAAGGTGACAGGCCTGTGGATTCTCAGGGAGATGCAGTATACTCCGAATGGCATATACTTCATGAGGGCATAATTGGATCGTGCCAACGTCATGATACAGCCGAAATAACCTGCCCTCAGAGTAGACAGTTTGGATGAAATACAAGCCGAAAGGTATTTCCTCACTAGAAATCTGCTATATGTTTTGGAAAGTTGTTTGTCTTTCTGTTCTCTTACAATATTGCAACCAGAATTGTTGATACTCTTATTATTTGTTGAATTTATATTATATACCGGAGGTGTCAGGGCGGTTCACAGAATAAAATCAAAATATAAAACCACAAAATACATAATCAAAATAAAAGCAACAACCCAATAACACCCCTCCCCCCCAAATAAAACCCCACCACATTTTAAAAGGGCATAGGGTGTCAATAAAATCAAACAAAGGCTTGGTTAAAAAGGAACGTTTTTGCCTGGCGCCTAAAGGTGTATAATGAAGAATTAGGTTTTGTCTGTGTCTGGGTATGATTTGACTCCATTTTGAATCAAGATGGCAGATTGAATCTTTTAAGAATGGCACTGATTTTAACCAATGATTTCAAACTTCGCTGCTTTGTTGTTGTTGTTGTTGTTGTTGTGGCTTCTTAGAATTGCTGGGCATTTCTGGATTTTATTTAAGTTCCACATATGCGCGCGCACACACCCACACCCCCCCCTCACATTTTATTTTGAGGCTTTTTTCTTTTCCAAATCCCTACTCAGGCATGAAAACCCTTGAGGGCCCTTTTCTCTCTGTCTCTGTCTCTCTGCCTGATTTATCTTGTTGGGAGTTAAACTTGGGGAAAGCGAGCTATATGCAGTGCCTTGATCTCTTGGAAGAGCAGTGGGAGATTAATGCAATACATGAATAAAAACAATTGGTACAGCACACTGACATACCTAGTAGCAGAATCTTGAGTTTAAATAACTGTTGCATTGGAGCGATAATCTTACATATTATATTAGAGGCCCATAAAGGGGATTCGAGAGAGCTTTTACACCTTGCTACTCATTTTAAAAATGCCAAAAGGAAAGAGCTTGTTCTACTGTTTAGTGTTTCCAGGAGAAGCTTCATGAAAATTCGTAGAAGGTTGTACAATCATGATGGGGAGAAATATTACGCTGCCGGAGGGCTGAGGGTGGAAGCGCCGCCATCAAAACTGACGTTGAGCAGACTCACAATTTCATTTAACGTTTGCTCAAATGTGTGTCCTTGTCTCTTAGCTGGAATGCTGAACATTAAAAAGAGCCTCAGATTTCCCTCACCCGACAGGTCTTTCATCCTTGTAGTCTCTGTTTGTGAACCATGAAGAATTCAGTTCTCCAGTTTTGGGCCATCATTCTGTTCTCTCACTTGAACACAGAGTCTCTGGCACTGAGCTCTGGGAATATGGGGGACGAAATGGCACATGATGCTTTAGCCATCCAACTAGCGCTCTTAAGATCTGAGATCTTTCTGCTTTGATCCGACGGTGGCAGTTTAGAAAGGCCCCTGCTCTGTGCTTTGTGGGCCATTTGGGAAATGGGTTGAAATTACAGAGGCCCTTGGGTATGTTGGGAATAGAACACTTTCAGACCCGTAAACAGTCTCTCAAAAATAAGCATTGCCTTCGCTCAGAGCCCAGTTCTCCCCACTGTGTCAAATGTTCATTTATGGATAATTAAGTGTGATGTGTCCAGTGATGGTAGGGGGTGGGAGAAATGTCACGCTGTCCAGCCCAGGCTGTTACTAATGAGAAAGGCTTGGCAGGCTTTGAGGGTTTCATATTTTTGGCTAAAGCAGACCATTAAAATAAATAATTAAACAAAATGCTCCGTTGCGTGTACTTCTCCACCAGGGACAGAAACGGGAGAGATTTGAAATTGGTCAAATAATTGTTGAGCATCTAAAGCATTCATTTATGAGAATGGCAACAAAGATCAGGGCACTACGAATTATAGCAACTGCTCTTTTGTAGAACAGAGCTTGCAGCGTCTACTTAATTATTTTCGAAAGCAGTGAAGGTGGGTAGTGGGCCTAAGCTGCTCTCCGAAACACAGTCGCTCAAAAGCAGTGAACATACACTTAAATAAGTCTGGATAGGACTATGGCAGCCACTCAAATTATTCCAGATTTTGCAACTCTGTTTTGTGCATGTTTACTCAGAAGTAAAACAACAACAACTAACTAAAGTCTGAAGATTAGAATTCACAAAACACTGAGCTTTCAGACTTGCCTTGCTTGTAAGTTCTGGACTGCAATTCATTTGAAGCATAGCCAGCCTTTCGCAAAGCTGATCTTATGCTGCAGACCCCAATCCTACCAAGATTATGCAGAAATGTGGAGACTACTCACCTCCTTTTCCATTGCTGACTCTGTTGCGTGTTGAGTCCCAAAGCCACCCACCAAAAATTCACACATCGCACGTCAATTTTTGTTTAGGTTTTTGGCATGATTTTGGCCACAACTTTATTGAAAATACAAAAAATGTGAGTGGTTGCTTAGGCATTGGTTATGACTATCTGTCCTTGCCCAGGGACAGAACTGACTTCCGGATTCCAGCGGAAGCCAGCGTGGGAAACAAGTATTGGGTGAGGAAATGAAGCTGGGCAACAGTCCCACACTCCTCACCCTCATGTTCCTGTGGGGCTTGCACGGCCCAACATCCGCTGCCAGGGACAGGACGAAAAGAATGGCAAGCCCCTGGATTCCTTTAACGGAATTCCCTTTCCGCACCACCATTGGAGGGGTAGGCACTTACCCCTCCACCAACCAATTTAACCAATGCCTAACTGCCAACCTTACAAGTTGTAACGATTTGCTACGCGGTAGGCGAAAACCAAATGGCACCAGCCAATCAGCCAGATGGCAAAATTCCTACCGAGCCCCTGCTCCAAGGCAGACGACCCCATGACAGGCAATAGCAAGGTCAAGCAAACAAACCCCCCCCCTATTAAAGGGAGGGTGGGCGGGTGATCCGGTGCAAAAACAGCCAAGAGGAAGCCCAGTGTTGGGCGACCTGTATTTAAAAACTCTGGCTCCTCCTTCAAAATGGCAACAACCAAAAATCCCCAGCAACACCATTAACCACTTAATGGCTTGGGTTTATCCAAAATCTGCCCAGCAAAAAACAGGGTGGCTTGTTTTCCCCAACCGCAACAACGTGCTCTCTGTTAGGGAGAACACGCTTTGCTCTCTTTCTGCCTTTATTTTCTCTGCACTGCGAGTTTCTAAAAATGGATCTGGATGCCCACACTAGAGCTAAGCTTGAATGTAGAGCTGGAATAAGTATCTATCTAATCTTACATCTTCTCCTATTGATGTCAATGGTGCTTACTTTCAAATAACCCAACAAGTTGCGGGAGAAGTTGGCCACTGATCAGTCTTTTTTGTTCCTATGATTATCTATACATTGCCATTATACTTTTCTCATGGATATAAATTAGCATCCTTAATCAATCAATCCTCAATTAAGATGCAGAGTTATATTCACAGATAATTGAAATTCCTGCTCCTTTTGTCCCCTTTCAACCCTCTGTTTTTTCTTATTTCTTTTATTTTTCTCTGCCTCTCTGAAGAAGCATGATTGTTTTAAAAGTTTTTTATTGCAAATGTGATAGGTCATATCCCATTCTATAGTGTAAATATTTTTCATCTTTCTATATATAGATAAATAAAACCTCATCTACACTGTCAGCATAGGAACTTAACTTTGATTGATCTCACAGTGCCTTGAGCAATACATATCCTTGAAGTCTGAGGCTGAGGTCTGTTAAGGGTGCTTGGAATTGTAGCTCTTTGAAGGCTAAACTACAGTTCCCATGCTTCTCTTGGAGAAAATCTTCTGCGTTAAACGTATGGTGTGTACACAGACTGAGTTTGACTAAGCAAGGTTGATTAAACCCTGGAAGAATTGCTTTTGTTTCCTTTTCTGGTTTATACTGGAGCTTAATAAAATAGTGCTACACCTGAAGTCTTTAGCTTCTGTGGAGTTGCTTTACTTGTGCATTCATTTGCCATTCAGCTGAAGCCATGACCTGGAAAATCCTATAAGCTTTATCTTTCTCCTGTGTGTATAATTTTTAAGCTTCTTTCCTGTAGTCAATGTAGCGCTAGGGAAATACCCAAAAAATTGCCATCTAATTAAGTGTAAGCAGTGACTCCAACTTACTGTTTCCCATTAAACATTCTGTAAGTAATACGGTATGTAGCTTAACAACCGGGAGAGCATTTAGTAAAAAAAAAAAAAATTATGAAATTTAGATTGACAAGCTTTTTTAAAAACAATAGCAAGCCAGAATCTGCCTCCCCCATCCAAACATTTGATTGCATGAGAAGTAAGAACTACAGCCACAGTTCAAAGCCCAATGGCTTAGTTCCACCAAACTTCATTTTTAAACAGTTGGTGGGTTTAGGTTCAAGGTGCATGTCCTGCAGAGAGGACAGATTCCAGGAATGGAGCTTGTTAGAAGTATTAAGATTCAGCGTGAGGATAGCTGAAGATGGAACGGCGTAGGGGTCGCTTCCCCATGACCTGTTTGAGAAGCGTTCAGCCTGATTTGTTTGCAGAGAGACTAGACCAGGTTTGCTATTTAATGAGCATCCAGCCTTCTTCGTTCGTAGTGGGAATTATATGGTGTAGCAGGAAGCAAGGGTTATCCTGCACATTCACTGACAACTTCACTCTGCTTATCACAAGAAGTCTGATATTTTGGGGGAAATTAGGTTTTGTTTCACAGGAGCCCCAAATTAGCTTTAATTGCACACCTGTTATTTGTCTGGTTAGGACTGAACCCTACCTGAAAACGATGATAGTTTGGAGGCACCCTTGGGGCATCACGAAACAGTGGTACCTCGGGTTAAGTACTTAATTTGTTCCGGAGGTCCATTCTTAACCTGAAACTGTTCTTAACCTGAAGCACCACTTTAGCTAATGGGGTCTCCCGCTGCCGCTGCACCGCTGCCTGTCAGGAGTGCGTGCAGGATCGAGGCCCTGTGACTGGCCATTGGAGCCCGATTTCTGTTCTCATCCTGAAGCAAAGTTCTTAACCTGAAGCACTATTTCTGGGTTAGCGGAGTGTGTAACCTGAAGCGTATGTAACCTGAAGCATATGAAGCCTGAGGTACCACTGTACCCTCCACATTCACTGACCCTCCCCCTGCAAATCCTTCCTTCCCTCACTACATTTTGCCTGCGGGACACATTTCTACTTCTGGAGCCCACCTGTGGATTAAAAGAGCAGCCAATATGGTCGGAAAATGCCCTTTTGTAGGGATGAATTAGCAGGTGAGAAAGTGTTATGCACTATCTCTTGCCCACCCAATTCCCACCCAGTTTGCACATTAATATCCTGAGGCAAATTTGACGTTGGGTCTTCCTAGGTTTGCCTTGTAATGTGCTAGTCTCTAATGAGTCCCATACGCCTCATTGAGGGAATCAGCAATGGAGACCAGTTCTAGTGACATAATTGTACCTGAGGTTGTTTTTTAATGAGGTGATTTATTGTTCATCAATGCTCGATGCTCATAATGAGCAGTTTTAATGAGGATATTTAAAATCATTGTCTACTGTCTGGTATTCCGGAGGTTGCAAATAGCTGAGGTGAGGTGCAATTTAATAGAGATGAGAGTTTCTCTGCCATGGGAAAGCATGCGCCGGGGTTGAATAAAATTTCCTGTAAATCAGCAAGACACAGCGTAGAGTACATCACAATCAATAGTAGTTCTCTGACCTAGACCTGCAGTTTGAAACCGTGATGGTGCCCGCCTCGTGTTCGTACAGGAAAATAGTGTTTTAACAATATTCTAAGAGTACCGAAGCCTCTGTGTGCATTTTGTAAGGCTGCAATCAGGGAGAAAGAAAATCAAATTCCCAAGGCAAGAACTAAAGGCAATGGGGTTTTGTTTATCAGTGTTAAAATTCTTGGAGCAAGAAGCCAACGAAAGCAAATTTTAAAACTCAATAAAAACTATTGTCTGTAGTGAAGCAAGTTGGGATGTGGCAGTTGGGAAAGGATCGATTTTGTGTGAAAGTTTGAAAATGCTGTAAGGATTTACTTGCCTTTACTAGTAAGCAGGGCCTTGCAGAGCCAGACAGAGGCCTGGGCCAGGTAGATAATGTCCCCCCCCTTTTTTTTTTACCCTGGGGATAACTGAAGTCTTATAAATAAGTAAGTATATAAATAATTTTCACAAAAGTTATGCAGACAAATAATTTTATTTCAAGGCTTGAACTGTATCTGCATATAAAGACAAAATAGAAAATATAGATACAGTGGTACCTCGCAAGACGAATGCCTCAGAAGACGAAAAACCCGCAAGACGAAAGAGTTTTTTGTTTTCTGAGTTGCTTCGCAAGGTGGATTTCCCTATGGGCTTGCTTTGCAAGACGAAAACATCTTGCACCTTTTTTTAAAAACCGCCAATGCATTCCTACGGGAAACCGTCAATACACATTGGTGCTTCGCAAGACGAAAAAATTCACAAGACGAAAAACTCGCAGAACGAATTAATTTCGTCATGCGAGGCACCACTGTATACAAGTGCTTTTTAAAAATACATAGGGAATGTATGCTGACTGAGGCCCCCTTTGGAATCGAAGGCCCGGGCCAAGTGGCCCATATGCCCCCCCCCCCCCGGTCTGGGCCTGCTAGTAAGCAAAGATGTCATTGGACAAGACTTTCTGGGCAGAGAATGCCAATGGATGAGGAATTATATATAGGAAATAGAATCACAGAATCACACTATCATAGAATTGTAGAGTTGGAAGAAACCCTGCATTGCAGGAATCTCAACTAAAGCATCCATGACAGATGGCCACCCCACCTCTGCTAAAAGGCCACCACTTCCTGAGGGAGTCTACTGCCGAACAGCTGCTATTGTCTACCAACCACAAAAAGTTACAGAATTTAAAGCGCGTAAAAGCATTAAAAGAGGGAGGCGAATCAGAAAACATTCAGATTATGTAAGAGAAATTGCAATATTTAGATATTTTGCAACTTGCTTGGGAATGTTTTAAAAACAAGAGCCATCCAATACAATGCTCAACAGAGACTTTGCTGATGGACTGTGTAATGGGATCTATCCCAACCCCCTGATAAAAACCTACATTTGAAAAGAACACGTGGCCCTGACTTCTTTATTAATACAAGGGCAATATCTGGGGACTTTGGTTAGATTTGCACCTAAAACATTATTATTATTTATCAGATTTATTAAATGTGTTGAGGGGAAGCCACTGAAGTGTGCTAGAGAAAACAATTTACTATATTCAGCCAACAATAAGTTCAAATAATGCCTTTTTACCGCCAAAAGTTGTGGCAATTGGTACGAGGAAGGCAAAAGCCCAAAAAGGCCCAGTAAGTCTACAGGCAAATTCCTCCCTGGCCCTGAATACAGCAAGGCTATACATGAGTACAGCCACACAACATGGTGAGCAGCTGGGACAACTGTTTCCCAATTGTGCTGTTTGCTGGAAGCGCAGCTGGTTTCCATGTTTGACTGGCAGACCCCACAGAAGACTGGCCCTTCCAGGTCAGTCACCAGATCTTCACCCACCCACAAGGGGCCCTAATTGGCCTGATCAAATTTAAATTTTTGGTGGGTGATCCCAGCAGCCCCACAGTCGGCTGATGCTAATATCGGCCAACCACGCAGATTGCCTCTCCTCTTTCGTTCCCTGGCAACTGCACCGGGCCGCAATCGCTGCCACCGTCTGAGTTGAGGTAAGCTGTCTTTCCAGATATTAAGAAGGAGAAAGCCCCCAAAAAACATTCTGTAGCAATTCCTTCACCCAAAGTTTCTGTTAGGTTGTCCGAAAGCTCCTATGATTTTAAACCTTGTGATTAATTACTGGCTTGCAAGCGGACTATTTCTAACAAGAATAATTTAAACTGTTGTTGTTAGAAATTGAGCTATCATTGATTTGGCCACTGTACCCAGAATCTCTGACAAAAGCAACATTGCTTTTATTTTTGTACAGAGTAGTTGGATAAGTAGAACATGACATGACCAAATGTGTTGCGGGTCAACACAAGCCGAGCCTTCTATGAAGATATAATTTTCGCAGTCCGAACCATAAATGGCTGTTTTTCAGTAATGATGGTCAGCAGAGATTTTGTGCCAATTTCAAGTCCAGGGAATGCTTTCCTGATGAAGTTCTGTTAGAACATATTTGGGTGGGGAAATAAAAACATCTAAATAAATATGTCTCAGCAAGCTGTATTTTTTTGAAATCCCACAAAACGGAGTGCACGCAGAGTTCTTCCAACAAAAGCCAGAACAGCCACCAGTCAGGTTACAAGACAGTGGAATTCACAGCATCATCGGTGATAATTCATATTTATTTATTTAGCAAAATTGATATACCGCTTGATTGTAACAAAACTCCCAAGCTGTTTACAAGAAACATCAAAACCATCAATAAGAACAGTTAAACACAAGTAATTGAAACGTTTAAAAGTAAGATGAACAGTTAGAAGATTAAAGCATATTAACAGCTACATGTTTGGAAAGGCTTGCCTAAATGAAAATGCTATTGCTATATTATTATTATTATTATTATTATTATTATATTTATATACGACCCTTTATCAAAAGATGTCAGGGTGGTGTACTACATTAAAAACACATTACAGAACATCACTGATAAAAACAGCAAAAAAACATACTGACAGCCTAATAAAAAAATAATCATAATACTATCAGGCCTCTCCCTCACATTTTTACAGGTCATAGATTATTTAATAGCTATAGGCCTGGGTAAAAATCAGTTTATTACGACTTCAGAATGAGTATTTTGTGTCACCTGTAACCATGCCAGGTCTGTAGACCCCAAAGTCCTCAAATGGACTCATATGGGGTAAGGTGGTCCTGGAGGTTCTTAAATCAATGCTGGATTGCACCAATAGTTTGCACTTGAAGAAGAGTGGCTGGACGAGCAACCAATCAAGAAAGATTTAGGGCACCTCTAGTTTGTCAGCATTTTGTGGGAGGGATTTCATCACATACCGGGAAATTTAGGCTTGCTTGACTAAAGTGGATTGAAGTGCTCTGTTTCCCTAGTGAATCAAATCCACTTTAAAAGAATCAGACTTCCTTGTGGTTAGGAAAGTGATGTGGAGATGCATTGAAAAGTGTGAGATGACTATAAAAGGGAAGGCTTACAAACACTCCGGAAGCAACTCAGGATGAATACTCAATGTCATACAACCTCACCGCAAATAATGAATGCTCAGTAAAGTACCAGATATAATCTAATCTCCATGTAAACTTTGTGCAAGCAAATAAGGATGAATGCTCCGTAAATAGGACATCTGGAAGAGCCTTTAGGATTTTGATAAACCGGTTGAAGAATCCTTTAACACAGCATTTCCGAAAGTTTGATACCTCAGACACTATTTCTTTCCTGGATTAAAACTATGGGCACACTGCAAATTTACCATCAAGGAGGTGCATTTATGTTTCCTTGTTTGGATCTCAGACCATCTAGGAAGGCATCCTCCTTGCAACTGCGGAAAAGATTGCTTCATGCCACCCCGCCCTTCCATAGGCCCAGTCCATGGCTCAGAGATCGGACCACACTTCCTCGGCACTAGGGGAGCTTTAACCCATGAATAATAAAATAAAATCCAATAAAATTGCACAGAAACATTTAAAAAAGGGGTGAGGAAAGAGAAGGAGACAGTTGCGGGGGAGGAACTATTTTTAGCTCTCCTAAAAGTATGTCAAGAATTAAAAATAAAAGCCTGACTCTGCTTTTTAGAGGTGAGTGGGAGGGAAGGAGACATCTGTTTGGAGAGAGCTGGTTTGAGACTGAACAGGTTCAGAACAATGAAGGACAGGCCTCTGTAGACTGAAGGTATGAGACTGGGATTCCCAGAGCAGTGGCTGATGTCTGAGTGCCGGCAGAAACCAGGGGAAACTGATTTATACTGAGTTATTGGTCCATCAAACTCTGTTGTTTACATTCTGACTGACTACAGCTCTCCAAAGTTTCAAACAGGGTCTTTTCAAGCCCTGTCTGGATGCTGGATGCTAGCATCCAAGTTTGGGACAAGTACCCTTCGGCGAGAGAATTCTAGCAGAGATTTAACATGACAAAACTTGCAGCAAAGTAAAAGTGTTATAATTTGTAAAACCTTAAAATGTGGCCTTTTCAGTGAATTCCGAAGTTTTCCGCTTCCACCAACATAGAAAAAGACCACACGTTTGGTAAGTTAAAAAATGGTTTACTTACAAACTCTCCAAAGGTTAGATTCATGCATTTCCATACAGCAGACAGAAAAATCACACGTAAAATTTTGTTTGGTTTCAAGGTGGTAAATGTTTCTAAACTATTTTATTATTTTAAAAAAATTGTATACCGCCTTTCATCCATAGATCTCAGGGCGATTCACATCGTAAAAATACAAGATGAAAGCACAAAATACATAATCAAAACAAAACAAACCAACACACCCACACCCTCCAACAAACACATTTAAAAGGGTATATGAACTATTGGTATAGGAAAACATATGTTTCATCCTGCATTGTTGTCTGAACTGAGAGAACAAAAGGTTTAGTTACCTATTTCCTCTGAAGGTAAGGGGAAATGCCATAGGCTAAGCCTGGCAGGTCAGCTGACACTATGGCATTAACCCCTTCATGCATTAATTAGGCTCAAACATGCTGGTTATATGAGGCTGGTTTATCAGTTCAATACGAGAACCAAAACACAGCCATCTTTAAAAATTCAAAATTCTCCAAATTTTCTGGAGCAGTTCTCCAGCCAACTAATGTGTACAAGATTCATGTACTGGGGCAAAGCGTGTGTAAAAATGGTTATATTATTGAAAATAGCACACAAAAAGGCTATATAATGGGGAATTGCTCTGCAAAAATGTGTGTGTTGGGCAAAATTGCATACAAATTTGTATATTGCAAAAGATTCACACTAAAATGCTGATGAATTTTCACGAGAACTTGCAAATTGTTGTGGAAATGTGAACTTAACATTGGGGGAAAATGAGATAGTAGGAAGTGGAATTTCAGTAGGAAAACACAGCTGAGGGATTAAACCCCTCCTCTTCCTTGTGCTGCAATCCTAATCTGGTTCAGGGTTCCTTTGGCTGCTTTTTGAAAAGAAACTGATGTGGGCAATCCGAAGCACCGGATGTAAAAACATGATTAAAGTAACATCTTGGTAGAACCTTTATCAGCCTCTGGATTTGCAAAGAGTACTTTTAGGTAAAGGTAAAGGGACCTCTGACCATTAGGTCCAGTCGTGGCCGACTCTGGAGTTGTGGCGCTCATCTCGCTTTATTGGCCGAGGGAGCCGGCGTACAGCTTCCGGGTCATGTGGCCAGCATGACTAAGCCGCTTCTGGCGAACCAGAGCAGTGCACGGAAACACCATTTACCTTCCCGCCGGAGTGGTACCTATTTATCTACTTGCACTTTGATGTGCTTTTGAACTGGTAGGGTGGCAGGAGCAGGGACCGAGCAATGGGAGCTCACCCCGTCGTGGGGATTTGAACCGCCGACCTTCTGATTGGCAAGTCCTAGGCTCTGTGGTTTAAACCACAGCGCCACCCGTGTCCCTTTTAGGTACAGAACACTTAATTATCCTTTATGCATGGCTGTATTCTGTTAATATAATAAGATGGTTTGCATAGCATAGTTTGCTGACAGCTTTTGTGTTTCAAAGACTCTCCCCCATGATGTGTTCTTTCTCTTGACTGGGTTTTGGTGGGTGTGTTCTTAACTCTTCTGCTGCACGTGCTTTGAACCGAAGCAGCTTGTTCTGCTCTTATCTTGGGTCCCTCGCTTGCCACATATAAATTCAGCTGCATTCCAGGAGTTACTCATTTTGACCTTTGCTCCCTTCCGAATGTTTCTCTTTCGTGCATTTTTTCCCTCTGTACAGACTCACAAAATTGTTCCTATGGTGATAAACCTCCCCCATTTTTCCCCTATGCTTTTTGCGCTTTTCCCATAACAAGTATGATAAATGGTTCACTGGCCTCATGAATGCGCTCAGAAGTATCACTTGATTTCTGGCGTAAACATTCTCTTTGAGATAAGTCAGGAGTTGAGTCCGTCTAGCTCTTTAAAGCTTTGTCTTTGTGCTATTGGTTCACTTAACCCAGGATAGTCCAGTCCTGCTTGATATATAACCCACTGAACCAGGGTTCACCAACATAGAGCCTTGCATCATATGCACAGAGTCCTTGTCTGCCATCTTTCCCAGGCTGAAATTAGGATTTAAAGAAGTGTTACTTTTGTAGCTCATGCAATTGGCTGAGATGTGTGCTCGGTTCCCAAACACAGCCTACAAATGGTAAAAATATATAATCTTTATTAATTTAAAATATATACATTTATGAAAAACAGACATATATACAAGTAAACAAACATACAATCAAACAAACAAATAACAGAAAAATCAAACAAACCACCACACTATAAGATATAAGAATATTAATAAAATTATCATCATATATACTCCTGGTATTGAACACAATTATGTTTTAAATTTTGTATAGTGCTTGGTTTTATCTTGTAAGCTACTGTACTTTGAGACCCAGATGCAGTGAAAAGGGGAGTATTTTACAAAGAAATAATAGAGCAAGTCTTGTATTGCAGTTCTGGCAGCTTCTTGACACACTCGCTTGCATTTTTGAGCCCCCGGTGGCCCACTCTTCGTGACTGGTGGCCTACATGCAGCTTGGTGGGTCACAAGTTGCGGTCTGCTCTAACGGGAGCAGCCTTTCAGGATCTTGGAGAAAGGATCTCCATCCTCCCTTATGAGATGAATTCTTTCTGATGGGACATCACTGCAGAGAGCCTGGGACCTTCTATGTGCAAATTGGGTGCTCCACTGCTGAGTTACCTTATTGGCCCAAATATAATCTGCACCCGAATATAAGCTGCACCTTTAAAATTGGAGGGGGAAGGAAAGAAAGGTTACCCGAATATAAGCCACTCCCTCCCTCGCTACTGCATACTGGGCCGGGGGGTGGGGAAGCCGCGCTGTCCGACCAGTGGACTTTGCCCTTCCTCACTCTCTCTCCCTTCCCAGCTTTGGGGGAGAGGACAGGGGTCAATGCGCGGGGTGGGCGCCGCTTTTCTGCATCCCTGGCACTGTTTGTCCCACGTTCCTTGCTGCATACCGTAAGGTTGTATATATAAGCCACATTTTAAGTTTTCACAGTCATAATTGGGGGGGGGAGTGGGGGGGGGAGTGGCCGCCGGGACCACATAACACCGGTCCTGAGAGATCTTCACTGGTTCCCAGCACATTCACGAGCACAATTCAAAGTGTTAGTGGTGACCTTTAAAGCCCTAAATGGCCTGGGCCCAGTATACCAGAAGGTGCGTCTCCATCCACATCATTCAGCCCAGACACTGAGGTCCAGCGCCGAGGGCCTTCTGGCAGTTCCCTCACTGCGAGAAGTGAGCTCACAGGGAACCAGACAGAGGGCCTTCCTGGTAGTGGCGCCCGCCCTGTGGAACGCCCTCCCATCAGATGTCAAGGAAATAAGCAGCTATCTTATCTTTAAAAGACATCTGAAAGCAGCTCTGTTTAGGGAAGTTTTTAATATTTAATGCTGTATTGTTTTTAACATTCGATTGGGAGCCACCCAGAGTGTCTGGGGAAACTCAGCCAGATGGGTGGGGTGTAAATAATAAATTATTATTAATATAATTATATTATATTCGGGCCAATACGGTATGCACAGCACCACCACATTTGGTGAACACGATCATTTATGTGAGTAAATAGGTCTGCTGTACCCATTTGCCTCTCTTATCACCATTATGATGCCTTTAAGGTTGTTTGAATATTGCAGTGTACTCTATGTAAAAACTTCCTTTGCACTTGACCTTGAAGCTGCAGGTGGTATTAGAATGGTGTGGGCCCAAATGTATGGAGGTCAGACAGCAACCCCCCCCCAGCTCTGCCCCCCCCAAACTTTCAGTACTTACTAAAGACTTTTCTCCTCCAGCAGGCATTTTAATTTAAATTTGATTTTATAGATTTAAATGATTTTTATTTGTCTCTGTGCGCCTTTGTAAACAGAAAGGCTATTGTAGTTAAGTGGCATAGAAATGATTTGATTAATTGTTTAGTTAGTTAATTAATACTCAACAAGATAGCTCAGTCAGTAGAGCATGAGACACGTAGGGGCGTGGGTTTCAGCCCCACCTTGGGCCAAAAGATTGCTGCATTGCAGGGGGCTGAACTCTATGACCCTTGTGGTCCCTTCCAACTCTATGATTCCACAAATCTATTAATCTATGATTCTAAGACATCTGGCCACAGGCCCTCTTTCTGATGATGCGATTTATAAGTGGCATCTTTGCTTGATGTATGCAGCCTGATGGAACCGGTCTATGTTTCTGAAATAATTGCTTCTTTTTCAGATACTTCTAATATCCGTCACGTTTATGACCACAAATTATATTTTCTAGAGTTGGTTCATGAACATACTTTTGGAGCCATGCTGTTGAAAAGTGATCAAGGATTCCTTACCAAGAGTTATCTTCCCTTGAGTCTGAGGCTGGCACATATGCCTTGTGACACCCATTAAGAAAACAAATCCCCAGCTGCATGGACTTAGCAAGGCTTTCTAAGGGCACAACGGGGAGCAGCCATGCAGTTAGCCTCTTGCCAGAGGCAAGTAAGCATTCCTTCTGGGTGGTTTGTTTGCCTGATCACTCTGTTCAAGCTGTGGCTCATAGATTATGAGGAAACAGGCTAGCATTAACTACGAAAGAAGCGATCAGAGGGAAAAGAGGGGGAAAAGCAAATCCACTTTCCAATAGCTTGTATGAACGCAAAGACATTTGTGTGTGCATGGAAATTAGTGATGTATTTGTTCTTACAGTTCCACGGTTTATCTGTTTTATGCTTTTATTTTTGCTGTTTTATGGTTTGTTGATCATGCATTATTTTTTGATGATCGTTTATGTAACCTTCCCTGGTAACTTAGGGGAAAGGATGGGCAAGAAATACCAGAAATAAACAGACACTAGTGGACACCATTTTGGTCACTCCTGGGTTGGATTGTTGGTCCAGGACTGGTATTCAACACTAGTTATACTCAGGGCTAACCTGGGTTCATTACCTTCCATATGTCTTCTGTGAGTAGGACTTAGTTGAATACCACCCCCATGTTCAAAGTCTCATTTGGCCATGAAGCTCACTGGCTAACTTTGGGCCAGCCACCAATTCTTAGCCTGATCCAACAGGGGCAAAATGTGAGGACCATTGTGAGAATTAGTCAGGTTCTTGTGTTTCCTAAGAGCCATCTCATTCTCCCCAAGAGCAATGTGCCACTCCATAAAGCTTTGAGTTGCATGTAGTGCTGGTTGGTTTTCTTAAGGAGCATTCTTATATTTTGTGCATTTTTAATGGTAGTAATCGTTTCCTACCATGTATCTCGGCTCGGTAGTAAATGTTCATTTTTCACAGAAATGATGTTGCACAGTAAACTTCAGTAAAAGTCCCCTGCAGACCTCCCCTACTAAACACAGATAGGTTGGGGACAACGTTGCATGTGCCCCCCTGCCCCTCTCTCTGCATTTAAGCATCACTTGTTCAGACAAATACCTGAAGATCCTAGTGTTGTACCTAAAAGTGTGAACTGTGGATCTGAGCCACAAATCCTGTGCCTTCCTATCTATAGCATGCTGGTCCTAATACTAGCCTATTGCAAGGATTACTGAGATACTGAATACGAGGCTTTCTGAATACTTGAAATGTGCAGCATAAATGCGAAGTAATATCTTTATAGCCTTCTGATTTTCAGAGTTTCTGTTACCACCTATAAAATGATTACAGGAACACCAAAGTATCTCAGCATGCTGTTGTAGGGAAGCTTAATTAAGAGACTGTGAATTGTCATAGACAGACAGATCAAAGGTTTGGCTAGCTCAGCAACCTAGTGTTTTTAATTAACGTCTTTTGAACCCCCCTTATGGGAGGTGATTGGATGCTTTTGAAACGCCAAATTGTCTTTACCACCTTTTCTTTTGTCCACTGTGTTTAATTGAACGCCTTTCAAAGGATACTGTAAAGTGAGGAGCAGCTTCTCCCAAACCCTGCTGGTTTCTTCTTTGTTTTTCTGTCTGCAGGGGTTTCTTTCTCCCCTGTTTTCAAGTTTATGTAATATGTAGGTCAATCAATCAGTCCCTAGTTACAGTTTTCACTAAACAGTAGCATGCAAGTACAGCTCCTTGGTTTGGCCTTCAGCCACCCTCGAAACATTTTGAACTGTGAGGTGGTTAAAAAGGTAAAGGGACACCTGATCATTAGGTCCAGTCGTGGCCGACTCTGCAGTTGTGGCACTCGTCTTGCTTTATTGGCTGAGGGAGCCGGCGTACAGCTTCCGGGTCATGTGGCCAGCATGACTAAGCCGCTTCTGGTGAACCAGAGCAGCACACGGAAACGCCGTTTACCTTCCCGCTGGAGCGGTACCTATTTATCTACTTGCACTTTGACGTGCTTTCGAATTGCTAGGTTGGCAGGAGCAGGGACCGAGCAACGGGAGCTCACCCCGTCACGGGAATTCGAACCGCCAACCTTCTGATCGGCAAGTCCTAGGCTCTGTGGTTTAACCCATAGCGCCATCCGTGTCCCGCACATGAGGTGGTTACTCCAGTTTTAAAACCGAATTGGCAAACCTGCTTTCATTGCCAGAGACCAGCTTGCCAATCTGTGAAGAGTGACTTTGGGTGTGGACTGTTTCATTTCTGTGTTCTGTATAGCACAATGACATTCTTTCCATCTGTTTCTTCCAACTTCAGTGTCTGTTTTAGGCATGGGCCATGACTCACTGATAAAGTATCTGCCTTGCATACAGATGATCTCAGATTCGATCCCCAATATCTCCAGCTGAGTTGGGGGGAAAACGCTGCCTGAAACCCTGGAGAGCCACATGCCAGTCAGTTAAATGGACTAATAGATTGACTCAGTGTAAGACAGCTTCCTGTGTTCCTATGCTTTACAGTCTACAATGTGGTTGAATGTCAAAGCATTCATGTGTGAGTGTTGACAATCCCAGATGACTGTTGTGAGTGTCCCAAATGGAAAACATTGTCCTGTACATGTAGATGTCCTTCTCTATCTGTTGAAGCTGAGATTGAACCTTCTCCTGGCAGCTGATGAGTTCCTAGCAC
Organism: Podarcis tiliguerta; assembly: GCF_965153285.1. Taxonomy (NCBI): domain Eukaryota; kingdom Metazoa; phylum Chordata; class Lepidosauria; order Squamata; family Lacertidae; genus Podarcis; species Podarcis tiliguerta. Next base: position 20,679,241 of record NC_139537.1, on the reverse strand, counting down.
TGAAGACACCATCTAAGCAGGAGAACAGACTCCTGCTTGCCCACATTGTGCTACAGCAGTACGGAAGGGAACAATTTGTTGCTACTACAACTCCAACAGCTGCTAGATTCCTTGCAAGGAATTGATCTTTCAGTGTGGTGGCACCTGAACTTTGGGACTACTTGCTTCTTGGACATTAGGCAGGTGTCTGTGCTGTACTGTTTTTGTCATCTGCTGAAAACTTTCTGTTTTGTTGTTGCTGTTTTGCGCAGCAGAGACTGTATTTTTTGAGAATACTAAGGAAAAACCATCTTCCGCAGAAACTGCTGCTTGCCTTCTATCACTGTGCCATTGAGAGCATGCTCACTTATGGCTTATGTGTGTGGTACGGAAGCTGTACTACCCAGGACAGGATGGGGTTGCGCAGGGTTGTTAAGGCAGCAGAGAGCATTGTTGGCTGCCCACTCTCCACCTTAGAGCAGATTTATGCCACAAGGTGCCATAGGAAGGCACTGGACATAGTAAAAGATCCATCGCATCCTGGTCACTGTCTCTTCGAGCTCTTGCCGTCGGAACAGAGATACAGGACGATGAAGACAAGAACGAGCCGTCTTAACAGCTTCTTCTCCAGAGTGATCTCGGCCCTGAATGGGAAGCCTGGACTTTGAAAGTCATCTAATCTCCCTTGCTGTATTATACTGTATTGTTTAATTAGTGTTTTTATGGAGCAGTCAAGTAATTTCGTTGTCCCCGAAGGGGGCAATGACAATAAAGATATTATTATTATTATTATTATTATTATTATTATTATTATTATTATTTAAAGAAGCCTGTCCAGTCATGTAGATTTGCTCAAGAGTGCAATATCGAAACTCAAAGTGCAGGATGCATTTTCAACTGGGATGTACGGAAACAGCGCTGTGCCTGGTTTGGAGATAGTTGTTAAGGATCAGAGGTACCAGATCTGGATAGAATATTCTATCCTTTCTCTAGGAAGCTCTTCAGCAGAGGACCATTTGTGTTTTCTGCAATACTTAGCGAATATACCCAATAAAAGTTTTGGGTTGTTTTGTTTTTTTTAAAGAAAGGAAGTCCTGCACTCTGTCTGCTAGATTTGAGATGAGCATGGATAGGCTGTTCATTTTTCCTCTTACAACTATTTTGTGGGAGTCACAGAATGTGAAAATATCCCACCTACACAGTCAATGTTGACAGGTTTTAGGGGTTGGTGTTGCTTTTGCGCAGTGTCATTTATGCTCAATAGCACTGGTCCACGTCACAATTAATTCTTTCTGCTGTTAGTCGGGATACCATATTTCTTTTCTGCCAAAGTGAGGTTGGTGTACAACATTTGTTCAATGTACCGTAAAACTACATACACACACACTATTACTCGGTGAATTTTTTCCTCTCCCCTGGCAATGCCTCAGTTTGACAAATGACCTGATTAGCTCTTGAGAGTTAGTGTTAAAATTTAATTGGAAGTTACCCAGGTGGGGTGCAGAGAGAAAAGAGCTTGAAAACTCTGAGTTTACAGATATCAGCTCAAAGAGAAGGGAGCCCAAGATGGATGGGAGTTTCTTAAAGGTGAAATATTGAAGGCACAAATGCATACAATTCCAACAAGGAAAAAACCCAAGAGGCATCTGAAGAAACTGGTGTGGCTGTATAAGGCGTTTAGAGATCAACTGAGATTTAAGAAGGGCATGTATAAGAAATGGAATAAAGGGGAAATCACGAAGGAAGAGTATGCATGAGTAGCCAACATTTGCAGAGAGAAGGTCAGGAGGGCTAAAGCTCAGAATGAGCTTAGGCTTGCAAGAGAGGTTAAAAATAATAAGAAAAAGGTTGATGTTTGAGGTAAGAGGAAGAACCAGCAAGTAGTAGGTCCCTTGCATGGAGAAGAATGCTATTGGGTGACAGAGAGAAGATGGAACTGCTCGACCTACCTCACCTCTGTCTTGACCCAAAAGGAAAGCAGTGCTCAACCTGGTGATAACAAAATAAATGATACAAGGAGAGAGCTGCAGCCCTAGATTGAAAAAGAGGTGGTAAGGGAACAAAATGAAATCAAACCTCCAGGGCCTGATGATCTGCACCCAAGGGTAATATAATAATAATAATAATTTACTATTTATACCCCACCCATCTGGCTGAGTTTCCCCAGCCACTCTGGGCAGCTCCCAATCAGATGTTAAAAACAATACAGCATTAAATATTAAAAACTTCCCTAAACAAGGCTGCCTTCAGATGTCTTTTAAAAATAGGATAACTGCTTATTTCCTTGACATCTGATGGGAGGGCGTTCCATAAGGCAGGTGCCACTACCGAGAAGGCCCTCTGTCTGGTTCCCTGTAACCTCACTTCTTGCAATGAGGGAACCGCCAGAAGGCCCTCGGAGCTGGATCTCAGTGTCCGGGTTGAACGATGGGGGTGGAGATGCTCCCACGTACTAAAGGTACTAAAGGAGCTTGTGAATGTAATCTCAGAGCCTCTGTCCATAACATTTGAGAATTCTTGGAGAACAGTTGAGGTCCCTGTAGATTTGAGGCAGGCAAATGTCCCCATTTTCCAGATGTGAAAAAAGAAGACACAGATAACTACCAACCGGTCACCTGGACGTTGATACCAGGAAAGGTCCTAGAACAGATAATTAAACAGTCATTGTGTGAGCACTTAGAAAAGGATGTTGTGATTGCTAAGGCTGAACATGGGTTTATCAAAAACAAGTCATGCCAGACAAATCTCATTTAATTTTCAAAAGCACTACAAGTTTGCTGGATCAGGGGGATGCTGTGGATGTAGAGTATTTTGATTTCAGTAAGGCTTTTCCTTCCGAGGAAACTGGTAAAATGTGGGCTGGATGAGGTAACTGTTAGGTGGATCTGTAGCTGGCTGACTAACTGAACCGAAAGAGCGCTCACTGGGGGGAAAGTGACAAGTGGGGTGCCACAGGGTTCTGTCCTGGGCCCATTTTTGTTCAACGTCTTTATAAACGACTTGAATGAAGGAATTGAGGGGATGCTCATCCAGCTTGCAAATGACACCAAATTGGGAAGGATTCAACAAATTGGAGAGCTGGGCCCAAACTAACAAAATGAATTTCAATAGGGACAAATGTAAGCTTCTACACTTATGCAGGAAAAACCAGCTGCACAAATATAAGGTGGGAAACACCTGGCTTGCCAGCAGTACGTGTGAAAAGGATCTAGGGGTCTTGGTAGACCACAAGCTTAACATGAGTCTACAGCATGATTCAGCAGCAGAAAATGCTAAGGCTAGTCTAGGTTGCATCAACTGACTGTAGTAGGATAGGGAAACTTGAGGTTCTCTAGATGTTGTTGTACTCCAAATCCCATCAGCTTTAGCTAGCATGGCAATCAATGGTGAGGGGCCTTATGAACTGCAATCCGGCAACATCTTGTAGGCCACACGTTCTCCATCTCTGAAATAAAACTTCACCTTTAGGCTGAGAGCAAGCTCCATTGAACTCAATGGGACTGACTTCTGAGTAGATTTGTACAGGATTGTGGTGTCAATTTAGCAGGCTTGTATCTTCTGTGTTTTGACTGGGATTTGATCATGCATAATTACTAGCTTAGGGGACGCGGGTGGCGCTGTGGGTAAAACCTCAGTGCCTAGGACTTGCCGATTGTATGGTCGGCGGTTCGAATCCCCGCGGCGGGGTGAGCTCCCGTCGTTCGGTCCCAGCTCCTGCCCACCTAGCAGTTTGAAAGTACTCTTAAGTGCAAGTAGATAAATAGGGACCACTTTATAGTGGGAAGGTAAACGGCGTTTCCGTGTGCTGCGCTGGTGCTGACTCGCCAGCTGCAGCTTCGTCACGCTGGCCACGTGACCCGGAAGTGTCTTCGGACGGCGCCGGCTCACGGCCTCTAGAGCGAGATGAGCACGCAACCCTAGAGTCGGACACGACTGGCCCGTAACGGGCAAGGGTACCTTTACCTTTACCTTTAATTACAGTGGTGCCTCGCAAGACGAAAAGAATCCATTCCGCGGGTCTTTTCGTCTTGCGGTTTTTTCGTCTTGCGAAGCAAGCCCATTGATGGATTATCGCTATTAGCGCTATTGACATTTTAAGGGCTAAAAACGGCTTTTTAAGGCTTGGGGGATTAGCGGTTTTGCTGCTAAAATGCTTTTAGCAGCTTAGCGCTTCAGGAAAAGGGGTTTTGGAGTGAAAAAAAATTCAATTTTTTTCGTCATTTTTCGTCTTGCGAAGCAAGCCCATAGGGAAATTCGTCTTGCGAAGCGCCTCTGCAGACGGAAAACCCTTTCGTCTTGCGGGTTTTCCATCTTGCGAGGCATTCGTCTTGCGGGGCACCACTGTACTAGCTAGATGACAAACAGTTGCTGAATGTCCGATTCCCTAGCCAGGCCCAGCAGCCGGCCTTACACGTAAGTGTTCTGACGAGAACCAGCTCGTCTTCTCTGGGATGAGGCAGTTTTTCACCAAGTTAGCTTGAAAAGAATCTCAGACACCAAGCTGGATTTTTAAGGGCTCTCTCACACAGCTCAAAAGCTGCTGCCCACCTTTATTGAAGTCTCTGCAGGAGTCTTCTGCAAAAGTCCTGCAACAATCTCTCAGCTAGCAGATAAAGAATGTACAGTACATCACGCCCCCTCAGATCGTGTTACATGGACCAATCGCTACATTGGCATGAACTGTTCACGCGTTGTCCATCCCCCAAGCAGCATCTTGCTTTGTCCTGTAAGAAGAAACTTCTTTCCATGCCAATATGCATAAGCAACCATTTTCCTACATGCCCTCTTTTCTTTATATATTTAAGCGCAAATGAAAACAATTTTAATCAGCATCATGCACGGAATTTGCTAAGCGTTTATATTGTGCCACATAAATCCTTCTAGTCAGCCCAGAGAGGCTAGGCACGGTCTATTCCACTGCATTGAGCAAGCAAAAAAATAAGCATTAAATGCAACAACAGAAAATTATAAATCCAACAATTAATGCAATTATAATCAACAAAATTTTTCTTAACCATTCACCATTAGGTAACCAAGAGAAAAGCCATTCCCATGGGTCAAAACCCTCAGGTGGATTCAAAGGATTATTAGCTATCATTTGTTCCAACAATTAATTGTTGCAGAAATATTGATTGATTGATCAGATATATACATACAAAAATGAAAATGAATTAAAGCACAAACTCCTAAAACATATGGATAATGACCTAAAAATTTTTTTTTCAATTGTGATTAAAACGAAAGCAATGAGACGCTGTTTCTACAAGCGACAAAAACACAGGAGATAAACTTATACAAATATCCTTCATATTATTACTAATCTTATATAAAGCATTTACTAAAATACTATGCAATAATAAATGCCAAACCGCTTTGATTGAGGAAGAATATGCATACACATCCAACAATCAGAAAGATTAAGCATAAAAGCAAAATGATTTATGTCCTTAACATAGATATTATTACTCCAAATCTGATGATATATCTCAGGTTTTCTTGCTTTTTGTAAGGAGCATCACGGCATCGTCTTACAGAGTTTTTCAGGTGTTTAAAGTTGTGAGGTCGATGCCAAACTAATAGTTCGGGGGGGCAATAAGGATGAGAATGGTAGATCACCCCAATAGCTGCTTCAGAGCAACCTGCGTGATATTTCGTGGCTCGATTATTGGCATGTAAAAACCACAATCCAGAAGAGGCAACACAACCATTTTTGCAAACACAAGAGCCCATTTGCTGTAAATAGGCTACATTCACGGTTCCTTGTACTGAATCAAAATTCCAACCCCAGTTGTAGGTAGCAACACAAATGGGGTAGTCGTAATTGGGGAATAAAACCCAGGCAATTCCCCAGGCAAGATGCAGCAAAACTGTACTGGTATTTGGTAATCAAAGTGGCTTCCCAGGGAGTGGGAGGGCCAATGCGATAAGGACGGAGATGGCCCTTCAGCATGCCAGGGAACACAAGAACAGCTGTAGAAGGCACAGTTGGAAGGAATGTGGTGATGTCTCCAGCTGCAATGTGGATTGAAGTCAGATGGCAGATCTCCACTGGCAGACAGCGTGAAGTATGGTTTCAAGACGCTGGTGTCCCAGGAAATCAGGAAAGTTGGACCTTTCCACTCTGGGTCTGGAAGCAACCTGTAAGACACTAAAGGGTGCTGCAACACTTCTACCCTCCTGAAGTGAAGCTCAGCAGGTGTAAAATTCCTGTTGTGAGGATATAACAGATGATTTAAGGTGAATAACACTTGATGCACAGTGTTAGGTATTTCAGGGACAGGAGCTGAACGACCTCCCAATTGCTTGTTGAGGAGAGTCTTAAAAGTCAAATGTGCACGCTCAATGATTGCTAGTCCTGTAAAGCAACTTAATATCCCACAGAGAGCAAAAGTCAGAAAAAGCCAGAAAAATATATGCAGAGCCGTTGTCAGTCTTCAAAGTATGGGGTTTTCCCATAACAGCAGAACATTTTTAAAAAATGCATTTTCCTCTAAGACAAAAAATACACACGAGCCAAGCCATAAAAAAAAATCGCTGTAAAAAATCCAGAGCTGAGAACAAAGAAGCTTTCACTTTCTCAGATTTAAGGCAACCTTGTCTGGGTACATTGATTTGCAACATATTTCTGGGAACAGAGCCAAAAAGTGAAAAGCAACATCTCTATGTGAGAGTCTGTGCAGGGGGAGAGGAAAAAAGATTGTAAAATGTTTTCGGTGCGGCCTGTCTTTTGTGAACTGAATCACACAGGTGCCTCTGCCCCCCCCATGGCAGAAGAAAAACCACTGCAAGCTTTTCTCAGGTTTTGTCCTTAGCAAAATTATGAAATCCAGTAGAGGAAAAAACAGTGGCCAGCAGACGAGCCCTGCCCTCAGAGTGGCAGGCCTTGAGCATATCTGCAATGACTATATTAGGAGTTGTCATCAGAGGGCGTAGCGCTTGCTTACAGTCTTTATTGGCATTGTCAATTGCAAGCTGACGTACAATCACTTCTTGGGCTGCCACATCCTGAACTTGCCTTTTAAGAGTGCCCCAATGACCCCCTCTCTTGTTTTTGTCATCTGGGACTGAAGCCAAAGCGTCCTGAGTGACGGCAACGGTGGTAGCTTCCCAATACTGAGGATCCAGGGGCAATTGCTGAGCAATGGTAAGGAAATTTCTCCCTCCCGGCAGTCCATCGAGTACCTCAGCCTGTGTAAGCATGGCTGGGGCTGGAGGAGATGGCACAATGCCAGCAGCAGCGGCAACAGAGGAAGAGAACTCTTTTATAAATTGCAAGTCATATTGTTCATTGCTGTGAGGCCCTTCAACGGGAGCAAGCACAGGGAAAAGATTAGGTGTAGCAGAATCAAAGGCAATTAACGGCGGAAGAGCTGCTTGAAGAGGGGTGGGCGAGGGGGTGGAGATGGCTCCGAGAGGCCAGGAATGCAGAGAGAGGGAGGGTGTGGAAGCTGTAGATACGGGAGGATCTGGAGCTTTCGAAGAGACAGAAGCCGGCAGGTCCAAAATTTGTGCCATTGGCAGGCAGGGACACAAAAACACAGAAGGTGCAGGAGGTTTTACCGCAAGAAGAATATTTGCAGGATTTAGAAAAGATATAGCCTTGTGAACTTGGCACCAAGCATGTAAAATTCTTGCATCAATCTCCGGGTGATTTTGAAAAAAATGTCCTATTTTCTCCCATTCCGTCAAATCCCACGTACCATCTTGGGGGTAACAGGGAAAATGGGTGTCAAGAACTTCAATTAAGGCTTTGAGATCAGCATCATTCACAACAAGATTGTTGCTGGCAAGGAGAAACTTAAGTTCATCAAAAAAATTCTTTTGTGGTGGTGAAAGGGACTGCCCCATGATAACAGAACGTAAGGGAGCGCTCTCACCTGGGATCCGAAGAAAAACGGATGAAGGACGCGTCTGGAACCCTTGCCGGGCGTAGGTGAGCGCTGAGAAGCAACGTGAAGTCCGAAGTCAGTCACACGGGGCGCCAAATGACGAGAACCAGCTCGTCTTCTCTGGGATGAGGCAGTTTTTCACCAAGTTAGCTTGAAAAGAATCTCAGACACCAAGCTGGATTTTTAAGGGCTCTCTCACACAGCTCAAAAGCTGCTGCCCACCTTTATTGAAGTCTCTGCAGGAGTCTTCTGCAAAAGTCCTGCAACAATCTCTCAGCTAGCAGATAAAGAATGTACAGTACATCACGCCCCCTCAGATCGTGTTACATGGACCAATCGCTACATTGGCATGAACTGTTCACGCGTTGTCCATCCCCCAAGCAGCATCTTGCTTTGTCCTGTAAGAAGAAACTTCTTTCCATGCCAATATGCATAAGCAACCATTTTCCTACAGTGTTCCCTTTTTAAAATCTCACCAGTCAACCATTTATAAGAGGAAAGCAGAGGAGGAGTGAATTCAGGGCCTATGTTCCCCACCAAATAACAGATAATCTTTTTTTAAGCGGTTATGCTTGCGTTCTGTTGCATCAAAACCCTTGTGGTCTGCCATTTTAATGTGCAGTATTGTGGTGCATGTAAACATGAAATAAAGTTAATGTAAAATTGCATTTCAATTAATTGTTGTAAATTAGAATCCTGCTCTTTCCCAATCCCCTTAATTACAATAACTTACAGGAGAGAATTTCCTTGTGGATTCCGCCCACTGCCAAATAATCTTTACAGAGGTTAAAACACTTTCCGTCAGCAAGATTTGTGCTGGGAACACTTGTTAGGAAAACATTTGTTTCATGAACCAAACACATTCTTCATCCAAAATGGTAACAATGCAAATCAATGGTTTCTGGGAGCCTGGTGCCATTATATAGATTAACTATCCAAGTCTTACTTTGATGTCCCAGATGTGTTGATAAGAGGTCATGTATTTTAATTGCATTATTCTGCTTCCTCCAAGCAGTTTATGAATTCCTTCCCTTTAGCTGCATGGGGGGAAAAATCCACACTTCATCTTTTTCAGTGCGTGCAAGGCAAGTGATTTAGAGCGTGCTCATCTAAGTACGTTTCTTTAATTTATTATAGGACAATGATTTGCTATAGTGATGAAACTTGGTATGAAATTGGAAATGCTTGGTTAATGATGATAACAGCAATGTGACTTTTCATTTCCAGTTTATTGTGTATGTTGAAAATAGAATTACACTTTGCTGTTCAGCAGACAAAAGTGCGGGGAGCGGGAGACTTTAGAAAGCGCTTTGACAGGAACAAAATATCTGCCTGGGCTAGAAGTGGATTTCTTCATAAGGTGTGCACAGAGAATTTTGTTGTTTGGAGGAGAGAATTAATTGAGTGAGGAAGGTTCATTCATTAACACTTTGCTTTGTTTATTGCTATAGCACATTTTGGTAATTTTCCTTTTGAAGGCTTTTAATCTTTTAATAGTTATTTGTTTAGGACAATGCTGTGATAATTACTTTTTTTAAAATAATACCCCACTCCCCAGTTTAATCAAAGAGTTATGTAATTGATGGTTTTAGTAGAGCTAGAATCTGTACAAGTAATCTTCTTTCCCCCCAAGTTTATGGAGGAAAGTAAGCACTGCTTTGAGTATGCAGTAGGGAATTCCATATTACTTATTGATTGTTTTAGCATACAATAGCCTGGTCATTACAAGAATGTATATAACTGGACGATGGTTGGGATGCTACATTTTACATTATGCAATAAATGAAGTAAAATCTATTTATGTCTATCTGAAAAACATCATTCAGTTGTACAAATCAACACTCCCATTAATTTCCCAATGAATTGTGTGCCACGGAACTGGTTAGATAGGTGGACTGAAATCAACACAAAGCTTTTAGTATTGGATGTAGCAGTTGCAGGTGAAAAGTGCTAACTGACACAAAACAATATGGATTTTCTGACACAGGGGCTTTTCTTCTATTACCTTTTCTCTCTCTATGTTCTGGATTTCATTTAAGAATATTGATGAATTACATAATCTAGGAGTTAGTCAACATTCATAATCTAATCTAACGCCTTCCTCAAGTAGGATTCTTTGCCCAGGATTCAGAGTCCGATATGTAGATCCAAGCCTTTTTGTGGATGCATTTGGATTTCTTTGTTGCTGCTTTTCTCCTAACTGTTGCTTAGTCAGCTTTGGTAGTCGGAGAGTTGCACTAGAGATATTTTAACTAGAAATGGAACATAGGGTGCTGCCTTATACTAGAGTTTCAGACAGGAAGTCTCTCTCAGCCCTGTTGGAGGTCCCAAACCTGGGACTTTCTGCATGGAAAACAAACTCTTCCACTCTGCTACGGCCCTTCCTCATATAGTGGGCAAGCATTTCTTTTTAAATCAAAACCTGTTGCATGCCTGTATTTTATAATTTGAGTGGTACAATCTTACGCATGTCTGATCAGATGTAAATTCCAATGAGTTCAGAGGGAATTAAGCCCTGTTAACTATAGTTTGTCCAAGAAAAGGCAGGATCAGAAACCTGGTATGGTCTTGGCTTTTTGGGGACAAAACATGGTTTAAACTAACCACAGTTTGTCCTGGTTTGGACAAAACGAGAAACCATGGTTAGATGAAAATGGAAGTGGGTGCTTCCAGTCTCCTTGTCACAGCCAAACCGTGTACATCTGAACAAAACCATAGAGTTGTAGGTTTTTTCTTCTTCTCCTTTCTAGACATGAGTCTGTTCCAAGAAGTAGTGTAGGAACAAAGCTAAGAAGTAACTTGACCTTTTGAGGTTATTCTTTCACACTGAACACCCTGGGAGATATAGAAAGGCTTCTTTCAGTATGTTACTTTTATTGTGCCAGGAGACAGCTTACAGAAAGGAACCCATTAACGCTTTTACTTGCTTTTTAAAAACACCCTTCATATATATTTTCTCCTGCCACTCTTTCTGTAGCTTGTACAAAGACTAAACGGTCCTATTGAGCTGTGTGTTTTGGCTCTAGTCCAAAGCAAATAGCCTTTTAAAAAGAACTTTTAACTTTTGTGACATTTAATTTTCTAGCAGAAAAATTGACTTGTTTTCATTAGTCTGAATAACCTTATGCTGGTGACAGATATCCCTGGCATTGCCATATGGGTTTCGGATGAAGGAGAATTCAACCCAGAATTAAAAGAAAAACCTGCCGCTCCAATAACAATATCGCAGAATGCTAAGAAAATAATTCATACTAATAGAGCTGCATAGGAATTGCCTAATTGCATTTATTGCGTTGTGCTTGGTGCTGGACAGAATACTGCGACATACTGTTTTCGCCAAGGGTTTTGCCCTTGGAGACAGATGCTGGCTCATGGACCTGTTTGCAGTCCTGAGTTTGGTTCACACAGTGCAGATCAACAGGAACAATTGAGCCACATGAACCACCATGTTTGCATTTAACTAGTGGTGGGAAAACTCTGGTCCGTGGGCCTAATTAGACCCACCAGGCTTCCCCATTTAGCCCATGAGGCTGCTTTGGCCAAACCACATCTGCCTGTCCTACATTTGACATCAAGCACGACATCAGGTGTAGGGCAGGTAAAGGTACAGTTCGCCTGGATTATGGTTTGGAGGCATTGCCGACCAGCTTTTTAGTGGTACCTGCAAAACTTTGTGATTTTGTACCAGTCAAACGTTGCCCGGGGGGCAGGGGGCAGAACAAGAATCTGACCTGCTGCCTGGATCTAGTTCCACACTCCTGCATTAAATCATAGTTTATTTTGGACTGTGGCTTACTTTGACGTGTGAACGGGGCATTATATCCCACTATTCTTCCAATGACCACAATGTGGTTCCCTGGTTCTCGCCCTGGTATTGACCTCTGCCTTCTTTGCTTGAACCACTGCTGCATATTGTGCCTCTACAGTCTTTCCTGCTTGCTGTGAGTTTTTAATTTTAGAAGGGCTTCCAGATGGGATTTCGGAGGGGAACATTTTACCAACTTTGGATTTTTAAAATACCGTTCTAATTACATTTCTGGGATCAACCAGGAACCTGAAGCTTGACTCTGCCAGTTGTTCCCTGGTGGCTATAGTTATAATTCTTTTTTTTTCTTCATTCGTTTGCTTTTTGCTGCTGACCTGCATTGAATGTTTGATCTTGGGAAGAGTAATAATTAGTGATTTGACTGGGATTATCCATAAGAATCTTGCAGTGCTCTAAAGTTACTTGTTGCAGGAGCAAAGGATGGATCAAACCTTTTAAAAATGTTTCCGTGGAAAGCTGCCTTTTGTTTTGTTAGGCTGAGAACCAGATCCCACTGCCTGCTTGCTGCCAGGAGTCTGGTAATTCCCACCCATCCCTTCCAGTGTATTGCAGCAGCCTTTTAAAATACATTTTTTAAAAGGCTGAATACATAAAAATCATCATTAAAATATATACGTACTCTACATGCAGAGTCTCAGCTTCATAAGCTGAGACTCTGCATAATACAAATACTGTATGGGCATGACGTTCTCCTACAAGAGCTGGTGGCAGAGCCACTCCCCAGCAGAGCCATTTACCTTGCCCGAGGGCCAAGGGGAGAGGGTACCAGTCACTGACATGCAGAGTACCTCTCTCTTAAGTGATGCTGTGACCTGTGATCCCAGCACACTCTCTGATGAGAAAAGACTATGTTCTCTGTGGCAGGAGTGCTAACAGGAGGCCTCAACAAGAGAAGAAGATACTATGTGCAGTGGAGACACTGAAAATGAGCCACAGGAAGTCTCCTTCTCAGAACCTAGCTATGTCCTGCAGTAATGATATGATTAGCAATCAAGACTCATTTAAACACCAGGCCTAGGTAGGGAGCAAATTGTCATCAGCACTGAAAGAGAAATTAAGGTTTCCTCCAAAGCCACGATCTTTGCAAAAATGCCCCTTGAGAGCTGGCTTGCTGTTCACTGCAGACTGCTGTGTGTGACTAGAGCTTTTCCAATTTGCTCGCCGCACCACAAATGCAATGCTTTCCAGCAGAATCAATTTGCACATTTGGCCGCCAGTTAGCAGGTCATGCACCTACATATGACTATTTATTACATGTTTGTGTCCTATTCTTCCTCCAAGGATCTCAGGGCAATGTAGTGTACATGGTTCTGCTCTCCACCTTCTCACAACAACCTTGCAAGGTAGGTTAGATGGACAGGGTTAGGTCATCCAGTGACCTGGATGGGGATCTGAACTTGGGTCTCCCCAGTCCAGCACTCATCACCACCACATTGCCATACCCTCCAACATCCCACTGATCAGAATCGGGATGCTTGTTTTTTGCTCCACTGCTCTGGTACAAACAAGTTCATTTGCGTGAGAACCCGAAATGAGTGTCTTTTAGTCCGGTGCTCTGGTGGAAGATAGCAGGCTCATGCCAGAGAGCTAGACCCTAAACCAGGACATTCTGTGATCCAGTCAGAAGCTGGGATGACTTCTGTAGTTCCAGGATGTCCTGCTCAAATTGGGACAGTTGATGGGTATGTATTGCCATAATGTATGAAACAGGGTCATGATTTTGTGGATATAATCCCTGGAGACAAGTCAAACAAGGTGATGAGAGAGGAATTTGGGGCTGGTACAGAGGTGTTCCAATTTTTAGTCTGGTGGGAGAGAGCTGAGCTAGACCTGGGAAAAGGTGGGTCTTGGCCAATGGTTATAGTGGTATCTCAGTGGTCTCCTGCTTGGCCCTGTCTTTGAAATCCTCTTTTAGGATGGTCACTTTAAGATGCATGCTGTTCAAATGGTTACTGGACAGTCTCTACGCAAGAAAATAAATGCATACAAATTTTATGTTGAGAAAGATAACAAAGAAAGCATTTGAATCTTCTTGGCCGTTTAATTGCAGAAGCCTTGTTCAACCCTTCATTCAGAAGGGTGACTTAGAAATATGAAATGGAATATATTATGCCTTCATGGGTAACGTTTATTTGACAAAGGCATGGTTAGAGTCCCCGAGCCAGGGCAGAATGCAAAACAGTTGCTTTGAACTAACTCAGTTGCTGAATCACCTTTCTCTTCCTGCACAGTGGACAAGATGCTAGAGAAAGGGCAGGAAAACAGTGGTCGGATCTGATGGGAGTTGTAATCTGCCAACATCTGGAGGGCCACGAGTTCCTCATCCTATACAAGAGCCCATGGAGGTGGTGGCAAACTTTCATAAGAGCTTCCTCTCATTTATAAGCACAGTACATTTATCAATACACATTGTCAACAATGGCTGGCTTCTGACTGGCAGGGACGAACTCCTTTTAGGATTTAGACCCTGAGATGAAAGAACCATCCACCATTTTGCATTTGCCCAGCGTACCTTGAAACCAATTTGTTTACCCTGTTCTCTGAGTAATGTGATGTTACCTGAGCTGAAGACCCTTTATTGAGATGTAATGAGTGCCGAGGTTCCTCAATTCGCGGCACTAATAAAAGCGCTCCTCTGAGCAACACTCGGAACTTCACATCTCTTTGTGGTATTTAATTCACAAACGGCGAGGCTGCATTGCTTCAGGAAAGATCCTGCGGCTAATTTGGTTGTAAAACTGGAAATGCACAAATCTCTGTGCATGAATAAACAAGTTTAAGTGTGCATTTAAAATAATAATAATAATTCTGCTTAACCTTTCCTGCATAGTTATTGTTGTTGTTTAGTAGTTTAGTCGTGTCCGACTCTTTGTGACCCCATGGACCAGAGCACGCCAGGCACTCCTGTCTTCCACTGCCTCCCGCAGTTTGGTCAGACTCATGCTGGTAGCTTCGAGAACACTGACCAACCATCTCGTCCTCTGTCGTCCGCTTCTCCTTGTGCCCTCCATCTTTCCCAGCATCAGGGTCTTTTCCAGGGAGTCTTCTCTTCTCATGAGGTGGCCAAAGTATTGGAGCCTCAGCTTCACGATCTGGCCTTCCAGTGAGCACTCAGGGCTGATTTCCTTCAGAATGGAGAGGTTTGATCTTCTTGCAGTCCATGGGACTCTCAAGAGTCTCCTCCAGACCATAATTCAAAAGCATCAATTCTTTGGCGATCAGCCTTCTTTATGGTCCAGCTCTCAGTTCCATACATCACTACTGGGAAAACCATAGCTTTACCTATACGGACTTTTGTTGGCAAGGTGATACAACATTATATCTGGCAGGAGGCAGTACTGCATCACTGTGAAACTTCTCTCTTCTGATACCCGTTGCCCTGTCTCTAGATTTCACAGCCCCCTCAGCAAGTTACACATCCCATCTGCACTATACACTTATCACTTCTGTCAAATAGTCATGGCTTCGCTGGAAAATTCCTGGGAACTGCAGTTTGTTAAAAGGTGTTGATAGTTGTTAGGAGATCCTTAATCTCCCAACAGAGCTGCACTTCTCAGAGTTGTACAACAATTCTCCTGTCCAGAGAACTCTGGGAATTGCAGCTCTGAGGAGGGACTAGAGCTTTCTTAACAAGTGTCTGCACCCTTAACAAGCTACAGTTCCCAGGGTTCTTTGTGAGAAGCCATGATGGTTTTTAAAGTGGTGTGATACTGCTGTATGAAACACTACACTGATTCTCTGAGGAAGAAAAGTTAACTCTCTTTTCAGTTTGCTATAAGTTCCTTTTCTGGGTTTTCTGGAGGTAGAATGACACTTTCAGGGACTTTTGAAAAATTCAGGGATACCACCAAAAATGGTTGCTCCGTTTTTGACAAGGAAAGGAAAGGAAGAAGAATTTTACACAAAGACCTGCACGAAGACTACTATGTGTCATAAAGAGAAGCTGTTGCAGTCTTCAAGCTTCAGTTTTGGGTGGACTTTTCAAAAAAGATTTCTTATTAAATAATTCATAAGAAGCTGCAAGGGCTTTGATGCCGACTGGGTCTGATTTAATCACAAGTAAAAATAGAATGGTTTGCCTGAACAAAATCACAAATCTCAGCTTTTGAGACTTGGGCATGAATTATTCCTACTAGTGCATTCCTGGCATTTATTGTAAAATAATCTCTTGCAGGAAGTATGCCGATATTTCTGAAATTGAATCTGGAGGAATAGGTGTGCAGTATTCTGTTTCCCTTGAATTCTGTTCCCCTTGAATACTGATTATTTGTCTAGGGAGAATGGAAAGATGCCGTGCTAGAAAAGTCAAGACTACACAGGCATATCAGTACTAAAACCTTGGAGAAAGTCTGCTTTTTTTACTATATCAGATAATATGTCCACCTGGCATCAAAACATGTGATTTAACAACACAGTTGAAGCATAGTGGTCGATCCTTACTTTGTTTCTTGCCCTTGCCGCAAAGAGGTGGTCTTAGGAAAGCCACATTCTGCAATGGGGCTTTGAAGAAGATGGCGACGTGAACGGCAGCCTTGTCCCACGCCCGGTAAAGCTTTGTTTTGACTATCTGCCTTGACGGGTCCTAAAGGCTCTAAGATGCCTTAAGGCGTTTATTTTAGAAGTCTATGGTTTTATGGATCAGATTATCTTTACTTTTCTCATAAATTTTCAAGAAAACGCGGAAGTTAAAGACTGTTAAAGGGAGCAGGGCTCATTAACAGCACAACCTGCCCTGACCTGCAGTTCTGAGAAATTCCCTCCCTATTTTCTTGCTGATATGAGAGGGAAGAAACGCTGCAGGCAGCTTTCTAATGAAGCTACGAGTGCTGCCAAAAAACAGACAAATATCAGGGACTTCTTGCCTGACAATGACCTAAATGAGATCTGTAGAAATTTCCCTACAGCAAACAGTTATGAGGCTCTTGCTCCCAGTACTACTCATGAGGAGCCTGCCGGCATTGTGGATGGCCCACAACTAGCCTCGAGCCTGTGTATGAAGGAACAGAGGGAACAGACTCTTGAGTCCCTGCAAAAAACTTCACCTGAACTATCCCAGCCACCAGCCCAGTTAAATAAGGACCGTGAGGTACTGGAACTGCTAATTTGCCAGACTGAGCTGATAACACACACCATCACCAACTTATATAAAAGGCTGGATGGGATCGAAAAGAAGCTTGAAAATGTTTTTGGCTTGTTCCGCTGCCTCCCCTCACTTCCTCAGCTTAACAATACTGTAAACTCTGCACACCCCTGCCCAAGTGTGCAGGCCAACCTTGCACAAAAACAAGTGAGATGCCTGCCCAACCAAGTACAAAACTTAAGTTTGCAACTCCAGATCAGCAAACTTGCAGTACTGGTGGGAAACCACCCCTTGAATTATAATAAATGGGCGGATAAACATTCGGTCATAAATTCCCTGACCCAACTGCTGGGGCAGGCACTTCGCCGCGCAGATATCGCGGACATCACATGGCTGCCTTCTGGACCTTACATGAGACGTATGGTTATTAACTTTAGATCTGCCCATCTCGTTGCAAAGATTCTAAAACTAAGAAACCATACAAGGAAATGGCACATTTATTTCACAAGGGTATTCACTAACCTGACCCGTACACCACTACGCACCAGGACAGGTGCTGTCTGTGACGATGCTGGGCCTGTGCGCCATAAAGAACAAATAGACAGGGGAATGGAGCCGGGGACCCCAAATAAGGGCAAATCTATTACCCCACAGGGAGTGGCAAGCCTGCCCGCAAATGACTTAATTGATTTCCTACACCCCCCGCTTGGTACCTTGGTCTCTACGTGCAACGAGCCTGACATTGGACTACCCAAGCAAGACCAGTCTGAAATGCTCTCGACCTCATATGCCTCGATGCCGGAACTGGAGGCTTCCATTATTCCAAGCCCAATACGCAACCAAGATCCACAGCTTTTGTCAATTTTTGACCCACTAACAGTACCGACGCAAGATACAGCTGTTGACCTGCTACCTGTACAGACTATACGGGTCGGCAAAACCCTTGCTCTCCAAAAACCTGCTGAACATCATATCGGCAACGATGCCATCGAAGATCCTCTGGGCCATATCAACCAACTGGCCCCTCGGTTAAAGCCATCACACTTACCTAGGGTCCAGCGACCTCAAACCTGGAACCACCAAGCAGGGCAGAAAGAGGAGGAGCCCAACTTAGGAGCCTCAAACCACCGGAAAAGAGATTGACTGCCACTATTTCCACCATCACCCTATTTCCACATTCTATCTTGGAATGTGGCGGGATGGCTATCTAAGCAGGGCGATGTCGACCTTCTGGATTTCCTTACAAAATTTCAGATCATATGTCTACAGGAGACGTGGTGTTTAGATCTCCATGCCCCTTCTCTACAGGGATACGAAGCCTTTGTTACCCCCGCGTTAAAATCAAATACCCGAGGCCGACCTAGTGGTGGTTTAGTCACTTTTATATCCACTAAGCTAAAGTGCAAGGCCCGGCAACAGCAGTGGGTGAAAAGTAACAATTTACAAATCTTACTTGTTTCTAGCAGGGAAGGAGGAGATTTTCTCTGCTTTAATTTATATATCCCTCCCATAGGCTCCCCTCCCCATTCGTTACAAATCTGGGAAGATTTAGAGCTATGTTTGGAGAAGGCTGAACTAGAACTCCCTGGCATGGATATCCTGCTGGCAGGTGATTTCAACGCTAGGATAGGAAATAACATTAATACGTACTGTTCTAAATCTCAGTTCCTGCCAGAGGCAGATTGGTTTATTCCCTGGTCCTCTGACGACAAGGTCTTGAATAAGGCAGGCATTACATTAATGGAGACTGCCTTCAAACATAATTTGTATAATTTGCATGGTACCCATATGGACAGGTCAGGGGGTTTCTTTTCTTTTCTTGGGCCTAGAGGTGCGAGCGTTATTGATTATATCCTGGTCTCCCCAAAACTCTTGGAGAGGTCACAGGGCTTCAGCACTTTCAATAGAATTGAGAGTGATCATCTTCCTATATCAATTTCACTAATTCCCCGTGGTTTGGAGGACCCGCAATGCCGCAATCACTGTGCAGACCCACCTCTAACTCTGGCCCTTCGTAGACGTAAATGGAACAGCGACCTGGATCTTAAAATCAAACAACACCTGCATTCATCAGACTTACTGGCCTTGAGAGACCAGTGTATTTTATCTAATTCTGATCCCTTTTCAATATTTCAGCAGGTCTCAGAGTCGCTCTTCCCACTACTTACGAGCTCAAATCCTCCCAAACAATTAAACAACTCGAGGACCTGGTTCGACAAAGACTGTAGGAATCTAAGATCTTTGCTTAGGAAATTACAAAATAAAGTAAAACAGGAAGGGACCCTGTCCTCAATAGAAAACCTGCACAGGTGGCGCTCTCATTATAAAAACACTCTAAAACTCAAGAATTTCCTATACAGAAAGGAACAATGGGAGGCACTTGACAAAGCGATCAAATTGCGGGACGACAAAAAATTCTGGGAAATTATTGCTCAGGGAGTTTCACCCAAAGGGAAAACTATAATCAACAGTATTTCACCCAACTTATGGTACCAACATTTCTCCCGGCTATATACAGCTCCAAACATTGCTAAACCGAGCCAGTTCCCTTCTCTTAAAAATGATCTATTAATGGGCTGGGATCCTGTTACCGAATTAGAATGTTTACAGCTAATTAAAACACTCAAAAATGGCAAAGCTCCTGGTGAAGATATGATTCCTCCTGAGGTGTTTACATTAAATGCCCAGTGGTGGGCTGCTTTCTTGGCCCAATTTTTTACGGTAATAAATGATACATGCAAAATCCCAGAAAACTGGAAACTGAGCCTGGTAGCCCCCATCTATAAGAAGGGAGACCCCCAAGACCCCTCAAACTATCGCCCCATAAGCCTCCTGGACATTGTGTATAAACTTTACACTCGCTACCTGCTAAATAAACTGGTTGACTGGGCTGACCACTCTAACTTGCTTAATCCGGAGCAGGCAGGGTTTAGAAAGGGCCATAGTACAACAGGCCATTGCTTGGTACTACAGACAATGATAGATAAGTATACAAAGGTACACAAGAGCAAACTTTTTGTGGCTTTTGTAGATCTTACATCTGCTTTTGACTCAATCTGTAGGGACAAATTATGGCAAAAACTATATGAGACGGATATTGATAGACGACTTCTTAATATACTTAGAGAGTTACATTCAGACACCACAGTTAAAATCAGAACCGGGATGTCAGGCAACTATACTGACCCACTGCCACTGGGGAAAGGGGTAAAACAGGGTTGTTTGTTAGCGCCGTTCCTCTTTAATTTCTATATAAATGACATTGTTCAACATATGGCAAAGTATAAGTTAGCAGCTCCCGCCCTGGAAGGCAAACATCTGAATATATTGCTATATGCTGATGACATGGCTGTCATGGCACTTACTCGTAGGGGCCTACACAGCATGCTGGAGGGGCTCGCAGCTTATTGTGCCCAAAACTCTCTAAAGATAAATTATGACAAAACAAAAATCGTGGTGTTTACTAGAGCTCGCCAGACATTCAGATGGTCTTTAGATGAACACGTAATCGAACAGAGACTTTCTTTTAAATATCTTGGTATCACTTTCCAAGCTACATCTAGCTGGCTTGCCCACTTCAAGACTGTAGCCCTCCTAACACGTAGGACAATCGGTGCTCTGCTCAGCTTTTTTTATTTGAGGGGAGGGCAATTGGTGATCCCGGCACTAAAAGCTTTTGTAGGAAAAGTGATTCCCCAGATGCTATACGGAGTAGAACTCTGGGGATGGAATCAGAAGCTGCTAGAACGGCTTGAAATTCTTCAAAACTATTATCTCAAGAGGATTCTAGGCCTTCCTCAAGGAACCCCAGCAGCTCTCTTGAGGGTGGAGGTTGGATTACCCTCTGTGTCTGCCAGGGCCCACTTAAGATTCCTACGATTTTACATCAATCTTGCAAATACCACAAACACCTTATTGGCCAAACAAGCCTTTGTATCTCTTCAAAAGAATACCACTTGGCGTCAAAACCTATCTGAGATCCTGGTTAGATACACCCTACCGGAGTTTAACACCCTCAAACTGTGGAGCCCAGACAAAGTTCGGGAATGGATCCTGGAGAGAGACGCTCTATTAGATATCACAAAAATTCAGAACCCAGGGTCCTCCCACTGGCTTCCCCGACTGAAAACAGTCAAAACCTGTGCCAATTATTTGGCGAATATCACCAACCCCACCCTTCGGAGAGCCTTCACCATGGCCCGTTTTCAAACCATTCCTACGGCCTACCTGACAGGCAGATATGCAAAAATCCCAGCAGAGCAACGTATATGTCTTTGTCATATGAGAACCCAAGAGGATCTCACACATTACATGTTGTATTGTCCCATCTATTCGGCCTTCAGGGATGCGATGTTACAAACTATTCCCAAATCAATAGTCAACTCTGAGGACCAAGTAAAGTTTTTACTGGTGGACGCTGATCCACGGATTTCTCACGTGGTAGCGGTCTTTGTGGTGAAGGCTATGAAAACTAGGGTACGGTTCCTGGACGAAACGGTGAGGTCCCTCCCATTGTTTTCCTAACCTGTTGCTGTATCTTCTTTCCTGAATGGTGGGGGTTTTTGGGTAGTCTCCTTGCTGGGATAGCTTGGCATGAATTTTAGCTTACTTTTATAATCTTATTGTTATCTTTTAATAATGTTTTATGGTATGTTGTGTAAAGGCATGGACCTCACAAATTTAATAATAAACAAACATTCTGCAATGTTTTGCAGAATGGGTGACTTAGTTGTGTACTTGTACTCTGTCCTGACATCAGCAAACACAGCTTAAATCAGGGAAAGGGAAACCCATGGCCCTCCAGATTTTGTTGGACTCCCAACTCCCATCAATCCCAGTCAGTATGGGCAATTGTCAATGGTGATGGGAGTTGCAGTTCAACAACATCTGTAGTTGTAGTTCAACAATATCTGGCGGGCCACTGGGTCCCTATCACTGCCCTAAGTTTCTTCCCTGCTAAAAGCTCTTATCTGACTGCTGCATACTATATTAATTTACTCACTATAGTAGAATGTCCTGACCTGATTTCTAAATTGGATGTGCTTGTAAACTTACATTGTTACCTTACGAACACACACACACACACACACACACACACTGTTCAATCAATCTCACTATGGTTCTCGTAGTACTTTTTATAGAATACCTACATCTCTGAAAATCTTCTGCGGCATTACTGCTAGACCTTTCCTGTAACGATTTTCACATAGCAAGGGATTTCAGTAATTCAGTAATTCAGCAAGGGGTGTCAAGGCAATTGAAAGTTGTTGTGGTTTATTGTTTGTTTTACGGCAGGTAGATTTCATACCTATAATGAAGTGAAATTTAAAATACAAAAAAAAATTCCCCTGCTGTGCTTTCAGTATTTCTGATTTCTTTATTTGACTTATTTATTTACTGCTTTTGTATCCCAGCTTTTTCTCAAAGGAGCTCAAGGTGGCATACGTGGTTCTTTGCCTCATTTAATCCCCACAACATCCCTTTTGGCTAGGCTAGGTTGAGAGGCAATGACTGACTCCAGGGTCGCCTAGTGAGCTTCATGACCCTAGTCTGACACTAATTATTATTATTATTATTATTATTATTATTATTATTATTATTATTATTTATACCCCGTCCATCTGGCTGGGCCTCCCCAGCCACTATGGGTGGCCCCCAACAAAATATCAAAACACAGTAATGCATCAAACATTAAAAGCTTCCCTAAACAGGGCTGCCTTCAGATGTCTTCTAAAAGTCTGGTAGTTGTTCTCTTTGACATCTGGTGGGAGGGTGTTCCACAGGGCAGGTGCCACTACGAGAAGGCCCTCTGCCTGGTTCCCTGTAACTTGACTTCTCACAGTGAGGGAACTGCCAGAAGGTCCTCAGTGCTGGACCTCAGTGTCCGGGTAGAATGATGGGGATGGAGACGCTCCTTCAGATATAACTCTAACCACCGTAGAGGACAATTTACAAAATCCTCCTTATCTGAAGGAATCGCGACACAATTTCTAGAATTTTCAATCAATCATAAAAGGGTTTCCCCAACCTAAGATGAATGGTGTGCCAGTTTGCATTGCAGGCTTGGCTGCAAGAATATATGAGAACTTTCTGTGGTCTCTTGCAGGAAGAAGCAATATCTGCCATAAGGATCTCTTTGCAAAGGAGGGAGCTCAGGAAGATCGTTATTAGGAACATGATCTTGCCTCAGGGCCTGGTATTGGCCCAGGGGAGTAGGACAGCAGGAGCTACCAGGAACACAGGTGGCGTGTGGGTTAAAGAAACACATGGAGCATAAGCCACTGTTGATTCTCCTTTTTTAAAAAAAAACCCCTGCAAAATCCCAAAAGCAAAATTTATCTGATTATATCAATGATGGGAAAGTTAACTGTATTTAAAGCAGCCATACTGATGTCATAAGAGAGCCATCTGAGTGAAGCTGTTATCTAAGAGCTGCTTCACAAGCGACAATTTGCTCTACAACAGGAGTTGGGAAGATCTGTGGTCCTACAATTGTCATCGGACTCCCATCTCTCATCTTCCTCAGCCAGGATGGCCAGTGGGCAGGGATTATGGGAGTTGTAGTCTGGAGGGCCATAGCTTCCAGACAACAGTAACAAAGGACTAGTCTAAAACAACAGCACAGCACATGCAGCTAGCACTAGGCCTCTTCTTTCCACACAATAGATAGCTGTCTTTCATACCCTGCACCCACTTTAATCCCGAATATGCATTTGGGGACCCATTTTTTTAACCTTTTACCATATATTTTGGGGTAGCGCTCCTGTTATGACCCACCTTGGATCAGTCCTCACCAACTGAGGACCAGGGCAGTAGACAACCTGCTTCTCAGGGACTTTTCCTGGTTCCTCCTTCCTGTAAAGAGTTTCTGCTTTTGCTACTGCTCTACAGTGGGGAGAATTTTTTTACTGCCTCCACGACCAGTGCTATTTTTCTAGAAAAAGAGGTGCCAGAACTCACCATGAACACCTCCCTTGTTCTCTTATAATGGCAATGGTGCCTGCCTGAGAGGTGCCAGAACTGAGTTCTGGTGAGTTATGGCTGGAAAAAAGCCCTGTCTCCACCCCAGAGGGGGGGAAAGGCACATACATGCACAGCAGCACTGGCACACACAGTACTTTCATCCCCCCCACCCCTCAAAAGGAAAAGTTCCTCTTCTGTTAACTGGAAGACCTGCTGGTTGAAGCTGTTGGAGACACACTCATCCACCCACCCCAGTTCCCTGTAAAAACTTTTGTTGCCATAGCTGCTGTTGCTGTGGAAGAAGGGGGGGAGGTTGCTTCTCTCCCCCCCCACACACCTAAAAAAGCAACTCGTGTGCCCCAATGTTAGAGTAAGGCAGCACACAGTGCTTCATACAAAGGAAAAGAACAGAAGATGTAAACCAGGCAAGTTTGGAAGAGCAGTTATGTATCTGGCCTTAAATGGCTCATTGTAGTGGTAATAACGCAGGTGGCGCTGTGGTCTAAACCACTGAGCCTCTTGGGCTTGCCGAACAGAAGGTCGGCAGCTTGAATCCTCGCAATGGGATGAGCTCCCGTTGCTCTGTCCATAGCTGTCAACTTTTCCCTTTTCTTACAAGGAATCCTATTCAGAATAAGGGAATTTCCCTTAAAAAAAGGGAAAAGTTGACAGCTATGGCTCTGTCCTAGCTCCTGCCAACCTGCCAGTTTGAAAGCATACCAGTGCAAGTAGATAAATAGGTACCATTGCGGTGGGAAGGTAAACGGCATTTCTGTGCACTCTGGCACTTGTCACAGTCCTCCATGCACCAATAGCAGTTTAGTCATGCTGGCTACATGACCCAGAAAGCTGTCTGTGGACAAACACTGGCTCCCTCGGCCTGAAAGTGAGATGAGCGCCACAACCCCATAGTTGCCTTTGACTGGATTTAGTCGTCCAGGGGGCCTTTACTTTTTTTTTTTTAAATGATGGGAGAGTTGAACAGCTAATCATCTACCACAGCACAGTTCCAGAATTGTTGAGACAACAGTGCTGTTGATCTGTGCTTGGATGGCTTTGAGTGGAAAGCTCCAAAATTTGCTACAAGCAACCACAATGGAAAGCTGGACTCGCAGCTGAAGCGGGAGGCAGGTGGGACAGGAATGCAACAGGTTGGGAGATACTGGGTTCTCAGGGGTAAATGAGAAAGCAAGTGGTGTTACCGCCCTAGAAAAATGTGAAAGCAACCACAGTGAATGTCCCAGCAAAATGGGAACATCGCCTCCTTCAACAAAGCATTTGCCACTTCCAGGAGTTGCCCCATCGGCCCAGTCCTCCTAGCTTTCTAGACAAGGATCAATAAGACAGGTGGTTGACAAAACACCCTCAAGCATCTTGTCCATGTCCTCGAGGCACAGCCATGGGAACTGATCCCAAACAACTAGACCAGACAGAACTCTAGTTGTTAGGGCAACACTCCTGGAGCTACAGTTCCCAGAATTCTTTGCGAGAAACCATGGCTTTTAAAGTGGTATAAGTGCTTTAAATGAATGGTGCGGATGCAACCATACTGAGATGAGGGCATCAACAAAGAGTCAGGCAGCCATCAGATTTCTATAATAAAATATTATTGTGTATATAAAAAGTTAATCTTTTTTAAAAAAAATCCATAAATCCAAGTTTCCAAATGGAAAACTATCTTAGCAAGGAAGGGGTCAGGTTAGATTTTCCCCCTCCCTCCTATTGTGCTATTTTTGTTGTTGTGAGGGATTGTTATTTATTTTATTTTATTTTATTTCAGCATCCCTCTTCTAGCTGAAGTGATTCGCCACCTCTTCATTCTCCCCCAAGTGTATATGATCCAGGCAGGCAGTTCTATTTTCCTTATTACATGAAGAGTTGGGAAATAGCTCCTGCATTTGGACTAATGTCTTATTCAGCCTCGAGGTTCTCATGAATGTGCTCAAGCTGCTGCATTCTTTATTAGATGCCGTATTCCGTGCTCTGAAACACGATAAGGGGCCTGCATCTTTTCGGAACCCCTGCTTGGAAATCCATTTTCAGAAAGCCAAGCAGGGGTCTGTTTTGTGGGTGCTGCATCACCGGGAAGCCAACCTTTGTTGGCTAATTGGCTCTGCGGTACTTTAATGGGTGTGTTCTTTTATCTTCCACGTTTATCTTCTTTTCACAGCAAATTGGCTGACGTTTATCAATCCCGTATGTCTCCTCCCTCTCCCTTAATAACAGCTGCTTGCCTTCCTGACGCTGTTCTCTTGCATCGCAGATAAATCAAAAAGGCTAAATTTGCTGTCTTGGGGGTTGGAAGGCTGTTGCACATTGCATAACACCCTGGAGACTTCTATAAATAACTTGAAATTTGTAACGGTAGCTTTTCTGCAGCGAGGAATAATATCTCTTGACAATTCACTCGGCTGGAAGCTCAAATGGGGGAAGATCAGACAAAAGGTGACACCTTTTTATGGTGGGGTGGGGGAGAGACCACCAAGAATCTTTATGCCCCCCCCCCCCAATTAAGCTCACTGCACAAGGTCCTAATCATAGGATCAAAACTGCTGCTTAGCTCTGTTGCCATGTTTATTGCAATGTTCAGGTATGCTACTGGGTTTTAACACATAAACAGTCTTCTAGGGCCAAGATAGCATAGTGCCTTCCAGGTAGCAATGGGGAGAAATGTGATTTAGTTTGTATTCAAAGCGGTGCCTACCTAGTTTGCAAGGGAATGGCAACATAGCCGTCCTTCCTAATTTGCTCTTCTCCTTATTTTATAATGTAGTTCTCCAGGCAAGGGATGCTTACAAAAATACACATGCTACCATTAATTGTACACAAAAATGCATAGATTGGTGAAAATAAAATGCATTGTTTTAAGGGAAATTGCAAAAATGTGCATATAGGGCAAAATTACACATGAATGTGTTTATTAGGAGAAAATCGCACTAAAAAGCTGGTGAGTTTTCATGAGGATTCAAGAAAATACTTGCAAACTGACATGGGAATGTGGAGAACTGAACTTTAGACTAGAAAAAAATTAGAAACTGCGAGAAACCAAAATTATAATTTGTTGCATTTATATCCCACCTTTTTTCTCCAAGGACCTCAAGTTGGTGCACATGGTTCTGCGTGTCTTCATTTAATCCTCACAACAACCCTGTGAGGTAGGTTAGGCTGCGATGCAGTGACTGGCCCAAGATCACCCAGCGAGCTTCATGGACAAGTAGGGATTTGACCTCTGGCTTCCCAGGTCCTAGTCTATTACTCTAACTGTTCTGCCACACTAGCAGATTTGTTCATCCTTACCTACAGATATTGTTGAACTGTCATCAGCCAAAGCCAGGATGGCCAGTGGTCAGGAATGATGGTAACTGTGGTCCAACAACTGTGGGAGGTCTACAGGTTTCCTAGGTTCCCAATATCTGCTGTAGGGTTTCATGGGAGTCCCTATTCAGCTCTATCATGCTTGGTGTAGTGTGGGGCTCTTAAGGGATTGTCATATTTGATAAATAGGTCTGTAATATCTTCGGAGATAGAGGTGAAAGTCTCCTATCATGAACTCCTATCATGAATCCTGCTCCTGGTCCCCCGAGTTTGGACTTCATTTAGACCCAAGGCTCTAAGATTGTCAAAGCCAGTGTGGTGGTGTGGTTAAGAGTGGTAGACTCGTAATCTGGTGAACCAGGTTCGAGTCTCCGCTCCTCCATGTGCAGCTGCTGGGTGACCTTGGGCTAGTCACACTTCTCTGAAGTCTCTTAGCCCCCCTCACCTCACAGAGTGTTTGTTGTGGGGGAGGAAGGAAAAGGAGAATGTTAGCTGCTTTGAGGTGGGATATCAAATCCAAACACCTCCTCCTCCTCCTCCTCCTCCTCCTCCTCCTCCTCCTCTTCTTCTTCTTCTTCTATGAATTCTTCCTTCATGCTGTATCTGAGTCCAAGCTGATGATGATTGATTGGTTAGCCACCTTTTACCCTAAGATGCTAGGGCAGGGTACAACAATTTACAACAATTTGAAATACATTAAGAACAAATTTAAAAGCAAAGAGCAATTTTCCATACAAATGACCCAATGTGTCAAGCTAGAGATGCCCATTTCAGGTGCTTACAGATATAATGTGTGCAAAGGGCATGATGAAAATACTCCGTAGTGCTATCTTAACAACTGTTATTAGTAATAAGTTTAGATGGCGCTTAACATACACCGAAGGTCAGCTATTGCTTACCCTCAAATTAGGTGTGAGGTTATTACGTGGTTGCAAGGATGATGACTGCATATGTTTGAAAACCAGGACCTGATGCTAGAGAAGGCTGGAAGATAAAACACGCTGGCATCAAATGAAAGGCTTGTTCTCACAAGGCACATAAATTCGCTTTAAGCCGGGGCGGACCTTTTTCAGCCTGAGGACCATGTTTCCATCAGGGCAACCTTCTGGTGGCCACTTTTGGGTTGGACAACCTTCTGGGTGCAGCCAAAGTGGATGGAGCAATGAATTTTACTTTTTAAACACTAGGGTAGTTCCGATACATCCAGAGCTCTGTAACCACCAGCAAGGCGAGCAAGAGGTATTATCAGAGTTCAAGTGCACATTACAGCCAGGCTGTGAAGTGGGAATGGTGAGGTCTGAGGCCTAGAGAAAAGTTGTGTGGCTAAGGAGGAGGGAGAGAGAGAGAGTCCCAAGGCCCCAAAAGAGTTCTGCAGGCTGTATTGAGTGCATGGGGGTTGCAGTTATCCATCCCTGCCTTAAATGGTTGCTCCACCATCACTTAAGAGATTCAAGCAGTTGCCTTTATTGAGAGAGAACGAACTCATTTCCTCCTTGACCTTACATTGGTCTCAGAGTAGGAGGAGAGGTAATTCACTGGGTCCATATCTACCCAGCAGTTTAGGAGTCGATGTAAGACATTTAAATCATAATAATTCCAGAATATTGTGACAGAGCAGTCCTACACATGTTTATAGTGCATTGCCTAACAAGGTATTTTCTAAATATGAAGGTTCCTCCCCAATATAATTGAACAAGTTAACTTTGTGAACGTCTCAAGAATTTAAATGATTGTATCCCCCCACCACACTTTGAAATTTGTCTCTTTCTATTTGATTCCCTTTTCCCTAAATTACTTTTTGTGAGCCTCTCAGTCCTTTGGGATTTGATTTCATGCTGGGAACAATTTTGCAGTGTTATAGTCAAGAACCAGAAAAAACCCTGTGAGGACAAACTCTTGTGGAGCAAATGTTCACAGTTACCAGAGTTAATAAGATCTCTAGTTCCAGGTTGACAGAAGATGTTGCAAGTGCAACTTTTATGACACAACTAAATTTATTATTAAAAATATGTTTGTGTACGGGGAACACTATCCTTTTTTTTACAGCTTGTTTCTCTTACGCTGTTCCATAGCTTGCACACTGAAGGTGTAATAATAATAATAAGCAGAAGAGTGGCAGCTAAAAAATAAATACATAAATCATGTTAATACTGGATTAAGTAAAATAATACTGATAATTGTTGTTGTTGTTTAGTCATTTAGTCGTGTCCGACTCTTCGTGACCCCATGGACCAGAGCACGCCAGGCACTCCTGTCTTCCACTGCCTCCTGCAGTTTGGTCAAACTCATGCTGGTAGCTTCGAGAACACTATCCAACAATCTCATCCTCTGTCGTCCCCTACTCCTTGTGCCCTCCATCTTTCCCAACATCAGGGTCTTTTCCAGGGAGTCTTCTCTTCTTATGAGGTGGCCAAAGTATTGGAGCCTCAGCTTCAGGATCTGTCCTTCCAGTGAGCACTCAGGGCTGATTTCCTTAAGAATGGATAGGTTTGATCTTCTTGCAGTCCATGGGACTCTATACTAATTAGTATTAGTATAATACTGATAATACTAATACTAATTAGTATAATACTAATACCCTTTGGCACATGAACAGGGCTGGCCAGGTTTACTCCTCCAACATCCTATTAGTGAGTGTCTCCCATGGCATGCCGATAACTGAATCCTAGATGTATGTTACCAAAACCAAATGAATGTAAAAATCTTTCAAAGTAGCAGCAGTTTTTCTGCATGAAGCAACAAAACACGAGTAAGCCTGGGAGAGACATCAAAACCCAGATTGCAAACTGCTGAGCAAGATTCTTCTGTTCTGCAGAGTTTAAACGTTCTCCTGATGTGGCGTTTTCAACTTATTTACAGATCAAGTACGATATGGTTTTTAAAATAAAAATGAGGTGAACATTTTAATATCTTGGTGTACCAACAGCTGCTACATCCAGGACCACCTACATGCAGTTATGCTGGATATGCTCTTTACTCCCAGCAGATGGGATTAGGAGGACAGTGTGTGAATCAGCCCTCCATCTGGGAATCCCACTTTCAGTCAGCAGGCATTTGCGCTTTCGGAGTGACCTTGTGGCCTAGCACACGTCTCTCTAACTACATCTTTACATTAAAAAAAAAACACTTACGAAAACTTATTAATTCCCTTGCAACTTTTGATGGAATACCTACTTAATCTGCAATTTTTATTGTGTATTTTCTTTCTGTGTTTTCTTTGTTTATTTTTTTTTGGGGGGGGTTGTCTTCTGGTGTAATTTATCAGCATTCTTGAGCTTTGTCAGTTGTCCTGAGAATTACAGTATTTTACGCTCTATAGGACGCACCCGACCATAGGACGCAGCTTGTTTTAGAGGGGGAGAACAAGAAAAAAAACTCTCCCCCTCTCTGCTTAGCGCCCCTTCAGCAAAGTGGCAGGAGAAACGGAGCCCCTTCCATTTCTCCTCCCGCTTCGCTGAAGGGGCGCTGCGCAGCTCTCCCTCTCTGCTGAAGCCAGGAGAGTTCCCGCTGCGCTCCAAAAGCTTCAGGTGGCTATCCCTGGAGAGCGAGAGGGGTTGGTGCACACCGACCCCTCTCGCTCTCCAGGCTTTAGCGAAAGCAATGCGAAGCCTCCAGAGCGCGTAGGGAGCACTCCCTCTGCACTTTGGAGGCTTTGTGTTGCTATCGCTGAAGCCAAGGAGCCTGCATTCGCTCCATAGGACGCACACACATTTCCCCTTAATTTTTGGAGGGGGAAAAGTGCGTCCTATAGGGCGAAAAATACGGTAGCTACCAGGAAGATCTATGTACAGTCGTACCTTGGATCCTGAATGCCTTGCAAGTCGAACATTTTTGCCCCTGAACGCCGCAAACCAGGAAGTGAGTGTTCCGGTTTGCGAACACTCTTTGGAACCTGAATGTCCCACATGGCTTCCATGGCTTCCGATTGGTTGCAAGCCGTGCCTTGGTTTCTGAATGTTTTGGAAGTCGAACACACTTCCGGAATGGATTCCGTTCGAGAACCAAGGTACAACTGTACAGACTTTAGATACACAGAGAATGTATAATAGGGAAATTAGCTGAACCTGTAAGCTGATGTTTATATGTATTACCTGGTGTTAGTGATATAAGATGAACCTTGAAAATGAGCCCTCCCAAACAGTGGCTGGTTGGGTGGCGGACTCTTCTTCTCTGGAGGTATTTAAGCAGATGCTTGGATGTTCATCTGTCAGGGATTCTGCAATTCCATCCTGAGCAGGGATTTGATGACCTCCCAAGGTACTTTGTAACTGTAGTTCTGTTCATCTTAGGAAGCACATTAAAATTCTAGCCATGCATAATTGCTAATATGTATATATATATATCAATCAATCAATCTTCATTATGGTCCAGAGACCCAACAAATCATTACAAAGCAATGCACAATTCAGACAGCCTACCTCCAGGTTAAACAAGCATTTTGTTCAGACTTAGATAGGAATCATTGGTTCTTGCAACCACCGATAAAAACTTCTCCACTGCTAATGTTCTAGTGTTTGTCTGGTCTTCCAATAGGAACCTGACATAGTGAGGCTCTGATTTTCCAGGGAAAGGTACCAGCAAGGGTAATATCAGTTCAGCCCTGGCTTGCTCATATTTCTCACAGTGCAGCAAAATATGTTTTATAGAATTGATGTCTTGAGCACACGAGCGAAGTCTGTCCTGGTAGGGAACTCCTCTCAACCTGCCATCCAACACTGCAGAAGGAAAGATGTTTAGTCTGGCTTTGGAGAATAACCTTCGATAATTTGGTACTGTCAGGTTTTTAATGTAAGTTGTTAACTTAAAGACATGCCCACTCCTACTGCCAGCGGACTACAGACTGCGTGTGATCGAGATTGCAAGTCACTGTGTGTATTATCCCATAATCTTTGATATATATATATTACTACATTTGTGTACTTTGCAGGTAATGGAAATCAAAGGACAAATGATCCACGTCCCAGAATCAAACTCCATCTTGTTTTTGGGCTCCCCTTGTGTGGACAAGCTGGATGAGCTCATGGGCCGAGGCCTCCACCTTTCAGACATACCAATTCACGACGCCACCCGCGACGTCATCCTCGTTGGGGAGCAGGCCAAGGCCCAGGACGGCTTGAAGAAACGGATGGACAAACTGAAGGCAACGCTGGAACAAACGCATCAAGCCCTAGAAGAAGAGAAGAAGAAAACGGTGGATCTCCTTATTTCCATCTTCCCGGAAGAAGTGGCTCAGCAGCTGTGGCAAGGGCAACAAGTTCAGGCCAGGAAGTTCGACGATGTCACCATGCTCTTTTCTGACATAGTTGGCTTCACGGCGGTCTGCGCCCAGTGCACTCCCATGCAGGTGATCAGCATGCTCAACGAGCTCTACACACGATTTGACCACCAGTGTGGATTCCTGGATATCTATAAGGTAACACCCTTCAGCTCCCTCGGGCCCTATTAAACTTCTCTGGACAATAGCCTAGTAAGGATATCGTTTTCTCAGTAAAATAAAGGTTGGTCTAGATGACTGGTGTTGATCACTGGGCAGTTGACTTGGGGTGGACAGGACAATTTTGATATGGTATGAACTGGTGGAATAAGCAATTGTATTTCTATTTACAGAATTGTTACTCTCGCTGCAGATTGAGGTTGGAATGAGGGGTCAGAGATTGTGGCAACTTTAAACTTAATAGGCTAAATGCTGGGAAGATTTGTGGAGCTATATGGCACTTAATTACAAAACCATCAGTTGTGGAGGCATGGAAGGAGGAAATGTGGAGAGAGGCTGTGTTTGGGATGCTGGTTATATAATGTGGGGTGGAAGTGTCCAAGTTCATTGTTTTTCAGTGGCAGGAGCCCTCATGGGAGTTGATGAGAGACAGTTTTTCTTAAGGCAGAAACGGCCTCGGTCCTGTATACCTGAAGGAGCGTCTCCACCCCCATCATTCAGCCCAGACACTGAGATCCAGCGCCAAGGGCTTTCTGGCGGTTCCCTCATTGCGAGAAGTGAGGTTACAGGGAACCAGACAGAGGGCCTTCTTGGTAGTGGCGCCCACCCTGTGGAACGCCCTCCCTTCAGATGTGAAGGAAATAAGCAGCTATCTTCTTTTTAAAAGACATCTGAAGGCAGCCCTGTTTAGGGAAGTTTTTAATATTTAATGCTGTATTGTTTTTAACACTTGATTGGAAGCCGCCCAGAGTGGCTGGGGAAACTCAGCCAGATGGGCGGGGTATAAATAATAAATTATTATTATTATTATTATTATTATTATTATTATTATTATTATTATTATGGCAGTCCTCTTTGGAGGAAAGAGGACTGGAGACTTGTACCATCTTCTGTTTATTTAATACATATGTTGAGCTGGGAGTAGTGGGGTACTTAACAATCGTGTAACTACATCTGTTCAGCCATCTCAAAATCCAGCCAGCTTTCAGTACAGAAAAAAATAGCTTGTCTCATCCCTCAAAAAAAAATTATAAGATCCAAGTCATAGCAGGCAAATGTTTTTCACCCCACCCCCAAACTTTCCAGGTGATTGTTATTTCTAAGTACCTGACAGCTTGATGCAAAGAATTTCTCGCTGTAGATAATTATCCATCAATCAGCTTCCTTTGTCCGTAGTTCCAGCATGCTTAAGAGGCAAGGAAATTCCTTCAAGGTTTGCATGATGGGGGGGGGGGGGAATGATGGTAAACCAATTGAGGATGAGCCTTGCCATATTTTAAGATATAATAATTTAAAATATTTGGATGTTGCCTTCTAAGTACCGAGTCCAACATAAACAAGTACGGAGGGATTTGAGGAGGCTGTTTAAAGGAGGTAAACCTTTTTTTCTGGCTCCAAAGGGCCACACTTTGAATACTACATAAAAATAAATAAATCAAAAGCTACCCGCTGCCTTCATCCCCAAACCGCACTGAAGCTTAATTGCATTCTGTTTACATCCTTGCCGTATGGTGTTTTTTATTTCCCACAGCTGTAGTTGAGCCTCCCTAATCCATATTCATGCGGGGAGTTTCTTGAACAGAGAACCAAGGTTTTATCGTTCTAGTGACTGCGAACAGCGAAGGCCACTGGCATTTCTCTCTCTGCTATGGATGGCCACATTTATCAGCGGCTGCCCGACTGGACCCCATATCACTGTAAATAATCCATTTGCTGCTATCCATCACTCTCTGCAGCCTCACCTTGAAAACTTGTGCTGTCCTTCAGGTTTTGGTGTCTTCTGCTTTGCAATGTGCTTTGTTTAAGGCACTGTGCAAGGCAATGCTTAAATCTAGCAGGTTTGTCTTAAGCTTGTGTTAGGATCACTCAGGGCTCTGGTTCCGGCGAAGCATCAATCTCATGAATTCCCATAGCGAGTTCCTGGTGCCAGTCATGTGAACGAATGAAAGGTCTGTGAGCTTGAAATTGCTGCATTGCACTTGAAAATGGGGGGGGGGGGATGGCAGGATGGCATAGAAACAGACATTTGCTTGACACACCACCACTTTGATCTTTTTCACAGCTCGGGTTCACTTGTGGGATCAACTCTTTGGCCTCTGATGAAGAGATTGCAGTAAAGTTTCTTCCAGAAGGGCCAATGGTTTACGGCAGAAAGTGGATGGGATCCAAGAAAAGCATGTAGAGAATTAGGTGGGGTTGCATTTCTCAAAAATTAGCAACTCTGCGCTGCCTGACAGGCCACTTCTGAAACAGAGAGAATTTTCAAAAACAGTCATTGATGTGGCCTAGAGGGCTCTGCTATTTCATTCCCAGTCATGAACTGGGGTTCCAGCTGCTACTACTGTGATGAATGCTGGAGTGTGGTAGGACCTGTTATTCTTACTATATCACTAGATGATAATTTTAGCATTTCTGTCTTGCATGCCGTTTTTAAATTAGCTTTTACTTGCTTTTACCTCCTTTTTTTGTTGTTGTTTAGTCGTTTAGTCATGTCCAAGTCTTCGTGATCCCATGGACCAGAGCACGCCAGGCACTCCTGTGTCGTACAGTTTGGTCAAACTCATGCTGGTAGCTTCGAAAACACTGTTCAACCATCTCATCCTCTGTCTTCCCCTTCTCCTTGTTTGCTCCATCTTTCCCAACATCAGGGTCTTTTCTGGGGGGTCTTCTCTTCTCATGAGGTGGCCAAAGTATTGGAGCCTCAGCTTCAGGATCTGTCCTTCCGGTGACCACTCAGGGCTGATTTCCTTCAGAATGGAGAGGTTTGATCTTCTTGCAGTCCATGGGACTCTCAAGAGTCTCCTCCAGCACCATAATTCAAAAGCATCAACCAAAAGCATTTTTGTTTTTTTGCTGTTTTTTCGTGTTACCCCGCCCCGCCATGCCCCCTTAATATAAACTTTGTCACCCACTTCTCCAACCAAATATAAACTTCCTAGTATATATTTGGTTGGAGAAGTGGGTGACAAAGTCTGGAGAAGTAGCTGAATTTAACTCAGTGAATTGTTTCAGGAAGTGCAGCTTAGGGTGAACCAAATCAATTTTCCTTCCCATTGCCGCCTGAGTACTAGAAATATGGTTTGGGCTTGCCGATCGGAAGGTCGGCGGTTTGGATCCCTGCGATGGGGTGAGCCCCCGTTGCTCTGTCCCAGCTCCTGCCAACCTAGCAGTTCGAAAACACGCCAGTGCGAGCAGATAAATAGGTACCGCTGAGGCAGGAAGGTAAACGGCGTTTCTGTGCACTGCTCTGGCACTCGTCACGGTCCTCCGTGTACCAGTAGTGGTTGAGATGCTGGCCACATGAGCTGGAAAACTGTCTGTGGACAAACACCAGCTCCTTCGGCCTGAAAGCCGTCCAGGGGTCCTTTACCTTTTTTAAGGTAAAGGTAAAGGTACCCCTGCCAGACTCTAGGGTTGTGCACTCATCTCACTCTATAGGCCGGGAGCCAGCGCTGTCCGCAGACACTTCCGGGTCACGTGGCCAGCGTGACAAGCTGCATCTGGCGAGCCAGCGCAGCACACGGAACGCCGTTTATCTTCCTACTGGTAAGCGGTCGCTATTTATCTACTTGCGCCCGGGGGTGCTTTCGAACTGCTAGGTTGGCAGGTGCTGGGACCGAACGACGGGAGCGCACCCTGCCACGGGGATTCGAACCGCCGACCATGCGATCGGCAAGTCCTAGGCCCTGAGGTTTTACCCACAGCACCACCCACATCCCTTTACCTTTTTTACCTTACTAGAAATATGGGAAACATGGGATGATTCTCTCTCTCTCTCTCTCTCTCTCTCTCTCTCTCTCTCTCTCTCTCCCTCTCTCAAACTGAACCAGGGACATTTTACCCCAGATTGCCTATTTTTATGTCACAGCTATAATGAAATGAATTATGAATGCTGACTATCCATTAGAATCCCCGGAGGTTGGGTCCAATGCTGTACCAAGGGAATTCCATTGGCACAATGCTCCTCCTTGTCCCCCCCATGCCCCCATCTGCTCTTGAGGATTCCCCAACCCTCTGGAGCTAATTTTGAAGTTGAATGGGGGCGGGCTGGAGGGGATAGGAGACAAATAGTAATTTGTGTTGCATGCATGGAGCTCCCTTGCACCAATGTAGCTGCAGGGCTATAAACGGGCCCATGTCAGTAAAGTCACATTTTTTATTTTTTCATAAAACAAGGATCATCATCTTGCATAAGTAGTTTAAAATATGTGAAACAACCCTACAAACCACCAGACATATAGTTGCATAGATGAGCGTTATGTACAGCTTTTCAAATGTGCTGAAGCAGAGCAGGTTTCGTATATTTATTTCATTTATTAATTGAAATATTTGTAACCTGGCTTATATCAGATTGATCTCAGGATTTGGGGGCGGGGGGCGGGGCAGCAGAATCAGAACTCATTTAGAGCAGTCATTGCATTGAAAAAGCAAATCAAACATTGCATCAAGAAAATGTGTGGCCTTGAAAATAATGATTAAAAGAGATTGGCGCAAGTGTGAAACAAAGGTTAAATCAGACATCTTCAGATTCTGGTTTGTAGGTCTTAAAGCACTTGCTGGCATGGAGGTGGCTTGCCTTTTTGTTTCCTGCTGCTAAATTACACATTAAACAACATCTAAAAATATACTTCCCTGATGTTATTCTCCTATGTAAGTAATTGGTGTAGTTGCTATAGAGATATTAGATTATCACAAAGGAGATGGCTTACGTGATAGCAAAGGGGAGGAGAGATCATGTATGAGCCATAATCTACGCTCTTCTCTCTCTCTCTTTACAAAAATGCATGTAGGCAATCAGAACATTACGTGTGCAATGCAGTCCTGTACAGGTCTACTCAGGATACAGCCCCGTTGAGTGCTGTGGAACTTGCTACGTAAATGATCATAGGATTGCTGCTTAATCCACTGTTGCTGGAAGCAACTTGAAATGGAGAGCTTCGGTTTTCACAGAACATTTTGAATTACTGTGCTAACTTGCCCCAGAGTTGAGCAGAAGCTCCTCTTAACTTTTTTCTTCTTCACGTTTTCTGCCAAAGAAAGGATTCCCTTTAGTCATTCCTTCTCAGCATCCCTTATGGGACTGTTTGCTTATTCATTTAAAGCTGTGTCCTCAGTGAGGTTATCACATGGCTAAAGCTGATTGAGAGGAATACTGTCCCATTCACTACATGAAACCTGATTTGATCGTCCATATGGTTAAGCCATGTTGCTGCAGAGATTAAGCCAGGGACGCGGGTGGCGCTGTGGGTTAAACCACAGAGCCTAGGACTTGCCGATCAGAAGGTCGGCGGTTCGAATCCCTGCAACGGGGTGAGCTCAGCTCCTGCCCGCCTAGCAGTTTCAAAACATGTCAAAGTGCAAGTAGATAAATAGGTACCACTCTGGTGGGAAGGTAAATGGCGTTTCCGTGTGCTGCTCTGGTTTGCCAGAAGTGGCTTAGTCATGCTGGCCACATGACCGGGAAGCTGTATGCCGGCTCCCTCGGCCAATAAAGCGAGATGAGCGCCGCAACCCCAGAGTCGGCCATGACTGGACCTAACGGTCAGGGGTCCTTTTACCTTTCTATGGTTAAGCCAAGAAAGCAGAGGAAGCAGCAACAATGTTTAGATGGGCAGGAATAGAGCAGAAAACGTCTGGCACACGTAATGATGCTATTTGAGGGAGAGTTGATGCTGTCTCCCCTCTGCAGCAGCTGTGGTCATGCTGAAGCTCTCAAGAGCATTATATACAACCATGTTTTGCTCTGATGAAGGACCCAGGGGAACATAGGGTCTTCCCAGGCCATGGCAGGGTAGGAGAGTGCTTGCTCTGCTTCCACTTTGCTGCAGTGGTAGAAAATACCCTTTCAGCTTTAACAGCAGGAAACTGTCAATCTTGTAAAGCAATATTTGCTCATCTGCAAAGCGGCAGCGGCGCAGGCACTCCCTGGGGCCGCCTCTCTCAGTATGCGCCACTCTGAAGAAGGACCCTCCCAGGGTGTGGCTGATCCACTGCCAGAGAGCCCTGTAGGAGTGCCGCGAATGGCTTTGCTGCAGTAGCAAGGTGGCGGCCTGGACCTCAATAGTGGCCATACTTTCATTTGTCCTGTGCCTAGAAAGTACAGGTCTGAGAGATTTTCTGCTTGACACCCAAGCGGTTTCTCCCTTGCCATGTTTCTTTCCCAGGGAAAACCCACACTTCAGCTCTAAATCGGAGCAAATGTCGATCTGGAGAAAATTCAAATTGCTATTTGCTCCAATTGAGCTCTAAAGAGCAGTTTTACCCGGGAGAAAGCAGGAAGTGTGGATAAGCCCTCAGACAAATATCTCTATTCCTGGCTAGTTTGAGCATCTTCTTCATAACCCGATGGCGTGGGTCAGTACAGAAGCAGACAAAGCCAAGGAAACAATGACCTGAGCTGGCTTGTAAAAGATGAATATTTGCACAATCTTAGGTGGGTTATATCCCACCAAAATTACAAATTTTGTACTTGGAAATTAAAAGGCCTGGGTTTCAGCTAGAGCAGGGGTCAGCAAACTTTTTCAGCAGGGGGCTGGTCCACTGTCCCTCAGACCTTGTGGGGGGCCGGACTATATTTTGAAGGGGAATAAATGAATGAATTCCTATTCCCCACAAATAACCCAGAGATGCATTTTAAATAAAAGCACACATTCTACTCATGTAAAAACACGCTGATTCCCGGACCATCCATGGACCAGATTTAGAAGGCGATTGGGCCGGATCTGGCCCCCGGGCCTTAGTTTGCCTACCCATGAGGTAGAGAGTCCAAACCCCTGCTCAGCAATGACATTCACTGATTGACTTTGAGCAAATCACCCTTTCTTTCAGGTTATCTTTCCCCAAGCAGTCTTTCCTGAGAATACAGTAATATGATCCCGTGTATACCACTCTAAACCGCTTAGCGAATGGGCACGATATAAATCTGATAACCAAATCTGATTAAATAAATAGGCTTGACAACTTAAGTAGTTTTACTTTATATTCATCAAGGCTTATGTGCTTTTGCGAGCCCTTTGATCGGCAGAAATGCCACCAAAGCAGCTGGCATGTAGCTGCAAAGATTAAAAAAGGGATTCACCTAGAAGCTTTACTAAGAAAAAAGGCAGCTCCGAATTTTGCAACGCAGTTGGTTCTCTGGCCAAGCAATGTGCATAAAAATGCAAATGTTGGTGTAAATAACATACAAAATATGCTAGGGGAAGATTGCTTTCAAAAGCATGTATATAACGGGAAATTACATACAAAATTGTGTGCTGTATACTAGGAGAATTGGTCACCAAAAAAGGCCAATGAATTTCCAAAAGGACATTTATCATAAACTGATTCAGAAATGTGTAGAACTGAATTTACTGTTGGAAAATTGAGAATCTGAAGTTGACAGATTCACCTGGGGGAAGGCTTTGCAGCCTCCTTGCTTTTAAAAGGAGTTTATGTATGATGAACCCTACTGGTGCAGCAATAAAACTGCTAGTATGTTTGCGAAGCTAAGCAGGGACCAGTGTGGTTTCAGATTGGATGAGGCCCCACATGTCGAGATTCCTCCATTGCAGGGGGTTGGATTAGATGACTCCAGGGTCCCTTCCAACTCTATGATTCTCTGATGATTCTCTCTCTGACAATAGGGTGATCCATATTCCATTTATGACTGACAAAACTGTGGCTTACACAGCCTCATCCTATGCACTGAACTAAATCCCTCTGATTTCAGTTGAACCTGCTGAGCCTAGCAAGTCCAATCAAATCCAAAGGCGCTTGCTGCTATGCAAGCCCTCAGAAGAGTTTTATTGAGCTCCGTAGGACTTACTTCCGAGTAGAAAAAAAATGCTTAAGATAAAATCGTGATTCCTGTGCGCTTTTGAAAAATTGCTCCCATGTGTTTTGTTTTTTATATAGTTGAGGTTTTAGACTGCCAGTTGCTGTAAAGTCTTGTGTTTGGTTTTTTTTACTCGGAGGGGGAAAAAAATGACAAAATGTCATTTAATATCAGGTAGAGAGAGTACATGTCGAGAATTGATTGCTTCTTTCCATTCCCTTGAAAATAGCTGTCTATGGCTCAACACATTGTTCTCGTCAGAATTTCCCTTTATCCTGGGTTCTCGAGGCTTCCTGCCCTGACTGCTAAGCAGAGGTGGTAGAACCAGTGCTTTCCTGGGCTTGCCAGTGTGAAAGATCATTAAGAGAGAGAGAGAAAGGGAGGGAGTGTTTAAATGCCTGTAGGGCTCACGAAAGCAATTGCTTCATAATTAGACTCTTGGGGAAGGAACTGGGATTTGCAGAGGGGAGGCAGCCCTCAGCAGAGCACACTTTTAAGCAGATGGATGGGTTGCCATGTGGAATCTCTTCCCGTTCGCTTGGGAATGGGTTCCCACCAACCAGTGGACTATGTGCCGCTCACGTAGGCTGGTTTTCAAAAGCCAGGCTCCCTTGTGGATGCAGCATTGCTGCGCTGCTGGAAGAAGGAGCCTCAGGTTTGCACGGAGAAAGAAACTGCAGGAAAATGAAGGTCTGCAGAAGATTTAAGGTTTGAATCAGCACCCAAATCCTGCTGCAACACAGAAGTAAAAGGGATGTAGGTTTCTCTTTGTATGGTTGAATATGAGTATTAATCTACTTTCCTGGGCCTGAGTATTATTAGAAGCATAAGCTGAGTATGGCAAAGAATATAATTAGAGCTCCCTGAGCATGAGAATATGAGGCATAATTGAGTGTGAATAAAGGAGAATGTATGTAGACCATTATAAACTTTCAAAGAGTTGAACAGATGCGATTAGCCACTTGTGTGCATGCCATGACGACTCTTGCTAGTAGTGGCCACGATTGGATTTTCTTGGCATGTGGAAAAACATGTGGATGTGGCTTATACATTTACAGACATACTTATAAAGGCTGCAATTCTGCACCCGTTTTCCTGGAAGTAGGCCCTATAGAACCCAGTAGGACTAGCTTCTGAGGAGATGTGCTTAGTTAGGATTGCGCTGTGAAGCAGGAGTAGGACGCCTAGGCTGCCACTTGCACTGCCTGTGGTGAAAAGGGTGGAGTGCTTTCTGGTTTCACTGCTCCAGGAAAGCACAGCGGAGGGACTAGAGGATCAGGGCCCCCAAGGGATCCACGAGGCTTTGGAGACAGTGGATACCAAATCCTCTGGCACTCTGAAACACCCTAGTCTGATGCGCTCTCCTGGCTGTTGTCAACTGGAAAGCTGCCAATGGCAGTTGATTTGGGCTGATTTCTGCTGGCTGCCGCCAACTAGAGAACTAACCAGTGATAACTTCTTGCCCACTTGGGCAAAGCTCAGGGCTTCTGCTGCGGTATGGCTCAGAGCTTCCACCCTGGCCTTCAACTTGCAGCACACTCTTAACCCCTTCCCAGCCATCAGCATCAAGGGGTTGGGAGGCGAAGCACTGCACTCTTCCCTGTCTGCAGGATTTGTAATTTGCCTTTTGAGAAGTGCCTCAATGCTGATTGCACAACAAATGGGAACAAAGAACACGGTAAGCAGTGTATAATAATAATAATAATAATAATAATAATAATAATAATAATAATATTATTTATTTATATCCCGCCCTCCCCAGCCTAAGCCGGGCTCAGGGCGGCTAACAACACTAAAATAGTGCAACATTATAAAAACGTTGTTGTTGTTGTTTAGTCATTCAGTCATGTCCGACTCTTCGTGACCCCATGGACCAGAGCATGCCAGGCACCCCTGTCTTCCACTGCCACCCGCAGTTTGGTCAGATTCATGTTTGTAGCTTCGAGAATACTGTCTAACCATCTCGTCCTCTGTCTTCCCCTTCTCCTTGTGCCCGCCATCTTTCCCAACATCAGGGTCTTTTCCAGTGAGTCTTCTCTTCTCATGAGGTGGCCAAAGTATTGGAGCCTCAGCTTCACGATCTGTCCTTCCAGTGAGCACTCAGGGCTGATTTCCTTAATAATGGATGCGTTTGATCTTCTTGCAGTCCATGGGACTCTCAAGAGTCTCCTCCAGCACCATAATTCAAAAGCGTCAATTCTTCGGCGATCAGCCTCCTTTATGGTCCAGCTCTCACTTCCATACATCACTAATAAAAACATTATAAAAATTAATTAAAATCAAAATTGATGGCAACCATAAACTAAAGTTTTGTAAAGATTGCCAAAGGAGGGAGTCAGGCTGCACCCTGACCAAAGGCCTGGTGGAACAGCTCTGTCTTGCAGGCCCTGCGGAAAGATGTCAAGTCCTGCAGGGCCCTTGTCTCTTGTGACAGAGCGTTCCAGCATATTAAGAAGACCCCCCCCCCAAAAAAGGCAAAAGATAAAGCAGCGAGTGGAACCACTAAAATGTTCCGAAAGCCCTAAAAGCATTTGCCAAATATGGAAATAGAGCTATTGAACTTTAGCTTCTTATCACAAGATGTTCAAGCTCATGGTCTGTTAGGACGCCAGTATCCCTAGTTGGGCTTCTTGGGTTACATGGTGCGTAGCTTTGCCTTGCAAATGGGCAAGGGATCGTGCCCAAATATCTTTACCAAATCAAGTTGTCAAGTTGTTGTTAAAATCATAGGACTGTCTTGAATGAGATATTTTCAAGGTGCTTCAAATGCGATTCTTTATTTTAAATTTAGCTCTGAGGATCGATGGAGCTTTAGCCTGGCTGTGCTCTTATCTAATCTGTTTTAGGTAATCCCAGACAGACTCTCAATCAGAATTGTATCTTTCTCCTCTTCTCCAGGAATAGCTTTCTTGTATCTAATCAACTCTCAATCTATTCTGAGATCTTCCTGAAAATTCTTTCTTTTCACCCTTGCTTGTGCAACCATTTTTTTAAAAAAAATTCTGCCTCTTTATTTCTCCCCTTTATTCTTCTTCCCTATATTTAATTCATAAAGCATTTTGGGAGAGAAGATAAAAATGGCACATATTAAAAGGAATGTAACAGTTGTCATCCATTTTAAATGAAAGCAGAATACAGAGGAGCACTTAAACGCAAGTCTTAAGCACATTTGCTTGAAGGCAGGTCCCATTTATTTTTGTGGGACTTCCTTCCAATTAAGTATGTTAAAGATTACATCCTTTTAGTGCCAAACTAGGCAGCAATGCAGGAGATGTGTGAAAGTCTCCTGATAGCTTCTTCTTTTTTAAAAGGAAGAACAGCAACTTAGGCTGTGAACAAGCAGAAGACGATCAAGGATAGAGGTTGCTACACTGGGAGCTGTTGAGGAATTGCAGGCCGAACAGAGTGCTAGGGCCACTGGTTTGATCCAGCAAGGTTCATATTCCCCCTGCTGAGAAGAAGAGTTTGGATTTGATATCCTGCTTTATCACTACCCGAGGGAGTCTCAAAGCGGCTAACATTCTCCTTTCCCTTCCTCCCCCACAACAAACACTCTGTGAGGTGAGTGGGGCTGAGAGACTTCAGAGAAGCATGACTTGCCCAAGGTCACCCAG
Organism: Podarcis tiliguerta; assembly: GCF_965153285.1. Taxonomy (NCBI): domain Eukaryota; kingdom Metazoa; phylum Chordata; class Lepidosauria; order Squamata; family Lacertidae; genus Podarcis; species Podarcis tiliguerta. Next base: position 20,635,328 of record NC_139537.1, on the reverse strand, counting down.
CAGCTGCATGAGGAGGAGCAGGGAAGCGAACCTGGTTCACCAGATTACGAGTCCACTGCTCTTAACCACTACACCACACTGGCTCTCCTGCTGAGTGAATTTTCATAGCACATCTTCTGAGAACTCATCTCTAGGGCTGGGCGATATCTGGTTTCCAACATCAGGAAATCACCAGCTAAACCTTGCAATATATCACAATATCTGAAAAAAGATGGAACTACATATGTAGAGGCGAATAGTAGGGCTGGGTGATATCTGGTTTTTAGCCCCGTGATATATACTGATATATCACAATGTCTGAAATAAGGATGGAGCAGTATACCTGAAGGAGTGTCTCCACCCCCATTGTTCAGCCCGGAAACTGAGGTCCAGCTCCGAGGGCCTTCTGGCGGTTCACTCACTGTGAGAAGTAAAGTTACAGGGAAGTAGGCACAGGGCCTTCTCAGTAGTGGCACCCACCCTGTGGATTGCCCTCCCATCAGATGTCAAGGAAATAAACAACAATACCTGACTTTTAGAAGACATATGAAGGCAGCCCCTGTTTAGGGAAGTTTTTAATGTTTGATATTTTATCGTGTTTTTAATATTCTGTTGGGAGTCGCCTAGAGTGGCTGCGGAAGCCTAGCCAGATGAGTGGGGTATAAATAAATTGTTCTTGTTGTTGTTAATTAGACATTGGATGGCTTCACGGTTTATCCCACATTGTGATTTTTTTCATAGTGTGCACCACACACACACACACACACACATCATGATTCGCAATATATTGCCAGGTCAAAAACTATGAAACCGTTATCACGATATGAACCCCAAAGCAGTTTGGGGTGATATATCAATATATTGCCCAGCCCTATTCATCTCATTTTCAGGACTCACAGGGGTAAGTTAATCTCTGGCTAGTGAGCACTGTTCTTCACTGGGGTTGGAACAGCGATGGAGCAAGCTGATCAGGAGCCTGGGGCCAGGGGCAGGGTGAGCTGGGGCAGTACGTTCCACGGGGCCTCCAAGGAGTCTACCTGCCTCCTCCCACTCAGCTGCCCTACAGCTGAGGGGGAGGCGGTGGGTAGACCATTTGGGGCAGCATGGAGCCTCCGGGTGCCCAAGCCACCGCGTCACTCCCAGGAGAGATGTGTGGCTCGGGCGTGCTGCAGGCCCTGTGTTGAGTGCCGCCCGGCATTTTGTCACCCCCCTCAGTGGTGACACCCGGGGTGACCCACCCCCGCCGTACCCCACTTCCTCCGCCCCTGAGTTGGAGGAAGGTGGAGGATAAGTACCCCAGGCTAAAAAAATAATAATCGCTCTACCAACACAAAGCCAGCACAAGTCCTCATGTTCTGAGTCGCTTTTGCTTTTCTGTCAGTCCCCTGTACTTTGCTTTTAGACAAAATAGATAAAAGGGATACAACAGGAGGAAGGCAGGAAGGGGTTATTTTACTGGCAGTCTCCAGCAAAGGCTAAAGAAATCTCTGAAATCAAGGCAGAGAGCATCCTGCAGTTTGATTGGCAGGCAAGCAGAGGTACAGCAGCATCAAACAGCAGTCCTGTCTATAAAACTATCAGGCGGCAAGGTTGTCCTAAGATACAAGATCACAACATGTAGAACTTTTTTTTTTTTTTTTAGGTTCATTCTCTCTCTTCTTTTTCAATGGAAATCGTGTGTGTGTGTTCTTCTACATTCATGTGCCAAATGTTACTATTGCTATAGGTCTGGTTCACACATCACGCAAAGACAAACCATTGCTTAGAGAGCCAGTGTGGTGTAGTGGTTAAGAGCGGTAGTCACGTAATCTGGGTAACCGGGTTCGCGTCTCCGCTCCTCCACATGCAGCTGCTGGGTGACCTTGGGCCAGTCACAGTCTCTCAGCCCCACTCACCTCACAGAGTGTTTGTTGTGGGGGAGGAAGGGAAAGGAGAATGTTAGCCGCTTTGAGACTCCTTAAAGGGAGTGAAAGGCGGGATATCAAATCCAAACTCTTCTTCTTCTTCTTAGTGTGAGCATGCAAGCTCTGGAGGAAGAAATTTGCTCTTGGTTTACAGCTTGTGTTTAGTCTGGAGGGAACAAAATCACAAGCTCAGGTTCAGACTGCGCGCTAAGCCAAATCATGACTTAGCTCAGTTTGGCACAGCAACTAAACAACCAGGAGGTAGCAAAGAAACCGCAATCTACTCTCATGCTAAGCCAAACCATGGTATGGCTAAGCATAGTTTTGAACCAATGATGTAAAGGGGAAGAAGCCCCCTACTCGGTCTGTTCTGTATGCCACGGAAAGGAATGTGCAGGAGGGAAAAGGAAGATCTGTCAGATTTCATATCAACTTTGTTGTTGCCATCCATCTGTTTCGCCTTAAAATTAATGTGGCAGTTGTCATGGATGCTATGGTAACATCTTGGCTTGACTATATTGCTGCAATGTGCTTTGTAGTGACAGTCTAGAAGACTAACATACAGTTGGCCCAGAATTCAGCAGCATGTCTTCTGTCAAGCACTAGCTAGCTGCCAGGAACATGTGAAACTGGTCTTTTGTGAGTTTCAGTGGCTTCCAGATTGTTTTTTTGGCTAAATCCAGGGTCCTGCTCTTGACTTTCTTTCTTTTTAATCAAAGGTTTATTAGCATAAACACATACAGGATACAATAAAAATAATGGATGTGGTGAAGAAAAATAAATGTGAGAATAGAAAAATAAAATACAGATAGAGGAGGGGTAAAAAATGTATATTAGCTGGGTTTGAGATATGGCTTAGAGAATGCCTAAGAACAATGGATTGTAGCCAACTAAGTCTTACTCTGAGTAGACCCATTGAAATCAATGGCGCTAAATTAACTGCATCCATCAGTTCCAATGGGTCTACCATAAGTAGAACTAATATTGGATGCAACGCACGAAAGTGTTGCTTGTGGGGAAAGGGAAATGGCAACTCTGGGATACTGTATATTGAGTTTCACACCAATTCTGCACATTCAGGCCCTGCCTAGAAAAGGTGGCTAAAAGTTGGGCTCTTTTACAGCTTGCAAATGACATAGCACAGGGGTGGACAATTTCTCTCAGCATTAACTGGAGGGAGGGCTATTGAGGTGTGGGATTTGCATTGCTTCTTGAATATTTTTATGTGGGAGAGCAGAGCACTCTCAGTTGCAGCAATAAATACTGATCTGTAAATGCAAACTTCATTTCCGTGTGTGTGTGTGTGTGTGTGTGTGTGTGCAGAATTACACATAATATATGGTTTGTATGTAATAATAATAATAATAATAATAATAATAATAATAATAAAAAAATTTTTATTTGTACCCTGCCCTTCCCTGCTGGAGCCGGGCTCAGAGTGGCTAACATATAAATAATACAATAATGCATGCATGCATACATACATACAAACATACATAAGCTTAAATGCAGCGAGTGAATTTATTTTAGCAGATATTCATGAAACTATCGAATTTGTTGATCAGCTCAGAGTGAACTAGAACAAATGCTTTCTCTCTACTCCCACTGCCCAATCCATTTTAATCAAAGGTTCTTGAAGTGGAATAAAAAAAGATGTGCACTTGTCAAGAATTTTGCAACAGGAAGTAGGTTTGGCTAATTCATTGAGCTGATTCTGCTAACATCCCCACAAAGACACCAAAGACTCTTATAAGGGTACTTATGTGATTGTGTTTTAAAAGAGAGGAGCTCCCATTATGTTAAAAAATGGCCTTTCAGAAGCTGTGTTTGGGGACGATGGGTTCATGGGTTCCTCTTCTTCTTCTCCTTTGGTGATCATTCGTAGCCGAGTAAGATTGTCTTCCATGGGTTGCAAGTCAGCACTAGGCAAGAACTGTAGATAGCAGCAACCATCTTGGAAACAAACGGGTTGATGGTCGGAAGAATCAATACATGCACTTGTGAATAACCAATCAACCACAGGCTGTGTTTGCCACTGAAAATACAGTTAGTGGTGCAGCTCTCATGTTCACTCCATAAGAAGAGCCCGCTGGATCAGGCCAATGGCCCATCTAGTCCAGCATCCTGTTTTCACAGCAGTCTGTGGGGAACCCCCAAGCGGGGGCCCAAGCACAAGAGCCCTCTGCCCTCCTGTAGTTTCCAGCAACTGGTATTCAGAAGCAGCAGTGTCTTTGCCCATAGAAGCAGAACATAGTCATCATGGCTAACAGCCTCTATTTAGTAGTTTTGCAAATATCCCACTGCCTTCCAAAACATCTGGTGTGAGCCAGAGTAGAGGTTGAATGGTTTTTACCATAGGCATGTCAGGAGGGAAATGGAGGTGAGTGGGGGGGAAGGGCAGGTGAAAGAGGTTGTCTTTAATGTGGTTTGCAAACCCTGTGGTTTGTCATCCTCCCCAGAAGCTACCTACAAGGAGATGTCACATGATGGAACACATGCCACTCAAGGGGTATGCAGTAGTAAAGGTAAAGGGACCCCTGACCATTAGGTCCAGTCGCGGACGAGTCTGGGGTTGCAGCACTCATCTCGCTTTACAGGCCAAGGGAGCTGGCGTACTAAGCTGCTTCTGGCAGACCAGAGCAGCACACGGAAACGCTGTTAACCTTCCCGCCAGAGCGGTACCTATTTATCTACTTGCACTTTGACGTGCTTTCGAACTGCTAGGTTGGCAGGAGCTGGGACCGAGCAACTGGACCTCCCCCATTGCAGGGATTTGAACCACCGACCTTCTGATTGGCAAGCCCTAGGCTCTGTGGTTTAGACCACAGCGCCACTAGAGCTCTAAGTGTCAGCAAACCTTCTTCAGCACTGTGAACAGCTCCCTGGTATCAAATCAGCTTTGCCTTCCCCACCTTTTTTTAGCTTTCTAGCCCCTATAGCTGTAGCTCTTGCATATGTGTACAGCAATTGTCCGGGTGTGCATTGAGCTTAGAAGAGCCCATTAGGCAACTGAATCATCTTGAGTTACAGCCGATAATTATTCAGCTCAACCCAGCCTAGCCTTCCTTACCTTGGACTGCAGACTCACCTGAAGTCCCTTAAGCTTCCTCACTTTCTTTGCTTCCACCATTCCAGGTCCTCTGACAGGCACAGCTGGTATCAAGGGGCAGCCTGGTTAGGCATCACACCACACACTAGGGAGATCGCTTTGGTTGATCCTAATAGTGGGATTGTCCTACTATGGATTTTTGCATTTCCTTCCCTAAGGAGCCAGCTGTGCTTTTCGGTTACCTTACTTTGTAAAGCAGCATGTACAATGACGGTGCAATAATTAAAATAATTCAAGATGAACTGGAAAGTTGAAAAATGCAAAATGCAGCATTTCTTAAATTTGCAGCCTGGAGTCAAACGTCCATGCTGTTCTAGTATCAACCTCAAATCTTTGTCCTCTAATCGGAAGAAGCTTAGATACTGAATTGTGAAGCGGGCAGTGTGTGTCTACTCTACCCTTCCTCCAATAAAATGCATTTTTCCCTCTTTTACATTGTTGAATTTTATAGCATTGGTAGGATTATAAACTTGGATTAAGAGAGAGACGTTGCAAGCTTGTTCATTTGGGGGGTGGGGTGGAGAGTAGTGTCGAGTCCTCAGCTGCAACAGTTATAATCCAAATTGTCTATTAAGCTTTTACAGGGATCTTGCTGCGAGAAGCAAGGCCGAAATAGCAGCATATTCCCTCTGCAGCTGCTCTTTTCAGTGCACCGGGCTTGTCTGATTTTTGCCGCGAAAGGCGTGCATCAGACAAGCCGTAAGTGTGACCCCCTGTGATTACATTCTGATGCTTATTTCAAGCCAGTACTTTAAAGCAAAAGAGGAGGGGAGGGAAGCGGAGGAGAGAGTCCAGAGAGCAACAATTGGAAATGCTACTATTTGACACAAGACATCTCTTCCACAAGTGGAAGGATCACAGCTGAGTGGTGGAGCATTTGCTGTTTATGATGCGCAAGGTCCCTGGTTCAGTCCCCAGCATCTCCAGGATGGTTGCAAGAGACTCCTGTCTGAAACCCTGGAGAGAGGCTGCCAATCAGTGTGGACAGTATTAAGCTAGATAGCCAGTTGGTATGGCTTGTTATAAGATATTTTCCGATCTTCTGCCTCTAATATAACACTAGCTCATGCCTGAGGTTTCTGTTTTTATCTTTCTTTTATGCATCAATATTTTAAAAAATAACAATATACAGTGGTACCTCGGGTTAAGAATTTAATTCGTTCTGGAGGTCCGTTCTTAACCTGAAACTGTTCTTAACCTGAGGTACCACTTTAGCTAATAGGGCCTCCCGCTGCCGCCGTGCAATTTCTGTTCTCATCCTGAAGCAAAGTTCTTAAACCAAGGTACTATTTCTGGGTTAGTGGAGTCTGTAACCTGAAGCGTCTGTAACCTGAGGTACCACTGTATCCTTCATTCTGAAACAAATTCCCTTATTCATTTTCTTGGGCACCAAATATATCTGTGGTCAACAAGTGATGGTGCTTTAAAATTCATTGGGGTTCAGCTACCCAGTTCTCAGTCTATGCTGAGTAAGTTGTGCCGTCAGTGGGACAGAGACTTAGGACTGGGGTTGCCATATGTCCAGGAAAACCTGGACATGTCCTCTTTTGCGGGGCCAACATGCCCACCCAGGCAGATTTTAAAGGAAGTCTGGGTTTTTTTTGGGGGGGGTGTTATTTGGAGGGGCTTGGGGGTGGGCTTGGGCTGCTCTGCACACCATAGCTGCTTCCAGTCCGAGCTGGGTAAACAGTCATGTGGGCTTGGCAGCTGTGGTCCCACACCTCTTTCCTTGTCTCAGGCTGGCAGTGGCTCAGGCTGTCCTCTTTTTTTCCTCTTCAAGATATGGCAACCCTGCTTAGGGCATACATAGGCAACTATGTGAAAGTCTCATGACAACCCCCAGTTCTAAAGCAACATCCTCTGTTCCTGCCTACAAAGTTCGACTCCTCGTTGTCTTCATCTAAGACTGTTACCTGAGCATCGGCTTCACTGAACTCAGTGGGACAAAACTTGCAGATCAGGCTGTAAAACCCATCAAGCATTTGCTTGACAAAAGTGGTTCTTCTGCCAGCTGTCACGTATGCTTTGCTTTTCTCTGAGAACAAGCAGGATGATCTTTCAAATGTTATTGTTAGCATTTCACAAAACATTTCCTCTGTTCGTCTGCAGTTTTAAACCCTTCCAGAAAACCCGTCCCTTCTGCATCACGAGGATTTGCGCTGGTGATGGTATCGGGGCGCTTATAAGCAAACCTGCTTTCAGTAATGTTTGTGCCTGCAGAAGTTTTGCAACGGACACCCTGTTTCATCTCCAGTCAGCGTGTGTCTCGTGGATTCCCGCTGGCATCCTGAAATTTTGTGTACATCAAAAGTTCTAGTGATGTTGCTGTTCTGTCCCACTGCTGTGCAAGAATTCCCTCTCAAGACAGTAATAATATGTTAACAGTGGGAGTGCATTATAGCAAGACTAATAAAGGGGAATGATGTAAGGATGCTCCACTATATCTACCACCAATGCACTGATATTGTGCCAATGATATGTTGCTGAATACACCTGCAGAAAAAGCAGCAATCTGGAGAGCCCTGAGTTAAGCGCTCAATAAATGTAACACTAATGCCCCAACAAGTGAAACTGATCTGTAGAAAATGCAACTTGAAAAAAGAGAGATTGCACATACTTTTGTAAACCAAGAAATCTTTAATAAAAAATAGATTTTTAAAAAATATGAAAATAAATATCTAGTCTCCATCTACATGATCTTTTCCTCCCTGTTCTCGCTAATCGGCAAGCCCTCAGATGTTAAAAGGGGGTGTCAGGCGCAGGTCAGCAATAAATCACACAGAGTAAGTGAAGTGAACTTTTTATTAGAAGAAACAAAATCTGCTCAGGAGTGCCATGCCTAATGAGCACAGCAACTCTTCTTGGTAGGCCGTGCCCCTATGAAGCATTTGAGACTGAAGATCCTTGCTTTGCCACAGGTTCCTCTCCCGGGTCCTTCCCAAGCAATCTGAGACTCTGCCAGGATGACTGTCGTTGCTCCTCCCTCTTCATGCCTCTTCTGGTTCTGGAGACCAGGGGAGAGGGGAGCTGGTAGCAGCAGGAGGGGGAGACACTGTCGATTCTTCACCAGCCTGACTCATCTTTGTCTCTTGGTTTCCCTCCTCTCCTACTTCCACTTCTGATTCTGGACTTCTCTCTGCTACAGAGTCTCCCTGCTCACTAAACCCTGTTACCTCTTCAGCTTCCGACACCTCCTCCTCCCTCTTCTCCCTCTCACCAACTCATCGTCATCTCGCTACCACTCCCCAGGCTTCATCCCTTGGGGGTTCCCCAGTTGGTCCAGCCAGTCCACAACATCAATATGATGTGTGTTCAATCCAGGGTACGCCTTTCTTTCTTTCTTTCTTTCTTTCTTTCTTTCTTTCTTTCTTTCTTGTCTGCAGTCCTTCACTGTCATAGATAAGATAATTGGTCCCACTCGCCCACCCTAAATATTACTTCAGAGTGATGTCTCCTGCTTCGTGGATCTCCATATGTTTAGATTTGGTATCAATGAGCCAAACAATAGGAAACATTGAAGGCTACCAGAGCATTATTCTTGCCAGATCATTTGCTGTTGCTAGAGATGAACTCACCAGAGTTCAGTGGGGCAGCTGCTCTAGCATTCATGCCAACTGCATTTGTCACCAGAGACCCTGAATTTTACTGCTGTGAGAGAGGTAGAAGAAATTCTATGTTCAGTCTGCAAGTGTCAGATTGCTTTAGTGTAGAAGATGTACAGATTGTATAGGTATCAATCTACAATTCTTATCCTACAAGAGGACAAACTACAGTGGCACCTTCTCCCCCACCTGCACATTTGCAGTAGGCTCCCTGATCCAGAAAAAAAAAACCCACTTTCTTAAGGTTCAGTGTTATTACAACCCACTTGGTGGCATAACTTGTCCTCAATTCTAATGATTTTGCGCTCACTAATGATGAACAACTGTGCAATGAGGTGTCAGGATTTGATGGTGGCTGTTTGCAAACTTGGGGGTAATTATACTCCGTTGTCTAATAGCTTATCTTATTGATGTTGTGCTGACATGTTTTTAAGCAACATTCAGTGATTGCAGAGACTTAATGGTACCAGTTCCTGGCTCATTATCATATTTTTTTGCATTTGATTTGTCTGATTGCTGCAGGTGGAAACAATAGGTGATGCCTACTGTGTTGCAGCAGGGCTCCACAGACAGAACCTAAATCACGCAAAGCCCATCGCGCTGATGGCCCTGAAGATGATGGAGCTGTCAGAGGAGGTGCTTACACCGGATGGAAGACCTATTAAGGTAAACTTACTTGCTCTGCATCCTGAGCAATCAAAAGGAAAGCAGCTGTAGCACAGGCACAGTTGAAGTGCTCTGGGTGCAACTTATAGCCCTTACAGAGCGCAGGTCAGCAAGGTGTTAGGCAAAGCACGATAGCTGATTGGAACCTCCATCCCCAAGAGCAGTATACCAGTAAATACCACTTGCTGGGGAGCAAAGCCACAGGATGTTGCTTTCATGCCTTGCTTCTGGAGGCAGCTGGCTGGCTACTGTGGGAAATGAGATTCAGGATTCAATGGTTCCTGGTTTTAGGAACCTGCAAACTTATCTTTTAATAAATAAGAATAATGATTTATTACCCACCCTTCACCATAAGGTACCAGGGCAAATTATGACAGTTTAAAAATACAATACAGTGGTACCTCAGGTTAAGTACTTAATTCGTTCCAGAGGTCTGTTCTTAACCTGAAACTGTTCTTAACCTGAAGCACCACTTTAGCTAATGGGGCCTCCTGCTGCCGCCGCGCCGCCGGAGCACGATTTCTGTTCTCATCCTGAAGCAAAGTTCTTAACCTGAAGCACTATTTCTGGGTTAACAGAGTCTGTAACCTGAAGCGTATGTAACCTGAAGCGTATGCAACCTGAGGTACCACTGTATTAAGAGGAGTTAAAACAGATTGCAATCAAGAGAATAGGATGGACCCTACATATTTTTATATAGCTCAGTCGGTAGAGCATGAGACTCTTAATCTCAAGATTGTGGGTTCAAGCCCCACACAGAATCATAGAATTGTTGGAAGGGACCCCAAGGGTGATCTCGACCAGCCCCCTGCAATGCAGGAATGTCAGCTAAAGCATCCATGGCAGTTCACTTTATTACTCTATGAGTGAAAGATCAATTTTCCATCTGCTTTCCATCTGGCCAGCTGGTAACAACCCCACATTCCCTCTCACAGCAAACTCAGTGTCCCTGTACTAACAAAAAAGGAGACAAACATGGAGCCAATAGGAAATGAAACTGTATCAGCATTTGCCTGTTGTCCGAACAGCCCAGTGCAGACTGAGCATGCTCAGTGGGCATGAGGTACCAGAGAATGCTGTGTCATTTGGGAAGGAAAGGCATGAAATGGAAAGGATAAGGAAGCCTACTTGAGATACTGAAAAGTTATAGTAGACAGCATGGTCGGCCAGAATCCTGAATAGGAGCACTCCTGTTAGGGGGTAAGGATATACACCCCCCTAATGTTTTTATAATAGTGTTGGGCACAGGCTTTTCTCTCTCCCCCCCCCCATTTCTTTCCCCCATCTTTTCTTAATTTTTTGCTTTTGGGGTGTGGAGGTTAAGCAAAAGCAATCCCTTAGATGTGAATGCTCTTCAGGGTTTGGAAAAAAATTCTCATATACACTTTTTTAAAAAAGAAAAGCTTTGCTCCTAGGTCAATCAAATGTGGCATTCTTCATAGAGAATGGTCCAGTGGGAACAACATTACATCACAATGTGGTGTCATTTCCAGGGGCATTCTTGGTTAAAACAAGAGAGAGGCACAAAGTTTTTCACTTTGAAATCTCCACTGCTCAGCGGCTTGCTATCATGTCAAGCAAGTGATCGATTTTCCATTCTCTCTACCTCCTCCCTACCTGAAGTACAAGCCATAAAGATAGCATGGAAAAAAGATAGTATTTCCTCTTCTTGCTTTGAACCGCGTCAGTCCAAATGTTGAGCTGTGGCGTCCCTTTGCATCCACTGAGTAGAGCATGATTTTCTGATAAGCCCAACATGATGTATTGCTGGTTTCATTCGTCCCCCAGGCAGATGCTTCATTCCCAGTTACGTTGGAGCATGACAACACAGAGCTTATCTGCACTGAAATTAGCTTATCCGTTTCTTGGGAAAATAAATACACAATGTGCTTTGTTTGCAATATCTTTCACTAAGCCGGGGGGAAAGTTTCTGGATGCTGAACTGTCTTGGAGATACATTTAAAGCCTTTCATTAGGCATTGTATGTGTCATCTGATGTCGTTCAGGTAGAGCCATGGCTGGATCAGCTACAGGGTCAAGTTCCCCTTGAGAGAACTCAATTGCGTAGGTGTAGCTAGTTTTCTTTTCCTGTGGTACTTTGGCATCCCCAGTTGCTAATTGCTGCAATGTTTTGTGCACCTTTCTTGGGTAATGATAGCACCTAATTTAACAGCAAGCACTTGCTAGCAAGACGTTCCATGAGATATAATAAACTGCAGATCATTAAAGTTTGAATTCATTAAGGAGTTTGCAATACAGATGGTAAAATAATTTTCCAGCTCCCCCCCCCCTTTTAAATTTCCCCAACACTCAGTAGAACAGACATAATTGCATGATCTTGACACTAATGGAGTCATCTTCTCCAGAGATGTAACTCTTCACTGACTCTTGTGGGGGTCATGATGGGAGACTGAAAAGCTAAGAACCAACCACTGACAATGCAGTGGTGTGCCTGATGTGCTGGCTTTCAGAAAAGGAGATACCATATAGATGAAGTGGTTCCTAGTTTTGCCTCCAGTTCTTCTTTTTTTAACTAGAAACATGGTGCTAAGCTGTTGCTGAATAAGTGCAAGGAATGCAGACAAGAGCTTCTCACATTCTCTGTTCCACTTCCTCTGCTAGAATGATAAATGTCTGGAAACACTTCAGAAGAGTGCCAATATCTCTCCTTTTCCCTCTGGACTTGAGTTGTGTGTGTGTGTGTGTGTGTGTGTGTGTGTGTTTACCACTATCTAGGAATGGGGGAGAAATTAACTATTAAGCTTCACTATTTCCTTCATTTTGTGCCGGTATTATATTTTCAGTATAAACAGGACTCCATTTTCGCACCTACACACACACACACAACACTTTTAATTGTTCTCCCCTCTGAGATGAGGAGGGGAGGAAACAGGAAAACCTGGGCATTTTAGGATCTAATCAGAAACCGTTATGGATTCTGTAATCCCAGAACTGTCCCTGGAGACTTGAAGGGTATGTAATGAATTTCAGAAAGAAGTGTGAGATATTGATAAAAACTGTAAATGCAGTTCTCTTCCCTAGCTTTGTACCTTCCTACATCAGGACAAACAGATGAAATAGTGGGCATAATGACCCTGATCCACTCCCAGTGTTGCACGATGACAGGGGCACAGACATCTCCATCTGCAACTGTGTGGTTCTGTGTCCAGCCAGTTCAGTGGCTCCTGATGAACACTGCAATATGGAAAGGGATGCATGCCCAGATTTGCATCTCCATTGTCTGTACAGACACACACATCCACAATCTCCTTTGTTGGTTATCCAGGGACCTGGTTTTTCATAACTGTAAGCTGAAAGTGCCTGCCTATAACATCTAGTAATGGAGTTGTGTTTGTTGGAATAAAAGTAATTCCATTATTATCACATCGTTGGCTGGTTTTGACTGGGGATTGACTGAAAAACCAAGTTAAGAACTCTGAGATTTGTCCCTGTCTATAAAATTGGTGTTTATTATTTTGGGGAGAAGCCTTCATTAGATTGACCTTGTGCTAAAATACAAGGTAGCTGTAGTTTCTTGAAAGTATTGATTTTAAGCTTCCCTGTACATCCTCAAATAGCAAATTGGAACACCATTGAGGCTAAGGAAAGCAGTTTTAAATTGATTTCAATAGGAGAGTTCAGGGATGATCAAACTGAACTCAGTGGCTTTTAAAGTGCTTAACTTTGGCACGACCATACCCTGTATTTCTCCCCAATTTTATTCCCTGTACTCTGGCAGAAGCTAAATGTTAATAGGCAGAGCTAATAGGAATTCTCTAGAATGTTGACCTTCAGAGTGAAAGAGAGAGAGATTGTTGCCTCTGCCACATTTAGCGTATTTAATCCATTGGAATTAAAGGTAATTTTTGGATGTACATTTAAAAAAGCACGCTTAAACTATTGCCCAATTAACTCATGCTCTTGTGAAACAAAAAATAGGGAGGGAGGGATGTGTTTCTTTAATTCTGCATAGCTCTAGTCTTACAATCTTGCTAGATGGATAACTTCAATAACCACATGTTATTGACAGGTGGGAAGTATACAAATGGGATCAATGGCTGTGGGGATATTAGGTTGAGGAGGATTAAATTTAGACCTCACCCTAAAGGTAAAGATAAAGGGAACCCTGACAGTTAAGTCCAGTTGCGAACGACTCTGGGGTTGCGGCGCTTATCTCGCTTTACAGGCCGAGGGAGCCGGTGTTTGTCTGCTCCGCAGACAGTTTTCCCAAGTCATGTGGCCAGCATGACTAAGCCCCTTCTGGCGCAATGGAACACCAACACCAGAGCAGTGCACAGAAGCACCATTTACCTTCCCGCCGGAGTGGTACCTATTAATCTACTCGCACTTTTTGGCGTGCTTTTGAACTGCTAGGTTGGCAGGAGCAGGGACCGAGCAACAAGAGTTCACCCCATTGCGGGGATTCAAACTGCCGACCTTTTGATCGGCAAGCCCAAGGCTCAGTGGTTTAGACCACAGCACCACCCGTGCCCCTAATGGCATCATTTCACTTTTCCCTGCCCAGCAACAGAGGTCTGCCCACCTTTCTTTGGTGGTCTTCTGGCTCTTCATTTAATTTTAAAAGTAGCTGCTGCCTACTTTCAAATGTAGCTGCAACATCAAATGCATAGGTGCCTGTTTTTAACTCTTCTCTGCTACCTGTAGCAGCGGCACAGCAAAACATATCAATATACTGCAGGTGCCGTGTTGTTTTTCCTGAACCGCCCCAGATGCCAAGTTGGGGCTGGGGTGGGGTGAGGGCACTATACGAAAACGAGTGAACAAGTGGCGAGTCTGCCAGCCACTCCTGGAAATTTGTGGAGGGGTCTTTGAAGAATAGGCAAAAGAAAGGAATGATGCCTTATGAGGAACGGCTAAGGGAGCTGGGCATGTTTAGCCTGGAGAAGAGGAGGTTAAGGGGTGATATGATAGCCATGTTCAAATATATAAAAGGATGTCACATAGAGGAGGGAGAAAGGTTGTTTTCTGCTGCTCCAGAGAAGCGGACATGGAGCAATGGATCCAAACTACAAGAAAGAAGATTCCACCTAAACATTAGGAAGAACCTCCTGACAGTAAGAGCTGTTTGACAGTGGAATTTGCTGCCAAGGAGTGTGGTGGAATCTCCTTCTTTGGAGGTCTTTAAGCAGAGGCTTGACAACCATATGTCAGGAGTGTTTCCTGCTTGGCAGGGGGTTGGACTCGATGGCCTTGTGGTCTCTTCCAACTCTATGATTCTATGATTCCATGATTCTATGATTCTATGATTCTATGATTCTATGATTAATGGGTTCTGCATAATATAGCATCATTACACAACTTACCTGTATGTGACATTCGCGGGACTTTCTGCAGCTTGGGGATTTCGTTGTTTTAACTGTCTTTGTAAAGTTTTTTTTTCATTGTCTTAATATACTTGCTGCGTACAGTGCTATGAAAAATTCAAAAAATGAGGACTTGTTGTGATAGTTATTTTATTAAATACGCTATTTGCGAGTTGCCTCCTCAGTTTGCTGGGAGACACTGAGCATTTGACGTATGAAGCTTATGCTTGAGGTTTCTAGTCATGCTGGCTACGTCAGTGAGATTCTTGACTAAAGAGAGTTTTCCCTTTAAGTCTCAATAATTATTTGCATATTTTTTTTAGTGAGTTAAGGTGGCACTAATGGGTCTGAGGAGCGAGGCGAAGAACTAAGCAGGCGCAGAGGAAAAGCAAACGTCAGTTTGCATGTGCTGCTAAAATTAACTCTGCAGTTATGCAGATTTGTTGTGTGCAGTCTTCCTTGTTGAAAGCTTGCAGGGCATGGAGTGGGTGAAAGAGAACCCAGACCTATCCCAAACCTCCTTTAAAATGTGCTGCTTAATGTGGGAGAAGTTCACACTGAATAGTATGGGGACCAGCAATCAGAATGAACAGGGAAATGTATATGAAGATTCTTTATGAATCGTCAAACTATTAGTCCTTCTTTTCTTACTTTGAAAAGTACTTTTACCTTGCACCAAAGAAATCTACCAAATAAATGAAGTTTAATATTTAAAACACTGGTCTAAAACTGGAAATAATTGCAGGATAGAATGTGTTGGATCCAAACTTAAGGACTAACTTGCACCCGATTAACTTCAGCAGGCCTACTCTGAGACTGTCATTAATCCCAGATACCTGTAGACCTGCTGACTGTAAAAGGCACAACATAGAGTTTTCCATTCAGCAATGAGTTTTTCCGTGCTGTTGTGTTGGTGTAGAGTGATGTTGAGTTGCACCATCTTCCTCCAGATACACTATGGATGTCTGGAGCACTCAGTAAAGGGCTCTTGAAAATGTACAGGGCCCTTATCAAATGGACTGGGGAGAATATGGTCCTATATCCAGCAAGGCTGAAAAAGGCTTTGCTCATCCCAATCCTGATAGCTAGTGTGGTGCTCAAGCCACAAAAAGGTTCCCCACCTGTGGATTATAGCATGTTTCGGTATGCACACTCAGGTCTCATAGGACAGTGTACAGGTTTGTTGTGCAACAGTAGTGTTCCATATGAATCAAGGAAGTGACCTCAAACATGACCTAAACGGCCTCAGTCGTCTCCACCTCCATTGTTCTGCCCGGACACTGAGGTCCAGTGCCGAGGGCCTTCTGGCGGTTCCCTCACTGCGAGAAGCCAAGTTACAGGGAACCAGGCAGAGGGCCTTCTTGGTAGTGGCACCCGCCAGATGTCAAAGAGAAAAATAACTAACAAACTTTTAGAAGACATCTAAAGGCAGCCCTGTTTAGGGAAGCTTTTAATGTTTAATAGGTTATTGTATTTTAGTGTTCTGTTGGAAGCCACCCAGAGTGGCTGGGCGGGGTATAAATAATAAATTATTATTATTATTATTATTATTATTATTATTATTATTATTATTAACATACCTTCCAGTTCTCTGTAAATGCACAGTGCAGGGAAATGATAGATACAGGGAGCTGTTTGCTATTACTGAGCTTTTCGTTGAGGAGCCCCTAACGAACTCAGAGTTAATCAGAAAATAGTTTGAATACCACCAACCTAGAACTCTCTGCCTTGTGGAATTCAATGCGCATATATATATATATATATATATACACACACACACATACATACACATAAATATATATATACATACATACATATTTGGCTTTCCTGAAAAATGTTACCTCTGTCTTGTCTCAGTGAACCCTCCCAAATTTGCCTGAATTTTACATTAGTCAAATTTTGATGGCTCCTCTCTTTAATCTCGTGGAGCCCATAGTTCCTCAGATGCTCAATGGAACTTCTGGCTTAGTTGCCTGCAGGTACATTTTAAGATATAAAAAGAAAAAGATGCAGGTACGTTTTTATGTCAGAGCAACATTCTTCATAATCTTGTACCTTTCTTTGAATGTTTATTCCCGCCTGCTAGGGTTGCAGGTGGTCGACTTGACATGAGGGTGCTTAAATCACTTGAGCTGTGTACAGTTATGCCAAACATAACTCTCCTCCAGAAAAGCAGAGCCCTGCGTTTCTGCTGATAATTCCATCACTGGTATGTGGAAATCTTCCTTCCAGTATCCTAGCAACTTCTCTTTCTCTTTCTCCTTTCTTTTTTTCTCCTTTCTAATGTGTAAATCATTCCCCAAAAGCTACAAAATAGCCCATTTCAGGGTGGCTCGCCTGAAATGAGAAATTATTTGTCATTTTGCGCAATAACATTACAGCAAAAGAGTACATTTGCATATGGAACAACTAATCATGTTTTTAATGCCTCAGCAATGTGGTTATATAACCAGATTTGTGCCCCCCCTTGCTCTGGAGCTTCCTTTCTTGGTGTTAGCGATCCAAGAGTTGGTGGTAACATTTTTCCTCTCCACAGAAACAAGCTCACAGAATTAGTTCTGTGTAACACCGTTCAAAGATGCAAGTTTTCCATTCACACATAACTCTTCTTCAGATAAAACTAGAGTATTGCTCTCTCCCCCCTATATAAAAAAACCCTGGCATAAATGCTTACATAACATAGTTCATAGTGGTTTTTTAAGTGTCTAACTTTCAGGAATCATTTGCCATGTGACTGCCGAGGGAATGGTGTGTGTTGCAAGGGATTCTGGGTCACGTTATACCAAACCAACAACAACAAACCACCCTGGAATCAACTGAACTCTAGAATGCTACAGACAGAATGCTGCTTCGCTCCTGGACAGCTCAGTCAGTAGAGCATGCGACTCTTACTCTCAGGGTTGTGGGTTTGAGCCCCACGTTGGGCAAAAGATTCTTGTATTGCAGGGGGTTGGACTAGATGACCCTTGAGATTCCAACTCTACAATTCTATGATTCTTGTGAACTGAAAGCAGGCACACTCCCCAGTAGCTTTGCAGTACAGGCTGGTTGTGATGAGCGAGCTATTTTTCAAAAATACTGTCTCTGCTCTTCTTATTGATGGCGGGAAGCTTAAACTGGGATGGGCTTTAGGTCGCAAATACTCCTCTGTGTCTCATTTTGAGCCATTCTGAGACCCTTTCAAACTAATTTTAGACTCTGGAGTTAAGAAGGCCCCTATTTAGAAGGCAGTGTGTTTTACTTGACGGACTTCAAAATGTGGCAAGCCAGCCCTAGATACAGGGAGAGAGATTTGATTCTGTCCACATTTAAAGGTGAACTTGCCAAGTTCAGATTTCCCAAAACAGTACGAGAACCGAAACACAGCCATCTTTCAGAATTCTCACTTCTGCATGCAAGCACATAGAATCATATTATTGTAGAATTGGAAGGGATGCTGAGGATCATCTAGTCCAGGCATCCCCAACCTGAGGCCCTCCAGAGGTTTGGGCCTACAACTCCCATGATCCCTAGCTAACAGGACCAGTGATCAGGGATGATGGGAATGGTAGTCCAAAACATCTGGAGAGATGAAGGTTGGGGATGCCTGATCTAGTCCAACCCCTTGCAAGGCAGGAATATGCAGCTGTCCCATGTTCTACCTCTGAATCATGGTCCTTCCCAAAGGGCCCAGAAGAATCATATTACTGTTCCAGGGGCGCACTGTTTGCAACTGTCTTTTGATTTGCTTTCTATTTTGAAAGAGCTTTGCAGAGTCCTCTCTCCAGCAGTGTTAGTATTGGAAGGAGGAGTTCCCTATTCATCTTTGGCATTTCATGAGTAAGAGCCGGGGGGGGGAGAACATGGGGGGAAAACAAATAACAGTCCTGTCTGCATCCAGAAGCAAAGGCATTTATTTACTCAAGGCCAGAGATGCTATTAAATCATAGCACTGTGTGGGAGAAGGTGCTGAAATGTACAATCCCTATGGAAGCAGAAGATGATGTCTTGGCTTTAGGGCCAAGAGAGAGCACACCTACTTCATCCTTTTGTAGTTATACGGGGTGCACATACTCCTGTAACTGATGCAGCCAGAGGGAGATGACCTTCATCTATTGATCCAGCATTGCGGGAGTGGAATTCCCCTGGGTTCACACCGCAGTGCTCTGGTGATGTTTCAAAGCATCTTCACACTTTGCCGAAATGCACAAATCAGAGTTCAGCCCCCATTAATGCCTACTTTTCGCGGCTTGTCGCACCTTCCTACGAAGCACTTTCGTGACAGGGAGCGAGCCAGCAGTAAATCACACCGTTCAAGTTGGAGCTAATTCTTTATTAGCAAGAACACGATCTGCGCAGACCCAGTAGGTCTCGCCCCATGGGTCAGTTGTCGAGACTGAAAGTCCCTGCCTCCCCACAGCCATCTTAAGTTCTCTAATCTTTTTCCAAGCATTCAGAGACTGCGCCTGCATGAAGCCAACCTCTCCCCTGCCCCTTTCATGCCTCTTCTGGTTCTGGGAGAGGGGAGGGGAGCTTGTCGCAGCAAGAAGGGGAGACACCTGTGACTCTTCAGCAGCCTGGCTCATCTCTGCATCTTGGCCTCTTCCCACTCTCCTGCTTCTGCTTCTGCTTCTGTCTCTGATTCTGGACTTCTCTCTGCCACAGCCTCTCCCAGCTCACTAAGTCCTGATACCTCTTTAGCTTCCAACACTACCTCCTCTTCCTAGTCTCCCTCTCCTCCCTCTGACCACGTATTGGCATCCCACCACCAATCTGAGCCTTCTTCCCTCAGGTGTTCCCCAGCTGGTTCCTCCAACCTGTCCGTGACGTTTTGATTCGAAGGAGGCTAGTTAGAAATGATGAGATAAGAATACTTTTTAAAACAGCAGGGCAGATACTGATCTCCACACACACCTTCTGTCCAGTGCAACAAGCGGTCAGGGCTGCCCACCTAACAATTACCTGGCATCACAATTACATCAGGTGGCCACACAATGTGAAATCAAACTACAGTGGTACCTCGGGTTAAGAACCTAATTCGTTCTGGAGGTCCATTCTTAACCTGAAACTATTCTTAACCTGAGATACCACTTTAGCTAATGGGGCCTCCCACTGCCGCCGCATGATTTCTGTTCTCATCCTGAAGCAAAGTTCTCAACCTGAGGTACTATTTCTGGGTTAGCGGAGTCTGCAACCTGAAGCGTCTGTAACCTGAGGTACCACTGTACATGGAGGAGGGGAAGTAAGTGTGGCACTTTTCTAGTGCAGCAAATCCACTGACATTAGGTGTAGGGCAGGTAGGCATGGCTCAACCGAAAGCTTCAATCCTCAGCATCTCCAGGTACTTCAGAGAGAGACTCCTGTCTGAAATCCTGGAGAGCTTCTGCCAATCAGTGTAGCTGAGTGCTCAGCTAGATTGGCCAATTGTCTGACTTGATATAAGGCAGCTTCCTACATTTCTAGGAGCTGGAGGTGCCACTCCTTTCTGGCTCTCCACCAGGTTGATCCACACTTGTACATGCTTCCCCCTCCTCTCAAGTAGCCTTACATATAGGTATCTATATACCTATGGTGCCTCAAAGCTTATAGCTTGCTTGTGATCTTCTCTGGTGTTGCGGCCCTAAAGGTGACAACAGCATGTTGGGTGTGTGTGCGTCAAGCTGACAAGAGCCCAGGCAACTGTTGTTGAGGCTCCCATTCCTGGGGCAAGGATGTATGGCTACAACAACTCCTCAGGGTTCAGATAACTTCTCAGTGGAAGGGAGTGCAGCCAGGTTCCAGGTCTGAGCAGCAAAGAATCTTGATAATAATACCCTGTCAAGTGTATTAGATGTTCCAAACCAGGGTCCCCAGTGCACCAAAGGAAAGTTTGTCCGTTCTCATCTTTCTTGAGGTTTTCACAGAAGGGTTTTGGGATCCTCTGCCTATCATCTCTCACGCTAGAAGGAATATGCCTTTCTAATACAGCGCCATAAATAAATTCACCTCTTTAAGAACGCAGATCGGCACAAGTTCTGAGAATTAGCTGGGAGTTCAGCGGGGGCTTGGGGGAGCGGAGGGTGCCACTCGGCCTTCGGTTTGAAGCTGACAAGATGAAAAACATCCATCTGTTTCAGAATGATTTAGTAACCTGAGGGTTGAATGCATTCCCTGCTATAAATAAAGACGCGGGCAGAATATTGAAATGCCTCGGCTTCTCTTCCTGAGAGATTGGGGGTAGGGAGGAGAGAGATGATCTCAACCGCTGGGAGCACAGCTAGAGATATCGCAGTGCTCAAGCCTTTCCTCTTAATCAAAAAAGGAGTAAAGTTACATGCTTCAAGAAGTTCTAAGAGTGCAGTCCTACTCTCCCGCATGTTGATGGCTGAGGAGGGGGCGATAGGATTGTGTAGAGTAGCCTCTCAGTTAGCATTTGTTGGCAGATGGGAGCGTGCAGGGTGGGGGTTGGGGGGGGACTCCACTGTTAAGAAGGCCCCCAAAAAGGACCGGAGGACAGTAGCTTTGGCTTGGCAGGATCCAAACCCCAGTAGATCCCCACGGGGCCCAATCCTCAGGCTCAGCAACCTGGAACTGACTTTGTGGATGATTATATGAGATAGAGAGAGAGCATATCCAGGCTGGGCTTTGGACAACATCTCCACAGAAGATGTGCCTAATGCCATCACTATCAACCTTTGGGTACCAGGTGAAGATGTTCATATTCACCCCGCCATTTTGTTCTTGATTGGTGTTGATATTTTAGTAGGGTAGAGTGCTCTTGCAGGATGGGCACTTTCAGCTAATGTTTTCTTTAAATCTTTGGATATATTTTAATTTGATATTGTATGTTTTTTTAAAAAAACAAAACTGTACGTCACTTTGAGACCCAATTTTTCACAGTGACAAATATAAATAATAAATAAGAATTTGAATACAGCAGTAGATAAGTTCCTCTGCTCTTCCATGGCCCCAAGTTAGGATTCATCTGCCTGTTTCCATAATTTAAAGCTGTTAAGAAAATGAGAGGACTTGTTTTCCGTCCTGGGGTTGAATCATTTTCTCTGCCGCTTCTGTGCTCACCTTCCTCACCAAAGTGGGCCTCTATGAAATTGATACCTGTTGGATACCATTTTGGAACCTCATTAAACGGCTGCTTTCAATATCTAAAATATCAAGGAAAGGAGGAGGCAGTCTGAAGTGGGTGAAGGGTAGGGAGAAGTACTTAAAAACCCTTCCCATGCCTGCCATTTCCATAGCACAGCTGGAGTTCCCAGGTTGTTGTGTTCTGCTCTGCTCACACAGAGCTAAGCAAGAGAACAAATCCTCTCCGCCAAAAGGGGCAGTGTTTAAAGGCTCTAGAGCAGGAGATGCCAATACGAGGCCCTCTATAAGTTGTTGGACTGCAACACCCATCATCCATGCAAGCTATGGTAGTTCTGAATGGTTCACACCACCTGGAGGGTATCATATTGGCTAACTATTCTCCAGAGATCAGGGAGCAAACTGAAGTCTTCAGAAAAATAATAATGAAGCTGGAGTCCTCAAAGCTTTTTTAACTAGCTCAGATAAGCTTCTATACCCAGTCAACCAGTAAGCTTGTTATTACTGACTTAGCTAGCTCTCCCCGGCATATGCTTTTATGACCTCTTTAGAAGCTTTAGAGAAGAAGAAAAAATTACTTCCTTGCCTTGATACTCAATGCAAATTGCAGTACCGATAAGATTTTAATCCAATTTCATGTAGTGCAATGAATTGCAAAACATTTTTTTTTTAAGAGAGAGAGAGGTCTAAGAATAAAAGTGAGTGGAGTTCGCTCATCATTAGTAATAAATGTTTCCTCTGTTAAGAATAATATTTGCACACTTTTAGTGGAATTGTGAAGAGAAGTATCAGTTGAGTGTACGAGCTGCGTTCTGCTGAGCTCAACAGCAAAGCTTCCACTGGCTTTAATGTTGCTGAATTGCACTCTGTTGCTGGACCTTTTAATCAGCAAATTAACACCTTTGTATCTGTTTGCCAGTTGTTAATATATGCTCGTTTCTTATGATGTATAACCAACTAAGACGCTTCCCATTGCTGTCCATCATCTAGCTATGTATTGCAGCACACCTTTATTTGAACCTTTTTAAAATGCAGGCCTTGTTCTTATGGGAGCTAACTCCAATTAAAATGCCCCAACATTTATCCAATGAAAATAGGGGCATCCTATTCTACTACTACTACTATTATTATTATTATTATTATTATTATTATTATTATTATTATTATTATTATTACCCTGCCTATCTGACTGGGTTGCCACAGCCACTGGGCAGCTTCCAACATATATAAAAACATTAAAAAATTTAAACATTGAAAACTTCCCTATAGATGGCTTCTAGAGGTTGTATAGTTAGTTATCTCTTGGCTCAGGGGTCGCATAACTCCATAACCTTCCAACATATCTCCAAAGAAAATAGGGACGTCCGACCATACCCTCCAACTTCTCTTTGATGAAAACAGGAATGTCCTAAGGAAAAACAGGATAGTGGCACCCGCCCTGTGGAACACCCTCCCACCAGATGTCAAAGAGAACAACAACTACCAGACTTTTAGAAGACATCTGAAGGCAGCCCTGTTTAGGGAAGCTTTTAATGTTTGATGTATTACTGTGTTTTAATATTTTGTTGGAAGTCACCCAGAGTGGCTGGGGAAGCCCAGCCAGATGGGCGAGGTATAAATTATTATTATTATTATTATTATTATTATTATTATTATTATTATTATTATTTCAGAAATGGACTGTCCCTGGAAAATAGGGACTCTTGGAGGGTCTGCAAATGCTGGACACATTGGATATAGCCTCCATGGAAGCCTATTAGGATGAACAGGCACACTGTATAACTTCGGTGCAAGCTTTGTGCAAACACATCTGCTTGGATGCTCTGTGCACAGCTGGTCTGGAAGCTCCCTGAGAAGCGTCCTACGCTGCTCATGGAAAGCGGGCCTCTTATCGACTTGGCAAACCTCAATTTGTTCCTCCTAAAAATAAACGCGTATCTTGTTGAAACCAACCCAGAATGAGAAGGAAATGACTTCTAGGAGGAGAAATCGCCAGGCAGTGTTCCAAATAAAGCAAAGCCCAGACAAGAGCCCAGGCAGGCAATAAACGTTAATAATGATCATGGCAGTGCAGCACACTGGAGAGAGAGGCATCTGGGTCCTTTAAGCTACCAATTGTGCCCAATTAGTGGCATTAAAGGGTGGCTGCAGAGCAATAACAAACAAGGAAGTTAGAGACATGCCACACCATCATCTGTCAGTGTATCCGCTGCCAAATCGGCGTTTTCATTCATCTTGCTGTTCTCACCCCCACCCCCCCAGAGAACATGCTGTGTTAACTTCAGTCTAATCTCTATATTTATTTTGTGCTTCTGGAGTACAGATGAACAAGGTAGCTGATCAAAGGCCTGGGAAATCAGGTCAAAATAGTTTTGGGCGAAGCCCAAGTATATTAACTTTGTGCGTCTTCCCTTTGTGCCTTTTGGGAGGGGTGAGGGTTATTTGAGGGGCAAATCACAATTTTTAATATATGCAATTGCATGTAAGGAAACCCCAAAGGTGGTTTTAAAAAAAGAGAATTTGGTGGCTAGAAATTAAAGCAATAAAATAGTTTCTGGTGATGGTGCTTAGCCCTTTCATAGCAGACCACTTTTCTGCTTAAATTTGCTATCCCCTTTTGCATGGTTCCAAAAAGTAAAAAAAAAAAAAAAATGTGATTTTTTTTTATATATATTCTGGAAGTGGGAGAGGAACCTGGTACAGATTTTGAACATTTTTCTTTTTAAAAAGCTGGGTGGATAAAGCTCCTACTTCGTCCCCCTCGTTCCAGCTCTCCTATTCAAAGGCTTAGGTTTCCTGATTATTGTTTTAATTTTTTAAGCAAGCAAGCAAGCAAACAAACAAACAGTGTTTCTTTTTCTTTTTCAGTAGTTATGCCCTACATTTCTGCTTCAAGAGCACTTAGATCACATACCCTGCAACTGTCCCGGAAAAACCGGGATATCTCATTTTTTTATTGCAAGAGAGCTATGGCCATTTTTATTGCCTTGATCTCGCACAATTTCACAGCACGATTCCTCCCTGCAATAAGTGCTTTTTTGCTGTGCTTTAACTCATGTGCTGCCCCAAAATGTGCATTTTTGGGTGTCATGCCCCCCAGGCACTTTTTGAGGAGAAACTGGTGCAAAATTGCACAAGATCACAACAGCCAAAGTGTGCGCCATGCTCTCTTAGTAAAAAAACAGGAAGATGGTGTCCGGGAAGATGGCTCCCCAGATTTTGACTTCAGAGTGTAGGAGCATATGACATCAGCTCAAATGTGGAATACAAAACAAAACAAATTACAAAGATACGCATTTCTAAAAACACACAGCTCACACCATATTTTCAACTTTGTCCTAATAAAGAGAGAAGGGATGACCTGCACTTATTTGGCTCTGGCCCTGCTCACTGCTGGCATACAGATTAAACTCTCCTCTCCCCGATGATGCAATCCTCAACATTAAAAAGAAGCGGGTGGCGCTGTGGGTTAAACCACAGAGCCTAGGACTTGCCAATCAGAAGGTTGGTGGTTCGAATCCCTGCGATGGGGTGAGCTCCCATTGCTCGGTCCCTGCTCCTGCCAACCTAGTTCAAAAGCACGTCAAAGTGCAAGTAGATAAATAGGTACTGCTCCGGTGGGAAGGTAAACGGCGCTTCCGTGCGCTGCTCTGGTTCACCAGAAGCAGCTTAGTCATGCTGGCCTCATGACCTGGAAGCTGTACGCCAGCTCCCTCGGCCAATAAAGCAAGATGAGCCCCGCAACCCCAGAGTTGTCCGCGACTGGACCTAATGGTCAGGGGTCCCTTTACCTTTACCTTTTTACCCCATCTCAAAAACCAAACACTTGAAGCAAATGTTTAAAGGGGTCAAAGTGGAAGTCTCTGTCCAGAAGCCCAAGTGTAGGGCAGCTCCCAGTGGCTGTCTGGGCAGATTGGCATCTTGAGGAGGCCACAATCCTTGGCACGACCCACTTCAAATTTCAGCCCTCCAGACGCAGGCTGAAATGGATATACGCTCAATGCCTGAGCCAAAGTCCACCTACATCTGCAACTGATAAATTTATAGCTAATTTTTATCCCAGATTGTTGTCTTGTCATATTTGTTCCCTCACACCATAGCTATTGCCTTCGCCCAGGGATTGGGGATGCAGTGGCCTGGCCCACAACTTCTTTCTGCTTATTTTAATTGTTTTATTTTATTGTTTTATACAGCTTGACTTACATATCTTTATTATGCAGGATTCAACTTCAGCATAAAATAAAGTGTTTTAAAATTATTTACTTTTATGTTAATGGAAAGTTGAAAGCACTTCTGTTGACGGAAAGGTGTCTTAAGTACCATCATGAAGATTGAAACAAGAATATTGAGGGGCCCCTTCAAGGGTTCAGCTTCTTAAGGAAGACTGGACCTTTGGAGATAGCGCACCTTTTAAAGCTCAAACCGGTCAGGAAATGAACAGAGACCAGACGAGGATATACCAGTGGCGTAGGGTGGGTTGTCAGCACCCGGGGCAAGGCAAGTAATTTGCACCCCCTAACCCGTGGATTTGCGCCCCCTAACACTAACCCCCAGATGTTGCGCCCGGTGCGGCCAGCCCCCCCTGCACCCCCCACGCTACGCCACTGGGATATACGAAAGCAAAGTAGCTATAAGCCTGATCTTTATTAAAGCTGTTGCAACAGGGTGCTTCCCCCACACGCAGGAGAGAGGAGGAGGACCCAGGACAAAGGTGTGCAAGTCCTTCTATAGACCTTGAAATTTGCCCACCCTGTAGCCCAAGACCACCCCTCCGTACGTCATACATACATCACAGAAGGGGTGTGACCTAAGACCACCCCCAATACATCATACATACATCAGAGAAGGGGTGGACTACAACAGAAATTTGAGTGTGTTTTTATCTGAGTGTTGTTTTTATCCTGTCTGCCAGGTTACCTGATTGGATTACCTGGGCATCCTGGCCACTCTTTTGTTATGATAATTATTCAGTTCCTGAATCCAGGTCACAGGCTCACCCTATTCATATCTTAAATATGCCCTTAAGACAGGTTTTGTGAGCAAAGAGACAATGGGAAAGCTCCCCATTTCCTTCGACATTGTAGGGAAACATTTGAGGTCATTTGGGAGAGACAAATGGTTTCAGGACTTTTTCTGTGGGTCTCAGACATGTGGTCTATACATTTATGTGTGTGCTTGCTTGGTACATTTATGAACATTATATATATATATATATATATATATATATATATATATATGACCTTAAAATTCTTATAACAAGATAATACGAATTTCCCGACAGGGGCTCATGTTTCTTTCCTCTGTCATCTGGAACGAAACCAGCTTAGGTGTGAATTGCAACCAACCCTGGTGTGAGCTTCCCTATTTTCACTTGATACAGGGCTCACTGAAGCCGGTGGGAGTCTTTCAGTTTATTAAAGTTGTTAGATTGGGCCTGGAGTGAGGATGGATCTTAGAATGGTTCCTCAGACCCAATTTTTCTGTACCCTCTTAGGAAACCAGTTGGAAAAGGCTGGATTGTTTGTACACAGTCGGACAGAGCCTAAAGTACCCTTCGGCTCCCGGAAAGGCTGTTTTGTGTGACGCGGTAGCGCTGTGCGTGAGAAAAATGAAACTAAATCCAAAGATGTTACGAGAACTTCTGTAGAATGTACCTATAATAGGACTGCAGGGGTCCCTTCTGCCAACGCATGTGCAAGCCTTAATAATTTTCCAAACCGCACCTGTCTTTGTTTGGCTCACAGTGGTTCCTCGATTTCAACCCAGTTACTTTTGTGGAGTGGCTATATAACTGCAGAAGTACCCAAGCAAGCATTTACTTACTTAATTTATTTAAACAATTCATGCTTTGCATAAGGCATTGTCATTAGCAACTCCCCTCTTGTGCTTCCTCGTGGACCACACACTTCAAACTCACTCCCAATGCTGATTTTCACTCCCAGCTTCTTCCCCATGCTGGTTTTCACTTGGGGAATATCAGAAATGGGGAGGGGGGGGCGGAGTGAAAAATCTGCTTCAGAATCTGGCTGGGTTTCCCCAGCCACTCTGAGCTGCTCCCAACAGAATATTAATAATATTTTTTTTTTAAGCGATGAAAAATCAACCATTAAAAACTTCCCAAAACAAGGCTGCCTTCAGATGTCTTCTAAAAGTCAGGTAGTTCTTCATTTCCTTGACAGGGGACGCTGGTGGCGCTGTGGTCTAAACCACTGAGCCTGCCTATCAGAAGGTCGGCGGTTCGAATCCCCACAACAGGGTGAGCTCCCGTTGCTCTGTCCCAACCTAGCAGTTCGAAAGCATGCCAGTGCAAGTAGATAAATAGGTACCATTGTGGTGGGAAGGTACACAGTGTTTCCCTGCGCTCTGGCTTCCATCACGGTGTTCCGTTGCAACAGTAGTGGTTTAGCCATGCTGGCCACTATATCCAGAAAGCTGTCTGTAGACAAATGCCAGCTCCCTCAGCCTGAAATCGAGATGAGTGCCACAACCCCATTGTCACATTTGACTGGACTTAATCGTCTAGGGGTCCTTTACCTTGCCTTATTTCCTTGACATCCAATTTGAGGGCATTCCACAGGGCAGGCGCCATTACCAAGAAGACCTTCTGCCTGGTTCCCTGTAACCTCACTTCTCACAGTGAGGGAACCAGCAGAAGACCCTCAGAGCTGGACTTCAGTGAACAATGGGGGTGGAGACGCTCCTTCAGGTATACTGGGCTGAGGCCGTTTAGGGCTTTAAAGGTCAGCGCCAAGACTTTGAATTGTACTCGGAAACGTACTGGGAGCCAATGTAGGTCTTTCAGGACCGGTGTTATATGGTCTTGGCGGCCACTCCCAGTCACCAGTCTAGCTGCCACATGGGGGGTGGGGGTGGGGAGGAGTGAGTATCAGCATCAGAAATAAAGGGGGAAAGTGAAGATACGCAGCCCTGTTTAGAGAAGCTTTTAATATTTAATAGGTTATTGTATTTTAATATTCTGTTGGAAGCCGCCCAGAGTGGCTGGGGGAAACCCAGCCAGATGGGCGGGGTATAAACAATAAATTCTTCTTCTTCTTCTTCTTCTTCTTCTTCTTCTTCTTCTTCTTCTTCTTATTATTATTATTATTATTAACCCCCTTGAGTAGAAGAGAGGGGCGTGGGTTGGTTCACAGCAGCCGTGTTTCTCTCAGGGAGGAGGGAGACTCAGCAAAGAGAGAGAGGAGACTGGTTTGAGTGCTTTTCCCATCAGCCGCCTCTCTCACTGCTGCATCTCCCACTTCCCAGAGGGCAGTGGGAGGCAGCAATGCGCAGTGGGTGGCTGTGGGCACTGTGGGCACAGATATGCTGCCCCTCCCAACTCCCCTAAGCTTGCTGCGCCAGGCAGCCTCCTCACCTTGCTTCACGGGTGGGCAGGCCCTATTTCTGGGCTTTTTGTTCTATGTAGATCACTGTGTGCCTACTGGCTGGCCAAACCCATGAAAGACTTATGAATGGAGCTTTTACTAGTTAATTTGTCATTCATAAGCATGACTCAACAAAGCATATAAGGAGGACCATAGACATAGCTAGGTATTTCTCTCAAGATTGTTTTAAAGATGCTAAACAGAGCACCGCTGAAGCTGGAGGCGTTTTCCCCAGTTTAAACGCTAGTTGGAATACAGTGGTACCTCGGGTTACATACGCTTCAGGTTACATATGCTTCAGGTTACAGACTCCACTAACCCAGAAATAGTACCTCGGGTTAAGAACTTTGCTTCAGGATAAGAACAGAAATCGCGCAGCGGTGCAGCGGCAGCAGGAGGCCCTATTAGCTAAAGTGGTGCTTCAGGTTAAGAACAGCTTCAGGTTAAGAACGGACCTCCAGAACGAATTAAGTACGTAACCAGAGGTGCCACTGTAGACACTTCCATTCTCCAGCATTTTCCTTCCTGGTTTTCACTGTTATCTTGGGAACCATGCATGACTTGCCTACTACAGTTTACCACACTTCTAACACTTGGTTCAGGCCACAACGGTTTATTTAATTATTTGAAATATTTTAGCTTGCTTTTTCTGGGTTCATGTCCCTCCAAAGTAGCTTACAATCAGAACGAAAACAAAAGGAAGCAATAATGCGAAACTTTAGGCATAAAACTACTGTGCTGCAACACAGTTTGAGAAATCAGAATTCCAGAAATTATTATATCTGTTTTATTTCCCTCTTCCTTTCATATTTTTGTATAGGCAGCATGGGGGGACGCGGGTGGCGCTGTGGGTAAAACCTCAGCGCCTAGGACTTGCCGATCGCATGGTCGGCGGTTCGAATCCCCGCGGCGGGGTGCGCTCCTGTCGTTTGGTCCCAGCGCCTGCCAACCTAGCAGTTCGAAAGCACCTCCGGGTGCAAGTAGATAAATAGGGACCGCTTACCAGCGGGAAGGTAAACGGCATTCTGTGTGCTGCGCTGGCTCGCCAGATGCAGCTTGTCACGCTGGCCACGTGACCCGGAAGTGTCTGCAGACAGCGCTGGCTCCTGGCCTATAGAATGAGATGAGCGCACAACCCTAGAGTCTGGCAAGACTGGCCCGTACGGGCAGGGGTATCTTTATAGGCAGCATCTCCCCTCCCCCCCTTTACAGAGAGTGGCTTGTTTGCATCAGGAGACTCCCCCCCCCCCAGCAGGGGTCTGAAACACAAGTTTTCATGAGCTTTGAATTTTCAGCAATTAACTGGATGGTATCTGGCATGAAAACAAATTGATTAGCAAGCTAGCTGTTAGGGAATCCATTAGTAATGGTGGAATTTAAGTTATTGCAACCCCAGCTGCTTTAATTTAGTATGCAGGTGCTTTAATGAAATATTTGTGACTTTAAAAAATGGTACAGGTGAAGATTTTAGAAGGGAATGTTCATAAGATGGTGTGTTTTCTCCCGAAGTGGGTGCAGCATTCTTCATTTGAACACAGACATATGGTTATTGTTGGCCCACTCATGAGGCAAGGTGAGGCAACTGCCTCAGGGGGCAGGATCCACAGGACGGCAGATCCAGCCTCCAGGGAATGCATGGGCTATGCTCCTGCTGCTGCTTTGGTAGCAAAAATGGCTTGGGCACGCTCCTCAGCAGCCCCATCATTTCTGCCTCTACAGTGCCCTCTTGGTGATTAGGAGGTGCTACTGGTTAGGACTGGGTTTTCAGTTATCTGGTTTTCAGCATCGCAATACATCATGATATACTGATATATCACAAGGTCTGAAATAAGGATAGATCTGTGTAGAGGCATTGGCTGGCTTCACAGTTTTCCCCACAGTGTGATTTTTGCATAGCACGCACACACACATCCTGATTCGTGATATATTGCCAGGCCAAAAAGTCTAAAACTGATATCACGATATGGACTTCAAGCAGGTTTTGGACGATATATCACCCTGCCCTAACACACATCATGATTTGCAATATATTACCAGGTCAAAAATTATGAAACCGATATCATGATATGGATTTCAAGCCAGTTTGGGACAATATATTGATATATCGTCCAGCCCTACTGCTGGTCTCCTCCCACTCCTTGGGAGGAAATGGTGGAGGCTACCCTCTGGGGTCTCCTGGACTCGGTACCCGCCCAGTGTGATTCAGAGCAGGTGTTTGATTCCACCTGAGGGGTGGATCATCATCATCATAATTTTATCATTTATACCCCACCCATCTGGGTGGCTTACAACACATACAAAAATGTAAAACATTAGACATAAAAAATTTCCTGATGCAGAGTTGCCTTCAGATGTTTTCTAAAAGTCAGGAAGTTGTTCATTTCCTTGACATCTGATGAAAGGGCATTCCACAGGGCGGGCGCCGCTACCGTTAACCACTTTGAATACCATTGACAGCAAGATAGAGCATAAATTGAAGCCTAGTCCATCCTGGAATTACTTTAGAATTTAGTAAACGTTTGGAAATCTTATGAATCAGTCTGGAAAATAAATCCTACTTTAGATCAACTGCTTTCTTGAAAATACTAACAATTCTTTTCATGAGCAAAGCTATGACTAGTAGTCGTAAAGAAAAAAGGGTGTGATGATCTATGTTTTAATCTTTTCCCATTGCATTTTCCTTTCAATAAGTGGACATAATCTTTATTTTGACAAAAGACACACCAAGAAGGAGAGGGGGGGGGAGAGAGAGAACAACACACAGGAAATGTTAATAGACTGCAAAGGACATAACACAGATTTCTGATTTAATAAAATAATTCTGTTAGACCGGGAGAGGAAATCCTTCATATATTTATTTATTTTTGAAGCATTGAGTAAGCGATGAATAAAACATTATCTGACATTTAAATATGCACAATGTAAGTAAGGAAATGATTAAAAATATTCAAATTTGAAATGAAGAGATGCCAGCACTAATTGGTCATGCTTGGGCTATGAAAGTGCATGCACTCAGTCTTTGCAAGTATTGACAATTTCTTTCAGAACTGCTTAAGAGAGAGAGAGACTGTGCAGCATGCAAACCCCCCTACAGGTCATGAAGGCCGTAGCATTCTTCCGCTTGTCTTCCTCAGCAGCTGATATTCAGGGACACGCTCCCTCTGCTAGTGAAGTCAGAACATAGCCGTCATGGCTAGTAGCCTTGCAATACATATACTTGTCTAATCCTCTTTTACAGCTATGCAAACTAGTAGCCATCATTACATAGTCTGGTAGAGAATTTTACTGCTGAACCATATTAATGAGTTGAATTAATTTTATAATGAAATGATTTTAGAATGTTGTAGTATTTGATTGTTGTTAGCCGCCCTGAGCCTGGCTTCGGCTGGGGAGGGTGGGATATTAAAATAATAATAATAATAATAATAATAATAATAATAATAATAATAATTACAGTGGTGCCTCGCAAGACGAAATTAATTCGTTCTGTGAGTTTTTTCGTCTTGTGAATTTTTCGTCTTGCAAAGCACGGTTTCCCATAGGAAATGCATTGACAGTTTCCCATAGGAATGCATTGACGGTTTTAAGAAAAAGGCGCAAGACGTTTTCATCTTGCAAAGCAAGCCCATAGGGAAATTTGTCTTGCAAAGCAACTCAAAAAACAAAAAACTCTTTCGTCTTGTGAGTTTTTCGTCTTGCGAGGCATTCGTCTTGCGAAGTACCACTGTATTATTATTATATGGGCTGTGTGAATAAGCAGTTTCTTTAACTGTCCCAAATCTTCCATCATTCATCTTCATTGGATGGCCTTCAGTTCTACCTCTCATCTTGTTGTATTCCCTTTAGCTGAGGAAAAGGTTGTGGAGACAATATGATGGACGGGACATTCAAGTAGCCTATGATAGTGCGGCTTTTCTTTTGATTGTTGAATGTGTAGTCCACCTTTCCATATGTAAAGCTCAATAAAATACATTGCCAACAAGGGTCTTGTGACACCTGAAGGACAAACAGATTAGTCCATGAAAGTTTGTGCTATATATGTTTGTTGACCTTCAAGATGATACACTGGTTGCTGTTCTTGTTTGCTGCATCTAATACTGGTATATCCTACCTGGCTCACTGAAGCTAACAGTAGACCTACGCTTGACCCAGCAAGCCCTAGGCTCCTTCCTAGTTTGTAAGCCATGTGACTTAAGTTTCTTTTTGCTAAGTCTGGAAAAGTAAAATATTATACATTTCCCCAGTCTTTAATATGGATAAATTCTGGCATATTGTACAGCGCTATGGTAACAATTACAGAGAAATGTGAAGTTCCGTGAGCACTTCAGAAAGAACTGTAAAAAGGCTGGGTATCTCGTCGTGGCATACCCTCCAACATGATGCAGGCCAAATCTGGGACACCATCTGTTGGGTCTGAAATCCTGTGCGAGATCACAGACCTTGAAAAAGCACTTTTTGGGGGGGGGGGGGCGAGATCTCAGCTTGAAATCACGTGAGAGCAAGGTGCCCAAAATGGCTGCCGTACTCTCATGGGATGTCCCAGTTTGTCCGGGGCTGTTGACGTGTATGTCATGGGTGTGCTGAGATATATGAGCTGAATTGTGCAGCTTAACTCCATAGACTCTATGAAGCAGGCCTGTTTTGCCTGAACATATGGAAGAATCTTGACTCAACGCATGATGAAATCCTCTGAAAGCGGATGGCTTTGGATTTTATTTTCACACAGCCGTTAAAAAAATCTCTTTCTGAAAACACTGGAATGAAATGGATGGTTTTATTTTGAAGGTTGCTGAGAATAAACCAGTTTTCACGGAACAACTCACCCATGAGAAACTCTCTGTTAGAGGAGTTGTCTGTGTGTCCAAATTTCTCTTTGTGCAGTGACACCATAAGACCTGCAGCAAAGTCCCAGTGCTTGAAGATATGTCACAAACCCACAGAGACCCAGTTCCCTGGGATATTTTCTCCTCTTTGAAAGACCTATGAATAATCATGCAAAAATTTATATATTTCTTCTATATACTATGTAGTTGTTTTTCACCCTCCTTTCTCCTTACAGAGAGCTTCTTATTTTTGCTGTTTCTATAATATTGATTAAATTCTCTGTCCCCAAAGACCTCATAATACTAGAGAAAAGGATATTTCAGAGAGCTGGAAAACATTCACGTAAAAGATAGTGAAGTAATATTCTCATATTTTCTCTCACACATCCTGTCTTTTATAAATAGGCTTTGGCTTTCTTCCCTTCATGCTTGGCTAACAATCTGAAGTACATTTTGTTAACTCTCTTTTGAAAAATAGCACTGTCCATTACAGACTTCCCCTCATTTACAGTTATGCGGAGCCCAAGACAATGCACAAGGATTTAAACCTGAAATGTATTAGTAACCAAATTGTAAAGCAAGGACTCTTCGCAGGGAACATGTCTAGAATGGATCATGTATATGCCAAGGAAGGAGAAGAAATAGCGGAAAGCAGGAGTCAACCAACCGTGATCTTAAAAAAAAAACTATGAGGAAAGAAAGAAACCTTTTCATCCCGCTTACAGTAGCAAACTAATAATAAAAATTTATTGTTGAGCCTTGCCATCAGGTTGGACACAGAGCAGACCTTTTGCAGAGAGCTGATTTGATTTGGCACCAAATATAACCTGACTGATTTAGATACTTATTTGGTTTAAGCCATGTGGTCTCCTTCAGCTGAGCGTGTATCCTACTCATGTTAATTAGCTAAGAAATGTCTTGCTGAAGGAAACCAGGTTCAAGATGCACTAAACATTACTGTATTCCTTAACAGAGGCAAAGTTTAAATAGTGTTGCAGAAGGAACACTAGTGAGCTGAAGGAGGGCAAGTGGGAATGCATTTGTTGTACCACCCTCCAGCTCCGGCCAAAGGACGGAAGTGCCTGGCCCCACACCAGCCAAGGATGCCTCCATACCTGAAATATTCGGAGACCTTATTCCTTGACCCCTGTAAAAACTTCCAGGTCAAGCATGGTGGCTGCTCTGACCTACTAGGAGATTTGGTCATAGGACTGCTTTCGACCCCCTGTCCTATCTCACCCCATAAAACCACAACTAAAAAGGGAGTTTCTCATATATAAGGTGACTTCCTTCTATGCACCACAGTTGAGCATTTCCATGTTTCTATTTGTTTCCATGACTAAACACCTGATTTGTTTCACTATTCATTTGGTGATTCATATTAGTTGCATTCTTCATTTGTTCATTCATCTAATTACATTTGTTTTCATCTGCATTGTTGTTGTTTTCTTTGTTCCTTTAATGCCAGTAGCAAAAGCAGAGCTGATTTCCATAGCCAGCTGCTGGCAGCCTTCACTTGGTTTCCCCAGAATGCCCCAAGTTTGCCCCCCTTCTTTTGCTTCAACCTCCCACAAAAATATTGGTGGGAAGTTTTGAAAATGAGAATACAGGGCTGTTGTGAAGAGAACTGAAACCGTGTTTGAATGTAATGATGATGATGAAGATGTCCATCTGACTGGGTTGCCCCAGCCACTCTGGGCAGCTTCCAGAAAATTAAAATATCAGACATAGTAAAACATCAAACATTAAAAGCTTCCCTATACAGGACTGCCTTCAGATATCTTCCAAAAGCCAGATAGTTGTTTATTTCCTTGATAGCTGATGGGTGGGCGCCACTACCAAGAAGGCCCTCTACCTGGTTCCCTGTAACCTCACTTCTCACAGTGAAGAAACCACCAGAAGGCCCTCAGAGCTTGAGTTCAGTGTCTGGGCTGAACAACGGAGGTAGAGAAGCTCCTCCAGGTATACAGGGCTTTGAACAATGGGAATGCTAAGTGCTGCAGTTTAAATACCAGGTGTTGCGATTTAATGTTCGGAGACCTGAAAGGCCTGGTTCCCTGCCCCAAAGCAGGATGCTATGCAATCCAAACCACTGAGCTGGAGCATATTCTCCAGGGAGTTGACAAAGCAGATCATTCCAAATGACAAGAGTGGACGAACCAAACCAAGAAGGCAAACATGGATGGCTGCTCTTCCAGTAAAGAAGCTATTTCCCAAACCTGAATGTTCTTTCCTGGGCAAACGAAGCAAAACCAAAGTATAATTCCTCTTTATAAGCATTTGTGCCAAAAAAAGAGACTTCTGGTGGCGTTCCAGTTTTCCCAGTCCAATGTAATATGCTTTCATGCCTGACAGTTACGAGAATATATGCAGGCTGAAGGGTTGCCAGACTTTTGTTTCAACTCAGGCCGGAAGAATCTCAGGGAGATGAATGGTTTCTCTTTTAAACAGGAGTGACATGGAAAGCAACAAGCTGGTTCCGTAGCCTTGTTCCTGAGCCTGTCCACAGCACAGATGAGATGAAGGCTCATCTCATTGTGAATCCAGGAAGCCACAAGTGCTATGGAATATTTCCAAAAAGGACCTAACCTGGGGGAAAAATCTCTAGAGCAGGCATAGCCATCATTCAGGCTCTCCCACCTCTCTGATTTAATTGATTAGATGCAAGGAGACATGGGTTATATAATTTTTCTTACCCTTTCAGCCATACTTAATTTGCACTCCCACATTAAACAGACTTGGGAAGATGCAGCCATTAAAACCAGCAGGCCATTGGGCTGAAACTCCTGATAAAAAATCTCATCACATCTCGTCAAGGTCACACTGTTTTGTAGTCACTCCAGCTCTGACTGCGGCGAGCTTTTGTGAAAATATCCATAGTTCGATAGTAAATTGCTTGGTTGGTTTGAATCTGTTGGCAGGTGATTTCCAAAGGTGTATCTTAGTGGATTTTTTTTTTAATACATGGTGCTTTTTTCCATTAATTCACACAACTGGTTGAGGAGACTGTAGACCAAGAGTGGGGAATTTTGTGCTCCTCCAGATGTTACTGCACTACAACTCCCATAATCCCTGACAGTTGGTCATGCTGCCTTGGGCTGATGGGAGTTGAAGTCCAATGCCATTTCAAGGGCCACAGGTTCCCCATCGCTGCAGTAGAAAAAAACCTCATTCATGTAGTCAATATGTACATAACTATCTCATACTACTGATTTTGAAAATGGAATGGTAAAGGTAAAGGGACCCCTGACCATTAGGTCCAATCGTGACTGTCTCTGGGGTTGCGGCGCTCATCTCGCTTTATTGGCCGAGGGAGCCGGCGTACAGCTTCCGGGTCATGTGGCCAGGATGACTAAGCCGCTTCTGGCAAACCAGAGCAGCTTCCCGCCGGAGCAGTACCTATTTATCTACTTGCAATTTGACATGCTTTTGAACTCCTAGGTTGGCAGGAGCAGGGACTGAGCAACGGGAGCTCACCCCGTCGCGGGGATTCGAACCGCTGACCTTATGATCGGCAAGTCCTAGGCTCTGTGGTTTAACCCACAGTGCCACCCGCATCCCAAAAATGCCATGAGCGTGTATTAATTGGCCATGTTTTTTTATACTCTGTCAGTGGCCACAAAGTTGCATACCATTGCATCTGTTGGTGTGGTTTTTTATGATTATGAAAGTTAGCAACATGAAATATTCTGGGATTAACCCAAATGAAATGAGATGCGTTTTACTACAGTGAAATATGTGGGCTCATGCCTATGCGCATGCGCACGCACACAACACTCTTTCACATCTTTATCTGACTTCTTCAGAAATGCAAACCAGAGTATTCCTGACCATCTGGATCTGCGGCTATTGATACCGGTTTAAATTAACATCGTACTGGATTCTGAGCATCCATTCATTCGCTAAGGGAAATAACAGAAGATTTGACGTAAGAGGTTTCATTTTTTATTGTTTTCCCCCTTTCCCTTAACAGATGAGGATAGGGATTCACTCAGGATCTGTTCTGGCTGGAGTTGTTGGTGTGAGAATGCCAAGATACTGTCTCTTTGGCAATAATGTCACCCTAGCAAGCAAATTTGAGTCGGGAAGTCATCCTCGTCGCATCAACGTCAGCCCGACAACATACCAGTAAGTACTCAACAGCCTTTCTTTGCATACTCTGCTCTAACTATGCATCCCATGATCTTCTTTTAACCTTCATGTTTTTATTCCTAAATGTATTATTATGAGAGAAATACATGAACATCTGGAAATAAAACAATATGTCCCAAAATGGCAAAAAGAGAGAGAAAATATTGCATATTTCCGAAGGATAGAAGGTTAGCTGAAGGATAAATTAAGAAGAAGTTAAATTAACCAACAGAGGATTTGTAGGTGGGTAGTACGGACAGGGAGTTGGCAGGCAATCCGTAACTTCCATGTGTTTCTGTTTAGATTTTTACTGATTTAATTATAAAGATTTCTACCTTTGAGTGTGAGGAACCTGAGGCCTTCCACATGTTGCTGAACTACAGCTCCCATCAGCCCCAGCCAACATGCCTGATGGCCAGGAATGCTGGGAAACGTTGTTCAGCAACATCTAGAGCACCAACGGTTCTGATTTATGCACTTGCTTTCAGGTGAGGACATTGGCATTTTCTTCTCTGTTTTTTTTAAAAAATTACAGCAATTTGGAGGCATGCGGCTTTCTCAGCCTTCAGCATTGTTCGGCTGCTCGTATGATTTCTCTTTTTAAGCAGCACCAGGGCTTACGCTGTATTTATACTTCCCCATTAGTCTCTACGTAAAGGAAATTTTATGTAATTGTCTGCATTCAGGACGCGAGGCATTCGCCACGCTAGAATACAAAGCAGCTAGAGACTGGTGTTTTTAAAAACTCATTAAAAACAGGCGGAAGAAATGAAGCAAGCTCACTTCAGATAAAAATCATGCAACTGGTGAGGAAGCGCGGGTGCTCGTACAAAAGGCAGGCATGTTGAGCAGACTTTTGACGGCAAAATAGGCAGGGACGGATCGTGATGGATGAAGAGCGGCAGAGCAGAGACTTGGGAATACAAAGTAGTTCTGGACATGGTCAGGAGAAAGCGAAGCCCATCTCTGCAAATGCTCTTGTCAGAATCCACTGCAGTACTGACTTGACAATCTATCTGAAGGAGAATAATCGGGGTCTAATTTCCCTAATGCAATTCTTGTACAGGCTGCTTTTGTTCTGCTTTTGCTTTGTTTTTTTTTTAATTGTTGCTTTGATACTCAAAACTCCCTGTGTAAATTGGTATTCGACAGCTGGTCCCCAGAAATCAGAGTGTGATTTAGGATATTGGAATGTGGCTTACTATGTGAAAACAATTATTTAAACTATAGCTTGTTACCTGGTTGAAGAAACTGTCAGTTAATCAGAAGCCACCTGAGATCCTTTGACTGGACGTGCCAGGATTGCACATACTCCTCCTGAGCTATGACCCTTCCTTCACCCGTCCCTACTGTCCTCCGCTAGGGCAAGAACATTCTTGCCAGCATGCAAGATCATTAGCCAACCGAGACCCAACAACCCAGCCAGGACACCTTCATTATTTCTGTACAGTACCCATGACTCATGTGGCACGAGCCATCTGGTGAATTCTGGCACACTTTCACCATCTGTTGGCGTTAACAATCCACTGGCAAAACCTGAAATGCAGATTTTGACTTTTGACACATTGTGCGGCGGCTTCAATCCCTTAAACAGTGAGACTCTGAACCTGACCTCGGTGGAAATTGAGCAGTATAGAAATAGTTTAAATGAAGAAATGTTAGTCAGCTGGAAAGGAGGAAAGAGCCATTTGGACCACCTCATCCAACAGACAAACATAACAACAACAACAACAACCCCGCCCATCTGGCTGGGTTTCCCCAGCCACTCTGGGTGGCTTCCAACAGAATATTAAAATACAATAGTCTTTTAAACATTAAATGCTTCCCTAAACAGGGCTGCCTTCAGATGTCTTCTAAAAGTCTGGTAGTTGTTTTTCTCTTTGACATCTGGTGGGAGGGTGTTCCACAGGGAGGGCGCCACTACCGAGAAGGCCCTCTGCCAGGTTCCCTGTAACTTGGCTTCTCGCAATGAGGGAACTACCAGAAGGCCCTCGGCACTGGACCTCAGTGTCTGGGCAGAACGATGGGGGTGGAGATACTCCTTCAGGTATACTGGGCTGAGGCTGTTTAGGGCTTTAAAGGTCAGCACCAACACTTTGAATTGTGCTCGGAAACGTTCTGGGAGCCGATGTAGGTTTTT
Organism: Podarcis tiliguerta; assembly: GCF_965153285.1. Taxonomy (NCBI): domain Eukaryota; kingdom Metazoa; phylum Chordata; class Lepidosauria; order Squamata; family Lacertidae; genus Podarcis; species Podarcis tiliguerta. The sequence goes on along the minus strand of NC_139537.1, from coordinate 20,595,209 downwards.
GAGGACTGGTGTTATATGGTCTTGGTGACCACTCCCAGTCACCAGTCTAGCTGCTGCATTCTGGATTAGTTGTAGTTTCTGGGCCACCTTCAAAGGTAGTCCCACGTAGAGCGCACAGCAGTAGTCCAAGTGAGAGATAACTAGAGCATGCACCATTCTGGCGAGACAGTCCGCGGGCAGGTAGGGTCTCAGCCTGCGTACCAGGTGGAGCTGATAAACAGCTGCCCTGGACACAGAATTGACCTGTGCCTACATAGACAGCTGTGAGTCCAAAATGACTCCCAGGCTGCACACCATCATGGTGACGATGGCAGGAGATGTGGTCTCATGAAGCAGGATCAGCACTCACAGACTCCAAGGTCTGTACAACAGTTTTGTTTTTCACCGTGGTACTATTTAGCATTCCTGAGCCCATGGCTTACGTGTAGAGGACCCCAGGTTCAACCCCTGGCATCTTCATGGGTGTTTTGTGTTTGTTTTTTTACGGATTTTGTAGTAGCTGATTGGGGAATTATCACTCCCTAAAATCCTGGAGGCTCACCAACAATCTAGTTCAGGGTTTCCCCAACTTGGGTCTCCAGCTGTTTTTGGACTACAGTTCCCATCAACCCTGACCACTGGTCCTGCTAGCTAGGGATGATGGGAGTTGTAGTCCAAAAACAGCCCCAAAATTTGGGAAACACTGTGCTAGATGATTCTGGGCTAGCTGATTAAATAGTGTGGCCTGCATAAGTCAGGATCCTATGTTCCTAAGAGGTGCAATCGGATGCTACCATTCAGCAGGAAGGACTTGCTTCTGTGCCTGGGTTGCTGCAACTGTTTCAAGTGTTTGTTTCACAGAAAACAATGCATTTTGCTGTAAAGCAAAGGGAGCAGAGCTCATTAAAGTGGATACACCGGAAGACTTGATGTTGAAATGCCTCCTCTTCACTAATATGTGTACAATATCTGTGCAATACTCTGGCTACCTTTGTAAACAACCCGTTCCTGTGCACATTAAAAAGGAAAAAAAGGAAGACATGATGCAAGGAACAGCTTTACTAAATGGCCAGCCAGCGAGCTGTGAAACTGAAGTAATTGCTTATTTTAGAGATAATTTCTCTGGTTTTTGAAAACTGCATGAATAATGAATTTGTCCAATGGAAAGTAAAGACTTTTCTCCTTATAATGTGGTAGGGGGAGGTGGTGGAGAGAACAAGCAGATGCAATCCATGATTACTGTGACATTTACAAAATCTAAATAACCAACTTTTGGGGGGAGGGGAGAGCAAATGGTTAGATTGGTTAGTTAGGATTTGTTTTGTATTCTGCTCAGAAGGACATTTGAACATGTGAAGCTGGTTAGACAGAGATTGTTAAATGGTTCCCACTTCTAAGGCTGGGGATGCTTTGGCCGCCCAGATGTTGCTGAACTACAACTCCCATTGGCCCCAGCAAGCATTGCCTATGACCATGGATGATGGGAGTTGTAGTTCAGCCCACCCTTTCCCCATGTAAGAACTCTCTGGCACCAGATAAAGGGAACTTTATTTCAACAATAAAATTTATCAGTCAGCCTAAAAGCTTCCCTTGGGTCATCCTGAATCATAGAATAGAATCATAGAATCATAGAGTTGGAAGAGACCACAAGGGCCATCGAGTCCAACCCCCTGCCAAGCAGGAAACACCATCAGAGCACTCCTGACATATGGTTGTCAAGCTGCTGCTTAAAGACCTCCAAAGAAGGAGACTCCACCACACTCCTTGGCAGCAAATTCCACTGTCGAACAGCTCTTACTGTCAGGAAGTTCTTCCTAATGTTTAGGTGGAATCTTCTTTCTTGTAGTTTGGATCCATTGCTCCGTGTCGGCTTCTCTGGAGCAGCAGAAAACAACCTTTCTCCCTCCTCCATGTGACATCCCTTTATATATTTGAACATGGCTATCATATCACCCCTCAACCTCCTCTTCTCCAGGCTAAACATGCCCAGCTCCCTTAGCTTCTCCAAGTGGCATAGTTTATGACCAATACAGGAGAGACATGTTTTGTTGCAGCTGGGGCAGATGACCTATAACCCTCCAATAAGTAGACATAAAAGATTAGCATTCCCATATAATACACAAGTCTATAAAAACAGAGTTCATGCAAACAGCCCATATCAACAAAGTTCCTTCATATTGGTATAAGGCTATCAGTAGCTGCTAGCAGGCCCTTGCAGTTGGAGGCAGCCAGGTACACTTACCCTGGGCCTCCACAACCCATACCTCCCAACCAAATGGGGACTTCCTCCCCAGGCCTCAGACAAGTTCTGCATAGGTCTGGCTGCTAGTTATGGTGGCTGTTTGCTGCCTCCAGTATTAGAGGGGATATTCCTTTGGACACCAGTTGCTGGAGAAGGCAGGCATACTTGCGAGCTTTCCCTGTGGAATCCTATGAGGTACTGGACTAGTAGGGCCTTCGGTCTGATCCAGTAGGGATGTTTTACGCCCTTACAATGGAGCAGTAAGAGAGAAAAAGGGGTGTCCCGCCCTCTTCTAACTCCAGCCACTTTGGGCTCCATCCTCACCCACTGCTGGCATGTCTGCGCCCACATGTTGCCTCCAAAAGATTTCTCCTTAACAGAAGAAGAAGAAAATCCCAAGATGTGGTGGCAGTAACTAGTTTGGTGGTTCTAAAAGGCAACAACAACAGCAGCAGCAACAACAACAACAATAACAATTTATACCCCACTCTCCCTGGCCAGAGCCGGGCTCAGGGTGGCTAACACCAATAAAATTATAGTAAAAACATAATAGGGGGAAAAACCAATTTAAAATACAGGTTAAAATGCAATTTAAAATGCAGCCTCATTTTAAAAGTAGCCCATAGATCAAAACCATAAGGGGAGGGAAACATAAGGGTCAGGCTGAGTCCAAACCAAAGGCCAGGTGGAACAGCTCTGTCTTGCAGGCCCTGCGGAAAGATGTCAAGTCCTGCAGGGCCCTAGTCTTCTCTTGTGACAGAACATTCCACCAAGTCGGGGCCAGTACTGAAAAGGCCCTGACCCTAGTTGAGACCAATCTAACCACCTTGTGACTTGGGACCTTCAAAATGTTGTCATTTGTGGACCTTAAGGTCCTCCGCGGGGCATACCAGGAGAGGCGGTCCCAAATCCATGGGTAAGTCTATCCGTAGCTGTTAGTCATGACGTCTGGTTGCAGCTTCCAGATACCAGCTACTGGCAAGCAACAATGGGAGAGAGCTCTTGCCTTCATATCCTATTTGTTGGCCTTCCCAGAGGCACCTAGTTGGCCACTGTAGGAAGCAAGATGCTGGTTTCAATGTACTTTTGGTCTGGTGCAGGAGGGATCTCATTATCTTCTTGCAATTTATGCCTGTGTGCAGGGCTGGAAAAATCACAATCGTATTTCTGGATGATCTGTTATTTTTCCAGTCCCACCTATGACTCAAGCAGGCTGATGCTATAAAAGCATGGATGTTTATTTCTAACCATAACCACCATTCGGATTATAAATGTTACATTATACAAAGCCAGAGATACTATTTTTTTCCAGACGAGAAGCTGCCTTACAAATGTGCATTGTGAGCAGTCATCCCGTCAGCTTTCACATGGTAATCGCATTTCGGAATGATCTTTGTGAGCTTTCGGCACCCATAGCCTGCCTGTGATAGAAGTAAGAGTTTACAAATCTAAATATAAGATTTGCTGTCACCTAGCAACAGCGCTGAACTTTGGGTCGGCCTGCTCCCATCTACACCTGTCTGGAAGGAAAGTCAAGATGTAAAGATAGGAGGATTTGCATTAGTTGTTGTTGTGTTTTTTTGCAATCTTTTCAGAATAAAAAAAAGTCCTATTTATTCTGGAAACATCTGTGTGTCTCACACCTGTTTTCTTGTTTGCAATCTTTATGTCCAGCTCAGCATACACATGCACAACACTGGCCCTCTTCAGGTTTTATGGAAATTTAAACAAATGGGGGTGGGGATGGACGGTATGTAGAACATGTGGGAAGCTGCCGCAGATACAAAACACTCTTAACTTTAGACACCTTCCAACTTGTGGAAGACGACAAGGCAATGAACAGGGCAGGGCTCATGCACTCACCCATACTGTCCCTGCACCACCACCAATTTACTAGACTAAAAAGGTAAAGGTACCCCTGCCCGTAAGGGCCAGTCTTGCCAGACTCTAGGGTTGTGCGCTCATCTCACTCTAAAGGCCGGGAGCCAGCGCTGTCCGAAGACACTTCAGGGTCACGTGGCCAGCATGACAAGCTGCATCTGGCGAGCCAGTGCAGCACACTGAAGTGCCGTTTACCTTCCCGCTGGAGTGGTACCTATTTATCTACTTGCACTTTGACGTGCTTCCAAACTGCTAGGTTGGCAGGCACTGGGACCGAACAACGGGAGCTCACCCCGCCGTGGGGATTCGAACCGCCAACCTTTCGATCGGCAAGTCCTAGGTGCTGAGGCTTTAACCCACAGCGCCACCCGCGTCCCTTAATTTACTAGACTACCACTAGTTTAAAAGAGATTTAAAATATTCACCTACCTGCACTTAAATTGATTCAGAAAATCGATACCAAGATCCTTCCTTCTGGAGTGGCAGAACCACATGTGATAAGAAACATGTGTTGCATTCCTCCTCCCTCTCTGAATCATGTAATGCACTTTACCTCGTGTCGTTACTACTACTATTACTATTATTTGGATCTGTCTGTCTCGAGACCATGGAGAAGTGCATCTTCGTTTAATTAAATTTGTATACAGTCCTTCATCCGTAGATCTCGAGGCGGTTCACAACATAAAATTACAATATAAAAAACATGCATAGTAAAAATGAGAACAAAAACAGATCAATAGCTCCCTCTCCTACAACACATTTTAAAAGGGCATCGGATGTCAATCGGCCAAAGGCCTGGTTGAAGAGGAACATTTTCACCTGGCACTTAAAGGTGTATAATGGAGGCGCCAGCCAAAGCTCCTTGAGGAGAAGAAGAAGAGTTTGGATTTGATATCCTGCTTTATCACTGCCCGAAGGAGTCTCAAAGCTGCTAACATTCTCCTTTCCCTTCCTCCCCCACAACAAACACTCTGTGAGGTGAGTGGGGCTGAGAGACATCAAAGAAGCGTGACTGGCCCAAGGTCACCCAGCAGCTGCATGTGGAGGAGCAGAGACGCGAACCCGGTTCCCCAGATTACGAGTCTACCGCTCTTAACCACTACACCACAAATGGGGAACCACAGCAGAAAAGGCCTGTTCTCAAATTGCCACCCTCCAGACCTCTCCTGGAGGAGGCACACAAAGAAGGACTTCAGGTGCTGTTGCGCTGATCACTTGTTGCCTCACAAAATCAGGACTCGGGGTACTTTGCACTGCACATTACGGAGGAAGGGAAGGGAATTTGATATGGATTGACTGTGTTTTTTTGTAGCAGTCCTTGTTTCTTATAGCAAGTACAATATTGCACCCTTTTTTTTCATGTTGACTTTACCACCTCAGCAAGATCTTCCTTGCTTTTAATAGAGGACAACTCAACACACAAAAAGTAAGAGTAGCCACACTGACCCTTAATAAAACAATCTGTATTCGTTTCAACAAAATGCAACAAAAAAGTGACCAACATCTCATTGTTAGGAGTCACCAACATGATGCCCTCCAGATGGTGTTGGACTATAACTCTCATCCTGCTTGATCAAGGGCCCTGGTGGCTAGGGCTGATGGGAGTTGGAGTCCAGCGTAGATGGGAAATAGAGCAAGCAGGTGGAGGAAGAAAATGTCGGCTGATGGTGAAGTCATGGAGTCTGCATCTGATCACAGTAGTAAAGATGGAATGTGGGAGGAGGTAGCAGACATTCAAATGAGGCTCCCTTGGGTGCTTTGCATGTTTCAGAATGCACTTAACTTCTTGACAGATAATGCTTCTTCTTGGCTCTTTTGTACATTGTTCAGGGAAAAAATCAGGCTGAGTGAGCAGTATGAAGTTGGTAGAAAAATGGGTATTGACCTCCATTTTCTTTATCTCTGCTGAGGTTAAATTCCAAGAAAGAACAAAGGGTGTGGGCGTGTGTGGAGTTATAGGCCAATGCCAGCAATTCTTCTAAATATTTACCAGCTTTTTGTTAATTGTACAAAGTACAAACATATTGTGTTTACTTACCTAGGAGCACTGCAAGCATATCCACAATATACCTACGTTTCTCTTTTTATCTTGTGGAATTATAGAGCTTTGTACAGGAAGAAAACGTTTTTTATGTGAGCTTCTGGTAAAAAAGAAAAACCTAGGAGAACACACAAAGTATAATTTTTGCAGACTGCCAAGGTTAAAAAAGAGCTTAATTTCCTACGGGCTAATTCATACCACTACCACTTTGGGGCCATTATTGTGGCTCCTTGAGGGATTAAAAGTTCATGCAGTTGTGTGCATTGGCTGCAATCAATGCTGCCTTTGCCATGGATTTTCCCCACAGAGCACATTGTTATTTATATAGCACCCTCAGTGTACATTGCACCTCACAGCAGCTTTCCTCAGTCCCTCAAGCAAGAGAAGAGGGTGCTCTTGTGCTTGCAGGTTTCCCACAGGCAGCTGGTTGGCCACTGGGAGAACAGGATGTTGAACTAGATGGGTTCTTCATATCTTATGCCCCCCAGAAGTTGCTGAAGTTGCAAAAAATGTTTAGGAATACTCTCATTTTCCCAACATTGAAATACTGCCCCTCAACGAGGCCAAATTTAGATTCACAAAATGTTTAGGGCTATGCATACCCCTGTGTACCCCCAGAAAAAAGCACTGTTTACATCTATATACATACTTGCACATTTGCATGCATAGACAGATAGATATAATGCAAAAACAAAAGCTCCAGGAATTTACTGCAGAAAAAATCTTGCAGAGAAATCAAGACAGCTTCCTCTGCCCCTTGTCCTGGCAATTAGTGGCTAGCTATGATATCTGTATTGTATAACCGACCAGCCAGCAATTACTCTATCGTATTGCATTTTATAATCCACATTTATGTATTATTCAGGGGCAATAGTGCATGAATTGTTCAGTTGCATGAGAAATCTAATGAGATAGAAAACATTTTAAAAATACATGAGCAATCATAATGGGTACTTTATTATCATACAAATAACTTTGGCTGGCTTAGCTTGCTTTTACTTGCAATTTGGGAACTAACTTTTGATCTCAAATCATCAGCATAACAATAATGAGTATAACAACCTTTGCTTGTAACAAAATGTGATGTTTTGGCCAATTAATAATACACAGAGATATACAGTGTGTGCATGATTTTCACGGTGGATTACAATCTTCTTCCCATTCTAAAGGCTGCACAAGGCAAAATCAAGGCGGGACAGTGCTCATGTCTGGACTCCCCCCTCCCCAGTTCCATTTGCTTGGGGTATATACTGAAGATCTCTTAATAACCTTTGTTGGCCATAGGCAACAAAAGTGATTAAGAATGATGGAAAGCTAGAAGCTCTCTCACCCTTCCAATTACCGTATTTTTTGCTCTATAAGACTCACTTTTTCCCTCCTAAAATGTAAGGGGAAATGTGTGTGCGTCTTATGGAGCGAATGCAGGCTGTTTAGCTATCACAGAAGCCAGAACAGCAAGAGGGATTGCTGCTTTAACTGTGCAGCGATCCCTCTTGCTGTTCTGGCTTCTGAGATTCAGAATATTTTTTTCCTTGTTTTCCTCCTCCAAAAACTAGGTGCGTCTTGTGGTCTGGTACATCTTATAGAGCGAAAAATACGGTACATTGGGCTTCTGAAAACTGCTCTGCGGCTTAGTGTGGCATGTAGGCAATGGGGAAATCGACGTAAAATCTAAAGAGCAAATGTGATTTTTCAGTTTGAGTATATGGGGGCTGTGCCCCCCCTGCAAAAAAACACAAAACCCCCACACAAGGGTCTTTTTAATGTGTGGAATCATCTTCTCTCTGATATGTCAGGTTTTGACACTAGTGTTATGTTATCACTCTTTGACCTGGATCCAAAGCTTTTTGGTGGCTCCATTCTCAAGGACCAGGGGGCTGATTCACCTCATCCAATAGTCCAAGGAGTTCCTCATCAGGGGATCCTCACATTGGACTCATGGGTCCCTGTGCTCCACAAGGACTTTGTCTTTTGGGATGTCCAGTGTGGCCTTTAAGGACTCATTGCCTGGCACCAAGCCATGGCTTGGCATGACTAGAGCTTCAGGAGGACCTCTCCAGACTAAGTGAATGGGCAATTAAATTGCATATGCAATTCAATATTTAAAAAGGGTAAAGTGATGCATGTCAGGGCCCAAGAACCTTGATTTCACATATATGGTCGTGGGATTTGAACTGGCAGTAAGTGGCTGGGAATGAAAACTTGGGGTCATAATGGATGACCACTTGATGAAGATGTTGGCCCAGAGTGCAGCAGCTTTAAAAAAGACAAATTCCATGCCGAGGACCATTAGAAAAGGAATTGAAAATAAAATTGTGCTGATATCCTTAAGTGGGAGGTCACTAGTGCATGAACAGTTTAGCTTGTCCTGCAAGTTTCTCCTGCTGAATAACTAAAATGCAGGATCCCAGCCGTCTTTTGCAGCTTGCCACCTGTGAAAGAGTTGTGAATGGGATATGCAGAGCAATTCTTTGTTGGTCTACTTTGAAGTCGGCCCGTTGGGCTCAATGTACAGAGCGCTATTTTTTTTACCTTCCATGTCTCAAATACTAGCTTTCCATATCACATTGCTCTGGAAACTGAGGAGAGTATCGAAAGGACAAAATACTACTACAAAATCCAACAAACCCCCTAGACTCAATCAAAAAACAATGGGAGGAGGACATAGGCTATGAGATTAACCCCACTCAATGGACCAAAATGTGGTCTAAACACCCTTTAAATCCATATCAACGAAAAGAAAAGAACTCTCTCTAAAACTCACCTACAGGTGGTACCTAACACCAAGAAAACTAGCGCTAATACGCCCAGGAACCTCACCAAAATGCTGGAGAGGGTGCACCTCCACAGGCACATACCTCCACATGTGGTGGGAGTACCCCAAAATCCAACTATTCTGGACAACAACCATACAAGAAATATATAAAATAACCAAGCAAGTATTAGAAATCACCCCAGAATTGACCTTACTAAACATCTTCCAAGACAATAATGCCCACTTACACCACAAAGAACTCATAACCCACCTACTTTCAGCAGCCAGAAGCATCATAGCCAGACACTGGAGAGACCTGTCAGGAGTAACCATGGACCAATGGTACCAAATAGTATGGGAAACAGCCTTATTAGAAAAACTAACCAATAAACTGAAACTGACACGGGGACAAACAGAAGAAGACACCTTCACCCCAGTATGGCTCCCCTTTATCACATACACAGCCCAACAAGACAACGACAAAAACCCACCAACAGCATACAAATCAATATGGCTAACCTGATCCAAAAGACCCACCCACCCCACTCACACATAAAAACAAAGACCACCACAGCCAACCACAAATGAACAACCACACCCTAGGCCAACCCTAACCTCTCTCACCACCAAAGGAACACAAGCGAACAACAAAGAACCTGCACAAGCAACGCTGACACCAAACCCTACATATAGTAAGTTAAATAGTAACACCGTCGCCTGACTCCACCCCCACCCATCTTTTCCCCCCTCCACCTCTTTCCCCCTTTTCTTCCCAATGTCTCAACAAATGAAACTGATTTGTAAAAATGTTACATGGAAAAAATAATAATACAAGAGAGACATCGCAAACACTTTTATAAAACAAGAAAATCTTTAATAGAAAAGAAAGAAAGAAAGAAAGAAAGAAAGAAAGAAAGAAAGAAAGAAAGGACATAGTGGTTTGCTGCTCAAGGGGGAGAAAACCCAACTGACTGTGCTAATCCCTTGGGAGGACTTAAAAGAAGCACTTGGGACCCCATCCCCTTTCTTACCAGTAATAGGCTTAGGGAAGGATGTATTTTTTACAAGTGGAAAATTCAACTTAAACTACTTAAGTTGTTGAAAGGGTCATGGGTAACACAGTTGTGGCTGTGGAAGCCCATCAAATGAAGAAATAAAAACTTCATATCGGAATTTATAGCCTGCGATAGCAAAACTGAGAAAAGGAGCCTTGGTGGAAGAGAACTGGTTAATGAGGACTATCAAATAACTTCTTGGTCAACAGTCCTATCATATATTGAATCAGACCAGTGTTAACTGGTAGTAACTGGTAGTAGCCAAGACCTGAAGCAGAAAGAAATTGGCTACTTGGCCTGAAAATAAAGCAAAACTACAGATGCCAGGTTTAATTCAGTACATCTAACAGTAGCGTATACAGCAGAGCATATATTTTCTGTAGAAAGCTTTAAGGGGGCATATTTAGTCCGTATTGCTAGCACTAAAATTAAAGCTGTTTCTATTGTTCATGATAAACAGGACTTGGGGATTCAAGGAGGTTGCATTAACCTCTATTTGGTACTCTCTCTAGTGTGGTTGATTTATCCAGCTTTATAAACAGTAAACCATCTGCCCCAAAAATGTACACTAGAGCTTTCCAAACTGTGTGTTGCGACACATTAGTGAGTCGGCTGCAGTGTTTAGGTGTGTCATGCAAATGCTCCCTGTGCTCCTCCCGGGGCTGGAAAGGGGTTAATTTAACCTGTGGTTTGCTAGTAAAACTGAATTGGTGTGTTGCGAAGTGATGCATGTCTCAAAAGTGTGTCACCAACATGAAAAGTTTGGAAACCTCTGATCTACACTTATCAGCAGAAGACAAAGTGAGCAACTGGGGTTTTGAACCCTGGTCTCTCAGGTCAACCAATCAGTTCATGCTTTTTAAATATAAGAATAGCAATATTCCTATTTTTGCTTCAACCCACAACCTCATGGCAACCATTATGGGTCAATCCTTGCAGCAGCCATTTTGTGGCTGGTGCTCACAACATCCTCTCAAAATTCTAAATGGGCCCCTGAGCCCAGAAAAGTTGGTGACCACTGATCTATTCTATTCTTGATGGACTTGAGTAATGTAATAGTTGTATTATGCCACTAACAATGGTAGTGTCATGAATAAAAGAGTGTTGGACTAGCAGGTAAATTAATTGTTCAAAACAGGCCAAATGCAAACACATCTACTGTCAAATGTATTTCTGTATTTACTGATGTTCACCTGTTATGGTAGATATCTCATAAGCTTGATACCCCAATATCTGAATCTAAGGCTAAATTGTATATTAACTGATTTTTCTTTCCCATAGAAACATGTTCTACTTGCTGCAATCTTTCAGTTAGAATATATCACCAATATATATGAATGCTAACAGCTTTTAGGTCCATTTTGTATAAACAGTTATTAGGTCTATTTTTTTCTGAAAATGGGGGAAAGCAGCAAGAAATGGATTTGGCTAGCATCTAAATATTTTGTGAATGCAGTTCTTGTTTGCTGAGGGTATATATCATCAGTTGAAGCCGTATGACTCCTACAGAAAACATTCGGGGATTATACTGGCTTTTTGCAGAAATGTAAGCTTCCATATAATTTTTACAGCTGAAAGAATGGATTTTGCTATCAAGCTCAAGGGACCTGCTTGGGCTCAGTATAATGGTCTGAGACTTGCAAGGTCCCTGGCAGGGACGGCTGTTTCCAAAACACTTAATCCCCAAGCAGATACTTATTCATCCCACACAGCTCCTCTGGAGATAGAGTGTGTGTGCATTTCTACTTTTGGCACAGTCTTTGCATTGCCTCTCATACCCTTACAGGATCTGTCTGGCCTCTGTATGGATAACGTATTGACTGTGCTTTACGGTAGCACAGAATCCTCTACCAGCAGTGGAAACTGTGCCGTAAGCGCCTTTATTTCTTGCCATAGGAATAAAACCTGCTCAAAACCTTTGAACAAAAAGAATACTTTACCAATATTGTATTGGCAAATACAGACAAGTTGTGAGTCAGAAAGATTGGGGAGGGGTGTCTCTTCAGTTCAATTAGCCATATTGGTCATCTCTCAACAAAACAGAGTTGGGCCATTGGCTCAGGCATGGCTCCTAAATTTCTATTTGTAAAGAACAGGTGGCAAATGGAACTATTCTGAATCCAAAGCACACCTAGCACAATTCCACATTATTTAATGTGTTAGCTTTTAGGCAATCTTTCCTAATTTACGGTAGTTCCATACTTTGGCAGGGAAAGGGGAGGTGCTGGATGCTGAGATTTCCAGATTTAGCTATGTTCTCTTATAACTAAGGGTATAATGGTGCAGCTACTCACACTCTTGGGTGAGACTGATTATGTAGACGCATTTCAGTCTGCGTCCCCCAAACTGGTTGGAGGATCAAATTGGCCCTGGTGGATGACCTTTATTAGGAGAGAAACAGAGTGTGCGACATCATTGTTTCTCCTTGATCTCACAGAGGATTTGGATATCATTGGCCAGGCCATGGTATACTCTTGGATCACCTCCATGTTAGGAGTTGGAGGCACTGTGGTTCTGCTCCTACCTTCATAGTCAATTTCAGTGAATAACATTGCCTTTGGGTCCCCTTCTAACTGAGCTGTGGGGTTCTGCAGGGCAGTATTCTGCCCCCAGTGCTACTTGACATCTATATGAAGCCATTGGAGACAGTCATTAGGAGATCTGAAGAGCAGTATTGAATGAATGAATAAATATATGAACATGGATTGCTCAATCTGCTGTTGCCAATTGTTACCAAGTGGCCAACTGATGCTACATTTTGTGCAGAAATTATGAAAATCTTTAATCTTCTGAGCCTTGTAAAGTTGGTCTGCATTGTAGTTTGAAAACTGCAATTCAACACTGATTTTTTTGTTTAATCTCTCCTCCCTCCCTCCCTCCCCATCCATCCCCAGGCTTCTGAAAAAGGAAGAAAATTTTATCTTCATTCCTCGATCCCGTGAAGAGCTTCCAGACAACTTTCCAAAGGAAATCCCTGGGATTTGTTATTTCCTGGAGGTCAGAACTGGTCAGAAGCAGCCAAAGTCCTCTGTCACATCTGCCAGAGTGAGAAAGATTTCCTACAACATTGGCACCATGTTCCTTCGGGAAACGAGCCTATGAGGCCTGCTGCAGATCAAAGACTCATCAAAAAAGCACAAACCCAGAACTGGGTCATGACAGGAGAGAGGAGATTCTTTCTGTTTCACTGCATTGTTCCAAGCAAGCAGTAAAAGCTCCGTGAAATGTCAGGCAATAATTCTTTTTAAAGGTGGGTGACTGCAGTCCATAAACAAACTGGAAAGGGTCAAGGGAGGGAGCAGGGGTTTTTATTTTTTAATCAAATTAAAACAAAATACCTTCCTGTTGCCAGAACTACTGTTGGCCATAAATATCAATGTGGTAAAAAGAAGAAGAATCCAGATTGAGTTGCTATTAATGGGGGAGGCATTCCACAAAGCATTGGGCCTCTTCCTCAAGGCCCGTTGAAATAAATGGAGCATTTGGTATATTGTTTTGTTCTGTTCCGAAACAGGTGGGCATTTCCTTTTATCTGAAGATGTAGTACCCCTGCTACTTCTTTAAACATCCAGCATTCACGCCAACCGAATTGGGGTAGGCCCCCTTCACATGCATCTGTGAAATGCATGTAAGAGTCACGGTAGCGGTCCTTGCTGAATTGCTCTCAGAAGTTGCACCAGCTAAACTGATTATGATTCATTCCTGCGTTGAAAGGAAGGTTACCTAAATATGCTTCTCGGTATTTTTTTATTTAAAAAAAACAACACTTCATACAAATACTGTAGAGATCATTTATAATCATCTCAGCAGGAAGATGATTATAATTCTGCATATAATATCATAGGGATTTTGTCTACTTTTTATACATTTCATTATCTGGACTATATTTCACATGCTGTATCCGATGTGAGGCTAGGCTACTCCTGTATATTTTCTGCCATCTATCCGTCAAAGCTGCTTCTTCCTCTACTACTTCTTCTTCTTCTTCTTCTTCTTCTTCTTCTTCTTCTTCTTCTTCTTAGAAATGCCATTTTGCTGGGGGTTTGCAAGAGCTATACTTTTCATTTTTTATTTAGTAGATGTTTATGTCTTGCACATTTAAACTGATGTTCAATATTTGTCCCGCTAGTAGTGTTATGTCCTGGCATCAGAACAATGCAAGCAAAGTAGTTATTTTCATACTCATTGATTGGTATATTATTGGAAATCCTAAAGCCCCAGAGTAAAATAATTGTCCTTTGTAATGAAACGTGCCTAAAAGTGGGTGGTCCAACATCATGACCTCATTGTGCTCTGAACTTCTCCCAAGCTTCCAGCTATCATTGGGGGGCATAAGATACCTGTTGCCACTGGCTTTGCATTTCCAGTTACTAACATGGGTAGAATATCCAGTTATTAATGTTGGCGGGGTGGGGACAATCCATCTGTTACGTTGATTCTCATCATTCAGTTTCTTAAGATTTGATATATTTTTAGAAGTATCCCCTCAAAATACCTTTCAAATTCTGGAGCTTCAAAAGTCCTGGTGCCATTAATATCCTTGAGACTACTCTCGAGTAAGCAGTTTGAGGACTGTAGTCTAGCTACTGCTTTGATCAGCAGTAAAATTTCACTTGTATATGTAGATAATTTCATGTTCATTTTTCATGCAGGCTAATTCAGTAAGAGATTTTCATTTACAAAATTGCAGTGTTCCTTTGCCTCAGCAGTGCGTCATGCCAAGCCAAACTTTAATATGCTCTGAAGACCATAAAACCATGCATGGGGCTTTACTCATGAAATCACAACACGGTGAAGAATTTAGAACTCAGAACTGGTAAAGGGATGGATTCTTGAAAAATTGCCCATTTAGCCTGTTGCAGCAAAAACAACAAAGATCTTGTGCCATCTTAAAGACTTAGGTTGTAATCCTATACACACTTAACTTGGGAGTAAGTCCCATTGAATTCAATGGGATTTACCTTTGGGAAGACATGTACAGAATTGTGCATTAGAAGATTTATTTTGGCATAAGCAGGGTTGGCCCAATTACAAAGAGGAATGAGACAGTTGTCTCAAGTGGTCAGCACAAGGGGCAGTGAATTTGCAATTGGACCCCCTGCTCACTTCGTTATTAGCTGGGTTGGCTGCCCATCAACCCCTCTCACTCCACCCAACAAGGCAAGAGTCTTGGTGCCCTACTCCTCCCCCCTGTCTCATCCTGCTCTCAGTGTCCCACAGGGCAAGGCCTTTTGGGTGAGGTAGGCAGGAGACTGCCTAAGGCAAATCACAGTGGCTAAAGAGACTGTTATAAACGTGGAATGCCACAGAGGGCCCCCTTGGGTAAGGTGAGGAAGGAAGGGTGGAGAGGGAACAGTGGGGAAGACATCAGCACCAGCACTTACTTGGGAGCAAAGAGAAAGGATGAGAAGTAAGGAAGGATGGCAGGAGGGAAGACGAGGACACCATCTGCAAAACCTCAATGAAGAGGGAAAGTGGTGATGGCAGAGCCACTGCCTGCCTCAGGTGGCACAACCCCTTGTGCTAGGCCTGAGCATAAACTTTCGTAGACTAGGGTCCACTTCACTGGATGCAGAGAGTATTATCTTTGTTGGCACATCTGTTGCTCTCACATAGTGATGCGTGGAGAGCTGGGCTAACAGGAAGAAGATCCCCAGGCCTTTGGACATTGATACCCAACTTCAAGCCAAGGCCAGCTTCGGGGGGGGGGGGCAACAGATATCTGTTGCCACTGTTTTGCAATAAAATAAAATAAATTATTCCATGGAGAAGCAGCTCCCATCATTGTAAAAAGGAGGCCAAGTATGGGTTGGGAACATAAAGGCCAGATGGAGGACCTTTGTTGAATTAATTCTTGGATTTGATCGATTGTGTTTGAGATTGTTTTGACATGCATTTGGATTTGTCTTGTTTTACATTCAGATATATGCTGTGTTTTGTTCTAATGACATTCCTTCAGATATTTTGTGTTAACAGAGCTGGGGTGGTAGTACTGTTTTGCTGTTGGCGGCTTTGGGCTTTTTTTTTGAACCGAAGCTGAGTGGGGGAGGTTGAACTGTGTACAATGCCTTATGCTCCTTAGAGGAAAACGTGGGGTAAAAATGTAAATAAATAGCTGGCCATGCAAGAGGGAGAATCATGCTTCTGAGATTGCTGTGCAGGGCAAAAGCGTATACACAATAAAAACTGGTGCTTCCTGGAACATGTGGGCTCTGTATCCCCCTGGGATTTGAAACCGAACGCTTCAATTTTCCCTCTATAGTTACGGATGGACAGGCAGAGATATACATGCACAAGATAATGTTTCATGCATCCAACAAAGTGCTCTCTAGTCTACAAAAGCTGATGCCACGATACATCTTGTTAGTCTTTAATGTGCCACAAAACTCTTGGCTATCTTGCATAGGAGCAATTCAACACAATTCCAGTGGAACCTTGATGATTTATGCCCTGTGTGATCCTTGATACCTGAAGGTGAAGCATAGAACATACTGTATTTCTCTGGTATTGCGTCCCTGGAGCTTTCTTGACAGTTAAAGAGGTGGCTGGCATATTACTTCTGCAATGGTACCTTGAGCAGAATGCTAATTTGAAGCTGAATGTTGCCCGTGTCTTACAGATGAACACTCAAGTGCATGTTTGTACAGCAGTTCTGAAGTTTAAAAGCAGAACTGGAATTTAAGTTGAAGTCAAAGGTTTTGGAAGATGCTGTGCTCTTCGCTGCAAAGAGTGTGTTGCTTCTGAGAACAAGGCTGTTTCTCTAGATTCATTCATTTACAGCAAATGTTTTCCAGCATTGAGTTGTGGGCACCGCCATCTCCCAGACCCCCTTCCCCTGTTGATGGGTCCGGGTCACCATGTGCATTGTTTGGTCCAGCAGGCAGTTTTCCTAATCCATCCTCATGACTGGACCATCCACTCAGGACATCAGTGAGGATACCATATCCATTGCAAGCTTGATATCCCTTTCCCAGGCCTGAGGCTTTCCAGACATTTCAGCCAACATGGCCAAAGGTCAGGGAGGGTTAGGGTTAGGGTTAGGAATTTTAGTTTGAAACATCCAGATAGCGTCATGATGGGAAGTTCTGCCTTAAAATATTTTGTGATTAATATCAGTTGAGAGTGGAATAGAACCCCTGATGATAGGGATAATAAAATAAGTACTAACTAGGAATAAGATAATAAAAAGTCATTTACACACTTGCTTGGAAGCAAGTCCCATGGAGCCCAGTTCAACTTACTTTTGAGTAGGCTGCATTGGATTGCATTGTTAGAAGTCTCTTTTTGTAAACTGGCCACAGATGATGCTCTATCAATATCGGTCATTTTTCTCAGAACAAGCCTATTGATCTAAGGACATTATTAAAAATTAGAGATTCTTCATTGCTGTCCACCCTCTAACAGAGCAAAATTAGCCATATTACCTTTGGTTCAAAATCTGTTTTCATAAGGTGCAAGGCAGGGCTTGAAGTATTCCTGTGTCAAAGGTTGTACATTTTCCCATATATGGTAGCCATTCATAGCAGAGTCTCAAGTCAATATCACATTTTTGTTTTGTTTTTCACTTTTAGCACAGCAGATTACCTCTGAGAAAGCTGTTGGTTGCTGCTTTATCCTGCAATATGCAAGCTATTAGCAGATAGATTTGGGGGTGGGGTGGGGTGGCAGCATCTTATACTACATTTGAATCTCTAAGCTGGAGTCATCATGGAAACAATTTTGCAGTGAAATAGGTTCATTTAGATATGAACTTTAAAAATTTGCTTTTGAGTACTGAGCTTCCAAGGCACACATGGTCCCAACAATGAAAATCATTATGATTATGGAAATCATAGGGACAGTGGGAACGAAATCTACCAAGCATTATGGCTATGTAATCTCCTCCATTCATTGCATTAGGATTTGCAGGGGCCTTCTGTTCAACCTCAGTTATAATTAAGGGACGTTGCATGGCAACATTGCTTGGTGAATTGTTCCCATTGTTTCTAGACAGGTAGAGAGACTAGGAATACTAATTCCTTTGAACAATAGTGTCCAGGAGGTAGGAGTAATGGTCCTGAATGGGGAAAAAAGCAGAACCACTATAATCACAGAGATCAGTGCAAAACCTAAACAATTGGGTATCATCATCTCCATGGAGATAATGGCTGTGTTTGCAAATAAATCAACTCTCTCGAAAGAAAGAATAGCTTCCCACAAAGAGCCTGCAGACAGTGCTTTTTATATATAAGCATCTTCAAATGCGACGCCTCCCAGACACCCATTTTCAGTGCATTGTACCAAGTGATGTGCTTCCGTATTATGACAACTAAAGTTCCTTTGGGGGCACGTTTCTCTAGCTCATTGTGTGAGGGAAGCTGGAGTGTATTGCCAGTCTTGCCTTTTTATACTGCTGCAATGGCCAGATTATTTAATATCTTGAAGAGAAAAGCAGGGACATTTTTCATTAAATCAAGAACGACCTTCCCGCCCCCCAGCTTTAACTAAACAGATGCTGTGGACCATATGGTTCAGTTGCCCCTCGTTGAGAGAGACATTTCGGATTCAGCAAAGCTCTGCGGCTGGAAGGCTGTTCAAATTGCAAGGTGTGAGCAGGCAGTGTTTTGCAAAACTTATCAAAAGGAACTAAGGCAACATTTTAGAATGCAGATGAATGCAGTGCTATCCAAATGAGAGATATGCTAAGGCATTATCTCTGTTTGGTAGGACAATTTACTACATTAGTACCTTTCAGTGGCACACCATCCATGTTCTGAATTATAGGCTTGTTGTCTTGCCTTTGGGACCTATGAGTGAAGTAGATGTTAGATCACTAACTCCATGCACCTAGGAGCTTTAAAAAGAAGGCAGTCTAATCAAGACCTACGCTTGAGAAAACTAAAGCTCAGAACTTGTTGCAGCATAATCATATTTGGTCGTACATGACAATAATACTATCTGATTTTCATGTTTCCAGTACAGTGGCAAGGAGTCCATTTCTAACGCATGTGCTACAATAGGATGTCTTTGTGCATACCCATGAAATGTACCCCTTAGGTTGAAATAGATATTATGGTTTATTGTTGATTATTTCTACAGGTCTCACAGTGTACAGAATGCTGTACCGTCGTCGTCTCAGCAACCTTGTAGGGCAGGTGTAGCCAACACGGTGGCCTATAGATGTTGTTGGACTACAAAGCCCATCATTCCTGACCATTAGCTATGCTGGATGGGGCTGATGGGAGATGCAGTCCAACATCTGCAGAGCACCACATTGGCTACCCACGCTAGACCCTGTGCTGTAGGGCCACTCAGATCAAATCAAGCAAGGATTTGAACTTTGATCTTCCACAGATCAAAACCGCTAGTAGTGTTGCCTCTCAGAATATTCCAAGTCTTCCTAACCAAATCATCTCATTCAGAATGCTTTAAAACTAAATTGAACTGCAGGCTTACAAAGTAAGTTTTGCCAAGGCAGGCTCTGGTGCCCTCAAGCTTTTCACATGTTTGTTACTTACACGTAGCCCTTGCCAGGGTGCAGTCAAGCAGTAGTCAATAAGGCTGCACCTATGCAGACTTACATGGGAGAAAGCCTCGTTGCATATGGGCATCCATAACATTTTGGTTAGTCCCTCTGCCTTGCTCTTAGTCGGATTTAGCCATGCCTAACTGGCAGGGTTGCATCTTTTAACTTCTGATGGTGCCTCTCATCTTCTGAACTATCTGAACATCTACATCTTACACTGCGGATGGCATGTATGTCACTTGCAGTTCTATATAAAATTTAATTTACCTAAGACATCCCTATGACGTTCTTATAAATCCTAGAGATCAACACACAGATGATGCCCTTCAAACAAGCCAGTATGTCTCCAGGCAGAGACTATGTGGGGAGGGGCATTTATACAATTCCCAGGCACTGCACTCTAGATTGCCATGGATTTTAGGCTGTATGTTAAATTATCTTTTTAAATTGGTAGCAAACCGAAGGATTTAATATCTCCACACACACATTACTCACATGCATCAAGTAACTGTGCTGTAAATAATTGGGGAAATCTGTTTATAGATTGCAGGGTTGGCTTCCATGGAGATTTTTTGAAAAATGTTGAGCAGGTGTTATTTTAGAATGCTTACTAAATACAGTATTTTTGTCTTGAAACATGGGCCTAAACTAGACCCACTGAGTATTTGCAAACTCTACTGAATCTCCTCTGCTGTCCCATACTTCTTAATGTATAGGAACATAGGAAGCTGCCTTATATTAGTGGCAGAGCACTGGTCCATCTAGCACAGTTTTGTCTGCACTGACTGCCAGCAGCTCTCCAGGGTTTCAGTCAGGAGGCTCTCCCAGCCCAAACTGGAGGTGCCAGGGATTGAACTTGGGATCGTTTACATGCAAGACAGATACGCTACCACTGAGCTATGGCCCTTCCCAATATATCCTATCTTATTTCACAATGGCCAGTAGGTGTCAGAGCCTTCTCCAGTCCCTATTTGTGCCAGAAAATAAATCATATCAAGAATGGATCATTGGCAGATGGCACTAGGATTGCCATACAACATTTACCACTGGTAAGTGGTATGTTACACCTGCCAGAATTGAGAAGAAGGAAATTTAAGCAGTGCATCCATGTGCCACCTGTCCATTTTAGGTCAGTGCCATTATTTTGATCGCTTTCAGGTGTGTTATAATCACTTACATATTTATGGGTCACTCTCTAGCCATTCTAGTAATTCTTTGTAATATATCAAGTACTCAACATTCAGCAAATCTGCCAAACATTACTAAGAGACTCAAAAATCATTTACAAAGCAAAGCAAATGCACTTGAATAAATGTTGCGAGATGAGTAAAAGTATCCCACTGAAAACAAATACGTGCTTTTTAGTAGGGCTTGACATATCCATTCCTTGTCATTTTTATATGTCTTCTCCTATCTGTCCATTCTGCCATGTTTCCACATCATTCTGCAAGTTAAAATAATATTTGCACAAAAATAATACATTTAAAATATGTGCTTTTAAAATTTATTTTGTTCTGGGTTTTTTAAAAACAACAACTGGGAACTTCATCAGAACATTTGGGAAGCGGGAATGCTGGTGGATAACTTACATTCAGATCAACACATTAGTCTAGGAAGCTGGGGATCAGGTCAGTTCATATCAGAATTTGCAAAGGATGAATTCCTCAAACATCCCACCTTCTAAGGATCTAAGTCATCCTTGGTATCAGAAATAACACTGTTTGGCCAGCACAGCCATTTAAGTGCTCTGATCCCACAGCTCTTGAATTCACTTATTTAAACACCACTTTATGCATGTATATTTATTGCTTGATAACACTCAACCTGTAGAACTTAGTTGGATACAGTCCAACTAATACCCCAAAGGTATGGTGCCCATGTTCTCAGCTCTAGCCCAATTCAGCTTTTAGGCAGCTTTTCTAAATCCTTCCCAGATGTGATATTATTAATCAACAAGTAGGCAGAGAAAACAAAGGAAATTAACAAGCTGTGTAAATGCAAAGAACGCAGAGAGATCTTTTGCTAGGACCAAGCTGCAAATGAAATCTTCAGGCAAGTCTGCACTGAAAATTCATACTGTATTTGCATAGTCGCCCATTATGAATTGTGCATGTGAGCTTGGGAGAATTAGCTCCTAGCAATAACTTACAAGTACGAAGCAATAAAAGAAAAAGCCATGATCACATTGGTGTAGGTACATACTGTGTGCCAAATTATTTGTGCTTGTGGCAGTTAAACTGTATATAAGCAATAAACCAGTAAGTCATACATTGAAAATTAGCCTCCCTGGCATACAAAGCAATAAGTGGCTTCTGAGTTGGAGCAATGGCTATAGAAAACATGGCAACATTTAATGTCTTTAGCATCCATCTTGTGCGACCAAGCCATTATCTTTCTTTCCGAATGCATTTTACTTCAAGGTCCAGTTTTCTCACATGCATTGCCTGCAAGGTTGTGGGTGAGAATATTTAACAACGGAAGATAGGACAAGAGCTAGTGCTTAAAAACCTATGAAAAATGTAAAAAGAGATCTGCTGGTTGGCAGGTTGAGGTAGCTGCTGATTTTGCAGAGCTTTAAGATTGGCTTAAGTCCTATCTGCAACTTGCTGGTATTAAAATTCAAGGAAATTATATGTGTTCCTGCAAAACTTATAGATAAGGTAAGGACAAAACTGGCCCACAATAAAAGCATGGAAACACTGTTATGCCACCTCAAAGCTTCTGCCAGCATTTATCCAGGCAGCTTTTATTGATTAGTGGCATCCAAGAAGTCTGATTGTTTGACGTAAGAAATTTCTACGTAGGATAGCATCATGTGTCTTTCTGTCACAGGCTACTAGATGGTTAGTGAAGCAAGAAAGCGCTCTTTGCTTTGTACAAGGAGTTTTCCAACTCTTGTTCCATTTTATCTTCACATTGGAAGTGTGAGATAAG
Organism: Podarcis tiliguerta; assembly: GCF_965153285.1. Taxonomy (NCBI): domain Eukaryota; kingdom Metazoa; phylum Chordata; class Lepidosauria; order Squamata; family Lacertidae; genus Podarcis; species Podarcis tiliguerta. The sequence goes on along the minus strand of NC_139537.1, from coordinate 20,572,817 downwards.
TGAGGGATGGAAGAGAAGTATTTGCCCATGGCCACCAAATTATGGGTTTGAATCTGGGACTTCTACAGCCTATCTCCAAAGTCTATCTTTTTCAAGGTTCACATTTCAGCCATTGCTTTCCTAGTATTGCCTAGACTGTTTTTCAGAATTCACAGCTGATGTTTCCCTTCAGCACATACTGAACTGTGCATAGCAGCCAATGCTGTTCTCATCTGGCATACAGTAGCACACTGCTGTGCATTCATTAAAATAATCCTCAAGAATAGCAGTATTGACTTCTTTTACATGAGAGTTCGTTGAAGCAGTCCTATTTACGCCTGGAACTGGTTGGTCAGTGGCAGGATGGAAGACCATCTGGAAACCAATCATATACTGCCTTCAGTTGTTGTTGTTGTTAAGAAAGTTGGGCCATAAATGAAATAAATAAAACTAAAGCTGGAAGTCTCCCAGCTGATGCCATGACCAGAGGTCCGTCAGAAGCTGTACAATGTAGCTCCATCTCTGTAACTTAGCAGGTCTGGGTTGGGCTATTGCCTGAAATAGGAATCCATCTGAGAACACTCCCTGCCCTCATTCTCAGTTCCTTGGAGGAAATATGGTATCCAAGGTAATAAACAGTGCAAAATTGCTTCAGTGTGGCTTAATTAGCTGTGTTGCGTGGAGGTTTCATCAAGCCCCTCCATTAAGGTCACAGAGAAAATGAGTCTGTTCATTAATGGAAGTGTAGAACAGAAAAGGTTTGGCCACCTCTCTGGCACATATAAAACACTGCCTTAAATCCACCTGTACTTTATTTTCCACATTTTCAGTTCAAAAGTAAGGATTCTTACAGCCATTATCCAACAAACTGTTGCCCAAGTCAGGTCGCTTCACTAAATTTCAGCACCATCCTAACCTCCAACTTCTTTTATTAATTAATCAAGAATAACCCCATATTATTCATTCTCATCAATAAACAACATTAGAGAGGAGTTGGAGAGATACCACATTATGTTTGTAATAAGCTGCCTTAAATTGTTTATAAGGATAAATAGGTAATCAAAAACTATGAAGGAGTAGCTAGCTTATGTTGTGACCTTGAGCGTGCATCTGTATTTTTAGCTACAAATAAGGTTGCGGGAGGCAATATACACTTACTCTGCTGTCATGTAGTCACACAAGAATCAGCAAGACTGTCACAGGGTTAGTTCTATCATTGCTTCCATTAATGGTGAGATTGGAGCCTGTGTCACTAACACGTCATGCCTCTTTATTGCAAAGCCATCCCCTGGTTGTCTGTTGATAATAATGCAGATTAGAACTCATTGTGGAAGAACGCCATTCTTTAACCCCTGATCATGAGTCTGAACATTTGGGTAAAGGGGGTTTAAATGGCAATTGATTAGTATTGAGAATGTGCCCGAAAAGTAGAGAAAGTGGGAAAATGCTAACCAAAGTTCCAGGCCATCGCTGGTACGGTCTGTGTCAAGCAACCTACAGCTATCAGTGATCCAAGTTTGTCAGGATTCTCCTAGGACATTGGTCTTGAAAAAATAGGTCATCGTGGAGATTTGAAATCTGTTGTTGTTGAGAATGATGATGATGATGCTATTTATTAAATTTGTATTGTGCCCTCCATCGAAGATCACAGGGAAGTTCACAGCATAAAAATACATAATGAGAACATAAAATTTAAAGTAGCTAGGTGTCCCAGAGGGCAAAAATAAAGCTCAAAAATCACATTTGATTCCAGTGTGTATCAACTCTTCAGACACAAATGACATAAGAGATAGAATAGCAGCAGAGCATGTTGAATACCTTTTGCTCACATTCTAGCTATGGGTAATAGAAAAGATTCCTGATAGATCACCTGATAGTGGTCAGCTCCCACTACATACAATACATGTGGAAAACTCCTCCTCCTTGCTACTAGTGTCACTTGCCCATCCTTTGCCTCTTGACCACTTGATAGCCCTTGACAGCCCTTGCCCGTGGTAGCCCTTGACAGCCATGGAGCAGCAACCCAAGGGTGGATGGTAGACGGAAGAACCACCAGACGATGTTGTTTTCATCAGGGTCTGTTCAAAGGTGCCACCTACTTTTGCCCTGAGCATAACCTGCACACATTACAGCTCACCGATTCACGTTAACGCCCCCAGCCAATGGGGCAGTGTGCCATTATCTGTAATTTGGAGCTGAGCACCCACTTGCCTTCGGGAAGAAAAAAAAAATGATGTCAACAGAGAGTGACCAACTTGGATGACTTTAAACGATAACCAGACAAATTCACGGATAATGCTATCAGTGACTGCTAGATATAATCGCTGTGCTCTTCTTCCACTCCTGGATGTGTATGCCTCTGAATACTAGTTGATGGGAATCAACTTGTGGGGAGAATGCTATTGCATTCAAGTCCTGTTTGTCAGAGCTGCATGCAAAGGCCTCTTGTTGGCCACTATGAAAACAGGATGGATTTGGTGGGCCTTTGTCCTGATCAAGCAGGGCTGCTCTTATGTTCTGAGACAAGGGGCAGTGCAAAAGCCTGAGTAAATTATTCACCATCTCAACTCTGCAGATGCAGATAAAAATCAACTGTCACACAGCACTTTGGACTAGCACCAGAAGGTGTTGTTTGGAAGCAGATGTGCTTTGTATAGGCAACTGGGACTGCAGAATACCTTTTTCTGTCACAACATCAAATAGCATTTATTTATTTATTTCAAAGCAAGCGCAACTTTTTTTTTTTTTATATAAATAATTTTTTATTAATTTACAGCAAAATAAAACAAACAAAACGTACATTATTTTCACATTTCACATTTTGATTTCTTAGTCTTTGATTTTTGGACTTCCTTCAGCTTTTCCGTAAATCTTTCATAGCCATTGTTAATTTCCGCATTTCTTTTTTTATCCATTGTCATTATCTATAAATTCACCTCACCTTCCTTTTGACAATGTCTCTCATATATTCACAGTGCTCTTTTAAAACCTTCTAGCGTTATTTGGCCATCACTTATGTTCTCCAGATACTTAACGAACTTCCCCCAGTTTTCTGTAAACTTTTGGTCCCTTAAATATCTGATCTTTCCAGTCATTTTATCCAGTTCAGCATAGTCTAACAACTTGGACCTCCAATCTTCCACTGTCGGTATTTCTTGTTGCTTCCATCTTTGTGCCAGTAGCACTCTTGCTGCAGTCACTGCGTATTGGAAAAATTTACTGTCTTTTCTCTTAATGTCCTTTCCCACAATACCTAACAGAAAGGTCTCTGGTTTCTTTATAAAAGTGTATTTCAGAATTTTCTTCAACTCATTGTATATCATTTCCCAGAAATCTTTCACTCTCTTACATTCCCACCACATATGGTAAAAGGAACCCTCTTTTTCTTTACATTTCCAACACTTATTACAGGTCTTATACATTTTTGCCAGTTTTACCGGTGTAATATACCACCTGTAAAACATTTTCATCACATTCTCTTTCAATGCCATACAAGCAGTAAATTTTAAATTCTCCTTCCATAGTTTTTCCCACTCTTCCAACTGTATATTATAACCAAAATCTCTGGCCCAGTGAATCATAACCGATTTTACTTCTTCATCTTTTAAATTCCATTCTAACAACAAATTATACATTTTTGACAAAGTTTTACCCTCCTTGTTTACTATTTCTGTCTGGAATGTTGAATCTTTGTCTGCATAGCCCCATTCTCTTACATCTTTTCTGAACATTTCATTTACCTGGTAATAATGCAACCAATCATATACGTACTTTTTAACTTGTTCATATGGTTTCACTTTCCATTTTCCTCCTTCGTTCATTAATAGTTGATTATATGTTGCCCAGTCACCTCTCATGTTGGTTCTCTTAACACTCATAACCTCTAAGGGTGATAACCAGTGTGGCACTTTAGGTTCCAATAGGTTTCTGTACCTATCCCAAACTTCAATCAATGGTCCCCGGAAAATGTGGTCGCCAAAACCTTTATGCACTTTTTTCTTATCTTTCCACAAATACGCGTGCCAACCAAATCTATTATCATAACCTTCTAAGTCTAACAGTTCCTTGTTCTCTAGTTTTATCCATTCTATCAACCAGCAAAGACATGACGCCTCATAATATAACTTCAAATCAGGCAGGGCAAAGCCTCCTAAAGCAAGCGCAACTTGAACCTAAAATAATTAATTTGTGCTTCAGCTGCAGCAGTTCTATGTCAAATAAGATTCAGCTAAAATGATGACAGTACATTTCCCAGTATGTTTCCGAGCACAATTCAAAGTGTTGGTGCTGACCTTTAAAGCCCTAAACGGCCTTGGTCCAGTATACCTGAAGGAGCGTCTCCACCGCCATGGTTCTACCCGGACACTGAGGTCCAGCACCGAGGGCCTTCTGGCGGTTCCCTCACTGCGAGAAGCGAAGTTACAGGGAACCAGGCAGAGAGCCTTCTTGGTAGTGGCGCCCTCCCTGTGGAATGTCCTCCCACCAGATGTCAAAGAGAAAAACTACCAGACTTTTAGAAGACATCTGAAGGCAGCCCTGTTTAGGGAAGCTTTTAATGTTTGATGTATCACAGTATTTTAATATTCTTTTGGAAGCTGCCCAGAGTGGCTGGTGAAGCCCAGCCAGATGGGCGGGGTATAAATAAATAATAATAATTATTATTATTATTATTATTATTTAAATGATGCTTTTGATATTAATGGCCAACAGAAGGCTTTCGAGTTATACTGCTCAACATTTAGTAATTAAAACGCTGATGCTGTATTCTCAAAAAAAAGGTGCTTATAATTTCAAGCATGCAGTGTGCCCTCTGGTGGTGTAAGCATATGGCCAAACATTTTAGGCTTCTTAGAAATAAGAGTTATTATGGTAGCAGGGAAAGCAAAATTAAGGTCATGGTTAAAGCCAAGGAAGCCCAATTTAACTCAAGTGGATTTATGTCTCAGAAAAAATGCATAGGTACAGGATGAAGGTAGTTTAACAGCTGGTTTAGGAATCAGAAGCAATCCCTGGAAAAGCCATGCCTTTATTTGTTTATGAAATTTATTGCCTGCCCTTCACCATAAATTCACAGGGCAGTTACAACAATAAAATATATAATTATAAAAACAAATAAAACCATTAAAATGATAAAAGATGTAAAAATAACCCAAATAAAACAGAACGTCCTAAATTCAGCAGAAGAGGTGGGTCCCACAAATCAAAATACCTTGCCTGTCAAAGGCCAGGGTAAAAAATGCACCTTCAGCATATGCTGAATGCTGTATAGTGAAGATGCCTTGCATACTTCTATAGGGAGAGAGTTCCTCAGTTTGGGCTTCCACAGAGAAAGCCCCTTCCCTGGCCGACATTCTCTCTACTTCTGAGGGTGGCAAAACTACCAAGCCTACTCTGCAGATCTTCATGCTCAAGAAGATTGGTAGGGCTGGAGATGGTCCTAAGTTGTGAGGGCTTGAGGGTATTTGGGGTGGGGGCAGGATCTGACACCGTGTAAGATGCAACAAGAGGGGCAAAGGGTGGTCATGCATGGAAGTGTTGCATTTACTTTATTAGATTTAAAGCTCATATGTTCATTACTGGGGATACCAGCATTAGTGTTTAGCTGGTTTGTGGATGGCCACCAAATAGTCACCATTTCTGGAAGTGGTGTCTGCTTTGTGATGATTGAGCTAGGATTGCCTCCCCTAAAACAACTGAATATACATCTAACCAAAGATTTAAATTACCTACTTGAATAGACCAAATCTGGGGCATGATCCATCCACAATGAATTGCATTTAAGTTCCCATTGATCTGTTGGAGAATTAAGCTCACACTTAAACCTTTCTCACTGAAGCCAATGGCATTCATAATATGGGATAGATAGATGGCCTTGTTACTTGAGTGATGGTAGTATATGAGGTACATAGTAAACATAATAGCAAAACAGTGGAGAATAGTGACCAGGGATTACTGGAAAGCAGTCGTGTTAGAAGAGCATGGAACAAAAACTTAATTACTTCTTTCACTGGTGTGCATAAGTCTATAGAGTAAATTCACTGCCATATGACAAGGCCATGAGATCAATTGTCTGTGCACAGTAAAAACTACTCATTTTCTTAACACTTTAAGGTTTGAACCATTCTCCATGATAGTTTAATGTATTTTTTGGAGCAGTCACCTTTGCCTTTTGCTAAGGCTTCTTCACTGCTTCCATTTCTGCCCTGGGAGACCTTGTTCCTAACATCTGCTTCCCATTAGGCCTGTGTTGTTATGCTTAACGCTGTGGGGAAAGGGGATGAAGCAGCCCAAAATACTACATACAAGAGCAAGAAAATTAGTGCAGGGAGTTGCCAGGCCTTATACAGAGTCACACCTTTCATCCACTTAGCCTTGTACTGTCTATGTTCAGGACATTTTGCTGTCTGAGGTAGAACAACACATGGCTCCCACCCCAAGTCAAGTGCATAGACCCAAGGCTGGCCAAATTATTTTGACACCTGAGGCAGCAAAATGTCTGAGAAACGTATCTGCCTGGGAGGGAAAAAAGAATAATTTGCTTGCCTTTTATGGTATACAGAATCAGCTGCCTTGTTTTGTCTAATGGTAGGGCTGGCCCTATGACTATGCCAACTGAAAACATCTCTCCAAAGACTTAGACAGAGGTCTTTCCCAGCTCAGATTTACATGAGATTGAATGGATTGATGTTGGGACCATCAGTATAGAAAGCATGGATTCTATCACTGAGCAATATCCCTTTCCCACAAGATTCACTTGCATTACTTAAGATGAAACTTTGCTGGTGGTTGCCTTTTGGGAGAACAGGACATTTGCAAAGGGTACCTCTGCAGCTGTTGTTGATTCAGAGCGTTCCTCTTATGTTGTGTCCCCCCCCCCAAAAAAAAACACTCCATGCCTTGGAGACAAGAACTGAAGTGGAGGGCAACACCAATGAGCAGAGGAAATCAGAAGGGGAGATAAGCTCAAGAGATGCTAGGAAGCATTTGTTTCTGTAGAAAGGCTGTTGGCCAACATGTTTCACAGGATACAATTTTTTTTCAGGAGCAACTTAGTTTGGGAGACATTAGAAAGCAACCATATTTCATGAGTATCAGTTGATCAGTCCCTTAGATGGTGCTTGACCCAAAATAAGTTGGGCCGCAGCATTTCTGCTGGTGTCCCACTGTCTTCCATCAGCACGGCGGAAGCGAGCACTTGAAGTCATAGTCATAGGCACATGTCAACACTTGGTTCCTTCATGCTTAATGTGGTTGCGCAGAAAATGTCTATTGTTCACATCAGGAAGCAACCTGAAGCGCCACGAGTGTAGGCATCTCCATACAAAAATGGCAGAACTGCTGTGCTGGTGGCAGCCATTTTGTCTTTGTTACTAACAGTTTAATAGAAATTTTACAGTACACAAAAACACACAATTCTCATCATTAGCATACCACAGCGTTGGTTGACAGCGGCACCAAACATTGGCAGTTTTTTACCACAGGAAACCTTGGTAGTCTTTGCCACAGGAAAAAGAGTGAATCAGGAGCCATGGCCCATCTGGGTCACACAAAATGGCCACCCTTATGCTACTGAGGTAAAGAAAAGCTGAGCCTGCAGTCAGCCAAGGGAGACTTTGCTCCTCCAGTTTGCCTGAGAATTGCAGCGCCACTTCTAAACGGAAACATCTTTTGAGCTTACCTTGTAATAACTCCTCTGATGTGTGTTGTGACTCCTCATCTGCCTTCTGTAACGAAATCTCTTGCTTCAATGCTGTGTGTATGTGCTTGTGCTCCGGCCCGTGTGCGTGTCTGTATTACAACGCAATGTTTTTTACTTTGTCTTGGAGAACCTTGTTTGTTGCCATATTAGTAAGCCTAAAGTACACTCTTTATTTTAAATAAATAAATAAAAAGCAAAGCAATATTTACTCTACTCTGCATCTTCTCAGTCAAAGCCTCCATAGCGGTAAGCTATTTCTTATAAATGTTTATAAACAGAATGCAGTTTTCTAATATTCGCTGCACCAAGCAGAGGCGACTTGCTTTTTTTCCAAACATTATTAATACGATGACAATAAATAACAGTGTCAGCGTCTACTTCTTCCACACCCATATTTTCTATCCCTCGACCAATCTGCCACATTTTATAATATCGCTGACAAAAAAGGGTTTTTAAAGATAAAAAAGGAAATTAATCAGCTATTTCATGTGTGATCTTGACACAGTACCTGATTCATAAAAAGGGGGAAGGGGGAATAATTCAGCATCTCAGTTCAATAATTTTATTTGTGCTGTTCAGATTGCTAAAGTCTCTGAAAGGACTCAGGGATACGGGCATTTCTTCAACTTGTTCTCCAATTCTTGAGTCATTATTTTTCAGCATCTTCTGTCACTCCCTCTGACCTCTGCTGTGCTCATGTAGACCCTTATAAAATTTGAGATCCAATCAATGAATTTTTTAAAGAAACAGCGAGTATCTGGATTCAGTCTGCCATGCTTCATTTCCCCTGCCAATCAACTAACCAGTGTGATTATTGTTATATGCATGTGTTTCCACGAGGACACAGCTGAGTCAGAGCCTTTGCACTCTTTTCATTATTAAAGATGAAATGTAAATGTCACTATGGAAAGTATAAGAGCATTTTTTAAAATCTGGAAAACATATACACAGGTATATGCTGATCTCTAGGCCTTTTCACAGCTCCATCATAATGCTGTTCACTAGATATTTCTAATAGGCCACAGGGCAAAATTTACCAACGTGTATGTGAATTAACAGAGGCCAATAAGAGATGGGGTACAGTACATGGCTAATGTAAATTTTCAGCATAAGCAGCTTTCTATGAGGTCAGATTAGCTGTCCTTCTCGTGGAATATTTTCTACTACAAGAGGCAGCAGCTTTTCCCAGACTCAGAGCAATGTCTTCTCCTACCTGATCTTTTCAACTGGAGTTTCCAAGGATTGAACGTCAGATCTTTGGCACGTAAAAGTGCACCACTGAAGAGTGTTTGTCTCTCCTGCTAAAATTCTGTTATGTGCTTCTCCACAAAAGAAAGAGGAACTTTTTAAAAAATAAAAATAAAAATGTAGCAATCTGCTTTCAGAACTGAAGCCTTCTGAATAAGCCCTCTTAAGTGCTTACAATAGTGTGTTGAGTTTAATGGTGTGACTAATCCTACCAAAATTGAGGGGTTTTTTGCCCAAAGATGGAAATTATCAGTGGCATTCAGTGGCCAAATATACTTGTCTGATTGGACAGACTTCATGTAGTCTCCGTGGCATAGATGTCTTTGGAGTGACTTTGCTGGAGGTCACTTAAGAACGTGGAGATGCCAACATGCTTTAATTATTTGACCGAACAAAATGTCAGAATGGGGTGCTGTTTCCCCTCTTCCATTGATCGTGTCCTCTCTTGAGGAAAGTTTTCGAATACCACTTGACGTATGATTGTCATTGTATTTCATTCTTCTTGCCTAAACATAATTTAAATAACATTTTAAGCTAGATGTTATAATCATCCATTGCGTGTGCAGAATGTGATTGGTCACACACACACACACACACACACACACACATATGGTGCGTGGAGATCCAAAACGCTTTGGATTGGGCCCATGTTTGTAACACTGACTTCCTTTCCTTTCTTTCATGGCAGTGCTGCTTTTTCACAGTGACAGGTTTGTAAAGAAATAAAATAAAAGCCCTGTGACACACAGTTGTAAAAAGCTTCATTGATCCCTTTTGCACTCAACCACCCAAATTTAAACGGAGCACAGTTCTGTGTTAACTCAGAAGTAAGCCCTAGTAAGTTCAGTGGTGCGGCTACCGCTTTAAGAGTGCTCAGGACTGCAGCCTTAATCCCCGCTTGTTTCAATGAGCTAAATTTTAAGGACATGCTTAATTCTTCCATTAGTATCAGTGGCAGCCAAAAGGCTTTTTAACTTTAGCTGCATTGCACCCACAGAGTTCAGCGTGAGGGAGAACTGCTCCACTGACTTTACCAGGGGGGAAAAGCACCTTATGGGAATTCCTATAGGAGTGAATGGGGTGGCTGCTTCTCAAACAGAGCTCCACAGATGCAGGAGATTCTGCAATTCTGCCGTGGAGCTTCTAGGTCATATGGGGTTTTGTTCAATTCTGAAACGTCCATTTCTGGTGGAATGGAGAACCCAGTTTTTTTAAAAAAGTCTCTAGTAGGTATTTTAGCAACATAAATAATCCTTATGTTCCTGCTCCATTAAATTTTATACATGTCCATATACTATATATAAGTATATATAAATATATATATATAATATACATATACATATGCATATATTTTATGAATCAGGTCTGTGATTTTTACTATTCTGAGCAATTTGATGCATTTTCATAAGGTCATTGTCTCTTATTTAGTTTGCAGTGTAAATAATAGTGTACATCTGCTATTTTATTATACCACTATGCCATGGGCAATTTTTTGTTTGTTTGGAAACTGTACTAGATATATCAAATAGCAATTGCAATGCCATCGTTCCACATTGCTTCCATATACAAAAGTATCTGTGAGGCGTGTGTTTTTCAATCGCTAATATAATCTGCAGCGTCAGAAATATTTGATTTACATTTCCCTCCCAGCTAAACCCACCTCTCAAAGTATGTACAGTTCCCAACAATGTTTTCTCTTTGGTAATTTCCACTTGGTTCGCATCCCATGTATTTCCTGTCATGGGTGAAACATGAGGTATAATGTCAATAGCCATTTCAGATTGGAATTAATCTATATCAGTCTGTATGCATTTATAGTGCTGAGGAACAACACAGCAAACACTGCTGCTGTGCTCTTTCCATTTTCTCGCTGGGGCTTGTGAGGTGAATAGCAATAGATGATTGGTCGGGTCCAGGATAAGAGACCCATGTGCAAAAGCGGCTTCCCCACACATGCCCATATACCCCTCACGATTGGGCGTGGCACATTCAAAAGGTGCTTTGTGAGGTTTTAAGGAAAAAATCCTACACCTGAGCTTCTGTGCATCATCCCTCTGTTTACACTCCTTAACTCACATCCACCCAATACATGCCCTTCACTTCTACCTGTAAGTTCACAATCACATATTAGGCATGGCACATTAAGGCCTCTCATAATGGCATCTCCACACCAAGTAGATCCATCTACCTTTTTTCACAATGCCATCATGTTTTGTATATCTCAGGCCCAACTCAAGAAATTGGACAATGCGATGATGCCACCAGATGGGGGAAATGGCCCCCTGTCAAATTCCATTCCTGTTTGTCCCCTCTTCCAACATGGCTGCAGAGAGAGAGAGAGACAAGAGCTTCAAAGATTGCTCTAAGCATTGATCTCTCATCCTGTTTGGTCTTAAAAGTGACAGTTGACTAGCTGAGATTTGGGAGAATCGATTCCCCATATTATCAAAGCTCTCAGCACTGACTATTGGTCTGACAGGGAGATACTCACATCTCTGGAGTAGATGGAGGAAGCGCAATAGCAGTGCTTGTTGGTTTGTCCCCTCGGTCAAAACATGAAATGTATCTTCCATGCTTTTCACACAGCAAAAGCCTTTTAAACACTTTTGTATATTTTTGTGTGTGTCATACGCGGTGTAAATAGCATGTTTCATTATGCAAAAATTTCTAGGTCATCAACTTCAGAACAAGATGAATTTGTATATGAGGAAAATCGAAACATCGACAGTAAATCCGGATGATTAAAACAAAATATAAAGTGGTTATGACTGTTGTGTGTTCTATTTATACTGTCCATATCCCGGTTTTATGTTTTAAAGGAGGAAAAAAATACATTTTCTTTACCCTTGAGTGTATGATCAATTATTTAAACTATATTTACATCAATAAATCTTATGCCAAACCTATTAAATGTTGTCAGGCTGTTTGCTTTGTGGGCATGATGACAAATATCCTGGTTTTTAAAAAAGCGTGTGGTGTGTGTGTGCCATTTTTAAATCTGTATTCCTATTCCACTAAATTAAAAGCAGGTTTAAACGAGCAAACATTGAGATGAATTGTGAAATCCAACACAGTAAGAAAGATTGTAATAATATGCACAGAGCCTCTGCACAGAGAGGAAATGTGTTGAGCTTGTGTGGACATCCTCACACACATGTGAAGCACTCACACACATGTGATCCTCATACACATGTGAACGACATCCTCACACACATGTGAAGCACATGAGAGCCAGTGTGGTGTAGTGGTTAAGTGCAGTAGACTCGTAATCTGGTGAACCGGGTTTGCTTCCCCACTCCTCCACATTCACCTTGGGCTAGTCACACTTCTCTAAAGTCTCTCAGCCCTACTCACCTCACAGAGTGTTTGTTGTGGTGGAGGAAGGGAAAGGAGATTGTTAGCCGCTTTGAGACTCCTTAGGGTAGTGATAAAGCGGGATATCAAATCCAAACTCCTCTTCTTCTTCTACACCTCAAAAATGAAAAAAAGGAAACCCTTGTATGCCCAGTAATAAAATATTGAAACCACATACTCCATTATTAGTAGTATGTTGGGTCAGGTCGCTTACAATTCAGCTATAACAATTGGCACTCACAAAATACTTCTCACCACTTCTGTTCATGAAATCTTAAGAAATAAATGTTTGGCACTACAGTGGTACTCTGGTTGCGAACGGGATCTGTTTTGGAGGCCTGTTTGCAATATGAAAAGAGTGCAACCCGCAGTGGCGCGTCTGCGCACACGCAGGTTGCAATTCACCACTTCTGCGCATGTGTGTGACGTCATTTTGTGCTTCTGTGCATGCGCAAGCTAAACCTGGAAGTAACCCTTTCCGGTACTTCTGGGTCACCACGGGACGTAACCTGAAAGAACGTAACATGAAGCAGACGTAACATGAGGTATGACTGTACTTTAAAATAAACTGAATGAAGGTACTGCGAGGCAATTTCCATGCCCCACAACATCCCACTGATCGAAAGCAGGACCCTTGTTTTTTAGTCCAGCACAAGGAGAAGCTCCTGACCAGGGCTACTTGTGAGTAAATTGCTCAACCAAAAATCAGCCCAAATGGACTGTAAGCAGGTAATGATGGGGCCTCTTCCCACTGGCTTATATGATGCATTTTCTATTTTATGCAACTTACTGTATTTTAGATTCTTTTTGCTCTTGTTCTTAGATCCGTTTTTAGTATTATAAGCCACTTTGGGTTTTTTTTCTTAAAAGTGGCTAATAAATCTAAGAATAATAATATGCCTCATAGGGGTCACTGGAACAGGAGAACCTGAGGAAGGCACAGGTTACCCCTTGAGGGAGGATAAAGGAAACTGGTGGGGAGGGCCCCATGTTGAGCAGGGCTTCTCTGGTCTGCGACTGGTGCTCATGAGAGAAGCAACAGGGAGCTGCCCAATGCTCTGAGGGCAACTGGAGAACATATTAAAAAAAAAGTCACATTCACATTAAGTCATGGATGGGGCACCTGGTGTCTTCCAGATGTCACTGTACTCCAGGTCCCATCATCCTGTGTTCAAGGAAAAGGGATCATGGGATCTGAAGTCTAGCAACATCTCAAGGGCCAGAGGTTTCCCCACACTGCACTAAGACATGAATTCATGCTCCCATGATAAGTGGGCCTGATGTTCGCACTCAATCCCAGAACCATCATAAAGCCTCCCCAGTTATCAGTTTCTGAACTGTACCATCTGTGGTTGCCATTCAGCTAAAACGCAGCTTTCAAGATTTTGGGTTGTGTTCAATGTTAATTCTATACAGAGTAGATCCCTCAAAAATTCATGGACTTGGGTAACTTGAGTCCATTAATTTCAGTGGGTGTAACTTAGTTAGATACAACCATATGAAATTCAAGTTACATTTACATTTTCCCCTTAAGTGCTGATGTGATGATTACCAGCCTGTCCTTCAGTTAGTTAAAGACCTAACATAAAACTCCTGCAGTCCTGGGAAGGTGCCACGGAGAGGCAGAGAATCAATTTATTTCCCCAAATTTCAGTAAAAGGTGAGTGCTTATCAGTTTGAGCAGATGGGTGCTTGGATAGCGCCTTTTTAAGGACAAAAATGTGAAGCTACTCAATGCTGCACCAACGGCCGGCTGTTTTAAGACTAGGGGTGTAAGCAGACATGGTTTTCCCTTCTGCCCTGCAACAGAGGGCAGCACTGTTTCAGTTCTGTGAGATAGTATAAGTTACCATTGCCACTATTGACGAGGCCTGCTCGTCTTTATTGGGATGAGGCAGTTTTTCACCAAGTTAGCTTGAAAAGAATCTCACACACCAAGCTGGATTTTTAAGGGCTCTCTCACACAGCTCAAAAGCTGCTGCCCGCCTTTATTGAAAGTCTCTGCTGAAGTTCTCTCTGCAAAAGTCCTGCAACAATCTCTCAGCTAGCAGATAAAGAATGTACAGTACATCACGCCCCCTCAGATCGTGTTACACAGACCAATCGCTACATTGGCATGAACTGTTCACGCGTTGTCCATGCCCCAAGCAGCATCTTGCTTTGTCCAGTAAGAAACTTCTTTCCATGCCAATATATATAAGCAACCATTTTCCTACATGCCCTCTTTTCTTTATATATTTAAGCGCAAATGAAAACAACTTTAATCAGCATCATACACGGAATTTGCTAAGCGTTTATATTGTGCCACATAAATCCTTCTAGTCAGCCCAGAGGCTGGACGTGGTTTATTCCACCAGGCACTGCATTGAGCAAGCAAAAAAAAGGCAAACATGAAATGCAACAGCAGAAAATTATAAATCCAACAATTAATGCAATTATAATCAACAAAATTTTTCTTAACCATTCACCATTAGGTAACCAAGAGAAAAGCCATTCCCATGGGTCAAAACCCTCAGGTGGATTCAAAGGATTATAAGCTATCATTTCTTCCAAATGATCAATTATTGCAGAAATATTGATTTGATTAATCAGATATATACATACAAAAATGAGAATGAATTAAAGCACAAACTCCGCCTTTAGAGGCGAGAATAATATTTAAAACATAACGATTTTGAAGAGCAACATCTCTTATTTGTGACATTTCTGCGTTAATTGTCTTTAAAGCCAAAATAATAGAATTGAACAAAGCAGCTGTCCAATTTGCCAACTTATGCAAATCACGGTAATTCATAGCTACACCTAAAGAGGGCAGAAGAGGGGGTTTCTTTGTAGGCTTTTGTGCCACAAAATAACCATAAATCAGATTGAAGCAAACACGTAGTTCTGCTACTCTTCCTCATCCAATCCAACCAAACATAAAAATTTCTACACGGAGCTTGTTGATCATAAGTCATATAGGTTGTGACATTATTAACTAAAACTTGTGGCCTACCACTCATAGTGGTAACGTTAAGAAAACAAGAGGATCCATTAACATACTCATAAGTCCAATTGCAAGAAGGATAATGACCTAAAAATTTCTTTGTATTATGATTAAAATGAAAGCAATGAGACGCTGTTTCTACAAGCGACAAAAACACAGGAGATAAACTTGTACAACTATCATTCATATTATTACTAATCTTATATAAAGCATTTACTAGAATACCATGCAATAATAATATGCCAGACCTCTACATACACACCCAACTATCAGAAAAATTAAGCATAAAAGCAAACTGATTGACTGAACTGAACTGTCCTTAACATAGGTATTAGTACTCCAAATCTGATGATATATCTCAGGTTTTCTTGCTTTTTGTAAGGGAGCATCACGGCGGCGTCTTACAAAGTTTTGCAGGTATTTAGAGTTGTGGGGCCCATGCCAAACTGATTGTTCATGGGGGCAATAAGGATGAGAATGGTAGATCACCCCAATAGCTGCTTCAGAGCAACCTGCGTGATATTTCGTGGCTCGATTATTGGCATGTAAAAACCACAATCCAGAAGAGGCAACACAACCATTTTTGCAAACACAAGAGCCCATTTGCTGTAAATAGGCTACATTCACGGTTCCTTGTACTGAATCAAAATTCCAACCCCAGTTGTAGGTAGCAACACAAATGGGGTAGTCGTAATTGTGGAATAAAACCCAGGCAAGGCCAGTGTGGCAAGGACATCCTTCAAAGCCAGGCTCATTCCCCAGGCAAGATGCAACAAAACTGTACTGGTACTTGGTAATCAAAGTGGCTTCCCAGGGAGTAGGAGGGCCAATGTGATAAGGACGGAGATGGCCCTTCAGCATGCCAGGAAACAGGAACAGCTGTGGAAGGCACATTGGAAGGAACATGGCGATGTCTCCAGCTGCAATGTGGATTGAGGTCAGATGGCAGATCTCCATCGGCAGACAGCGTGAAGTATGGTTTCGAGATGCTGGTGTCCCAGGAAATCAGGGAACTTGGACCTTTCCACTCCAGGTCTGGAAGCAACCTGTAAGACACTAAAAGGCGTTGCAACACTTCTTCCCTCCTGAAGTGAAGCTCAGCAGGTGTAAAATTTCTGTTGTGAGGATACAACAGATGATTTAAGGTGAACAACACTTGATGCACAATATTAGGTATTTCAGAGACAGGAGCCAAACGTCCTCCCAATTGCTTATTGAGAAGGATCTTAAAAGTCAAATGTTGGCACGCTCAATGATTGCTAGTCCTGTAAAGCAACTTAATATCCCACAAAGAGCAAAAGTCAGAAAAAGTCTGAGAAGTAT
Source organism: Podarcis tiliguerta (assembly GCF_965153285.1). Taxonomy (NCBI): domain Eukaryota; kingdom Metazoa; phylum Chordata; class Lepidosauria; order Squamata; family Lacertidae; genus Podarcis; species Podarcis tiliguerta. Next base: position 20,556,228 of record NC_139537.1, on the reverse strand, counting down.
ATGCAAAGCCGTTGTCAGTCTTCAAAGTATGGGGTTTTTCCCATAACAACAAAACATTTTTAAAAAATGCATTTTCCTCTAAGACAAAAAATACACACGAGCCAAGCCATAAAAAAAATCGCTGTAAAAAATCCAGAGCTGAGAACAAAGGGGTTTTCGTTTTCTCAGATTCAAGGCGACCTTGTCTGTCTACATTGATTTGCAACATAAGTCCGGGAACAGAGCCAAAGAACGAAAAAGCAACATTTCTATGTACTGTGAAGGGGGAGAGGAAAAAAGATTGTAAAATGTTTTCGGTGCGGCCTGTCTTTTGTGAACTGAATCACACAGGTGCCTCTGCCCCCCCCCCATGGCAGAAGAAAAACCACTGCAAGCTTTTCTCAGGTTTTGTCCTTAGCAAAATTTTGAAATCCAATAGAGGTTACAGATTGGCAGGCCTTGAGCATATCTGCAATGGCCATATTAGGAGTTGTCATCAAAGGGCGTAGCACTTGCTTACAGTCTTTATTGGCATTGTCAATTGCAAGCTGACGTACAATCACTTCTTGGGCTGCCACATCCTGAACTTGCCTTTTAAGAGTGCCCCAATGACCCCCTCCCTTGTTTTTGTCATCTGGGACTGAAGCCAAAGCATCCTGAGTGACGGCAACGGTGGTAGCTTCCCAATACTGAGGATCCAGGGGCAATTGCTGAGCAATGGTAAGGAAATTTCTCCCTCCCGGCAGTCCATTGAGTACCTCAGCCTGTGTAAGCATGGCAGGGGCTGGAGGAGATGGCACAACAGCGGCAACAGAGGAAGATAACTCTTTCATAAATTGCAAGTCAAATTGTTCATGTCTGTGAGGCCCTCCAGCGGGGGCGACCGGAGCAAGCACAGGGAAAAGATTAGGCATAGCAGGATCAAAGGCAATTAGAGGTGTAGCCGCTCGAAGAAGAGCTGCTTGGAGAGGGGTGGACGAGGGGGCGGACGTGGCACCGAGAGGCCAGGAATGCAGAGGGAGTGCGGGTGGGGGAGCTGTAGGTACGGAAGGATCTGGAGCTTTCGAAGAGACAGAAGCTGGCAGGTCCAGAATTTGTGCCGTTGGCAGGCAGGGACACAAAAACACAGAAGGTACAGGAGGCTTTACCGCAAGGAGAATGTTAGCAGGATTTAGAAAGGAGATAGCCTTGTGAACTTGGCACCAAGCATGTAAAATTCTTGCATCAATCTCCGGGTGATTTTGAAAAAAATGTCCTATTTTCTCCCATTCCTTCAAATCCCACGTAGCATCTTGGGGATAGCAGGGAAAATGGGTGTCAAGAGCTTCAATTAAGGCTTTGAGATCAGCATCATTCACAACAAGATTGTTGCTGGCAAGAAGAAACTTAAGTTCATCAAAAAAATTCTTTTGTGGTGGTGAAAGGGACTGCCCCATGGTAGCAGAAAACGTAAGGGAGCTCTCACCTGGGATCCGAAGAACGGATGAAGGACGCGTCTGGAGCCACTTGCCGGGCGAGGTGAGCGCTGGTAAGCAACGTGAAGTCCGAAGTCAGTCACACGGGGCACCAAATGACGAGGCCTGCTCGTCTTTATTGGGATGAGGCAGTTTTTCACCAAGTTAGCTTGAAAAGAATCTCACACACCAAGCTGGATTTTTAAGGGCTCTCTCACACAGCTCAAAAGCTGCTGCCCGCCTTTATTGAAAGTCTCTGCTGAAGTTCTCTCTGCAAAAGTCCTGCAACAATCTCTCAGCTAGCAGATAAAGAATGTACAGTACATCACGCCCCCTCAGATCGTGTTACACAGACCAATCGCTACATTGGCATGAACTGTTCACGCGTTGTCCATGCCCCAAGCAGCATCTTGCTTTGTCCAGTAAGAAACTTCTTTCCATGCCAATATATATAAGCAACCATTTTCCTACATGCACTATGTTGTTCCACCCGATTCATTACAATGAGAAGGAAATGCAATGCAAATTTAGAAGGGAATGTAATCAGTGATGCATCACTTGCTGGCTGAAAGTAACAACAACAATTGTATTCAATGGATTGATTTCCATTCCAGACATGGGACAATTTAAGTCAATATAAGCCAAGCTGGTATTAGAAGTCTCCCTGGAAAAGATCCTGATGCTGGGAAAGATTGAGGGCACAAGGAGAAGGGGATGACAGAGGACGAGATGGTTGGACAGTGTTCTCGAAGCTACCAGCATGAGTTTGACCAAACTGCGGGAGGCAGTGGAAGACAGGAGTGCCTGGCATGCTCTGGTCCATGGGGTCACGAAGAGTCGGACACGACTAAATGACTAAACAACAACAACAACAAAATGATTCATATAATACCAAGGATCTGGCCCATTTCAAATGCTTCCCTGGCAGATGTCCACTATCCCCAGATTTTCCTAAAGCTGGCTCCCCACTCCACCTTCTCTTGGTCCAAATCTTCTCTGTCCCAATTAAATCAGGACATCCCGTTTTCTGGGGCCAAGCTCTAGTGTGAGAGCAAAGAGCCCCAAAACACATGAGACCATGGCCCTGAAAGATGCTCAGTTTGGGGCACCGTGCTCTCATGCAGGTCATGTGACCCATGCGCTTTCTAGAAGATGGTTGTCATAGTTTCCTGTTGCAACATGGTGGAGGGTATGATATATAATGGCCCAAAGAGCGGACCTATGACTTCCATTCCCCTTCATCTGCTATATATATTAAATTCAATTTTTAGAAACTAAAGAATCAACTACCGGTAACAAGTTTATCAGCATTTAAATATAACCTACAGCTCTGTAAATAAAGGATGCATTTTAAATGGAATAATTATCTTCCATTCCATTGCCTATAATGCAACAATAACTAATCCTCATTTTGAAGATTCTGTCAGTTTTAATCCAATCAAGATTCTCTAAAAAAATACACTATTCTTATAATTAGTTAAAAAGATATTTGAACAGTCCATCTCACACACTCCTCGTTTCTCACTGTTTTTAAAAGCCAAAATGTTAGCTTTGCCAATTTAATCATTTCCCAGCACCTAATTTCCAATTTATTTCTCTGGAGGCTTCTTCTAGTTCAGCCTGATTAAAATTTTAACTGCCATTAATATATTTATTATTCTTCCACCTCCAATCAAGTATCTTAAAAAACACACACACTGAGAGATATAATAAAAATATCCATAGGCCTTCATTAAGCCCCAAAGCCTTACCAATAGTCAGGTCCCAGCTTCAAAAATCTCTCAAAACTGTATTTTGCTAGTGTTCCAAGTCTTTGCCAAGGGACTAGACTCCAGGAGAAGCTACACTTCACAAGGTTGTGAAGTGGACTTTATCCCAGCCCAGGGTCCCACGGCTGCTCTGGACTACTCAGCGCTGGCCGAGGCTGATGAGAGTTGTAGTCCAAAAACATTGGAGGGCAGCAGGTTGGGAAAAGGTGATGTACAGTGGTACCTCGGGTTACATATGCTTCAGGTTACATACGCTTCAGGTTACGCTCTCCACTAAGCCAGAAATAGTGCTTCAGGTTAAGAACTTTGCTTCAGGATAAGAACAGAAATCGGGCTCCGGCAGCGCGGTGGCAGAAGGAGGCCCCATTAGCTAAAGTGGTGCTTCAGGTTAAGAACAGTTTCAGATTAAGAACGGACCTCCGGAGCGAATTAAGTACTTAACCCGAGGTACCACTGTAAAGTGGTGAGGCAGGAGGCAACTTGGAACATCCCAAACATTGTTTAGCAAGCTCAAGCAATAGAAATCACCCAATTTACTTAAGTTGAAAGAAAACGCCACCTGAATCACTTCCTAATATGATCTTGGTTTCTAGTTGCAAGTGGTTAATGAGTAGTTCATCTGGCAATATATTCCCCGCAGCAGATAAAAACAACGGCTGATACTGGAAAGGTATCAAGTCACGGAGAGCAAATAACTCCAGTTTTCATGACAGCATTGTTAGACCATGCAGACACATCTGTCTAGGATTAAGGGATTTCCTATAATATTGGGAGGAATTTATGTGACATCTTTTGGGTGCAAAGATATTTCTTGACTAACACAGTTTTTTAAATAAAAAAACCCTAACCCAAAAACATTTCAGTTGATTTAAGCAAGGGTGATCAAGGGTGACTGACTGAAGGCAACTGGATTTGCACCCATCTGAAAATTATTGCACAGTACTTTTATCTGTTAAGCATTTTTGTGCAGAATTAATAGACAATTACAGGGATGAGGGTGGTGCTGTGGGTTCAACCACAGAGCCTAGGACTTGCCGATCAGAAGGTCTGCAGTTCAAATCCCCGCGACGGGGTGAGCTCTCATTGCTTGGTCCCAGCTCCTGCCAGCCTAACAGTTCGAAAGCACGTCAAAGTGCAAGTAGGTAAATAGGTACCGCTCCGGCGGGAAGGTAAACGCCGTTTCCATGCGCTGCTCTGGTTTGCCAGAAGTGGCTTATTCATGCTGGCCACATGACCCAGAAGCTGTACGCTGGCTCCCTCGGCCAGTAAAGTGAGATGAGCGCCGCAACCCTAGAGTCGGCCACGACTGGACCTAATGGTCAGGGATCCCTTTACCTTTACCTAATAGAAAATTACAGAAAGGCAATCCAATAATTTCAAATATAATTATGCCTGTTGGGGATATTAATCTAAACGAAGAAGAAGAAGAAGAAGAAGAAGAAGAAGAAGAAGAAGAAGAAGAAGAAGAAGAGTTGTTGTTTGGGCCCATATTGTGAAATATATTTCTTTACTGCAATGGGAGGTTGGTACACAGATCTATTTCAAAATCATTTCTTCTTTCCTGCAAATAGAGGGCTAAATGGAACATGAGACAGGCTGTGAGTGATTTTTCTTTAACATTGTTTTTATATAAGATTATGTGACTTTCCTCAACCACTGTTCAGATACAAGGCCACCCATAAAATACGTCTTCCAACCAAGTAGGTAAGGGGTTGCAAAGTTGTGATGAAGGCGAATCTGATAATTAATTAAAATGGTGCAAAATGTTACCAGGGTGGGGTGGAGACAGAAAGAATGGACTTAAGGCCATTGAAAATGTGGCTTACTTTATGGATGTTCCCAATGCAAACCTCCCATTTTCTTAGCTAATTGCCTACTTAAAGCCAGCAAGGATTCCTTCGGTTTCTGACTGATGGCCATAGATTTCCAATAAAGCGCTGCTGCAACTCTGTGAGAAGCCTACCATGTTGCTTCAACAGCAGTCAAGCTCTATTAGGGTCACTGTCATATCTGGGAGAAAGGTGCTGAAGGTCATGCTGTCTTCTTCCAGGATCAACATTTCAGCTAATTATCCTAATTCCAGAAGAGTCCTCTCCAGGAAGCCATTAGGGCCTGGGGTTTGCAAATCTAATGAAACATGACAATGTGCTGGCTTCCGCACCATTGAGACAAAATGGTCGAGGAAGTCACATTGTCTTTCTCACGGCTTCCTGACCTGTGTGCACTGTGGGTCTCCTAGCCAGGGCTAGTCCTAGTTATTCCAGTATGCCTGGAAACAAGCCTCTGTTGCAAAGTAGGGCTGCAAACTTGAACTAGTTTAATAGGTAAGAGCATCTGCTTTAGAGATGGACAACCTGTGGAGCTCCAGATGCTGTTGGACTAGGAAGCTGCCTTATACTGAGTGAGATCAGTGGTCCATCTAGCTCAGTATTGTCTAAATTCCAGCTCTCCCTGAGATGCCAGGGATTGAAAATGGTGTTGGTTTCTGTGTGTTGCCACTGTGCAGTGCCTTGAGTCACAAGAGTCTGTTTACATTCCAGAGACATTCCAGACTGTTGGAAGTCTCATGGAAGACAGGGAAGGACAAGAAGTTTGAGCTACATTGCAAAGAGTTTTATTTCTAGTTACACAGACAGAAAAGAAACATCTTCTCTCTGTGAGAGCAAAGAGCAACTGAACCAAAGGAACAGGAAACCAGTAAACATCACATCCGTCTCCTGTCTTCCGTGAGACTTCCAACAGTCTGGAATGTCTCTGGAATGTAAACAGAGTCTTGTGACTCCAAGCACTGCACAGTGGCAACACACAGAAACCAACAGCCTCCCCCTTTCTGTGAACACCACTGGGCAGTGTGTCAGTACAATGTCAGTACAAACCCAGTTTCTGTACATAGGTACAGTGTTGATCCTTCGGAACAACCTTGGACAATAAATCAGCAGGAATTTCATTACCTGGCATGTAGGACACCGTTACGAGTCCTTTCTGAACACATTCTCTAGCATGTTGCAGCTTCAATTGCAAGTGCTTTGTGCTTTGCTTACAACCTTCAGAAGTCAGCTAAGCCAAACATGCTTTGTTGTCCTGATAAACCTGGATTGGACACTTTACAGGATTTCACATGTCTTTAGACAATTGTAACAACCATTCACAACCCACAAGTAAATTCAGTTCAGCTTCACAAGAACTTAAGCCTACTGTTGTTTGCTTCTTGCACGACCAATCAAATAGACCCTGGTTGTACATGTAGCAAACTCCAGACGTGCTTTTCCTGTCTGTAGTGTCACTTCCAAAACTCGCATCAGCAAATATCTCAAGACCACCAGACTTCTGATTGTTAAATCTCAGTCTGTAGTACATAGTGCCTTTCAAATAGTGTGCTATGTGTTTCAGAGCTTTCTAATCCTTAACTGTAGGATTGTTGACATGTCTGCTTAGCAAATTAGTGCTAACTGCAATGTCAGGTCTTGAACATCTGGCAATGAAGTTTAGTTTGCCTAGCACACTTCTGTAGTTTCAGAAAGGGCTTCTTCAGTATCATCTACCTGATAACCTGTTGTCATTGGTGTGTCTACAGGGTTAGCATCCATCAGGTTTAGTTTGGTTAACACATCAGCAATTTTCTGTGACTGGTGTACTAAAATATTACCATCTTGGTCTCTCTATTTCCAGAGATAGGTAGTTGGTTACCTCACAAAGAGGTAACCAACTGTCGGACTTGCATTCGACCAATGGCACTGAGCTATACCTGTTCATCATTTCCCATCACCCTTGAACAATGTCTACAGCTGATGGGATTTGGAGGCCAACATGATCTGAAGAGTCACATGTTTCTCACCTATGATCTACTTAAATGTTATAGAGTTATAGAGAACACATTTTATTTTAGTATTAAAAGTGCACTTGTTTGTTTTTGAAGGTTATTTTGGTTCTGCCGTTGTTGCAGAATATTAGCAATGGCCTCCTAACTTGTGGCAGCGCTTGTTTATTGAGTTGCAAATCAACTTGCACTACTTACAATTCCTCACCTTTGCAACTATTGATTTTTCTTTGGTTTTAGTCCATTCCCCTTGATGGTGCTGCTTTTTCAAATTATTGGCTTGTCGCTTTTATCGGGTTGTGTCCAGCTAAGTTACAGAGCAGACTGATTGAAATTAATAGACCAACGTTGGTCATGGCCATTAATTTCAATGGGTCTACACTGAGTTAGACCTAAATGCTCCTGAGCCCAATACAAAGCCCCCAGTGTCTTCCTACCCATTAGGCAAAATGAGCCAATTGCCTTGGGCAACAGGGGCAAATGACTAGTTTTGTGGTGTTCTGTTCTGGTGGTCAGGCGGCATGTGGTGTGTGTGTCCAGTTGTGAGCCCAACATTTTAAGACAGGTGTTGACAAGCTGGACCACATCCTGAGCAGGATGAGCAGTAGGACGGCCATCTGTTAGGGATGTTGCATCTCCTGAATTGAGCAGTGGGTTGAACTCAACGATGTCTAAGGCCCTTTCCAAATATGTTTCCATGATGACACCTGTTTTTAATGGCTGCTGCCTTATCGCCAGTCTCTGCACTTACCTCCTCTGTTCTGTTCTGGTGGGAGAATTGTTTCTGTAAGATATTGTTTATTTTAGCGCTGTTCACCCTTGGTGTGTTTGTTGGGATTGTAAAATGTAATCATCCATTTCCATTCAGTGAATTGGAAATACCAAGTTACAGGCTAGTCACTGTGGAGGCATTACTATTGATTCCTGTCATTTCTGTTTACAGAGGCTGACCGGAGGCGACAACACACCTCCACGGAGAGCCCCTCACTCCTGTAAATAATATCTCATCCCTCCCAGGCTTCTGGCAAAATGTGCCTACTCCTTGCTTGGGCTTGTAGCAATGCAAATGGCTGTTATTGGCAAACAGCACTTTTGACGTGTGAGGTTGTTTTCTTTATTCTCTTCAGAATACCTCTGTGAGAAAGGTAATTATAAATTGCATTTTTCAGAGAGAGAATGGGAACTATATGCCTCAGTCTACAAACAGGATGAGGTTCAGGCTGCGTATACAAAACAGCAATCATGTGACTTCCCCCACAGAATCCTGGGAACCGTAGTTCCTTTTGGAATTTCAGCTGTAAATAAAATATGTTGTATTTTCACAAACTTCCATGTAGTAAAAGCACTAGTATTTCTGAACCGGTCCATTTAGAGCTTACAAAAATGATATGCCGAGAGAGCAGGTAAGTGAACAGGAGAAAACAGGGACTCAATTAGCAGAAGTTTGGAGTTAAAATGTGAGGGCCTGATCAAAATGTTGTGGTTTCATTGTGCCTTTAAGTTAAAACAAAAGGGCAGTGTAAACAGACTGAGGAAGAAGTAACAGACAGCCAGGGCTCACATGGAACGATGCACAACAGGTCCGCGAGGATTGATTTCTATAATAGAATCACAAGAGACTGGAGAGAGAATGTAGTTGGTATAGAATTTCTGGGCATGAAGGGGGCATTAATAAAAGGCTTTTTGTGAAATCTTAAATGAAAAAGCAGGTTGGAATAATGGCTCTAGGGGGTTGAAACACATCAGAAGCGTACGCTGACAGTGATGAAAAACAGACATGAGATGAATACACCCAGTAAAACACTGCGGTTGATTTGCAGTCTCCTGGCAAAATAGTGAACCAGACGCAGCACAATTATTCTTAGTCTATGGATCATTGGTGGTCTACAGAGCAATTTGGCCCGGAATAATGGTGTCTTGTTTGACAAATGTCTCAGTCACTCACTTGCAAGCCTGTGCTGTCTCCTTCCAGAGGAAGCTGTTCCTTTTCCCTTTCCTACTGCTTGTTTGGGAGAACCTCCCTGGAGAGCAGGAGCTCAGTTTTCATTTGGAGGCTTTTCAAACTGTATCTTCTAGTCTTCTAGAGAGCCAGTGTGGTGTAGTGGTTAAGAGCGGTAGTCTTGTAATCTGGGAAACCGGGTTCGCGTCTCCGCTCCTCCACATGCAGCTGCTGGGTGACCTTGGGCCAGTCACACTTCTCTGAAGTCTCTCAGCCCCACTCACCTCACAGAGTGTTTGTTGTGGGGGAGGAAGGGAAAGGAGAATGTTAGCCGCTTTGAGACTCCTTAGGATAGTGATAAAGCGGGATATCCCCCAAATCTGGTGCCCTCTAGATGTTTTGGATGGCAAACCTCCCTCATCCCTGACTGTTGACCACGTTGGATGGGACTGCTGATAGTCCAACAACATCCGCAGGGCATCAGGTTGGGTGTGTGAGGGCTATACCACTTCAGGCTAATGGGGGGAAGGATGTCATTTTTTAGAATGTGTCCCCACTTGGAAAACAACATTTCTCTGCAAGTTCTAGGAGAATGGGGGGCAGGGAAGGGGAGCTGGTTTCAGCAGGAGGAAGAGAATCTTTGGATTCTTCAGCAGCCTATCTCCACTCTGCCTCTTAGCCACCCTCCCTTCCAGCCTCAGAGTCAGAGTCTGAAACCCTGTCCTCCCTCCTGCTGCTGAAGCCTTCTCAAGCCAGTCTGTGATGGCCTGGGAGTCTGATTCAGAAGCTGAACCTGAGGAGTCCCAGCCTGCACAGGAGTCCCCGCCTAAAGGGCCAGCTGAGCTGGGGCAGGGGCTTGAATCTGAAGGTCCTGCACCTGTGCCGGGTTCTCAGGAGCAGACACCAGATGTATCCACTCTGGCTCTGGAGGTGATTGAGGGCCCATTGCCTGCAGGTGTGCCTCTCCCAGCCCTGTCAGGGGAAGGTGAAGTTGTCCCTGGGTCCAATAACCCTCCAGCCTCTCCTGAGCTGCAGAGGCTCAGGGCAGAGAGGCAGAGGGAACTAAGTTCTCTCAGGAGGAGTGCTCGCCTTAAGGCCAGGAGAGGCGGGTCACCTGTGGGCCAGAACACCCCTGGCCTCAGAGGAAATAAAGGCCAGTCAGCCCAGTCCCAGGTTGCGGGAGCAACGTCGTTGGAAACCTGTTTCTGCCAGCACCCAGACCTGTTCTTCCAGAATTCCCGACCACGCATGGCTCCTTGCTTTGGACCCCGCTTCGCCCTTGGTGGACAGTCTCCAGACCCTCGACCCAGGACTGGACTCTGACCACGCCTCATGGTAACCTCCCCCCGGGACCAGCACACAGTCTGCTTCGTCTTCTCCCTCTGACCACTCGTTGTTGTCCCAACACCAATCCCCTGGCTTGGAGCTTTCTGTCATGGGACAAGGGTTCTTGAGAGCAGAAGAAGCAGTAAGGCCTACAAGCCCTACACAATAATTCAAGCCTAAGCCTGCTAACTGCTAAACTGTTAACATCAAACTGCTAAGTCACTGTGACTCGTGACTCAGCTTGGGTGATGACTCATTCTCCCTATAAAAAGTAGCCTCAGTGAGAGAGCTGAACGGATTTTGTATGCAGTAGTCTGTGGAATACAGTGGTACCTCTGGTTGCGAACGGGATCCGTTCCGGAGGGCCGTTTGCAATATGAAAAGAGTGCAACCCACAGCGGCACATCTGCGCACGCGTGAGTTGCAATTTGCCACTTCTGCACATGCGCGTGATGTCATTTCACGCTTCTGCGCATGCACGAGCAGCGAAACCCAGAAGTAACCCTTTCCGGTACTTCCGGGTCACCGCGGGACGTAACCTGAAAGAACGTAACATGAAGCAGACGTAGCATGAGGTATGACTGTAGTGCTATTGTTGTTGATGTAAAGCTAAGGCAGACAGAGTGGCTCCAGCACTCCAGTAAATCAGTAACTAAGACTATGCCACTGTGAAGAGTCAGATAGCTGTTATGAGCACTCTGTGTATGCTCTTTAACTATGCTGTTTACCCCCCCCCCCATCCAACCAGTCCATGACTGACCCCTGGGGCCCTCAGCTAGTTTTGCCAACCTCTGGCACCAGGCCTGATAATCATCAAGTGATGAGCATATATGTATGAGTGAGCTACCCCAACTTGGAAATCAATGCTTTTTTTCTATTATTCAGACATAACCACTGTGGTGTTTGTTTTTTTTAATACCTCCTAGTTCTACGATCCTCTGACAAGGGACCAGGAGTTGGCTGTACAAAGCAGTTGCACACTCAAGCCATCCCTGGATGCCTCATTTAATTTCATCTCTATAAAACGGAGCGGCAACGGAGATATCAGTGACAGCCTTGTTACCATGCTGCTTCCAGTCACATCAAATTGGGATCAGAGATAATAAACACAGCCGCTTCTGCTGTTATCAGGCTACCCTTCTTGCCACCTACAATGTTGTGACCTCATCAGATTCCAAGAGCGCTGTGCCCCTGTTTCAAATGACTGACTGGGTGAAATTTGCTGTTCTTTTACATGAAAGGAAAGGGATGTCACCAAAGGGGAAGGATGGGGACAAACAAAAAAGAGACAGTCCCACCTCCAAAATAGGAAGGGACAACCGTTGCCTCCCAGCTACACAGAAGGGCACTAGGATTTCCTTTGTGGGTTTCTTTTTCTTTTTCTCTGAAGATCTGCAACTTCTCTATGTGACAGGGCATATTTTCATTTCTACTGTTGACATACATTCTGTAATGCATATTGATAGAGTGATGGATAGGCTGCCAGTTCCTCTCAAAGGAACCCAGGGCAGCATGTTGGTGTTATATGCTGTGGGTATCTTCTTACCAAACTCGCTGGGATTGGAAAATTGCATAAAGCTTTATGGGACAGCTCAGTCGGTACAGCATGGAACTCTTAATCTCAGGGTTGTGACTTCAAGCCCCACATTGGGCAAAAGATTCCTTCATTGCAGGGGGTTGATCTAGAACACCCTCACGGTCCCTTCCATCTGTACAGTTCTATGATTCTATGACCTCGGGCTCATCCGGACTTCTTTTTGCACTGCACTTCCTGTTTTACCGCTGAATCGGAACAAACAGCAATACATGGGAAACACAATTGCCATTTGCTCCAATCCAGCAGTAAAATGTGGGTTTTCCTGGGGAAAGCTCCAGGACAAAGCTAAACAAACAAACAAACACTTGGACATGGAGCTTTAAAGCCCTGTCCTGGATGGATGGACCCTTACAGGCAACCAAAATGGTCAAAGGAGGGCAACCAAAATGGTCAAAGGCCTGGAAACGATGCCTTATGAGGAACGGCTAAGGGAGCTGGGCATGTTTAGCCTGGAGAAGAGGAGGTTAAGGGGTGATATGATAGCCATGTTCAAATATATAAAAGGATGTCACATAGAGGAGGGAGAAAGGTTGTTTTCTGCTGCTCCAGAGAAGCGGACACGGAGCAATGGATCCAAACTACAAGAAAGAAGATTCCACCTAAACATTAGGAAGAACTTCCTGACAGTAAGAGCTGTTCGACAGTGGAATTTGCTGCCAAGGAGTGTGGTGGAGTCTCCTTCTTTGGAGGTCTTTAAGCAGAGGCTTGACAGCCATATGTCAGGAGTGCTCTGATGGTGTTTCCTGCTTGGCAGGGGGTTGGACTCGATGACCCTTGTGGTCTCTTCCAACTCTATGATTCTATGATTCTATTCTATGATTCTATACAGTGTGGTTTATTTGTTTACTTATTTATTTCATTCATTTCAAGTTCATATGCAATGTTTCCTCCAAGGACAACAAGGGCACTGCAACTAAAAGTGAAGACCACAACAGAGAAAACTGTAGTCATGTGAAACCTGGTTTTCCAAGTTTCAGTGACACGGATGTGTGCTGAGTTTCAACAGGGCTTTCGCCTGTTGATCTTAAACTGATAATTTGTCTGGAAATGTTTTGGTTTGTCAGGAGTACGTGCAGGAGCCAGGCCCTGTGACCAGTAGGACTTCACAGGACTGGGGCCTTCCTAAGTTTGTTCTGAGGAGGCAAGGTGCGGCCTCACAGGTAAGGTCGCTTGGTAACTCACAGCACCTGGTGGCAAGAGCCGGGAAGGGATATAAGGTCATTTCCCTTCGGCTCTTTGCCACAGCAACACGTTTCCTGCCTTGCTGCGTTTGACTCCTTGACTCCTTGCTTCTTGATCCTCGGACTCTTGGCTTCCTGACTTCTCGCTTCTGGACTCTCGTTCCTGCTTCCACCCTGCCATCTTGCCCCAGTCCCGACGTCCTCAGCCAGGACTTTGACTCGGACTGTGACACGGTTCATGCACAAATTATCAAGAGAAAGAAAGATAGGGAGGGAGGAACAAATCCTGCAGAGACAAAAGGAGGGTAAGAGCAGAAATATAGTCTTGGGAAGAAAAGCAAATGTCTCTGAAATAAGGAAGGAAGCTTTTTTTGGATTCGAGTTGCCTTTGCTCACCTGCGTGAAAACCATCTAATTATGAAGTGGTGACTGAAACCTATAAAGAAGCTTAGGAAGCAATCAGCTAGAGGTACTCTAATATTTCCAGGTCATGGGTATGAGCAAAGTACATCTCAGATGGTTTGACCTTCAATGACTAATGAAAACCTTTTAGTGTGGAAGGTTTTTTGAGATGTTGGGTTGATATACTGAGGGTTCCTCTTGCCATGCTCTGCTGTGATTTCAGAGTTTTGATTCTATTATTTTATATCAGTTCTTTAAAACAGATTTTAATTGCTTTTATGAAATAAGATTGTGGGCCATCCAGAGGGCCCGGCTAGGCCAAAAGGGAGACTATAAATTAATACAATCAACCAGTGCATGACTCTTGCTGAACGCGTAAATTATGTGGCTGGGTTTTTAATTTCAACATTGGAGAAGGGATATCTGCCTTGGCTTCTAAATGGGAAGGATCTTTTAATTATGATGTTCACAGATACCAGTGTGGCATCTGCTGCTATGCAAAAACAGATGATCAAAATGGTGATGATAATGACATATTTATTTATAGCCCGCCTTTTCCCCCTGACGGGACTCAAGGAGGCTTACAGATAAAAATAAGAACTGGGGGAAAAAACATAAGAAAAAAACCCAAAGTTAAAAAAAGTAATCACTGATAAAATTAAAAGTAAATGCATATATAAAGTCCATTAAAACCATACCAATAACTACAATAAAAAATAGCATGGCACCAGCCCTTTAATTAAAAGCCATCAATTCTTAAATGTCTGTTGGAACAAGAAAGTCTTCACATTCTGGCAGAAGGACAACAAGGAGGGAGCCAGTCTAGCTTCTCCAGGGTGGGAGTTCCAAAGTCTGGGAGCAGCCACTCAGAAGGCCCTTGAGATTATGGGTTGAAACACATTCCTTATGAGGAGAGGCTTACTGGTTTGGGGCATTTTAAAAATTATTTAAAGGATGACTTTTAGTCATGATTGTGGTACACATCCTCTGAAGGGACCTGGGTGGTGCTGTGGTCCAAACCACTGAGCCTCTGGGCTTGCCAATCAAAAGGTTGGCGGTTCGAATCCCTGCGACAGGGCGAGCTCCTGTTGCTCTGTCCCAGCTCCTGCCAGCCTAGCAGTTTGAAAGCATGCCAGTGCAAGTAGATAAATAGGTACCATTGTGGTGGGAAGGTAAACGGCATTTCCGTGCACTCTGGCACTCATCACAGCCCTCCGTGTGCCAGAAGCGGTTTAGTCATGCTGGCCACATGACCTGGAAAACTGTCTGTGGACAAACGCCAGCTCCCTTGGCCTGTAAGCAAGATCAGCGCTGCACCCCATAGTTACTTTTGACTGGACTTAACCATCCAGGAGTCCTTTACCTTTTACACGTTTTTACAGATCCTCCATGTTAAACGGCACCTGCTGCTATGTGGGTTTGGGGTAGATGAACAGCTAGAGGATTAATGCCTTCAGGGCCTGCCTGTGGACTCACTAGAAACATCTGCCTGGCAGTGTGGAATTTCTGTAGAAGTCATTATCAGCAAGACCAGTGTTATGTGCGCAGGACTGTGGCCTCTACCACAAAACTGGTAAGGGCCACTAAATGGGGAACCTAAGAACTGATAAAGTTAGAGTGAAAAGCAACTCCACATAAGGTACAAGGAGGGCTCTGACAGCTACAGCGGAAATGGGTTGAGCAAGTTGCATTTCAAGGATTGTGGTGGGATGAAGAGATAGTCAGGTGATGTCAGGATGCTGTCAGCAGCTCCCAGTTGGTTGCCCAGGAAAGTATAATGACAAGGAAAAGTTTCTTACCATCTTTATTGATTTCAATCTTTACAAAGAGAGGCTAACGGACACAGCCTGTTGGATAATGGCATTGTCCCAAGTGAATCTCCACCCCCCCATCTCTCCCACTTCTGCGGGTGCTGCTAACTGCCCTCTGTCTTTGAGCTCTTTGCTCTGCTACTTTTAAGGCTCACCGGGTTCTGGGAGATGGAGGGTCCGGAATGCTTTCTAGTGACAAGGTGTCAGCTAGCTGCTCTTCTGGCTCTGGCTGCTTCTCCTCTCCCATTATTTCCCAACATTCCCCCTCATCTGCCTCTGAGCTGTGACCTCCCGCAAACCACTGTTGTAAATCTGTACTGTCTTCCTCTTCCTCCTCCCTTGAAGGGTCAGGTTGGGGAGGCAGTCTCTACCATTCCTCCTCTGCCCAGTTCCCAACAGGTGATGGGGTGGCAGAAAGCGTTTGGGTAGAGGATGAACAGCTAAGATGACACATATTTTTCCCTTATAGAGGAAGTTATCATCATCACCATCATTTTTAATTTGTATACTGCCTTTCTATCTTACAATACTCAAGGCGGCTTACAAGCTGAAGAAACAAAAAATGCACATCTTATAACAATCTAATGCAATACAAAAATGTGATAATAAAACATAACTTTAAAATAGGCAACCTCCATCAAAAAAGTAACATTCAACAATCAATTAGAATAGTATAAAATAGTTTCAACATATAAAAGTTAAACAGAAATCCACTCAACAGTTACAATAATATCTAAACTATAATCAATAAAACAACGGCAAGCCACAGAACATAAAACAATATAATACACATTGAGAAGCAGAGGGTAGAGCAAGGCAGGTGGAAGGAGGCCTTGCCTGATGGAGTCTCTCCCCTCACAGTTCTTCCTCCAGGAACAGCTCCCTTATGAGGACTCCTAGGACCGGAGACTCTAGAATGTCTCCTATGCCGACTCTCTGGACTCTTGTCTTGTGTAATGCATTACTGAATGAAGTCCAACCAACTGGTAGTTTGGTATGAGCCCCCATACTTGAACCCCAAAGGATAAATTATCCCACAGTGGTTGATTGGAAAAGGGATGGTGGACTGGGTGGCTGTTGGTCTAGGCTGGAGATGGGGAAGCTTTGGTCCTCCAGATGTCATTGGACTATTACAACTCCCATCATCTCAGACTAATGGCCATGCTGGCTAGGAGATGATGGCACTTGGAGATTCATTGGTTTGGTACCCATCTCTAGCCTAGGCTTTTCTTCAATTCTTATGAATGAGCACAAGTGTTGAATGAACTGTAAACAACCTCCTAGCACTGATGCATCCCTTGGCATTAATACATGGTGGTTAAACTTTAGATTATCTCTCTCTGGGGATGATTGATAGTAGATACACTAAGTTCATCTTGAAGCAAACTAACTGCCAGGCACAGTTTATACAATACACAATGGATAAAGCAAGTTCATTTAAAAATATGACGTTGGATAGTGGACATTGTGCCTCGGAATTGTTTATTTCTTTCGAGATTATTGCTTTATCACTAACAATACACTTTGATGTATCGTATTAATATAATTCAATATCCAGCAGAGGCTGCCAGAGTGGAAAAAGCAGATACGTGAAATGCTGAAATAATGAATGAGTCAATATCTAAGGGCAGGATATCGAAGAGGAAATGAGAAAACTAGTACCATATATTATCCATGAAGAAATACAAATACAAAACTGACAGGGCACATTGTACCATTTGCATAGTAAGAATCATCAGGCAGCCACAGAATTATGGTGGCAACATTAGCATTAATGATCATAATGGGTTATCATTTTATCACACCCCCTTTTAACAACATATTCAGATGGGGCCACCTCAAAATAAGAAACTGACTTCTACATACTCGGCATAGGAGACATTCTAGACATGAAGAAGTAAATTATTTGAAATATTTATTCTGTGACTAGGCTTACTGTGTGCCCTGCCAGATCAGAATATGCACCCTAGAAGACAGGATTAGTTGGCTGCTGCTAAGGACCCAATGCCCAATCTGGGTCCTGCTGACAAGAGCCCCATAGACCTCATAGCTGTCAACGTTTCCCTTTTTTAAAGGGAAATCCCCTTATTCCGAATAGGATTCCTTGCAAGAAAAGGGGAAAGTTGACAGCTATGGTAGACCTGCCCTTCCTCTTCACCATTGCAATCCTGCTTGTTCACCTTCTTCTGGCCTAGGGATGAACAAATCTGTGAATTTCAGTTTTTATCCGTTCCTCACCTTTTCCATTCTTAATTTCAGCTCTTCACATTTCAATAGCAATTTACTGTTAAAAAAAAATGTCATGGAAATTTACCAGCATTTTTAGTGTGACTTTCTCTTAATATACACATTTGCATATGCAGTTTTGACCAATATGTCCAAGGTTCCTCAGCAGGCAAGTTGATACTGTAGGAGCAAATCAATGTCACACTGTAGAAAGGTCTCAGCTGCACAAATATTTCTGCTTGCCCAACAGAATGACCTCCACTCGCTTCCATTCATTGTTCTGGAGATTCTCTCAACCCCCCTGAGCAAATCTGGAGGAGTATTGGGGGGCATGGAGAGAAGAGGAGGGCACCACAGTTAGTCAAATCCACCCCATATGGAAGTGATCCCTGAAGGCAAACATTTGAAACTCCTTGGAGTCACAACTTTCTTTGCAGAACAGCACATTTAAGCTTGTTTCTCTCTGCCCTGCCCTGTCCTTGGTCAAGACACTTTGAAAAATGCAAAGCAGCCTTATGGAATCAATTTCCCACTTAAAAGACCTGACATCAGATTAGGGAAGCTGTAAAGGTTGGGAAACCGGGGGGAACAGATTAAATCAAATAACGGAGCTCTGTGACAACCAGAAAGACAGAGGGAAGGCTTGGAGTTGACAGAAACCTGGAATGAAAGAAGCATAGAGATTGAAAACAAAACCCATAAGGCATGGAAAGGCTGGAATTGAAACAGAAGGGGCAGTTGGGTACCAGAAGACAGCTATCAGATGAGAAAAATAAGGAATAAAATGCCTAAGATTGATTGCACTGAACAGGAAAATCACTTTCTCAGATACAGGTTGCTCAGGAGGGTGGGGAGAATGAAAGCAAGAGCAAGACGAAGGAGGAAAGGTTTCTGCAGTTATACCTTCTAAGGTGTTCTCTTCAAATGAACGCTGAATCAGATATATATCCCCCCTCCACGAAAATATCAAGCCAATTTTCTGTGAACTGCTGGGTGGGAAGTCAATGCGAACAGATTGGCTTTCTGGTTCGTTCACTGATGCAATAATACAGCCGTGAAAACTAGTCGGGGGCATTTCCTCTCGTGGTGGATGTGGATTACACCCAGGGCTTTGTGCATTTGTGATTAAGAAGATGAGAAGCGCCTTCTGAATCAGGCCAACGACCCATCTAGTCCAGCAACCTGTTCTTGCACTGGGCACCAAGGCTGTAGGTAGCCCCAAAGCAGGACTTAGCACAATTCTCTCCCCAACTGTGATTGTCGGCTGGGATTCTGAGGCATATTTCCTCTGACAGTAGAGGCCGAGCACAGCCATCGTGGCTAGTATCTACTGGTAGCCTTGTTCTCCATGAATTTTTCTAGTCCTGTTTTTAAAGCTACTCAAGTTGGCAGACATCACTACCTCTTGTGACAGCAAGTTCCACAGTTTACTTATACATTGTACTTTCTTTTTTCTTAAAAAAATAATTTTTATTAAATTTTCTACTTTTAACATATTCACATTTTGTTACATAATTCTTTAACTTAATGCATTACTCTATAAGAGCATCAACCTCCTTCCCTCCCTCTTTCTGACTTCCACACATCTTTCTCTAGTCTTCACATTTCTATAATCCCTTGTTTACCTTCTAGCTTATTGTAATATTTCACCTTGTTATCGGTAAATCAGTTCCTTATATTTACATTACAAAACATTTCAGTTCAAGCCTACAAATGTTTTCAGATGTTTACGATTTTCTTTCATGTAAAATATAAATTTGTTCCAGTCCTTTTGAAACAGTTCATCACACTGATTCCGGATCTTCCCCGTCATCTTGGCCATCTCTACATACTCCACCATCTTGACCTGCCTATACACTGTACTTTTTTTTCTCCATCCTGAATCTTCCAATCTTGTGGATGTCCATGAGTTCTAGCTTTGTGAGAGAAGGAGAGAAGCTTTTCTCTATCTGCTTTCTCTGCACAATGCGTAATTCTGTACACTTCTGCCATGTCTCCTATTATTCACCTTTTCTCTGCTCTGCAAAACCCCCAAATGCTGAAACCTTTTCTCTTGATTATGTTGGTTGCCCTTTGCCGAACCTTTCCAAGCTCTCAAATGTCCTTTCTGAGGTGAGGCAACCAGAACTGTACACAGTCTTCCGAGTGTGTTTGCTCTATAGATTTGTATAATGGCATGGTGATATTGGAAGTTCTGTTTTCACTTCTCCTCCTAGCATGGAATTTGCCCTTTCCACAGCTGCTGTTCACTGGGCTGATTCTCATACTGCACTTAGGTAAGTGTGGAATTTCTTACAAAGCTTTATATATATATATCTCATTTTTAAAAGAGGTTTGTAGCCTTGAAGACTGCAAAGATACTGATGTTAAGAAATATATATTTCAGCATTTGAAATGAATGGTTCATGTGCTTTCTCAAGTTTTAGATCCTTGGGTTGGGGGGCTCAGGGGTAGAACACCAGCTTGGCATTCAGAAGTTCCCAGATTCAATTCCTGGCATCTCCAGATAGGGCTTGGAGATACCTCCATCTGAAACTCAGGAGAACTGCTGAAAGTCAGGGTAGGCAGCACAGAGCTATACTTGATAAAAGGCGGCTTCCTGCCTTCCTATGCCATGTTATTATTAGTTGAGCTCAAGAAAGTACTTCATTGGCGTTGTGGGTCTCTGATTGCGTGCAGTTCATCAACACTCAATAACCAGACCCTTGGAGCAACGGCGAAAGGAAGAGCTCAGCTGCCACATATGAAAAAGCATCTCTGCATTGGAAACTGCACTGGCGGAGACAGGTGTTGAAAACAAATGTGCAGTGATTTGCTCATTGTCTCAACCGCAGGATAATCAGGGCTGGAAGTAATAGTGCTATATAGATGCTTTCCGAAAGAATGAAGCAACATCGTCTTATTAACTCGAAGGAAACGGGTGGTTACTCTCAGCATCGTAACTGAGCTCTTCAAATAGAGGGCACCTTCAAGCAGAGGACTGCCCTCTCATAGCCCTTCAAATAGAGGGCTGTTCTATGTACAGTGAGACACATGCCTACTCTAGCCAGGATGGAGATACAGCATAACACTTCATTGCAGGTCCTGGGCCAACCCAACACTTTTTTGCAGCCTGAGGCAAAGGACAAGATGGCAACTTCCCTCCCATTCCATGCATAAAAGATGACTGAATTTTGCATTTTGCAGCCTAGCTTCTGCATTGCAGGGCAGGCTGCACAGGATCCTATAACACCTTGCTGCCATTCTTTGCTCCATACCCTTAGCACACACCACCTGAGGCAGCTGCCTCCTTCTGCCTAATGGTAGGACTGGCCTTGAGCAAATCTTGCTTTGTCTTTCTCATTTCTCATTTTGGCTCTGGCTCTTCTGCTTCTCCCTTTCAGAGTTTCTGTTTCTACCACCGCTGACAGTTTAGCTCACTTTCCTGCTCCCTGAAGAGAAAGCTTATTGATTCCAGCAGCAGCAATTTGACATTTTTCCACAGAAGGACCTCACAGCATTCAGAGAGGGATCATCCAGATCTGTTCGTGATGCAACTTCTGCAGACAGGTCATCAATGCAATTCGTTTTTTCACCCCTTCCTCCCTTTGAGAACCCAATATTTCAATTTGTTTGCTCCTGCTCCTGCTCCCTTTTTTGTAAAGTACACAATCGGAACGAACAAAAGCAATATAGCTCTAAGTATGCAATCGAGAGGAAAGCAATATAGCTTTGTTTCTAAGCTGTCATACTGTGTTTCCGGTTGCCTGGCATACAAACTGGTTTCTTTCATTGGATTGCAACTTAGCTCTTTCTCCCTGGCACTGTGCAGCTTCAAAATATAATCATTCGGCTGACATTCCTCTTTTGTTATTTAATATACTATCGCTATCAATACAATGTGGCGTGTCTGGCACAGTTAAGACCACTTTAAAACTGAAAAGATATCTGAAGGGTGGAAATGCAGTATAAGCCTGCACATCAATACCTCTTTCCCCCCAAAAAATCCAGGCAGAAACACACACACACACACACACACACACACACTGCAAATTGAGATTGGGTCGGCCTTCCTTTTTTATATATATAAATTTTTATTAACAATTTCAACATAACAAATTATCAAAACAAATCATCTCCATTATTCCCCCCCCTTTTCCCCTCCCATCTCTCCAACAAACCCTCCCTTCCTCCCCCCTATGACTTCCCTCACCTCCTCTTTCTGATTTCTCAACCAATGTTAACTTCTGCATATTATAAAATTGTATACATCCTTATCTATCTACTATGTTAACCCTCAATAAATTTGTGTATGTTTATTCAAATCCTGCCAAGGAGTCCAGTTCATTTTGTTGTCTTTTTAAATAGTTTGTAAAAGGTTCCCATTCTTTTTTTAAAGTCACAGTTGTCCTTGTCTCATAATTTGCATGTCAATTTCGCCAGTTCTGCATAGTTCATCAACTTCTCTTGCCACTGTTCTTTTGTTGGGGTTTCCTCATTCTTCCATCCTTGTGCTATCAAGACTCTTGCCACTGTTGTAGCATACATAAATAAGTTCATTCTTTTCCTTGGCAGGTGTTGTCCTTCTATCCCTAACAAAAATGCTTCTGGTTTTTTTTAATAAATGTTATTTTAAACATCTTCTTCAACTCATTATATATCATTTCCCTTTTTTTAAAAAAAAATCTCTGCATTCCTACCACATATGGTAAAAGGTCCCTTCCTTTTCTTTACATTTCCAACAGGTGTTTGACCCAGTTTTATACATTTTTGCTCTCTGTACTCGTGTTATATACCATCTATACATCATTTTCATGTAATTTTCTTTCAGAAGAGAAAGATTGGGTCAGCCTTCCAATAGCTGAGATGAGATGCAGATAGCGGTTGAATGGAATAGCTGTCACAGTGGTGGGTTTATAAAAATGCTTATTTCATCTCCAGCCTGCCTTTATTCTTTGAGGCTCAGATGGGGCTCAACCTGGGAAGGTAGCCCATCTAGGAGAAGGAAAACTGGTTCTAAACCTCCATCGCCTTGTGACATATCTTCAGGAGAAGAAAAGGCTAAGTAAACCCTACACAAATCCGGAGTGGAGTCGGGAGTGGAGTGACGCCTTGTACGCCTCCTACCAGGGACTCCTGCAGCCACCCTAGTCCCAAACATATTGCTCTGCTTTTGTTGGGTCTTGTCATCTGGGCAGCCCAGGACCTCCATGTGCACAGGCCAGGCTTTTGACCTGGGAATGCCACGTTGGTATTGCTAATGCAGCAGTTTGACTTCACCCCCCAGAGGTGCACTCCATTTTCTCTTGAGACAGACAGATGCCAATCCCATTTTGTTCTGTAGAATGCAGAGCAACATACATAGTCCCAGGCATCAAACAGACCAAGACCCACTGAGTTTCAACAAGCCTGTTGCATAGTGAGCTTTCAGACCATGTTTTGCTGGCCTCCAGGGATTACACTGTGTATGGCAGCGGTGGGGAACCTCTGGTTTGTGGGCCTAATTAAGGCCAACAACCTTACCAGTTTGGTCCATTGGGCCATTTCTGCTGCCTTACATCTGATATCATATGCAATGTCAGACGTTAGGTAGAAAGATTGGGCTGAAAGATTGGCAGCCACTAACAGTAGTTGATCAGCTGGTTCAACCCCTGCCTTAAACCCTGGAGAGCTGCTACCACTCAGTGTGGACAATACTGAGCTGGGTGGACCAATGGTCTGATTAGGTATAAAGCAGTTTCCTATGTTGTAGCAACACGAGAACAGGGCCTTCTCTGTGGTGGCTCCCCATTTGTGGAATGCTCTCCCCAGGGAGGCTCACCTGGCACCTTCATTACATATCTTTAAGCCCCAGTAGAAAACATTTCTCTTCAACCAGGTGTTAGGCTGATTGACATTCTATGGTTTTAAAATGTGTTTGTGGGAGGGGAGTTATTGGTTTTGTTTTATTATGTATTTTGTATTCTCAGTTTGTATCTTTCCTTTGGGAACTGCCCTGGGTTCTTTGGCTGACAAGTGGTATATGAATTTAGAGAATAATAATAATTCCCATGTAAAATATTATTATTATTATTATTATTATTATTATTATTATTATTAACAGGTACCTGTGCATGTTTTTCTCCCATTGCCCACCTCACCTCCTGCTAAACTGGTGCAGCTCTTTTTTATGACTTAGATTTTGCACACCATCTTGTCTGCTCACATTAATCTGAAACATCAATGTCTGAGCTGTTGGCTCTGCAGATTATACTTATCATTTCAGTTAGTTTGCGCAGAATAGATTAAATGTGAAATGGCAGCTTTGCTACCGAGAGCTCAATGCGTTCAACCTGAAAGGTTGCCTTAGATTTGTAGCTGCCCAATGTCAGGAATCAGTGTGGCATTTATGATTTTGTTCTCCGGGTGCATTTTAGCTAGGCTTTCTCTGCCTCCAGCGCAACTGAATGCTGTGGAAGACAATGCATGGAGATATCTATCTATCTATCTTTGGAAACCCTCTGCACCAGAAACCATCCACTTTTGTTCTGGCCTCCTTGCTTGCTGCTCCTTAATTTGTGCAGTGCTAAGATAGCACAGTGAATAGAGGAACAGAAACAGTGCATGGAGCAAGATAGGATCCCCTGTCCCATTTTGCAAAGAGATGGTACTAGTCTGTAAGGGGAAAGAAGGTAATAATGATAACACCAAATGGGTTTTAATCTCTGAGCGCTGTAGTGTATGCAAAGTAACACATTTTGGAAGAGACAAATACCTTGGCCAGCATAACAGGTGGAAAATGGGAATGTAAGAATAATAATAATAATTTATTATTTGTAGCCCGCCCATCTGGCTGGGTTTCCCCAGCCACTCTGGGCAGCTTCCAACAAAGATGAAAAATACACTAAAATGTCACATATTAAAAACTTCCCTGAACAGGGCTGCCTTCAGATGTCTTCTGAATGTCAGGTAGTTGTTTATCGCTTTGACATCTGATGGGAGGGCGTTCCACAGGGTGGGCGCCACTACCGAGAAGGCCCTCTGCCTGGTTCCCTGTAGCTTTGCTTCTCGCAATGAGGGAACCGCCAGAAGGCCCTCGGCACTGGACCTCAGCGTCCGGGCAGAACGATGGGGGTGGAGACGCTCCTTCAGATATACTGGACCGAAAGGAACATACAGCTCCCATAATGACATAAAAGGAACCTGCTGGAACAGACCAATGGCTCAGCTATTCCACACACACACACCCCATGGCAAGATGGCTAGATGGCCAACCAGATGCCTGTGGGAAATCTTCAAGCAGGACCTCTCCCCTCCTGTGGCTTCCAGCAAGTAGTATTCAGAAACATTACTGCTTCCAACTCTGGAGGCACAGCATAGCCATCATGGCTAGGAGCCACTGATAGCTTTCTTGTCCATGAATTTGTCTAATGCTCTTTTAAAGCCACACGGGTGGCGCTGTGGGTTAAACCACAGAGCCTAGGACTTGCCAATCAGAAGGTCGGCGGTTTGAATCCCTATGATGGGGTGAGCTCCCGTTGCTCGGTCCCTGCTCCTGCCAACCTAGCAGTTCGAAAGCACGTCAAAGTGCAAGTAGATAAATAGGTACTACTCCGGCGGGAAGCTAAACGGCGTTTCTGTGTGCTGCTCTGGTTCGCCAGAAGGGGCTTAGTCATGCTGGCCACATGACCTGGAAGCTGTACGCCAGCTCCCTCGGCCAATAAAGCGAGATGAGCGTCGCAAAGTAGATAAATAGGTACCGCTCCGGCAGGAAGGTAAACGGCGTTTCTGTGCACTGCTCTGGTTCGCCAGAAGCGGCTTAGTCATGCTGGCCGCATGACCTGGAAGCTGTACGCCGGCTCCCTCGGCCAATAAAGCGAGATGAGCGTCGCAACCCCAGAGTCGGTCGCGACTGGACCTAATGGTCAGGGGTCCCTTTACCTTTACCTTACAATATTTGGTACAATACAATAGCATTCAGGAGTGATAAAAGCAAATACTTCTTCATGCAGTGCCTAGTTGAACTATGGAACTCGCTCCCACCGAGATCCAGCTCTGAGGTTGTGAGTCGAGGCTCCGCTCCCCGCTTTGTGATGAAATAAGACACATGGACACAAGTATTTTAGGTTAATAGGCTAAAAAAGGCCACAACTTTATTGGTTACAGAATGTGAGTGGTGTTGGCTTAGGCATTGGATCTGTACAGACTACAGTGGTACCTCTGTTTGCGAATGGGATCCGTTCTGGAGGACCGTTTGCAACATGAAGAGAGCGCAACCCGCAGCGGTGCATCTGCGCACACGTGAGTTACGATCCACTGCTTCTGCGCATGTGCGTGACATCATTTTGCATTTCTGCTCACGCGCGAGTGGCGAAGCCCGGAAGTAACCCTTTCCAGCACTTCCGGGT
This sequence comes from Podarcis tiliguerta, assembly GCF_965153285.1. NCBI lineage: Eukaryota > Metazoa > Chordata > Lepidosauria > Squamata > Lacertidae > Podarcis > Podarcis tiliguerta. The sequence continues at coordinate 20,530,361 of NC_139537.1, read as the reverse complement.
CACTGTGGGACGTAACCTGAAAGAACATAACATAAAGCAAACGTAACATGAGGTATGACTGTATACTTGACTCCTTTCTGAGGAAGCAGGAACAAAACAAGGAAGAGCTTGTGGACCACGGCCGTTTAGATGTGGCGAAACCACGTCCCTCAGCCAGCTGCGGGCCCAGGACTCCAGTGTCGCACGGGACCCAGCCATGCCCCCCTGCGAGGGCGGGAAGTGATTCCCGCTCACAACCCCTCCCCTCTGAGAAGAGGAGAGGCCTTCCCTCACTGCGAGACGTGAAGTTACAGGGAATCAGGCAGAGGGCCTTCTCGGTAGTGGCACCCGCCCTGTGGGACACCCTCCCATCAGATGTCAAGGAGATAAAGAACTACACAACTTTTGGAAGACATCTGAAGGGAGCCCTGTATCAGGAAGCTTTTTAATGTTTGATGTTATATTATGTTTTTATATGTGTTGGAAGCCACCCAGAGTGGCTGGGGAAGCCCAGCAAGGTGGGTGGGGTATAAATAATAAAATTATTATTACTATTACTATTAGTGTGGATAAGCCCTTAGTGCTCTTGAGCTCAGGTCTTGCTTCAAAGCCCCTGTGAGAACTGGATTGGCCTGATTTAACAGACTTTAATTATGTTCCCTCCTGTAACAACATATTTCTGGTTGGAAAGTTTTGGCTGCCTGTGATTTCTCAATCTTTAACTGTCAGTCTGGTGCACAGAAAGGTGTGCCCGGCTGATGAAGGTCTGAGACGGGAGAATGCGGTAGACAATAAAAACCAATGTGTTTCATTTGGCAGTTTCTAAGGAAGGCTGCAGTTATAATTGTTTTGAGTCTCTGTCCCGGGAATACAAGTTCTTTTGCTTTGACCCAGCCTTTTAACTCAAGTTATCCCAGAAATAATAACTGTGAGCACTCAGGCCAGAAAAACATTTTCTTGCTCACATTTTTCACCTCCCCAGTGGCTCATTTGGAATAGGAAGACGTACCATTTGGGTCTCGTCCTCTGCCGCAGTAAGTTACAAGTAAGTTGCATGCCTTAAAACAAGAGCACATCTTCCTTAGTGGGTGAGAGAGAACCATTGTTGTATATGTTTCATAACTAGCAAGGATGCAGTCCAGCCTCAACAGAGGTTAGTCCACTAGGGGCACAGTCACCCCACACATTTAAAGAACTATTATTCATTCATGACTCCCCCCCCCCCCAATAATTCTGAGAGATCTAGTTTGCTGAGGTTGCAAAGTGTCAGGAGTGCAGCCTACACTTGAGTAGGACCCTGGCACACACACATGCCTGACTGGCATGTTCTCTCCCTCCTGGTCAATCGTTTGGGCTGAAGAAAGCTTATGAAGCTCCCAAACATCACAGTGACCGATGCCAACTGATATTGTCACACTTAGGGATCCGCAGAGTTTGTGCATCATGCACATAACAGACCTCAGCAACTCAGCATTTTGGCTAATCTACTTTATTTACATATAAACATACACGGAGCACTGAAACATGGCTCCCTCTCTGGGAGTCTTCTCTTCTCTTCTCTTCTCTTCTCTTCTCTTCTCTTCTCTTCTCTTCTCTTCTCTTCTCTTCTCATGAGATGGCCAAAGTATTGGAGCCTCAGCTTCACGATCTGTCCTTCCAGTGAGCACTCAGGGCTGATTTCCTTAGGAATGGATAGGTTTGATCTTCTTGCAGTCCATGGGACTCTCAAGTGTCTCCTCCAGCACCATAATTCAAAAGCATCAATTCTTCGGTGATCAGCCTTCTTTATGGTCCAGCTCTCACTTCCATACATCACTACTGGGAAAACCATAGCTATTCCCCTTACATAGCTACAATTCTCAGAGTTCCCTGTGAAGAGGTATGGATTGTTAAACCATTCTGGGAATTTTTGCTCTGTGAGGGGAATAGGGGTCTCCTAATCACTCTCGGTGCCTTTAACAGCTCCCAGAATCCTTTGAGGGAAGCCATGACTGTTCTAAGTGGCATCACGGTGCTTGAAATATAGGGCGCAAATGCGGCCTAGGGCAAATGGAGTTTCGCCCCAGCAGGCTCAGTCTGGCCTCAGCCAGTACCCTCCTGCCTTCTTCCTTACAAGCAATAGTGGTCAATTGGGCAGAGCTGCACTGCCTTTGTGGCTTCCCAGTGTCAGGGTCGCTGCCGGTTACCAAGAGGGAGTGTGGTATCGGCTCAGTTGTTGTGCCCACCCTGCAAGGACCTCCATGCTGCCTCTGCCTGCAGCCCCAGCATTAGGAAGCCAGGCTGGAAGTGCAGGCCCACTTCCACCCTGCTCACTGCTATTGCTCACAAAGCAGGAGATGCATAGGCTTGGGATTTTTCTGTCCCAAATCCAGGACACCCACCCCACCCCATGCCATGCTGTCACAGCCACCATGAGGCAGGTTAGGCTGAGAGGCAGTGACAGGCCCTGAGCCACACAGGGAGCTTCCCAGTTGAGTGGGGATTTGAACCTTGGTTTCCCGGGTTCTAACCTGACACTCCTAACCACAACAATGCAGCAGCAGCAGCTCACAGTTATTAATAATGGCAGGCAGAATTAGACTGTGGTCATTATAATTCCCCACTCAGTTTTGAGCATTCATGGAGTGCATTTGCATTTCCAGTATCAATCTCAGATTACTTTTATAATTTTCTGCTTTGCTTGTTGGAAAGCTTAGAGATTAGTTTTTGGATTGATTTCCTTCCACTCATTTGCCTTTTTCTCTCGCCATGACAAACATTTGCAGGATGGCAAATTTGACAGATCCGTCTGTAGGGAAAAGGTTTGTCAATGGGACAGGGTCCAAATTAATGCAGTGAAAACCAGGCTGATACAAGAGAGCTCACCAAGGTTATGCTCCTGCAGCTGCAACACATGCATATATTAACCACTATTACATTAAAAGGAGGAGAGTGTGTTAGAAAAACTGGAGAAAAACTATGAATGGCTAAATTGACAATATTGCCTTTTTATATTGCCTGTTTAATCCCAGTGTATCCAGCAGACATGAATCTACTGCGAAGAGAAAAGTTTGGCACTTTGAATAACAGGCTGCTATTAACTTCCAGCTATATTATATCCTAGTGAACTTTCCTTAAAAGTGACAAATGCAAGCTTATACCATTCAAACACTGTACTTCCTCCTTTTCTCTTTAAATCTATCCACTTAGATGCATTATTATTGCCAGCAGTGCAATCTTCCACATGACTAGCCAGAAAGAAGTCCAATTAACTTGGTGGGGCCTGCTCCCAGGAACGGGAGTATAAATTTTGTGGGCTTGTGGTTTCCACTCCCATAACAGGTGTGCTGGAACTGTTTTCAGGAGAATCACTCAGGACTGTCTAGGGTGGGTGGCAGTGTTCTCTAACTGTAGCTCTCCTTGTTGAACCCATCATAGAATCTTGGAGTTGGAAGGAGGGTCGTCTAGTCCAACCTCCTGCAACGCAGGAATCTCAGCTAAAGCATCCATGACAGTTGGCCATCCAACCTCTGCTTAAAAACCTCCAGGGAAGGAGAGTCCACCACCTCTCATGGGAGTCTGGTCCACTGCTGAACAGCTCTTACTGTCAGAATTTTTTTCTGAATGTTTAGTCGGAATCTCCTTTGGAGAGAGATATCATTGGCCTATCAGAGCCGCCAGACATTGAACTGGCGAAGGGGTGAAGCTCAGTGGAGAAGGTCTCAGGTCTCGCATCTTCAGATAGAGCTGGGAGAGATCTCTATCTGAAACCCTGGAGAGCTGCTGCCGGTCAGTGTGGGTGTCGAGGGTGCTCCCTAGCCAAAGGAATGCACATAGCAGCGTCTCTTTAATTGTCAAAGCTGGCACTTAGCCATTTCTATGGCAACAAATACCCATGCATACCAGTCTAGCATCTAGGCTGCTTTTCCAAAGTCTGCACTCTATGGAGCAGTTTCAAGAACAGGGGACCACTCTCCTTCTCTACTAGTTTACGAACCTTCCTCCGAGGGGCTGCACACATGCAGCCAGAGACTATGCCTGCATGGAATTTGCCTCTGCTCTTCCCTCTTCAGTCCCCTCCTGGTTCTGGGAGACAGTGGTAAAGGAGAGACCTGATGTACTTGCTCCTCTTCCTCTTCCAACTAATCTTGTGCTCAAACCTCCAGCTCTGCAGCTTCCCTTGGCTCCAACTCTTGCCACAAATCCGAGTCAGACTCCAGCCCCTTTTCCCCCGAGGCACATTCGTCAGTGTCTTGCCAGTCTCTGATAGTGGGCGATACTGAGCTCAATGAACCAATGGTCTGAGTTGGTGGAAAGGCAGCTTCCAATGTTCATATGAACATCCTTCACTTTCCGTTTCTGAGGGAAGAAGCAATCGTTTTGGTACACTTCTCCCTAAAGATTGTAGAATATGCACTTTGGAAACAAACATAGCAGCACTATTTTCCTTTGGGTCACATTAGTCACATGGGTAATCCCACCCAATCATGTAAGAGTGGGAAACTCAGGCCCTAGGGCAAAATGCATCTCCAGGCCTCTCTACATAGACCTTGGGATTTCCCCTTGTTGTGTACTGAGTTGAATAGGATCCAAAATGCAGCAGTCTGATTGGTCCTAGAACAATGAAGCAGTATGATTGGTTTGCAGGAGCCACCCAATCCAGCTCCAGATGGAAGTGAATTTACAACCTGATTGGCCTACAGGAGAATCCCGGAATTAGCCAATCACATGAAGCCCATTGTGCAAATAATGTATATAAAGCAGATATTTTGGGGAAACATTCATTCCTCCTCACCACTATGAGCTGAATAAAGAGCATGGAATCCACTCTCGACTCCGAGTATATTTCACCCCTAGTCCCTGGCTCCTCACCAGTGAAGTGTGCAGTTCTATAGCCCTTTCCCTGGGATGAACTTAATCCAGCTGAATTTGCAGAATTCCACTAAAGGCCTTTTCTCCTGTCCTTGCTGCTTGGTTAGTTTATTAATGCCTGGTGCTCCTGTAGCTGACATTTTAAAATAGCACAGACATCTGCTCTCAATAGATGGGTGAGCTCTTCAGTGTCAGAGGGCGCAGCTATCTTCCAAAAATGAAAAGGTGTCTTTTGTCAGCCCACAATATATTACGGTGACATAAGGGTCATACAAAAACTTCCTCAGCCGTGAACAATTCTAGGGAACTGGGTGAATGCAGCGTGACAATGTTTCCCCCACAAGCCAATCAACCAAATAAGCAGAGGCATAGACTTCCTCACCTAAAACAGCCGCTTTCTGTGACTTAACAACCGACATTTTCAGGCATAGCAATTTTAGCTGTCTTAGCTTCCATCACCTCATGGCACTTGAGGTTTCCAAATTATTTTGTCCCATGTAAAGTGGGTGACCTACTCAGCTTCCAGAGTCTCTGGGGGACGTTGATGGTAGAGGCAAGTGATATTTGAATGAAGAAATATGATGGCTTGCATCCAATGCAGTGTTACATCACAGCACAAGAATTTTAGCCTGTTCAGTCAGACTCCCCCCCCCCCCCGCCACTGTGGGCCCTCCCTGCACCTACCCCAAATCTGCTCTAGAGGGCTTGGGGAAAGCCCAGAACACATGGGGGGGGGTGCAGGAGGGTGGGGAGATGGTGGAAACCCCATTAGAGCTGCAATGGATACAATCCAATGAATGCAATCTTTTATTCTTGACTGTATCCAAGAGCTTTTGAAATTTTGCATTGAATATGATGTTGATGTCTCTACTTTTTAAAAAAAGTAGAGACTAACTAAAAAAGTAAAGTAACTTTTAACTAAAAAAAGGAAAGACATCACCTTGCCAACAAAGGTCTGTATAGTTAAAGCTATGGTTTTCCCAGTAGTGATGTATGGAAGTGAGAGCAGGACCATAAAGAAGGCTGATTGCCAAAGAATTGATGCTTTTGAATTCTGGTGCTGGAGGAGACTCTTGAGAGTCCCATGCAAGAAGATCCAACGCATCCATTCTTAAGGAAATCAGCCCTGAGTGCTCACTGGAAGGGCAGATCGTGAAGCTGAGGCTCCAATACTTTGGCCACCCCATGAGAAGAGAAGACTCCCTGGAAAAGACCCTGATGTTGGGAAAGATGGAGGGCACAAGGAGAAGGGGAAGACAGGACGAGATGGTTGGATAGTGTTCTCGAAGCTACCAGCATGAGTTTGACCAAACTGTGAGAGGCAGTGGAAGACAGAAGTGCCTGGCGTGCTCTGGTCCATGGAGTCATGGACACAACTAAACGACTAAACAACAACAACATGATGTTGATGACTTACCTGCATATTTAAGATATTGGACGGCAGGGGTGCGGTGCCCCTCTGTCCCTTCCTTGCTCTGCTTGTCGACCCACCCACCACTCCCCCTTGATAACTCTATGCAGTTTTGCATTATAAACTTCTTCTTTCCCCCCCAAGCAATTTACAGAATAGAATACATTTAGGTATGTTATATTCACTCATATATGCATTTTAATTGTAGGGTTGAAAGGGACCATGAGGGTCATTTAGTCTAGCCTCCTGGGATGCAGGGATCTTTTGCCCAACGCGAAACTTGAACCCATGATCCTGAGGTTAAGAGTCTCATGCTCTGCTTTCTGAGCTATTACAGTGGCACCTCGAGATAAAAACTTAATTCGTTCCAGAGGTCTGTTCTTAACCTGAAACTGTTCTTAGCCTGTGGTACCACTTTAGCTAATGGGGCCTCCCATTGCCGCCACTGCGCGATTTCTGTTCTCATCCTGAAGCAAAGCAAACCCAAGATACTATTTCTGGGTTAGCAGAGTCTGTAACCTGAAGCGTCTGTAACCCGAGGTACCACAGTAGTTGTTTCTACTGACACTCTTAAGTGACGTTCATCTTTTACTTGGGTGGCATAGGTTATGCCCTTTTTATGTTATTGCAGGGTGAGCTCTTTTAGTTAATAATATTTTTTAATCTTTTGGTATTATATGCTTTAAAAATGTAGCCATTGTGAGGCTGTCCCACCCCACAATAAATAACAAACAATAACAGGACAGTGATACCTCAGGTTAAGTATTTAATTTGTTCCGGAGGTCCGTTCTTAACCTGAAACTGTTCTTAACCTGAAGCACCACTTTAGCTAACGGGGCCACCTCCTGCTGCCGAGCCGCCGGAGCACGATTTCTGTTCTCATCTTGAAGCAAAGTTCTTAACCCGAAACACTATTTCTGGGTTAGCGGAGTCTGTAACCTGAAGCGTATGTAACCTGAGGTACCACTGTACTACTATTTAAACATGCATATGGGACTTACATACAAACATGGAGAAACTACCAAACCTGATGTATCTGGTGTATGTGTGTTCTGCCCCAGAAAACTACCTGCTTTCCTTTTTAAAACCTGCAAGCTAATCCTCGTGCCACCTGATAGCCTGTTTGCAAAGATCCAAAAGATTCATGAAGTGTATATCTTGTTGCTCTTTGGTTGTTCCCCCCTCAGAAGGTTCTCCTGGCCCCTACTTCAAAATGGCATCGCTCAAAATCCTTATCAACCAGAATCCATAATCCAAGAAAAGACATGGTTGGCTATCTGAATATTTTGTCTCACATCTGAGCTTTTTATACTTCCTTGGCTTCTGATATTCAGCAGCTAGCTAAGATTTAGGATCTGCAAGATACTCAATTTTTCTCCAACAAGAAAAGAAGCAATTGCATTGCCCTCTAACTGGGAGCAGGCTTTGAAAGTTGGGGAAGTGATAGGAATTTCTGACACATCGTCAGGGTTTTCTTTTTTATTCTGGCACTTGAAAATAGGGTTGCCATATTTTGAATTGCAAAAAAGAGAGGATACATTTGCCGACTTCTACTTTTAACTTTGGATCGCTATGCCGACTCCACCCATGAAAAAGAGGATGTGTCCTGAGAAAAGAGGACATATGGCAACCCAGATTCAGGTAGGTAGCCATGTTGGTCTGACGCAGTCGAAATAAATAAATAAATAAAATAATTGTCCAGTAGCACCTTAGAGACCAACTAAGTTTGTCCTGGGTATAAGCTTTCGTGTGCATGCACACTTCTTCAGGGGTGTGTGCTTGTTCCTATAACATTTCTAGATTCCCTATTTGTAACGACGCAAGCCTAAATTAATCACAACTGAGACATCCTTCGGGTTTTCAAAGGCCAAAGGGGGGGGGGGCAGAGAGAATGCAAATTCCTCTTAGTGATCATAAGCAATATTGCTTTTTAATACTGCGATTAATATCTTCTCTATTGATGAATTGCTTCTGACACTTGCAATTAAAACAGAAGATTCAGTCATTAGAGGCAATCAATCTGAGTATGCACCTTTTTTTAAAAAAAAGAATTAGATTGCATTGAACTTTGGGTATTAGACCAGCCAAACCTTGTGACTTCTCTTCATATCACTTGGTTTCATTAAGGACTATCTGGATTATGAGGCTGTAATGCAATATATAATTTGCTTTTAATGTGTGTGAAGCCCTAGAGCCTGCAAATGAAATAAGAACCAAACGCTTGTCCCATGTAAAAAATAAACCAAACAAGACTCTTCTGCCGTTATTACCATATATATTCAATTGGGTGCAATGATGCCAAGCATGCATATCAGATCAATTCGAACTAATGGTTAGACAGTTGAACTTGAGGTCAAATGCTACATCAGCTTTGGGCGTGATAGGATGGCTTCAGAGCAAATCATGGAAATTAGATGTGCATATTATTTTTTTACAGATTATGTGTATTCCAATTCAGCCTTCCTTTTAAAGCTGGGGTTGAGGAACCAATGGCAAGGAAGCTCTCCTCTGTCTGGCCCTTAGGACTATCCCCTATCCCCTGCCATACACTTGATCCCAAGGCCATATGGTTTGGTTTCATACCATTCTTGAGTGTTCCTTGCTTGATGGAAATGTATCATTGAACTCTACAATAATGATGCTTGCTTGCTTGGATAGAAGATAGAGGCATGTGTGTAGAAGCTATTGTAGATATTAATATTGAATAACTTAAAGCAATAGGATGCATAAAAAACTATCTCCTCTTGGAATAAAAAGTGTCCAGACCCATCAATATGATTCAAAAGCTTTAATTACAGAACTTTTTCCAAAAACAGATACAAAAAAGAGAAAAGAATGATACATCCAAACAGTTGTATGACATCATGCGCACGTCCAGCACAGGTTCCATCTTCTTACTAATTTGAAATAACTCCAAACAGACCTAAAATCAGAAATCTGTCTCTCTCCACGCAGCCTCCATTAGCCTGGAGCCACTTTTTCTTCAGGGGAGACCTCATTAGCACATCCTTTATTTCTCTGTGGCTTCCAGAGAAAAACTCAAACATCAACTCCCCCAAATGGTGTTTTGCAATTGATACCTCTCTCATATGATCTAAAGTTAAACACCACGTGAGAACTAGCAGAGAACATCAACAGCCAATTATCAATACATGTAGGTGCTAAGAGAGCTCTTCTTAGCTTCAGTTTTCCAGTTAAACCTTTGGCAATACACATACAGGCATGTTCCATTTCAATGTCCATTAAACCATTATACTTAACAGAAACTAGCCAACTGAGAACACAGGACCTGTGTGAGAATTTCTCGATTCCCTTCTTTCTTCATTGCCTTCTCAGCCACAATGTTCCCCTTTTCACCTCATCTTCCACTGCACTTAGTTCCTTCCCTCTCCCTGGAGATCTTGGACGAAGGATTTCCCACCCTCACCCCAGGCAAACCAACTTTCCATTTCCATTTCTCCAATGGCAGCATTCCACGTCCAACTCTTCCTTCTCCAGAGCTATGGCAGGTCACAGCAGGTCAGAGTGGAGAAGCCCTCTCAACATCTCAGTCTGGTTCACAACCAACAACACTGGAACCTTCTTTTTGGCCGTGCTTCAGGGTGTCCCAAACATCTTTCTCACTGCATACGTGACACTTCCCTTCTTCCAGTCTCCCCCCCCCCCCTTTGCATCTCAGCACAATTCCAGAAGATGGAGAAAGTCAACTGGCTTGTTTTCCAGGACTGTGTTCCATCGCAACTTCAAAGTAATCAAACTTATTTTAGGTATATTTGGAGTGGGAGGAGAGGGCCCTTCCCCAAGGGGAGGGAGACATTTCACACCCCACAAAAGTCATCACGGACTTTCTCGTGGCTAGTAATTTGCCCCAGTCGTTCATTGTGGTCCCAGAGGTACAAACAAAGAGTATTGCTGCCTTCATTGAGAGACCAGCCTCTGTAAAGCTTGGGTTACGGATGAGACTCCCAAATCACTTGTCTACAGCAGATGGCTGCAACAGATGCCTCAATGGAGGCTGTGTTTAAATCTGGCAAAACAGCATCTAAAATGTAGGTTTGTTAAAAATGTAAAATGTGACTCAGCCATGCTCAAAATATGATATATTTACAACACAGTGTTGAGAAAGGAGGTAATTTTGAACGCCAAATTGAGCTTCATAAAGAATAATATTATACACATATACCGTAATGTATGTACTTAGGGAGGGTTTTTATTAAAGAAAAAAAACCTATCTATTAAAAATCAGGACAGGAAGAAAACCCTTCACTCTGTATTACTACCTTTCGAATCTGTTTCAGTCATTTTCAGCACACTTTGTCCTAGTTTAGACAAACACTTCGAATGCTACAGCTCCACATTTTTTGAACAGTTGGACATGAAAACTGTTTGGGAAACAGAAGCGATATCTTTATATATATATATATATATATATATATATATATATATATATATTTAAAGTACAGGCACACACAGCTGTTGAACATTTGTGGAGAACCACAATTTGTATTCGGCGTATGTGTGTGTGTGTGTGTGTGTGTGTAAAGGTTTGATTATGTGTGGAGAGATTTTAGCAACTTTCCCCCAGGTGTGGTGGGTAGGCAGTGGAATGCACATCTTCAGGGGGAGGCCTCTTCTGCCCCCTCAATATTGGGGGGTGGGGTGGGCTTGGCTCCTGTTGTGTACTGAGCTGAATCCTAGAACAATAGGATCCAGAATGCAGCAGTCTGATTGGTCTGCAGGAGTCACCCAATCCAGTTTCAGGTAGAAGTGAATCAGCGACCTGATTGGTCTGCAGGAGCAGCCAATCAGGCCCCTGGATGAAGTGAATCCGCATCCTGATTGGCCAGCAGGGGCAGCCAATCAGGCTTCTGGAGGAAGTGAATCCGCAACCTGATTGGCCTACAGGAGCAGCCCAAAATTAGCCAATCATGCAGGGCCCATTGTAATGTATACATAACTAGATATTTGGGGGAAAGGTTCATTCATTGCTCCTACGAGCTGAATAAACAGCATGAAATTCACACTCGACTCTGAGTATATTTCAGCTCCTTGCCTAAAAATATTGTGGGGGTCGAGGCATCCACAGCCCTGTGGCGATGGCTCCTATGCACCAGACCTATTCTCTAAAAGACCTGACACATTGGAGAGAAGCTTGTTGTGTATTTTAGGGGTACACACACAGAAGATCCCTGGGTTCTGTAAAGCACCACTTTCAAACAAGTGGTTCTCTGCATCGAAAGACCTCCCTCCCCAGCTTATCATGAGATTCTCTCTCTAAGCTGCATAGCTTTGCAGGACTGCAAGCAAGAAGAGAGTGAGAATTAATGTGTTGCCTTAGATAACACTGCCCCATTCTGGGTAGATGTGCAAACATCTTAACATCCGGCCATCTGGATATGAATTTATGTTGGAAGATAGATCTTGGGGGAGTTGCATGCCCTGTCCTTTTGACATATTCCACATTTTGTGATGTTCCCAGGGTTTGTGTACACTGTTTGAAGTTAGAATGATAGCAAACTCCCCTTCCCTAACATTAAAGAGATGAGAACCATGTTGTTTTGTGAGTTGGGGGGGGGTTATTTGAAAATGCTGATAAAGATGTGACACAGCATTTTATCTCAGAATCCTCTTCTGGTGGGTGGCAGGAAGCTTGTTCTATTTAGCACAAATTCCATTCTGATTTCTGCAGAACAAGCCCCTGTTTCAGGCAGAAGGGCAAGAAAAAAATTGTTTCCCTGTTGACCCTAATGGCGAAATCTGTGCGGAATTGAGGAGAAAAGCCATAGCTCAGTAGTAGATCATCTGCTTTGCACACAGAAGGTCCCCGGTTCAATAATAATAATAATAACAATAATAATTTTTTTATATATATATTCCGCCCTCCCCAGCCAAAGCCGGGCTCAGAGCGGCTAACAACAGTAAAATAATACAACATTCTAAAACCATTTCATTATAAAATTAATTCAAATCAAATTAATGGCAACCATTGGGCTAGAGTTCTGTGAGGATTGCCACAGGAGGGGGTCAGGCTGTGCCCTGTCCAAAGGCCTGGTGGAACAGCTCTGTCTTGGTGGAACAGCTCTGTCTTGGAAAAATGCCGCCTTTGTTGTAGCTGCAATCTGCGCCTCCATGGAAAGGGAGGTGTCGAAGATTACACCCAAATTCTTAACGGACGGTGCTGGCACTAATTGCGCCCCCACAAGAGATGGGAGTTGCCCCCCCAATCCCATATCGTCCCGTCCCAGCCACAGGACCTCTGTCTTCGAAGGATTTAACTTCAACCGGCTCCCACGTAACCATCCAGCCACAGCTTCCAAACATCTGGTCAGTGTGTCTGGGGCCGAGTCAGGATGGCCATCCATCAACAGATAGAGTTGGGTGTCATCAGCATACTGATGGCAACCCAGCCCAAAACTCCGGACAAGCTGGGCGAGGGGGCGCATAAAGATGTTGATTTGGCACTTCTGCACATGTGCAAAGCATGGTTTAGTGCTTCTGTGCATGCGCAAGTGGCAAAACCTGGAAGTAACCCGTTCCAGTACTTCTGGGTTGCCGCGGGACGTAATGTGAAAAGATGCAACATGAAGCCGACGCAACACAAGGAATGACTGTATACAACTGGACCCGCATTGAGGGGGAACGGAAGCCAAATAGAAATGAATAAGAATTAAAATAGGGGTGTATGTGTATCGTTTGTTCTATATGTGTAGCTATATCTTTTTGTATGCTTGTCTTGTGTGTGACGTCTGTGTTGGTATAATAAGTTAATAAAAGCATTGAAAATAAATAAAAGAGAATCTTCAGCTTTCCCTAAACTAGTCTTTAAAAAGATAACAGGTCTCTTCAAGACTACCACATAAAACGGAACAGAAAGGCTGCCTTGCGACTCTGATTGAAGATCCCAAGACATTTACATTGTGCCAATTGTGCCAAAGTCACTGTAAATCCTATTGGATGACACTAAGCTTGCTCCAATGTGACAATGGTGAGGAAATGCTGTCTGCCAGAGTGTAAATTGCTGCTGGAATGGTGACAGCCAGCTTTCTGCAACCTGTGTATTCCCTGTGGCAGCAGCCTCTATATACAGACCTGGCAGAAGTGAGGCATAATTTCTTGGCACACACTTGAAAGGAAGACTGGAGAAATTGGGTAATCCTATAGGGACAGGCTAGGAAAGGGCAGGGCTGTATGATTGTGCTAATCAGGTTTAGCCAGTAAAATTGTGCACTGTGCAGATTCTGTCAGTTTCTAGGAATAGGTGAATCTGTCAATTTCAGTTTCTCATATTCAAAATCTCCACACTTCCACATCAACCTGCAATTCTTTAAAAAGTCCTCAGGAATATTCATCAGCATTCTCCTGATATACACATGTTTGAATGCATTTTTTCCTTCTATATATATTTCTGCAAAGTACCCCCCACACCGTAATGCATTTTTACATATTCTTTTCACTAGTGCATGCCTTTGCATGCACAGGTTAACATTGTACAGTGGTACCTCGGATTACATACGCTTCAGGTTACATACGCTTCAGGTTACAGACTCCGAAGTCGGTTACAGACTTCGAGTTAAGAACTTTGCTTCAGGATGAGGACAGAAATCGTGCTCCGGTGGTGCGGCGGCAGCGGGAGGCCCCATTAGTTAAAGTGGTGCTTCAGGTTAAGAACAGTTTCAGGTTAAGAACGGACCTCTGGAACGAATTAAGTGCTTAACCCAAGGTACCACTGTATATTCATTTTCTGCAAAATTCAGAAAAGTGTGAATTTTGAAGGTTGTGTTGGTTTTGCCTTTAAATGTGAACTGAACCAAATGTCTCCCCCACCCAAGCTCTACCAATAACCCTCAAATAGCTGAGACTCCTGCATTGCAGAGGGTTGGACTTGATGACTCTTGGAGGTCCCTTCTAACTCTACAATTCTACGATGCTATGATTCTATTCCTTCTAGGAATCTGCTGTTGACTCACCAGATCATAGAAGTGGAAGGGATAGAATCATAGAGTTGGAAGGGAACCTCAGGATAATCTTGATGAGCCTCCTCCAATGCAGGAATATGCAGCTGTACCACACAGCTGCAAACTTGGCAATATCAGCACCATGCTCTAACCAACTGAGCTATGCAGTCTTCATGATTTGGTTCTACCTCTTATTCATAGCCTTTCAGCCTGACTCTTCCACTGATCTCCTGATCCCTGCTTTGACCCGCATGCCTAAATGATCTACCCAGCCTCGCCCTGCTCTGAGGCTTGCTCCCTGAGACTTGACAACCATAATGGCACTTTGCCTGTTATAAGCTGTTAACCTTGCTATGGATGATGCCGGCTGCCCACTTCTGAGTAAGTGTCTGTGCTATTTCCCTTTCATTTGTGAAGTGCATTGGACAGTAAACACAGCTGTGGCTATTTGTCAAGGCATTATTCACAGTGTAAAGGCCTTCTCCAGTCTAGTGGAATAATATTAATGATCAAGATTACATGCCAAACATGGCAAATTCATTGACAAAGGCAATGCAAAACTTCAATTGCTTCAAGAAGAAAAAAATTCATTGAGAAACCAGACCCACGTCTGCCTAGTTGTCTCTGATCACGTGGTTTGCTCATCTATTGACAGAATAAAGCATGAATGAAAATGTTGCCAGAAATGGAGGTGGATTGCTTAGCTCACTTTTAAGATTATATATTTCTTGCTCTGCTAGTTAATAACCTCTAGGGCTATAGTCAATGTAAAGGTAAATGTAAAGGACCCCTGGACGGTTAAGTTCAGTCAAAGGCGACTATAGGGTTGCAGCGCTCATCTCGCTTTCAGTCCAACAGAGCCAGCGTTTGTCCACAGACAGCTTTCCAGGTCATGTGGCCAGCATGACTAAACTGCTTCTGGTGCAACGGAACACCGTGATGTAAGCCAGAGCACACGGAAACGCCATTTACCTTCCCACCACAGCAGTACCTATTTATCTACTTGTACTGGTGTGCTTTCAAACTGCTAGGTTGGCAGGAGCTGGGATAGAGCAACGGGAGCTCCCTCTGTCGCTGGAATTTGAACCACCGACCCAAGAGGCTCAGTGCCACCCACGTCAGTGTAGAGTTTATGGGGACCTAGACTTGAATTTTCTAATGGACAATAGTGGACTAGATCTAACCTAGTGCCATCCAGATGTTTTGGACTACAAAGCCCATTAGCCTCAGCTGGCTGATGAGAGCTGAAGTCCGAAAATCTGTATAGCACCAGGTTGGGGAACGATGGACTGGATGGACAAATAGCCTGACTCATATGATGCTAGATGTTGTTATTATTAGCTGTGTTATTCCTGCATTGCAGGGGTTGGACTAGATGACCCTCAGGATCCCTTCCAACTCTACAATTCCATGATTCCACGATTCCATTATTCTATCATCATCATCGTGACCACCATCATCTCTTTGTTTCTCCATTTTTGTATTATGTACTCTAACATGTGGAATGAGGAATATCTCCCTTCATACCTCAGATTACTGTAGAAAAAACGTAATTGTTTCAGGAAAGCAAGTCACATTTCAAGGACAGAACACAGATTCATTTTGCATCGCAGGACCTTGCAGATTCCCTATTTAAATGCAAACCCTTTCCCCACATATTTTCCAGCCTGTTACTAAACAGTAACCAAGAAGGAAAACATCATACATTTTCGCTTTTTCACGCTTGCAAAAGATCTTGTTAATGAAGAACTTTTCTGGCCAATCTGTTTTACAGATTGCCAGCCCTTAATATGCACAATGACACACACACATGGCATATCTTACAAGGGGACTGTGGCTGCTTCCAGACAGATATTTGTATAAATCCCATCACCATTGAGCTAAGGAAGAGCCATGGTCCAGTAGCAGAACATCTCTGAAGCATCTCCAAATACGGTTGGGAATGTCCCTAGTCTCAAACCCTGGAGAGCTGTTGCCAGTCTGTGTAGACAATACTAAACCAGATGGGCCAACAAATCTGATTCAGAATAAGGCAGCTTCTTATGTTTCTGCATTTCCTGCTGCTCCAGGGGTCTTGTTGGGAGTCACCGGGGTCCAGACCTTAGCCTCAATGAGACCCCCTTTGAAAAACACAAGGAGTGTGATCCTGTGGGGGCTTTTAGAACAAATGGGTACCCTAGGGACTCAGTACCCACAGAAGAAAAAACAGATATGTATGGGAATATGCTTGGGAATAGGGACGTGTGTGGACCTGTGGGTTAAACCACAGAGCCTAGGACTTGCTGATCAGAAGGTCAGCAGTTCAAATCCCCGTGATGGGGTGAGCTCCTGTTGCTCTTTCCCAGCTCCTGCCAACCTAGCAGTTTGAAAGCATGCCAGTGCAAGTAGATAAATAGGTAACACTGTGGCAGAAAGGTAAACTGCATTTCCGTGCGCTGCTCTCGTTTGCCAGAAGCAGCTTAGTCATGCTGGCCACATGACCTGGAAGCTGTACGCCGGCTCCCTCGGCCAATAAAGCAAGATGAGCGCCGCAATCCCAGAGTAGGCCACGACTGGACCTAATGGTCAGGGGTCCCTTTACCTTTACCTTTACCTATGCTTGGGAATGTGGCTCTCAGACTGAAAAAAGGTTCCCCGCCCCTCCTCTCGAGACAACTCTACTGTGCCACAAGTAGAACCAACCATGTGCTTGCATCATTCTCTGGCATTGGCCTAATGTGGGATTCCTCAGCCTGTTGACCTCCAGAGATGCTTTGGATGGTAAGTCCCATCAGGATCCAGCATGGCCAATGGTAAGGGATGATGGGAGTTATAGTCCAGCAACACCCAGAAGACAGTACTAGGTGGGAGAAGGCTGGGCTAATGAAATATGTAACAGTGGCAAACATGCCTTTTCTAACATATACTGGCTTCCTCAGAAAAGCCATACGTAGGACAAACAAATTGTATTTCTTCGCCCTGGCCGTTTCAACTTGAATTAAATACTGCAATTTGTTTTCCACAGCCATCAGAGTCGAGGAGAGGGAGAACACTTTGCTTAGAGGATATTTATAGCTTTCATTTGTACTATTTTCCAGTTCTCTCTCTCTCTCCCCACATCTGCGAAGACAGATGCTTTCATTAATTCGAGTCCCCATTGCCCAAACCTCAGGAGGACAGAAATATTAAAACAAATAAATTATTAAGTGTTCGCAAAATACCTCTCCCAGATATTAAAAAGGTGGTGACTTTCATCTCTGGCAGTGATCTCAGACTGGCTGCCGGCAAGCAGTGAAGCATGCAGCTCAGCAGAAAAACTGGCTTTGCAAAAATGTGGGCCGGCAGAGGAACCATAGGCATTAATAGGGGGTGGGGAGGTGAAGAGGTGGACAAGAGTAACATTTCAAATGGACGCATGTTTGGTGAGTCACAGGACTTTGCCCCATCAGAGTGTGGCTTCTGTGGCTCTAGCAGTTGATGGGCATGTGCTGAATTTTGCATGCACTGTAGACCTACAAGACGCAAAGCTTATGCCATGCCTCCAGTTTCACTGTAGAACTTGCTCACACAACAGGTAGTAATGGCTGCTGTGGCATTTGCCCATTCTTTTGAAAATGTCTGTACAGGGGGAAAGAAAGAGTTAATAGGTAGACCAATAGGAAAGCCAGAGGCGGAGCCTACCTGTTTATAAAAGGGTTTAGCCCGAGGTTTGGTTAGTTGGTTGGGAAAGCAGTTGGCAGACAGATGGAAATAGAGAGAGTTAGTGCAGTTGGTTCTTGTGTGAGGGGAGGTAGAAGAGTTAGAGACAGGATAAAATAAGGCTAAGAAGGTAAAGAGTAACAACGCTTTGAATGCAGTTAAAGTTTATTTGTGTTTGCAATAAACTACAATCTTCATTGTTAACTTAAGAACCTGACTGAGACTTAGTGATTTACCGGGGAGGATCTGGTTGGTGGCAGCAGATTAGTGGTGTATGGGTCAATAGTCTGTGAGATGACCGGGGGCTCCGTACGAATGCCACAGCTGCCAACTCGGATGGCTTTAAAACAAGATATTCATGGAGGATAAGGCTATCTAGGGCTCCTCGCCGTGTCAAGGATGTTATGCCCACAGTGTTGGAGGCAGTATGCCTCTGAAGGCCACCTGCTGGGCATAGCAAGTGGGGGAAATGCTGTTGTGCTCAGGTCCTGCTTCTGATCTTGCCACTGAGACATCGGGCTGGTCACTGTGGGCAGCAGAGGTCTGAGAGATGGCCAAGAAACCAGGCACATGGTGTGGACCTGGTCCTAAGACAGGGTGTTGGGGACTGGACTGAGAAGGAATGGTGGAGACCGCCCCCCTCCTGCACCTCCCAGAGAAGAGGAAGACAGTATAGATTTACAACAGTGGTTTGCAGAAGGTCATGGCTCTGAGAGAGAAGAGGGACAAAGCTGAGAGATAATGGGAGAAGAGGAGGGGAGAGCAGCACAGCCGGAGCAGCTGGCTGACACGCTATCACTAGAAACCATTCCAGACCCTCCTTCTCCTAGGACCCGATGAGCAGTGAAAGTGGTAGAGCAGAAAGTGAATAGGCAAATGGCCTTACAGAGCTGCCATAAAGTGGGTGCTGCTGCTGATGACTGAGAGGGAAGGGGGGAGGCGATTACTTAGAGCAACACCATTATCCAAGAGATGACATTTCTATGTCTCTCTCTGTAAATATTGAATAAAAGACCTTGGTAAATGTTGAATGGTCTCTTTAAATTTGAAGGTTCATTATTGTTCCACAAGCTGTGTATTTCTTTAAGGGCCAGAGCAAATAACGTGACCTAGTTTTACAGCTGTGAAACAGTATAGCAGGTGCTGTTAAGCTGTGTTAATTAAGCTGTGTCAGCAATTGGGTATAGTATATAAAGCGCAGCACCTAGCTCTCTCAGTACCCTGGTGGTTGGGTCATGCATTGTTGATATATTTAGTGTAAAAAAAGTTTTTGTTTTTGTTATTAAAACCTAGCTAAAGTTATTTTGCATTCCTTGTAATGTGTGGTCTCCCCAGTATGCTTTCTGCAGCACAACTAATCTGCGAATATTAAGAACTTCTTGTCTTTCCATTACTGGGAGCCTGCCATGAGGGAGGGGAGTCAGATTCCCTGAAGCCTGACACAGGGTGATCTGGGTCAAATGGCTCCCCAAGGCTGCTGGGGGCTCTCCTCCTATCTCTGAGGAGACCCCAGCCTCTGGTTCTGGGCAGGGCTGGACCATCCTCATTGCAAACCTGACTGGAGTTTTACTGACCTAGCCTCCCCACGTGGTTGGAATATTTCCAGCTATGTGAGGTTTCCTTGTGGATAATCAGCTCCTACATAGCTAGGAGGTTTAAAGAGTAGCCCTGTTGCTTGCCTTCTCACCTTCCTCCTGATCAAAGCTGATCCCCACCCCCTTCCCATCTCTTTAACTCCTGTTGAATAATAACTGCTGCTGAGGAATTCTAATAGAAGAAATTCTAAGCTTACAGTTGCATTTACCCAGACCTAGCTGTGGTTTCCCTGGGAGATGTGGGTTTAAGCTGAATGCTTTGTCAAAAAAGGTGAGTTTTAGAGTGAGAACTGAGACGTGTTCTTGTTTTTTAATGAATTCACTGAGTGAACAATTATACTGTGTGAAGCTCTTCCTCTTTTTCTGAACCTCTGGCCTGTGAGTGGCTAGTTCTTTCCAAAAGAACTAGCATTTTGGAAAACAGAACCCAGTTAATCTGTACCCAACTTGTAATAAAGGACTCTGTACCATGTAGAGCAGGAAGAATAATAATAATAATATATAATAATAATTTATTATTTATACCCTGCCGATATGGCTGAGTTTCCCCAGCCACTCTGGGCAGCTCCCAATCGAGTGTTAAAAATAATACAGCATTAAATGTTAAAAACTTCCCTAAACAAATGTCTTTTAAAAATAAGATAGCTGCTTATTTCCTTGACATCTGATGGGAGGGCGTTCCACAGGGCAGGTGCCACTACAAAGAAGACTGGTTCCCTGTAACCTCACTTCTCGCAATGAGGTAACTGCCAGAAGGCCCTCAGAGCTGGATCTCAGTGTCCAGGCTGAACGAGGGGGGTGGAGACGCTCCTTCAGGTATACAGGACTGAGGCCATTTAGGGCTTTAAAGGTCAGCACCAACGCTCTGAATTGTGCTCGGATTGAAGGGGGGCCCTAACTGCATATGGTTAAACACATTTAGAAGCCACCTCACAACTGGAAAGCCTGATAATGTAGGGGAGGTTTCTAAGCGCATTCAGCTAAAGGCATTTGGGAACCACTTTCTGACCGTTCCACTCAGAATGGGAAGGTCAGCTCCACTCTGCAGTTACTGGGGAAACATCCTGTATGTAAGGAACAGGTATCTCCATTGTATCTAGCAGGGTTTGCCAACATGGTACCCACGGGTGCACCCTTGAAGTTTTTCCCTGGCACCCATGAAAACCTCTGAGCAGCCCTCCACTGCTTCCATGGGCATGAGGCAGGTGAAGGCGGTTGCCTCTTTCTTGGAAAGAATACTGAACTGAAGGAGGAAGTTGGAAAGGTGGCACTCATTCGCACTTCCTTTTTCAGCTCTCTGCGCTTTCCAAGGCTCAGGTGAATTCTATGGGATTTGATTTGCTTGAAAAAGTCATGTGTGTGCTTTCTCTCTTTCTGACTCTCAGGGATGGGGCTGATCCAGGGAAAGAAGTGACCAGAGTGACTGATGTGCTTACTCTAAAATCTGAAAGAAAGTGCAGGCCTAAAAAGTTTGGCAGCCCCTGAAGTATTATATCAGTGTGGGTTTTTCTAGAAAAATAGGTGCCAGTACTCACCATGAAGTTGTTACAGCAAGTGCCACACCTTTTAACAACAACAAAAGAGAGGTGCTGGTACTGCGTTCCCTTGGGTACCCCCTGAAAGAAAAGGCACTGGTTATATCCCATAGTGTCCCTTCCATTAGCAGAAGGCTCTTTGATCCAGCAGTCTTCTAACCATGGGATGAGAGCAAGGCTTTTTTTTTGCCGAATCCTTAATTGTAGTCTTTCAAACACCTTGTGAAGACGTGGCTTTTTAATTAGGCTTAGGGTGGATTAAATCATGTTTGTGCTGTCTTAGGTTGTGTTTATTTTAATGACTGCTGGATTTGTTAATTTTCGTTTGATTGTAATGGGTTTACTTTGGAACGTTATTTGCTTCACATGGTGTTGCTCCTTAATCTCTTACCCGCTCCCCGAAGTTTCTTTGAAAAGCAAGCTGAGCTAGAAATAAAGAAGTAAGATGTAAAGAACACCCCTTGGTCTTGCAGCACTGCCCACACTGTTCCAAATGGTCCCTCTGAGCAGATTTTAGAGGGTGCAAGGGGGCTGGAGGAAGAAGAGTTTGGATTTGATATCCCGCCTTTCACTCCCCTTCAGGAGTCTCAAAGCAGCTAACATTCTCCTTTCCCTTCCTCCCCCACAACAAACACTCTGTGAGGTGAGTGGGGCTGAGAGACTTCAGAGAAGTGTGACTAGCCCAAGGTCACCCAGCAGCTGCATGTGGAGGAGCGGAGACGCGAACCCGGTTCCCCAGGTTACAGGACTACCGCTCTTAACCACTACACCACACTGGCTCTCTTCTGGAGGGAGGAGGTATCAGTAAATATTGACTCCCTCCTCTTTCTGTTGATCAAAGGCTCAGATGGATCTCTCTTCCATCGACAGGGCACCTGCACCTTTAATAGTTGTTAGAAGAGAAACTTATTAAAGGTGCAAGAGCTCCTTATATTTTTGGCATTTGGCTACCATATATTCAACCCATAGCACAGATAATTGCCTTTGATCCTAAGATAAGTAAAAACAAGGAATTTCATAGAAGGAACGTCTCCAGTCTCCTCCACTACTTGTACCTCTCCTGAACACAAAAGCCTTTCCTGAACAATATGAGATGGGGATAGAGGGTTTCCAGGGGTAGGGTAGGAATAGAAGACTTCATCCCTGTGAGCCAACTATTAGTTTTAATTGTTTTGGCTTGTTCCCTGCCCCTCACTGTTCACCCATCTCAGGGTAAAGTAAAGGTAAAGGTACCCCTGCCCGTACTGGCCAGTCTTGACAGATTCTAGGGTTGTGCGCCCATCTCACTCAAGAGGCCGGGGGCCAGCGTTGTCCGAAGACACTTGCGGGTCACATGGCCAGCATGACATCGCTGCTCTGGTGAGCCAGAGCCGCACACGGAAACGCCGTTTACCTTCCCGCTAGTAAGCGGTCCCTATTTATCTACTTGCACCTGGGAGTGCTTTCGAACTGCTAGGTTGGCAGGCGCTGGGACCGAACAACGGGAGCGCACCCCGCCGCGGGGATTCGAACCGCCGACCTTTCGATCAGCAAGCCCTAGGCGCTGAGGCTTTTACCCACAGCGCCACCCGCGTCCCTACAGCGCCACCCGCGTCCCTCATCTCAGGGTAGGCTGCAACAAATAAAAAAATACAACAAATTTAAAATACAATAGTGCATTTTTAAAAGATTGCAAAACTATTGCAAAAATATGCACTCACAAGATATAAGGGTGGGTTCTGCAAATATACACCTCGGGTGTCAAAGGCCAGGGTAGAGGGGTGTCAGTATTAGAATCTGACAACCAATAAATGAGTGCTGGAAAAGTTATGGAATGAATATGCTAAGCCACCCCATTTCAGCCTGTTCCTCTTTGGCGCTATTTAGTTGGAACAGGCTATATATGTTCAAGGTCCCATCAGACTCCATTCGCTGGTGATTTAAGTCCACCTGAAATTACATTAGCATGCACACAATGCACGCCCCCCCCCCCCCCAAGGATGCCACCTCCTAATATGTCTTACCTGTAAAGAGAGTTCTGTTTTTGGAGATGACAAGATACTGCCAGGTCTGATCTTCACTGTTATTTATCACAGAGTGCCCTTGGAGTAACCAAGGGGGGAAAAAACTCTCAGCAAAAATATACCCTAGAATATAATGTACTAAATAATATTCTTCAAATGCTTACCATGAGAGAATATGAATGTTGGCTGTCAACACACACCATGAGTATTGTGACAAATAGGTATTTGAATCGAGGTTATTTGGGCATAATTTCAGGCCGGCAATCTATGTTCTTTTCATTCCCAGTAAGCACCAGTTTATAAGAATATTGTAGTTCTTTGACAAAGGAAAGATTGATGTTTACAGCATGGGGGCGGGGGACGACGGCAAAATACAAATAAACCTATGCAGTTTAAAAGACAGCCCAGCATTTTTGTGGAAAACAAGTCTAGACTGAAATATCTCTCCTGCCCCAGCACAAACAAACCCCAAAGTGTGCTACATTAAAAAGACCAATTTTTCTGAGCCAAATTGACTTTTCCTTTTCAATTTATTTCAAATTGTTTGTTTATTAAATGCCTACAAATTATCTGCAATAATTACTGAACTATCAGTGCAGCGAGAACAGCTTGATGGAAAACCGAATCCTTAATACAATTGAAGCAATTCTTAATAGCAATTGCAGATAATTAGGATCACCAAGCTAGCACAGCATGATGATGAGTTGTTGAAACTAGCTAACCAAAAACTAGAAGAAGAATACTGGGATCCTATTACTGTTTTGCCTTCGATTTAAGTAGTGTGGTATACTCCACACCGAAAGTCAGCTGTGAGATTTTCAAAGGCCTTCCAGAGTTCTTTGTTGTAAACCTCTTTGAGCATAATTTCTCTGTGGCAAATAAAGTGATAAATGAAAATCCTTCCAGACTTTTCCCTAATGAAGGCTCCATGTCTTCAACATCAACACATCTCAGACTGCTGCTAAACTCACAGGCAAAACGCCAGGGTGCTGAAAAATAGCTATCTGAATCCAGAGCTCTGCTAGGAATATGCAAATCTTCCACCCCGTGCCTTAAAATGAAGGCCGGGTGAGAGGGAATGACAGCAAATGCAGGATGAATGAAAACTGAAGATCTTACAATGTTTTATGAACCAAAAGGCATGAACAAGCTGTAGCACAGCTCTTCCAATATGGCAAATTCCCTGCTGATATCTGCAAAAGTGCCAAGAGAAAGTGATAGCAATCTTCAAAAAGCATTTGCAGCACAACTAGGGACAATGAGGACACTGCTTATGAATATGTGGAAAGAATCAATGGCACCCATGGAAGGTCAGTTGAAAGAAATTAATGCCAGATTAAACTCAATGTATGAAATGGCCACATCAACAGCAACAACAACAAAACTGGGGCTTAGCTCATAATAAGGAAATTAAATATTTACAAACACCTTGAATTTAGCCTGGAAGCAAATGAAGAACCAGTAGAATACTGGAGTTATATGATCATATAAAGGGGCTGTCATCAACAGCCTAGCTCAGGCATAGGCAAACTCGGCCCTCCAGATGTTTTGGGACTACAACTCCCATCATCCCTGACCACTGGTCCTGTTAGTTAGGGATGATGGGAGTTGTAGTCCCAAAACATCTGGAGGGCCGAGTTTGCCTATGCCTGGTCAAGCTGCTGCATTTATTTCATTTCTACCTTTCTAAAGTATGTGATGAAAGCATACTAGTGATGGTCCCAAGATATAACCGTGGCAAGACATCCACCAAAGGCCACTGCCAGTATGCCAACAGAACTGGTGCAAAGCATAGTTAATGTACTCAGGAGGTCTAGTGCACTCCCAAACCACGAACCTTTTTCTTTAAGGAGGAGTGAAATCCAGGACAGGCCCAGTGCTTATTTCTTGATTGGTGATTCCTCCCGTCAACAGGACTTCCACCTTGTCCAAATTAAGTATCATGTTGTTCGCCCACATTCGGTCGCTCACTGATATCGGTTGATAAAGCCACTTCCGACATCCAGAGGAGGTGGTGTTGCGGGCTGGCTTCCAGCCCCCATGCGATCAGGGGAATCCTCGGGCCGCATCATCTCCTGAGCCAGCCAGTCGGCTGGCTCGGGGTGTGTGGCTCGCCTCATTTAATGCGAGCGCGGCCCAGGAATCTCCCTCTTTGACTGGCGCAGCTGTTTGAGTGGCGGTTAGGCATTGGTAGGGGTATTGTTATTTAGATGTGTTTAGAGGGGAGGAGTGCCATCACCTCCCCCAAATATTGAAGGGTAGTCCGTTAAAGGATTCCGGGGGGCGTGGCCTCGTCTGAAGCTTATGGAGGCCAGGGCCTAAAGCACGCCCCCGAGCAGTGACCCCGGGGGAGTACCTAGTTGATGTGCATCAGCAGGGCTCCCCCTGCTGATGTTAACCCTTCCCGGTCTTCAAGCAAACAGGCTGAAACCGGATAGTCGGATAGGACCAATGCCTAAGCCAATACCGCTCTTACCTGTAACCAATAAAGTTGTGGCCAATTTTAGCCCATTAACCTTAATCATTGGTGTCATGTGTCTTTATTTCTACTGGGGGAGGTGGGAACTTGCCATGCAAATGGTGGCCTCCAGAGGGTTCCCCTTAGAGTCAGATAGAAAGGAGAGACAGAGTTGGGTGTCGCAACTCTCCAAATCTCCAAGCAGTATAATGTTAAACAGTATTGTTGAGGATGAGAATGGGATCCTGTGGAGCTACATGAGCCAGGGGTCATTGGGACAAGCAGTTAAGATGGATCAAGAATGCTGAGGCTGTGAAGATCAAGGCATTTCTGCTCTCTGGTACAACACAGAAATCGCTTAAATTTAATGATTCCTAGTGTTGCTGTAATCAAAACCTAAAAAGATATCTAAATCAATGTGAACCCTTTGAACGCTTTAATTAATGGAATACACACTGAATTCATAACCCTTATGTTAACTTCATCATTTCAACATTATCCATTTTGATTTTAAGTAAGCTGCCTTTTGTCATATTGATTTGGTGTTGAGACCCTACTGATCTGTCCTTGAGAAAAAACAACGTTAGTGTTAAACACAGTTACTCTGGCATGAATCCCATTGACCTCATCTTATAGATGTTGCCCCCCAAAAAAATCAATGGGACTTAATCATGAGTAAGCTTATCAAGGATTGCAACCTTAACCTTTATGCAAATAGATTCCATGCCAGCTTTCCAGTATTTTAGTCCCATCATCTGAGCACCCAGACACTATACTAGAATGAGCTCATTTGGAAATGCCACACAATATTGGGACAAAAGAGATCAAATTAAGTACATAAATCTATATTTTAATACCTCTATAAGTAGCCTGATTTACAAGGGTGCTAAGAAGTAAATTGCATCTTCTAATCCAGATAATGCAGGAATGTCTTTTTAATTAACCATTAACCCAGGGATCAATCTGGTCTACAAAACATTTCTTGAAAACTCTCTCTCCCTCCCTCCTCCCTCCACCAGAAAAAAACCCACCTAAGGTGATTCAAGGTGTGTTGTGATATAGCTATGCTGTGAATTTCCCTGCCCTCAATTCCTGTTCATTGGCTGTCAGCTGTGAGGCTGGGAATATTCCTAGGCAAGATTATACTGAGTCAGGCATTGAGTATCCATAGCATAGGTTTTATGGAAACATGGGGGAAAACAAGACACTGGCTATTTGGAAAGGTCTTGTAGTAAGTATCCTTTGCCATATAGTTTGGAAACTATGAGTATGCATAGTTAGCATGCCAGATTTGGAACTGGGAGGCCTAGGTTGTGTATACACCAAATCTTAAAAGCACATTTGAAGCACATTCTTCCCCTCACAGATTTGCAATTCCCAGGCAGTAGCTGACCGGTGAGGCACAGTTATCTCTTCCACCAACAGAGGCAACCTGTAATGCTCATACTTTATGTCAATCAGGTTGAGCTTATAACTCGTAACTGCTGCCTTTCGCATTGTTTTTGCTGCGTTTACAGCACTGAAGTGACCTCCTCAAGCCTGAGCAGTGTTTATGGAGGTCCTATGCTTCCCGGACGACAGGGCCCCCCTATTTATAGCTGTCAACTTACAGATTTAAAAATAAGGGACCAGCAGCCTTGAAAATAAGGGACCAGCAGCCAAAACAAGGGACCTGCAGCCTTACCTGTTCCAGGCACTCCTGTCTTCCACTGCCTCCTGCAGTCTGGTCAAACTCATGCTGGTAGCTTCAAGAACACTGTCCAATCAACTTTGTAACCAGAGGTTCAACTGAATAGAATCTGAATCACATGCACCACAAGGCCTATGCAGCCTCAACTTAAGATGGCTCTCCGGCCTGGCTTTGCACTGCAAAGTTTGCAGCAGCACGTGCAACAAAATGGCGTCCAGCATTCAAAAACCCCCTCAGCTTGCATTAACTAGCCACACACAAGGCGTGCAAGCTCCACCCCCCAGTCGTTCTTAGACTTCTTATTGGGTGAGCAACGCAGCCAAGCAACACAGTTAGAGCCTCCCTCCTCCCTGGCTGGCAGGGAGAGAGGGAGAGGAGCTGCTTCCTTTGAAATTTAAGGGACATCATTTAAGGGACATTTAAGGGACATACATCAATAAGGGACAGCAGCGGGACATGGCGCTGGAATAAGGGACTGTCCCTTTAAATAAGGGACACTTGACAGCTATGCCCCTATTGGCCTTGCTGATGTGGTCCAAAGGAAAGCAGGGCAATGCATTTGGTACCAGCTTGGCTGTAGGAGTTGCCAGAAGGAGGCATACAAGGCACCATCCAACTGCCTTAGGAACACCACTCCAGATTTGTGTAGGATTTAGTCCTTAGCCTTTTCTTTTCCTGAAGAGGTCCCACAAGACAGTGGGTACTTATTTCTCCTCGAGGTTTACTCCTGAAACCTTTCTCATGAGTGAGTGTATCCACAAGGCATCAGAGGTTTAGGCTCAGAGTTTTCCTTCTTCTAGATGGGCTACCTTCCCAGGTTGATGAGCCCCACCTGCCTCTCATTTCCATATACTGTACATCTCATGCAGAAACTGCCTTCTTGACTGTTGGACCCACTATTGGTCCCATCTGCTCAATATGCCGGAGTCTGTCTTCACATGCAAAGCACGTCCCTAACTCACCAGTGATTGAGAGCCATTGGCTACCTTCACCTGTTTCCGCCTACCAGACAATATATTTTAATAAACCTTTAATAGTGAACTGGTCTTTGACCGTAATAAATTATCTATCTGATCTATCTGAACCTTTAATAATAACCTTGTGGAATGTTAATACCAGCCAAACTGACAATTCCCCCTTCCCTTATGTAAAGCGAACTGGAAACTTCCTAACAGCTCTGTTTCCTATTCAGAAAAAGTTCCACACTGTCACACACAGCTCTGTCAATTGGTGTCAGTCTTCACAACCATATGCATAATACAACACAGATGCGATGTTCTAGGCAACTAAAAATAGCATCTGCCTTTCAGTTTAACAAGGCAACATGCCCATAGTCAGTACTATTGATCTGTTTGCCTTTCTTTCACCCCTTCTGTCAAAAAAGGGACTTTAAGAGGCACAGCCAAATTCTAAGCCTAAAGGAATTGGGCTTTTAAAAGATAGAAAACACACACTTCGTATGGTTAGGAGTCACTCAGAAACACCACAGATCAGAATGAGAAAGGTAGCTTGGTACTCTTAAGATAATCAATGAATAATAAAGAGTTTTCTTGGCAATGTGTGTGTATTTTGCAGCTTCCAGAGAAAATCATCCTTAACTGATATAATATGCCTAAAGGCCAGGTGGAACTTCGAATGATGAAACTTTTAAAAGGAGGAATGTTCATAGAGAATTGGGGAGAAAGGTGCCCACATAAAAGGGAGGTTTGGCAGCTTTTCAAGTGCTGAAGCCTGTCTTTGAACAGGTTCAACCTGCAGACAGTCATAATGAGCCATGCATTTCAGAATCAAAAGGAGAAAAAGCAGACCATCAAAGGTTCCTTCGTGATTATTCGCGTTGCCAAAAGAAAGGCTTTGGGACTTCCATATGCTTGAACAGTCCAGGTTCACAATATGAGGACACGGCTGGGATGAAGATACCAGTCTGTTCCAGTTCCTTAAATGGGGGCAGGCAGTCACTAGCCTTTCCTCCCGATTCCACAAGGGCAGTTCACGCAGAGGAGTGCCCTTCTGCAATTAGCTCCTGGAGGTTGCCTTCTCTGATTGGCTGCTTTCACATGCCCTTTCTCCCAACTTCTATCGGCCTCACTAAAGATGGGGGGAAAATTGATTCAGTTCACCCTGAAAGCAAACCTAATTTGTAGTTTCTGAATCAATACGCAGTCTGCAACACAGGCAGCCTGGAATCTGTGCAGATTGTGGGCAAATGCAGTATTCTTGAATCCCCAAAGAACTCTTCCAAGGGCAAGTCACTTGATAACTTATAAGTTCACATCTTTTAAACATGCGGGTGCATTTTTAGGAAGGCTACCTCTGCAAACAGCAAGCGCCACAGCTTTAAAATTAAAACCTGTGGACTGTGTCAAATGCTGAAAGGTTACATTCACTAATGATCTCTGGTGGAGTGCCAGTTCCTTAGCAAGTGTCAACATTCCTTTGATTTCTGGCCTATGACATGACAAATGACCTATTCGCTCCATGTCACCTCTCAAAAGCCAAGTCCACTGAAGGTGTTTTCTCTGATTACTTGAATTATCCATTAGAATTTCATGAGGATTTGAATCAACACTAGAGATATGGAAAAGCAAAACACACACACACACACACACACACACAAAACTCTAGAGATTCTTTGTAACTTCTTCCAGTCCCCCTTGAAATTTCTTAGGTTTTTTTCACCTCAAGAGGGACCTCAACATCTGTGACTAGATTTCTTTTTCAATGCAATCTTTTTGGTCCCTGCTGAAAACTTTCCCGTTTGGACAAGCCTACCCAGACACTTAGAAAGTTGAGATAATTTAAATCTATTTCAGTATTTCAGTATACCTGAAGGAGCGTCTCCACCCCCATCATTCAGCCTGGACACTGAGGTTCTCCTCGGAGGGTCTTCTGCTGGTTCCCTCACTGCGAGAAGCGAAGTTACATTGAACCAGGCAGAGGGCCTTCTCAGTAGTGGTGCCCTCCCTGTGGAACACCCTCCCATCAGATGTCAAGGAGATAAAGAACTACATAACTTTTAGAAGACATCTGAAGGCAGCCCTGTTTAGGGAAGTTCTTAATGTCTGGTGTTTTATTATGTTTCCTCATATGCTGTAAGCTGCCCAGAATGGCTGGGGAAACCCAGCCAGATGGGCAGGATAATAATAATAAAAATAAAATGTTTTAAAGTAGGGTTGAAATTTTTCTTGAGTTTACTATTTTATCTTTTATAAACTGGATTGAGAGGGGTTTTTTTACAATCAAGCGGTGTATAAATTTTATTAAATAAAATAAAATAAATAAACCTAGGGATGTGCAAAACACACAACCTTGAGAAAGCTGACTTCCCATTTAAAATTCTTCAGCTGCAGGGTTGGCCCTAGACATTTTGCTTCCTTGAAGAAAACCAGGAAATGGTGTCCTCCCCAAGAATCATAGTTTGTTAAGGGTGCTTAACAACAATCCAGAGAATTGTAGCTTAAGGGTGGTTAGCAACAATCCTTGGAACTGTAATTTGTTAAGGGTGCTTTAAAACAATTCTGGGAATTGTACTTTGTAAAGGGTAATTATTTTAGTGAACCTCAAAAAAATATGCTATTGGAATGAAAGGGTGGACGTAACATTCTCACTCCCCCTCATCTATTTTCAACTGACTCTGAATACCTTTCTTCTGCACTGCACACATACACACAAACACACACGTTCCCCCCTCTTTTTCTTGCCTTTGCAATTGTTCATTCTTTATCCTCTCTCCCCTTTCTCTTTTATTCTCTCTCTTTTTCTTTCTGTGGTGCCTTCTATCTTGGTTATTACTTTTATTGTTATCAGGGCTTTTCTTCTAGAAAAGCAAGTGCCTGTAATACCCCCAGAAAAATAGCACTGATTGTTATTATTGTTGTTTTTGTTTCAATGCACCTTTCTCTACTATTTTGCAGTGTGTGTTTGTGTGTGCTGTATTTAATTATGCTAGTGTAGTTTCTCATAGATGGGGTGGGGGGTGTTGAGTGTGCGTAGTCACATCTGGTAAAATGTGTTGCTTTTCTTCCCATTTGTAATAATAATAATAATAATAATAATAATAATAATAATAATAATAATAATAATTTATTTATACCCCACCCATCTGGCTTGGTTTCCCCAGATATAGATATATATAATGAAACAGCGCTATGTCTGAACTATATGACAATACAAAAGTGTTGATCTGGGATTTTGAATAAAACATTTAAAATAAAAATGGCTTTGTGGGAGCAGAAGACCAATAAGCAGATGAATGCCCTTCTACATAAAAAGTCCCAACTTAACCACAGAAGGAGAAAGGGGTTTAAAAGACAGAGAGGAAGGGAGAGAAGAGAGAAAAGAGAAAAGGCATGACTGGGGAAAATTAAAAGAGTCTCTTATTAAAAAATAAAGGCTCAACCATATACCCCCCCTCCCTCTCTCTCTCTCTCTCCCTCTCTCTCTCTCTGTGTGCTTTTCATTCCTAGATTCCCTTTGTCCTTTCCATATGAAACACAGCCTTATTTGGATCTCTTTACGCACATGGAGCTCACTGGAGTTTACTCTTAGAGGATTGCAACCATACTGTTTGACTCTCAGAAGGAACGTCACTAGGGTTTACTTATGAATGGCAGTGGAGGAAATGGATGCTGCCTCTACATCTCAAACCAGCACCACTATTGCCTTTTCGCATCCACTGTTCCAACCCAATGGGCACAAATCACAGCAGTTGCCTCTCTTCCAGTTTTCTGAAGGAAAACACGTACGATAAAACAAAGGAAAGACTGAAGCAATGATGTTTGGCTCGAACGAGGAGTGCTTCATCTTCAAAGCTCTTGGAGGAAAACTAATTAATTAATTCTGAAGCAATTCTAGAATTCAAACTTATAGTAATGCAATAGTAAAAAAAAAAAACCCTTCAAAAAAACACAGCACACTTTACATTAGTAATGTTACGGTTCCACTGAACTTCCAAGCTATGCTAAAAAGGGAGATGTCTTCTGACAGCAACATGCTGCTGCTGAAGTATTAAGGGTAGCAGAGAATGAGAAATTATGTATAATAATACCGTTCAAAGATACATTAAAGGTCAGATTAAAATTTTAAGATGTACTTTCTCCTTGGCTGCAAACACTCCCTCTTTGAAGAGTTACTGTAAGTTCTTCTAAGAGGCTTTACTTTAAATACTTTTGTCTTTTCCCATTTATGTCCTGTGGCAACTCTTTTTTATTCGTTCCTAGTCACAATTCAAAGTATCCCTGAACTCCAGGGCATACATGCAGCAGGACAGTCCAACTCTGGGCCACTCAGAGAAAGACTTCCAGCTGCACAGATGTAAGATGGATTGCTGGTAGTACACATGAAAAGGGTCTAGAGCAGGGGTAGGCAAACTAAGGCCCGGGGGCCAGATGCAGCCCAATCGCCTTCTCAATCCTGCCTGCGGATGGTCCGGGAATCAATGTGTTTTTATATGAGTAGAATGTGTGCTTTTATTTAAAATGCATCTCTAGGTTATTTGTGGGGCATAGGAATTCGTTCATTTTTTTCCTTCAAAATATAATCCGCCCCACCACATGGTCTGAGGGACGGTGGACCGGCCCCCTGCTGAAAAAGGTTGCTGACCCCTGGTCTAGGGGACAAGCTTAACCCAAGTCAATAGTGTGAAGCAGCAACAAAAAAAGCTAACGTTATTCTAGGCTGAATCAACAGAAGTATAGTGTCCATAGTCCCATTCTATTCTGCCTTAGTCAGACCAGATCTGGAGTACTGTGTCCAGTTCTGGGCACCACAATTTAAGAAGGAAATTGACAAGCTCCAGCTTGTGCAGAGGAGGGCAACCAAGATGATCGAGGAAACTAAGACCTATGAGCGAGTTGGGTATGTTAAGCCTACCTACATCCTCTGCCCACACCTTCTCCAACTCTGGTGCTCCTGCCCATACCTGACGCTTCAGCAAGACTCTGACACTTTAACTCCTCCCCACTGGGAGTTTGAAGTTCTAGAGATCGTGGGAAAGGAGCAGAATCTGGAAAACTGACAAATATCCTCCCCCACCGAAGGCGGGGTAGTATGTAGTAGTATGCAGTAGTATGGAGATGAATAGACAGGCAGGTGGCTTTGGGAACGCTTTGGAGAAATGCTACATCTCTGCGTGTTTCTGCGTGCAGAGCAGATGGTCTACCTTTCCTTACTTTTTCACCCAATAGAAGAAAGTTGCTTTTATCAGAGCCCGGCTGTTAGGAAAACTCTTCCAGCACTCATGACATGTTTGCTGGAGATGGAGAGGTTTTGTGCCTACCTATTTTCCTGTTCTCTTCTCACCCCTCTGCGAGTTTTGATGTTTTATTAATACTTCTGAGAGTTCCTGTAACGCAAGCATCTAAAAATCCCTTTGTGGGAAAGCTGCCCAAAGTTGCCAATAAAATATGAAGTTTTTATCATCTACCCGACATCCTGAGCTTTAATCATATTTCATTTTGTTCTCGGATGCCGACCTCTGCTCTTTGGAGGCTCAGCCAGTCTCTTGAGCTAAGCTTCTCTCCCAATTTAGTTTTCTCCTGTTACCACGAGACTCCAATAACTTTGTACTTAAAAACAAACCCGAGCTTATCTGTGTGTACGTGATGGAATGCATAGATAAACAGAGCTCGGCTGCAGCAGCTGGCATATATCCACGCCCAAATCTAGACCTGGATAGGACATTCTCCACAAGAAGACATCTGAGGTCAGTGGTTTAAAATGGACCCTCGACTGCAAGGATGTGGAACCTCTGGTCCAGGGGCTGGATTAAGCCCTCTGGTTCCCTCTGCCTGACCCTGACTCTCCACATACAACACCCAGTGCTTGACTGGGTTGATTCTGACTTTTGTATGACTTTTGTAGGTACAAAGAAGAAGAAGAGTTTGGATTTGATATCCCGCTTTATCACTACTCGAAGGAGTCTCAAAGTGGCTAACATTCTCCTTTCCCTTCCTCCCCCACAACAAACACTCTGTGAGGTGAGTGGGGCTGAGAGACTTCAGAGAAGTGTGACTAGCCCAAGGTCACCCAGCAGCTGCATGTGGAGGAGTGGGGAAGCGAACCCAGTTCACCAGATTACGAGTCCCCCGCTCTTAACCACTACACCACAAAAGTGTTGGTGTTCATCACAGAGGCAAAGAATAAGGCAGGACTGAGCAGACTTCTGGATTGTAAGAGTCACATCCATTGCTCCACCCCTTTTGCAGCCCCTTTTGCTACCACTGTCAGTGAACATCCAGGACTGTTCTTGTCAGACTGGGGAGTCCAGGACTAGATGCTTGAGCTTCTTCTTGGAGCATCCATGTAGGGCTAGTATCATAGGGAAGTGGACGGCGCTGTGGTCTAAACCACTGAGCCTCTTGGGCTTGCCGATCAGAAGGTTGGCAGTTCGAATCTCGGCAACAGGATGAGCTCCCGTTGCTCTGCCCCAGCTCCTGCCAACCTAGCAGTTCAAAAGCACGCCAATGCAAGTAGATAAATAAATAAGTACCACTGCGGCAAGAAGGTAAATGGCGTTTCCCTGCGCTCTAGTTTCCGTCACAGTGTCCTGCTGCACCAGAAGCGGTTTAGTCATGCTGGTCTCGTGACCCGGAATGCTGTCTGTGGACAAACACTGGCTCCCTTGGCCTGAAAGCGAGATGAGTGCCATAGCCCATAGTCACTTTTGACTGGACTTAACCATCCAGGGGTCCTTTACCTTTCTTAACTTTTGGCATCATATCATTGTGGGTCCTTGCAATGCCATGACTCAGATCTCATCTCACGTTCAGTGCATAGGTGAGATAATCTAGGATAGCTCATAAGACTCTTAATCTCATGGTTGTGGGTTTGAGCCCCACATCAGGCAAAAGATTCCTGTGTTGCGGGGGGGGGGGGGTGAACTAGATGACCCTCGGTGTCTCTTCCAACTCCACAACTCTACAATTCTATGCTTTTCTCCTGTCCTCTGCATCCTCCTTCAGTGCCTCAGGTCTTCAAGCAACTCGTTAGACCTTTCTGAAGTCACACTCAGAATGACTGATTGAAATCCCCTGCAGCCCCCCAAAGTGCTCCCCACTTTCTTCTCATTCCTCCATCCCATATATATGTGGATTAGCACTTTGCTATCCACAGAGGGGCTAAAAGGTAATTTAACTCCAGCTCTGCCCTCTCTATGTTCTATTATATGTTATGAAAGCCCAGGGCAGGAACAAGACATGATGTTTAATAGAAATAATACCCCCATGGCACTATAGTTCATCACAAGTTTCTCTCGGGTAACCAGCTGCTATATTTTTTACGTCCAACTGAACATTATCTCAGCCTGAAGGATTTTTTCCCCTGTCTGCCTGTCTGTCTACAAAGCGGAAGCATAACGATGCCCTCAGTGTCCTGGATCTAGATTTCATTTTTAATGGAATATTATCCTTTAAGCTGAGGATTTCAGGTGCCACAAGCCTTCCATCACATCCTATGCAGCCGAGAAGCTTAATGTTAAGAATGGAAAAATACAGTTCGCAGAATGGGAAGAATGGGAAGATAATATTCACAGAAAGGCATAAACGTTGCTCCCCAGACCCTACTAAAATTCGGAATGGCGGTATGGGGATCAGTGGGAAAATAAAGATGTTAATATCATATTGGTTAGTACAGATCTGTGCTATTAGATATGTTTTAAACTCCACAAACTTGTCCAGAGTTGGAGAAGTGGACAAGTTGGTTGAGGAAGGAAGCATTTATTTGCATGATGCAATTTAATTTAATTGCATAATGCATTGCAAGGGTAGCCAATGTGGTGACTTCCCAATGTTGTGGACTCCTTCTCCCATCAGCCACAGCCAGCATTGCCAAAAATGAGGGATGATGGAAGTTGTAGTCCAAAACATCGGATGGCTACAACAATATTCTTTATATAATTATGCAGTGTTGCCAGGATGTGGAATCTTTGGCCCACCAGATAGTGCTCCCAGCAGCCCCAGCAAGGAAGGCACCACTAGATTTAGGGTGGTGTGGACAGTTCCCCCACATGGGGCACGGAAATGAGGGGGGTGCAGAATTGAGAAGATCCACTTGGGGGTGCCAAATTGTGGCCTTGCAAAAGGGTGCCATATTAAGAAAGATGACCAAAGTCTGCCCCTGAGCAAGGTTCCCTACACCTGCTCTGCCCACCTCTGATTCTCAGCATCTGGTGTTCAGAAGCATAATGCCTCAGACTGTGGAGGCAGCACATAGTCACTGTGGCTCTGGTGGTCTTGTCCTCCTATCTAATCCTCTGATAAAGCCATCCAACCTGGTGGCCAGCTTCTGGGCTAGATTTAAGCCTCTTCCTCTCCTTCCCCTCATGGTGTCCTTCTCTCTGTCTCTTTCTCACTACTCTCTGGGTTATTAGGATGATCCTTAGAAAGGGCTGCCTTAGGAAGTTAGAGCTGATGAGGAATTCTGCCATTTTTAATGGCTGTAAATAAAAGCAAAGGCAGATGTTTCCCTAGTAAACACAACACAAAGCATCATCTAGTGGTGCTTTGCAAAAGAAGTCGGTGACATTTTACCACCTGGCCCAGCCAAGAAGTATTCCTAAATCTGGACAAGTATAAATTAAAGACAAAAATCCTATTTACCTGGAGATAGAAATTCATTATGTTAAGGTCAAATGCATCTGGAGCTGTCTGCAAAACTGGCAGATACTATTAACAAGCTTTATATAAAGTGGAGTGGAGACAACTCTGCTTTTCCCACATTAAAGGTGCATTGAGAACAGGTGCGGAGAAACTTTTTGCACTCCAGATGTTGCTGTTGGAAGGTCAAGTGAGCTCTCCCACCCAGTCATGGCATCTGCTACTTTAAGGAGATGATGAATTTTCATAAGGAGACTTTTAAAACAAATAAATAGAAACAAACCACAAACTGATGTGGAAATAAGAAGTTAAGACTGGGAAAATGAAAAATGGAGAGAAACCAAAAAGGATGGATTTGCCCCTTTCTGGGCTTAGCATTGACCCTGGAAATCACAAATACCTGGACTCCCTACTAAGCATCACATCCTGGTCTAAGAAGTGAGTTGCAGCCCCTTCAAGACAGCCATATTGGCAACTCAAGCAAGCAAATCAGTTGACAACTAGCCAGGTCCAACCACGTTTGCCAGGTTCCCGCAGGCATCTGGTTGGCCACTGTGAGAACAAGATGCTGGATTCGAAGGGACATTGGCCTGATCCAGCAAGCTCTTCTTAACATCTTATATTTCTTAACCATCTCTTCCTCCCAGAAGCAAAGCAGTAGATCCCAGCTTTGCTAAAAGTGTTTCTATTTCGCTGCTGTGAAACATGGTCTGAAAAAAGAGAGGAAAGGATGAGGAGATCTTCAGCTTAATGCAAAATATGATAGTAGAAAGAAATACTGGAAGCTGCCCATCATTCTTTCCAAGGCACTTAAAAGAAGAGGGAATGAATTACCTTTCCAAAAATAACTTTCCCCAGTCCTCTTTCCGCACTCATTCTTATTCCCCCGAAGTTTCAATTTCACACTGTGTACCAGACTACCTTAGGGGCACATGCCGTTATCCTCAATAAAAGCATGCCTAGCATAGAGGAGTCCTTGAAGCACAGAGATATAACAGCAAGAGGGTGCTATTTAGCATTTAAAATGGAAGGAGACTGGTCCAGTGAAGTTATAAGTTTTTGAGAATATTTTTTAGACCAACTGCTCACGCTACCCGTGATTAAAAGAATGCAAATAAGTGTGGAAAGGAAACCAGGGAGAGGTGAACTCTCCAACTTGCCTATCGTGATATTGTGCATAAATTGTGCATAAATTAGAGCTTAATTCCTCCCATTTGCATCTCCTAATGGATTGAGGCAGATGTTTCTTGTATGCCATTATTCATACATTCAGAAAGCGAGTGAGTTCAAGATGCCTTCTCTCAGGGGTCGGAATCTTCACCGAACAATGCCTTTATTTCTGACTGCTCTCTCATATGAAAACACATGGGTCCGCCTCCCTTCCTCTCCGCATCAAACTCCAAACATCAGTCCAAGATCACTTGAGAAATCACTCCAATTGTCTTTTAACAATGAATTGTTTTGACATGCCAAAGAGGAATAAGAACTTTATATGAGCATTCATGGGAGTGAACTCCAACAAACTGCACAAAATGCTCTCTCCAGGAAACCCAGGCCTCAGCTCATAATGCAGGTCCCACAACCAGGGTAGATGAACAGGGTGGGGCGGGATTGTACAATTATGATTTGGCCCATCCAATTACCCCTTCATTCTTATGGGTTGCCTGGAGGCTGCAGCAGTACACAAATTACATGGGGCTCGGAGAGCACCTGACCTTCTTTCTGTTTCAGCTGGTTCCCCCTGCACTGCTTTAGAAGGTTGCCAGGAGGACATAGTTTGGCTAAGATGGTAAACCAAAGGAAAGGTCCCTTTAAAAAGACATACAAAATAACCAGGTCATTGGACCAATGAGTGGCAGGAATAATAACAACTGAGTGTCAGGCTGCTGCCAGTGACTCCCATGGCCGGTTGCCCAGGGACGTACAAATACAAGGAAGGGTGTGAAGCAAGGTCTGGGGAGAGTCCCAAGGACTAGACCAAGAGGGCTGGAGGGCTTCATTTGAGCCCTGGGCCTGAATTTTTCCCACCCCTGTTCTGGGAACATCCCTGGAGAGGGATGAAGAACTTCCGGCTGGGATGGGGGCAGTTACACCCCTTCAGACCTCTCCATCTGGTCCTTGGGACACATTTTTGCCTGTGTCCTTGAATTCCTATAATGCCTCTTGGTTGCCTGGAGTATCAAAAGGGATATCTGCAAACGTCTGTTGGAGCTGGCCTACAGTACAAAGGCAGAATTCACAGATGTTACTCTGCCCACTTTCCCCTCTGTCTCTGCCCACATCTGGCCCCTGGAAGAATGTCCCTCTGCCTCTGTGGCCCCTGGGAAGTTGCCCAGGAGGGAATGCGGCCCTCAGGCTGAAAATGTTTCCCCTCTTCTGATCTAAGGAGAGAGGAAGGGTGTGGCCATTATTGCCTCCCTCTTTCCTGCGCAATGCAGACCACTGAGCAAGCACCAGAGCTGGAGAAATCTCCTTTCCCAGGCCAGCTGTTGGAGGAAGGATCACCCCAGCATCCTGGATCAGAGGTGGAGAGAGACTCGAGAAGAGAGGAAGGACAGGGAAGGGCCCCAGCTCGGTTGCAGGGCATTTGCTTTGCATGTCTAAGGTTGCAGGCTCCGTCCCCAGCTTCTCTGGGGAGGTCTGGGAAAGTCTGAAACCCTGGAGACCTGCTGCCAATCAATGTTGATAGCACTGAGATCGATGGACCTTTGGGTCTGACTTGGTAGAAGGCAGTTTCCTATGTTCCTAAGAGGCATAAGGTGGGATTAGACAGAGGTGTGTG
The DNA here is from genome assembly GCF_965153285.1 of Podarcis tiliguerta. Lineage (NCBI taxonomy): Eukaryota > Metazoa > Chordata > Lepidosauria > Squamata > Lacertidae > Podarcis > Podarcis tiliguerta. Next base: position 20,490,831 of record NC_139537.1, on the reverse strand, counting down.
TGTGTGTGTGTGTGTGTGTGTGTGTGTGTCGGAAACAGGAAGAAACCCAAGGATGCTGAAAGGACTGACTCCTTTCAGTTTGCTCTTGGTATTCCATCTGGCAGACAGACTTGCCCTTGAATGCTTGGAGAGAGAGAGAGAGAGAGAGAGAGAGAGAGACCCCCACCCCTCACACTTCCCCTCTTGTTTTAATGTGTCCTGTCACTTGCTGGTCCCATGCTCCCTCAACATATAATCTCTCACACAGCTCAGTGGCCAAGAGAATGACTGAGGCACTCAGACCCCTCTCCAAGGCTATTTTCCAGAGTAAACAAAGCGGCAACTTGTAAAGATTACTGATGAACTCGATCTTCCTCTGGAGACAGCACATTATCTCAGAGCCAGCCTGTTTTCTGTCAGCACGTCCCCCACAACTCTCTCCCCCCGCACCTCACCACCACCAAGAATGTCAAGGTCAGCCAAACAGACCCTCCCCAGTGACAAGAACACAAGCGTCTCTGTGCTGGCTGAGCGCATGGGAAATATTCTTGATTGGCGCGGCTGATGAGCACTATTCGCTCAAGAACTATAAAAGCCAAGGCCAGCCCTACCATTAACCAGGGTGAAGCAACTGCCTCAAGCAGTTGGTGTGAGGGGGGATTGCAGCCACGACAGCCCTCAGCTGTTCCTCCTGAGCCTGGCAGCTGTCCCTCTCTGGTGGAAGGCAGATCTGGGTGTGCCACCTGGCCCAACCCCTGCTTGCTAATCCAGCCTGTAGCCGGAGTGCTGTGCCAGGACGGGGCAAATGTGGGTTCTAATTAGAGATGGACATATCTTTCCGTTTCCATTTCTTTCCGTTTCTTGCTTTTTCTACTCTTATATTGTGTTGTATGGTGTGGTGTAGTGTAGTGGTTAAGAGCGGTAGACTCGTAATCTGGTGAACCAGGTTCGCTTCCCCGCTCCTCCACATGCAGCTGTTGGGTGTCCCTGGGCCAGTCACACTTCTCTAAAGTCTCTCAGCCCCACTCACCTCACAGAGTGTTTGTTGTGGGGGATGAAGGGAAAGGAGAATGTTAGCCGCTTTGAGACTCCTTCTGGTAGTGATAAAGCAAGATATCAAATCCAAACTCTTCCTCTTCTTCTTCTCCACACTTTCACGGCAACATGTGGTTTTTCGTGGAAATTTGAGTGTTTCAGCACAAATTTATAGAGTCTTTTAGCACAAATTTCTTGCCCCACCCAAGATGGATGCCTATGGATTAGCATGTCTGTAGACCTGTAATACAATCTCTTTCATGTGACAGAGCCAGCAGAGATACAGTCCCATGATACAGCTCCATGAATGTTAACCTGTTAGGTTCTTCTTCAGCTTCAATGGAAATTTCCAGTCATGCTTCACAGTACAACACAGCAGGCACATTATATAATTATTTTCCATTTCAATGTACATTAAATAATTATACTTAACAGCCAGACCCAATGGGTACTAGCCACCACTGGATGCCACTACATTATTGTCTTTTTGCAGCTGGTATCAACTAACATAGTTACTCTTCTAGAATTCACCAAAGAGATTTATCTAGGGGGCCTTTATTTAGGCTTGATAAACTGTTCGTGCTCCTGCCAGGTTTATTCCAATTGCAATTGCATTTGTTTCCATCCGCAAACAACTACTTAATCAAATTAATCCAGCTATAGAAGTTGTGCAACGCTACAAAAAGCTATTTCCCGCCATCGCTATCTAATTTACACAATGAATTACACAGGCGCGGACTTTGCAGGATAATTCTCTAAGCCAACAAAAGGCACAGCGGGCTTCTGCCATGTGTGCCCAACGCATTTGCAAAATGCAACCGGAGATAAATACAGAGAACAGGCAAGGAGAAATATCCCTTGATCTCTTGAATAGGAAGGCTAACATCAAAAGAGGTGTGAGGGGAAGGTGGAAACTTGGAAGGAAAAGTTAACTTGTTAATTAACCCAGGGTAAATTAATCATGCTTCCCCATGGCCTTAGATTTAACACGTAAACACAAATTTTCAGAAGGAACAGAGGAAATGAATGAGACATGCAAGGTGAAAAGTGGATAGAAAACTGCTGTATACCAGTTTAGGTTCTTTGGCCATCTATTCCACTGTTGTCTAGCAGTTCTGGAGAGCCAGTGTGGTGTAGTGGTTAAGAGCGGTAGTCTTGTAATCTGGTGAACCGGGTTCGCTTCCCCGCTCCTCCACATGCAGCTGCTGGGTGACCTTGGGCCAGTCACACTTCTCTGAAGTCTCTCAACCCCACTCACCTCACAGAGTGTTTGTTGTGGGGGAGGAAGGGAATGGAGAATGTAAGCCACTTTGAGACTCCTTCGGGTAGTGATAAAGCGGGATATCAAATCCAAACTCCTCCTCCTCCTCCTCCTCCTCCTCCTTCCTCTTCTGCTTCTTCTTCTTCTTCTTCTTCTTCTTCTTCTTCTTCTTCTTCTTCGGACCACCTTCATGAGGCACATGCCAGTCTCCAACCTTCTTCAGAATTGCTCCTCCTGGGAATGTCATGTACATTGCCTTGGGTTCTGTGGTGAAAGAAAGGCAGGATATATCAGAAACAAGAAAATAAATGCTTTGCTTTGACTGACAGCAGCAATCTAAAATGCCCTGAAGTCCCACCTGATCCTTTTAAGTGCAAATACTAATACTTGAACCTGTGATCTTCTATAAGCAAAGCAGTTGGGGTGTATGTGTGGCCCTGAAAGATGGCATCCTAGTCCCCCCCATCATGTTGGAGGGCATGGGATTCCCCATTCAGCTGTGGGCCCCAACCTAACATGACCCAAAGCAACATAATAGGCACTTGGACATTTTTGTTTTTTGTTTTACTTCTTCCTTTCCAGCCTCTTAGCTTCCTTGCCCAATATTTACAACAAAAGTCACATAGATGCAGGTGAAGTAATGATTCTGAAACTTTTGGAGGAGTGTGTGTGTGTTTTAACCATGGAAACAGAGCAAAACCAGAACAAACTGCATGCGGTTTCCAGGAAAAAAAGAAACAGATATTCCATCTTGGCAATGGGCTGGACAGAGGGACAAACTATATGGTTCATTAGATGCATCTCTGTGCCCTTAAGTGTCGGATTTCTTAAAACACAAACTGCAAGTGTGGAGGCCTGATTCACATGAGATTCATTGAATGGTCCTCTCTCTCTCTGGTTCTCTCCCTCCCCCTTTCACTTTGTGTCGAGTATGGGTGTAGCCAGGGGGCAGGGGGGCAGCTATCCCCCCCTCAATCAAGTAAATGATTTAAAATACTTAACTAAAAGTAGAAACAATCAGAATTGAAATGCTTGCTGAGGTCACATGGATGATACTGACTGAGCAATAGGCGTGGCTTCCACAATCTGACCAATTGCCTCACAGGTAGCTCGGTTCTGGAATATGAAAGGTGGATGTCCCGCCTCTGACCCAACATAAATCCTGGCTACGCTCATGATGCATTAAAAACTTTTTGTCCTGTGAATTGCCCCTGCACTTTGCAAAGAATCCCTATTGAAGTGAATGGGTGTTTTGCAGAGGCACAAACCACCCTTTATGATCCGTATCAGGGGGCAAAGGGTTGAAAACAACAACTCCTCTTAACCCTTGTGCCAGGATTCCGATCTGGATCAGGCCACCCCACACTGGCAATTTGTATTTAAAAAACAAAACATCCTGCATACAAAACTAACACAACATCTTGTTTGGGCATTTCATCATCATCAAACCTTTATTGGCATCACATAGAAACATTCAGAATACATTCAGAATAAATAGGCCAGTGCGATCTCGTCACCATTTCAACAGTACAGTCATTTGCCAAAGGGAAGAAGAGGCGAGCAATCTATTTCATCTCTGTGGGTCTCCAGCAAGGGCAGGATCCTGTAGCGTACTTTGGTGACAAAAAATCAAATAGAGGAACTTAGCTACTGTCTTGGTGAGCTCCTGGTCTCTTCCCTGTAATAAGAAGCGTATAACCTCTGTCTCTGGTTTCCATGTTGGAATACAAAGATGGTCTAGAAATTGTTGGCGGAGATCATCATACATTTTACTTTTTTCCCCCAAATACTTTTTATTGCTTTTTTGTAACAACAACAAATAAAATAAACACTCTTACGTTCAAAAATTTGTATGTCTTCTTATTTACCCTGCGCCTTATTGCGCCCGGATTTCCTTCCATCCCTTCAACAGTTTTCATGTCTCAAATCTTTTCTTACAGTTTCTTATTTACACTCCATCCACATCACAATATTTACATTAATCCTGCTACAGTTTTTAAATTCTTAGAATTACTCCGTATATATTCAACAAATTTTCTCCAATCCTTTTCGAACTTTGCTTCTTTTTGGTTCCGAATCTTATAAGTCAATTCTATGTATTCAAACATTTTTGTCTGCCACTCCATTAAAGTCGGGATTTCTTGGGATTTCCATTTCTGAGCCACTAAGATTCTAGCGGCGGTTGTTGCGTACATGAATAGTTTGTATTCTTCCTTTTTTAATTCATCCCCTGTTACCCCTAGCAAGAATGCTTCTGGTTTCTTTGGGAAAGTGTATTTAAATAGTTTTTTCATTTTGTCCCAATATTTTTTCATTTTTTCACACGTCCACCACATGTGAAAAAATTCACCATCTTTTGTTTTACATTATACATTTTACATTTAAGGGCCATGTGAGCAAGAGTTTCCACCAGGTGAGCATTGCATGGGCAGATACTATCCTTGGGTATTTCAGTCCCTAAAGAGGCTCGCAATATAAATGAAAAACATCTACAATGAATAGGACTAAATTAGATGAAGTGTGATCAGAAACAAAGGCTTATGAGGTAGGAAAGAAATGCCTCAAACAACAGAGGGAAGTTCTAGAAAGAAATATGTCTGTCTTTTCGTCACCTTCTTTCCCCACCCTAAAAAAACCCCAACAAAAAACCTGAAGCCCAAACCTGCACAGACCACCTGATCTCAACCATCAAAGGTAATATGTTACTCTGGCATAAGGTGCTGTCATCTCCTTACAAGTTGATGAACGACTGGTCTGTAGGCCATTTCCATGGAATGAGCAAATGCTTGGCAGCTTCAAAAGGAATTAACTGCAATGTCAGTTTTCATTCACTTGCAGCAGTCTTATATTTTGGCGTTTATTTGAAAAGGAAATTGCTTGATTTCCATGGGAAACTGAGAGCATTTTTATGAGGAGGAATGCAACACGTCCATTTAAAAAAAACAACCGCATGCCCCTCTGCCCTGCAAGAACCCAGGCAGTTCAAAAGCAAGAAGACAAAAAATAAAAACAAAGGCTGTGAGGAGAAAATGAGGGTGTTGCTTCTGCTTATCTTAGCTGCAAAATTCCACTGACCACTCCCCCCCATTAAGGATTCTTTTTCTGTTCTGCTTTTTACAAAGTGACAGTGTATCATCGTGATTAGAGTGTTGAACTAAGACCTAGGAGGCTAGGGTTCAAATTCTCACTCAGCCATTAAGCTCACTGGGTGCCTTTGAACCAGCTTTGTGTGCATAGGATTTGTGCATTTGTAGAGTTTTAACAACCTGCCGTTTACTGGAACAAAGGCAAGTAAGGGGCTTTTTTGAAGCCAACAACTAGTATGAATGTAAAAAAATAAAATAAAAATCTTTGTCCAGTTTTTCCCTGGTGGCAGGCAGAAGAGGAGAGGGCTGTATCTGTTTATTGGGCCTGCCGAGACTGCGAGATCAAGGTGTGCAATATTTTTCGTTATTTTTGTCATTTTGTTATTCCATGCATTTCCATTATTAAAAATCATTATTTTCCTATACGAAAGTAATGTTCAGGAAGAAAACTGATGCATGGACATGTAGCCTTGAACTGTTGTGCTGCTATAGCTGGATTTATTTTCCTTTCTTTGTTTGCAAGCAAATAGTTTCATTTGGAGGTTTCCCCCCCCCCCCCTGTTTTGTTTTGTTTTGCGTGTGGTTTGTCATTACATTTCATTTTACGACGCGAAAATTGTTTCTTACAAGCTGACGATGTTAGAAAGCCAGGAAGTCTTCTACCCTCACAGGCAATTTTTCCCCTATATTGGATTATGCAAATCCTGTTTACAAGTCAGCAAATTCAATTTGGTTGGGTAAATTAGGCATTACTTTTAATCACATTCTACAATTTGTTTTCAACTGCCCTTTTCACACCCATCATTGCGTTGACTTCCTAGAAGTAGCCGTTCGATAGTAGGACAGCAGTTATCTCAGGACAACATAGCTGGCAAGCGTCCATCTTCACAAGATGATTGGCTTGTAGCATTCCTAGCTGAAAGCAAGGATACAGTGTCCTTTCGCAAGACTCAGACTTGCCCAGCATCTAAATCCTCTCTTGAGCTTGCTGGCAATATGGAGAAGCTCAGTTAATTGCCAAGGCATCTAGAGCCAGCTTGGTTAGAAGAGTTCTTTGGAAGGTGTCCAGCTACAACTTGCATTAGCTTCATTTTGACTTTTAATCTGATGGGATGAGTTAGCCATCATCTTTCCTGAATTACGTAGCTCATGAAGAAGCACACTAATTTATGGGTAGGGGTGTTTCTCTGTTTCTCATTTTCCACATCTTAAATTCAGTTCTCCATACTTCTGCAACAGCTTGTCATTTTCTTTATTTTTGTTGAAAAGAACCCTCATGCAAATTCACCAGCACTTCACTGCAAATTCCTCCTGTTAACCACATTTTTGTATATGGATTTGACAGGTGTACACATTTTTGTAAGCAATTTTCCCCAGTATATTTATAATGAAATGATTTTATAATGTTGTATCATTTTACTGTTGTTAGCCCCTCTGAGCCCGGCTTCGGCTGGGGAGGGCGGGATATAAATAAAATATTAGTAGTAGTAGTAGTACAATGAATTTTGGCACATTTTCGTGAATATACTCATTTTTATGGACACTTTCCCCGATATATGCATTTTTGTAAACAATGATTGGTTGGAGAATGGCATTGCAAAATTTAGGTAAGTGTGAGTTTTGAAAGACAGCTGTGTTTCAGTTTGCATATTGTTTCAGAAAATGCAAAATGGAAAGATTCACTTTTAAATGCAAACCGAATCAAATTTCTCCTCCGTCCCTATTTATGGCATCTCATACAATGGGCTCCTCCAGACAGCCCGCTCATTGTGCAGGCTGATTTGCTTCCATAAAAGCTTCCATGGAGGCTAGACTATTTCCAATCTGTATAGAACATTCCTGTCTGTGAATATCCAGCAATGTGCATTCAATACATACTTATGTAGAATGCTTATGTCTTCCCATTCATATTCATTCATTCCACACTTTTCATTTCCCTGTCACTTTCCTGACTGCAAAAACACCTGCTTCTTTTTTAAGGTGGATTTGTTGCAAAGGGCTACAAAGCATTTTATTCCACTTTCATTGTGCAAACCTAGATTTACGGTGTGCGCTTGAATCCATCCTTCAAACTAGTGACAGTCTGGATTAGATTGTTGCAGTGCTCTCTGCATGGAGCCGCTTTTCAACAAAACAAAAGAAAAGAAAAAGAAAAAGAAAAAATTTGATTCTGCAAGTCCTAAGGCAACACACAATACATATCTTCACTGGCCATTCCATGCATTGATGTGACAGAAATGTGCTCAACAAAGGAGCATATTGCAGAACTACATAGTTTTTGTTTCAAAAAACTAACATGGTTCTTCTTCAGATTTCTGGTCTGTTTTCTCAGAGAAAGTCATTTTGCCAGTGGATGAAAATTCAGTTATAAACTTCATTAAAGCTGAGCAAAATTGAGTTGGAGCCTAACCTCCACTCATTTCATCTAATGGCAAAACTTTCATTTATAAGAGACTGATTTTCATAGCTTATCAGAGCTGCTAGCTCATTTCCACTGTGTCATAGATTCTGCAGTAAAAATTGTTTCAGGGTAATATGGAAGAGACTGAGCTTCAGCTGTATATATGGAGTCATCTGCCACTTACAATTATGGGTGAATATGTTCTTTGATATTTTAGAAATTCATTTTTTGGAAACCGATGCTGCATTCATGTGTCTCTCTAAATTTACAAGGTGTTCTTTATTATAATGACTATACCAAAAAGTGATCACTAGTGATTTTTGTTGTTGTTGTTGAGGGGAGGGTTATCTGAGAAATATCATCCGTATATGAATAAACTTTCACTTGGCTCAGAAAATACTTTTCTTTTGCCATAGCCAATTACCATTCCGATAAATGAAAAACAGCTGCAATACTCACTAACTAGTTCTAATAAATGCTGCTCAATGGATTCTTGTCAGGTGAAGCAATAGATCAGGGGTCAACAAACCTTTTCAGCAAGAGACCAGTCCACTGTCCCTCATACCTTGTGGGGGGCTGGACTATATTTTGGGGGGAGGGAAATGAACGAATTCCTATGTCCCACAAATAACCCAGAGATGCATTTTAAATAAAAGCACACATTCTACTCATGTAAAAACACCAGGCAGGCCCCACAAATAACCCAGAGATGCATTTTAAATAAAAGGACATTCTACTCATGGAAAAACATGCTGATTCCCAGACCATCTGCGGGCCAGATTTAGAAGGTGATTGGGCCAGACCCCTGGGTCTTAGTTTGCCTACCCATGCAATAGATGCTGGGTTCACTCAAGGCTAGATGCTAACCTTGGATGTCAGTTCTGCCCAAAGAGCTCAGCCAGGAGAGGCACCATAGCTCAAGCTAAAGGACTGCAGCTTAGTGGTAATGCACATCCTTTGTAAACAGATTGTCCAGGTTCAATTCTGAGTATATCCAGAATTACTTCTTTTTAAAAACAGGTAACAGGTGATGCCTGTTGTCTTTGTCTATGGAATTTTCTTGGCAGGGATACTGGAGTGGCTTGCTGGTTCCTAAGGAAATCAGCCCTGAGTGCTCACTGGAAGGACAGATTGTGAAGCTGAGGCTCTAATACTTTGGCCACCTCACGAGAAGACTTCCTGGAAAAGACCCTGATGCTGGGAAAGATGGAGGGCACAAGGAGAAGGGGACGACAGAGGAGGAGATGGTTGGATAGTGTTCTCGAAGCTACCAGCATGAGTTTGACCAAACTGTGGGAGGCAGTGGAAGACAGGAGTGCCTGGTGTGCTCTGGTCCATGGGGTCACGAAGAGTCGGACATGACTAAACGACTAAACAACAACAACAGGTGATGGGAAAGTCAGGCTCTGTTCTTCTTGCCTTCTTACAACCAGTCGAGTGGGTGGTCCTGGCTTTTAGCTTCCTCTTCTTTACTCTGACTACGCAATCAGAAAAGATGAAGATCAAGTGAAATTTTTACAATCCTTCCTTTTCTTTAATCTGCTCCACATGAATTGTGCTGTTGTGATATTACGTTTCCAAGCGTGGCTGGTATGGTAATTGAAATGACAAAATGTCTGTCAGCAAGTTAATCATGCATAGAAATAAACAGCTAATTTCAGGTAAGCTGAAATTTGTTTTTACCATTAGAATCCATTTAGGAAGCCTGAGAACCCTTATTACCTAAACAGTATTTATAATGTTTATCTAAATGCAAATGAGAATATTAGCAGTTATATTTGTGGTTCTCACTACCATATATTGCATTAAAAGCCAGGAGGCAAATGTTTGCAGATAAATTCTAACCCCTACCCCATCTCCCAGCTCACATTGCAACAAAACTTCCTAAAGACTAATTCCAACATTACTTTGTGGTGGGTGACAACTCACAATAACATCTTTAAAGCTGCTGGGAGGGGTGGGAAAACTTGTTGGGACATCTTTGTTGCTTCTGTCTTATCTGAACTTCATACCCTTATCTGAAATCCTGAATCATGACTTCTGAGCACTGTGTCTGCAGCCCAGCCTGTACCGTTGCTTGCCTGAATAAAGACCTAGTTATTACTCACAAGTAAGTCCTGAATCCACATTTTGTTGTTGTTTAGTTGTTTAGTCATGTCCGACTCTTCGTGACCCCATGGACCAGAGCACGCCAGGCACTCCTGTCTTCCACTGCCTCCCGCAGTTTGGTCAGACTCATGTTTGTAGCTTCAAGAACACTGTCCAACCATCTCGTCTTCTGTCATCCCCTTCTCCTTGTGCCCTCCATCTTTCCCAACATCAGGGTCTTTTCCAGGGAGTCTTCTCTTCTCATGAGGTGGCCAAAGTATTGGAGCCTCAGCTTCACGATCTGTCCTTCCCGTGAGCACTCGGGGCTGATTTCCTTAAGAATGGATACGTTTGATCTTCTTGCAGTCCATGGGACTCTCAAGAGTCTCCTCCAGCACCAGAATTCAAAAGCATCAATTCTTCGGCGATCAGCCTTCTTGATGGTCCAGCTCTCACTTGCATACATCACTACTGGGAAAACCATGGCTTTAACTATACGGACCTTTGTTGGCAAGGTGATGTCTCTACTTTTTAAGATTCTGTCTAGGTTTGCCATCGCCTTTCTCCCAAGGAGCAGGCGTCTTTTAATTTCGTGACTGCTGTCACCATCTGCAGTGATGATGGAGCCCAAAAAAGTAAAATCTCTCACTGTCTGAGAGATGAATCCACATACAGTGCTATTATATTCTATCAAACATAGAAAGCAGCTGCAACAGAACCCCAGGATTCCCCTGCTCAAACTAGTGCTATGGTTCAGTCCCACTAAAAAGTTGAGGAAAGCTAATGAGTTTTCAAATATTCCATAAAGAAATTTTTCCACCTCTTTCCATAGAAGTTCCAATGTTTTTCATCCCTTAGTATTGGGTAATCAATGTGGTGCCATTAAGGGTATGAAGTCAATTAGCGGCATGTGCTAAAAGTCGCTTCCTCAGAGAAGCGTGATGCTTCACTGTGAATAAATGAGGTTCCACTGAATTGTAAAACTGAGAGATCTCGTGAGGGCTGTTGTACCTTTGTGCAGTCTTGAATTTAGAGTTATTGAATCATCCAGCTTGGCTGCTCTAGAGTACAATGCAAGATTTAAAACTTGAGCGCTTTGTGCTTTTAAACGAGTACCTTCATTGTGTGAAGCAGGAGAGGGACTTCTTAAGGATTTTCCAAGAACCATGGCAGCAATAATGAAAACAAAAATAGCTAACTTGAAATCCTGGCAAGACATTCTCATGAAAGCCAGTTTGGTGTGACGGTTAGAGTGTTGGACTAAGACCTAAGAGGCCTGTGTTCAAATCCCCACTCAAGTCATGTCATTGGACCAGCCACCACCTCTCAGCCTAACCTACCTGGTAAGTTCAGTTGGACTTGGTGAACAAATCATCTGTTCTTTATGATCTGTCCAGGGCGCTGAAGCCAAAAAGACCAGACAGTTGCTGCCACATTCAAGCTCAGGCTATTTGCCCATTTAGCCCAGTATTGTCGACTCCAGCCTTCCAAACATGATGCCTCTTCAGATGTTGATGGACCACAACCCCCATCAACCCTAACCATTGACCTTGCTGGCTGTGGCTGATGGGATTTGGGAGTCCAACAACATATAAAGGGCAGCAGATTGGAGAAGGATGGTCTACTTTGTGGCTCTGAAGGGGCTTTCCACTGTTAGTGTAGCCTTATTAGACTTTACCGACTGGTGGGGTCTGCGTTGCTCCCGGGAGGGAGAAAGGAAGTCAAATGACACTGAGGTTGATTCAGAGAGTTTATTCTGCTCTCCGGATAGCAGAAGGCACTTGCGTGGTCAGTTCACAGCAAGTCCAAATAAATGAGAAATTTCATGCAGTATATATATCCTCCAGGCACCCTCTCCCCCCTTCCCCAGGAATCCAGCTACGTCAGCTTATACACACAGGTTGACATCACAGATGTTCCTGCTCCGGTACTTTTAACCATAAAAGGGTGTTCCTCTTCCTGTACTCTTGACCATACAAGGGTATTCCTGTTCCGGCACTCTTATCTTGGGGTAAGGTGGTCACCAACTCTTGGGGATTTGGGGTCAGTTTCAAACTGACTGCACAGAAACCCATTCCTTCATTAGGATTATGATGTTCCGTTCCACCTTAAAACAGATGTGTGGATTGTTGTATGTCACATGTCTGTTTACTTCCAGCACAGCCTGCTGGGAACTTCCATTGTGTACAGCTTTCGCTTATGCTTTTGCTTGAATATGAAGGGGAGCAGACATGTTTTTCCTTTGTCCTAATGCTGAATAAAATGCTTATAAATATGCTTACATATGCCTCTGCCCGCTCTTCCGTTGCAAAGGGTTCTTATCTCTGCTGGCTTGTGTGCTCAGTCTCTAAAGGTTTCTGAGGCTTGAGTCGCAGTTTTGATGTTGTTCCGAGAACTGGAGTTTGCCTAGCTGCCGGCCGGTGGGCTGGAGCCAGCTGGGGGCCTGCCAATTGCCCCCGTCTCCCAGGACGCATCCCAACATCCACATCATGTATCTCTGATCCTTTTAACTGGAGGTGTCAGGTATAGGACCTGGTCAGACTCTTAGTATTTGCTCTAACTGCCAGTAGCAGCTGATGCGGTGGAATGTCGCTAGTTTGACTGTAACTTACCTGGCTCGGGAAAGATCCAGCTATGTGGATGAACCAGTGGGAGTGCTGGATTGGCTCTGCCAGTGTGTCCACTTAGCCTTGACCAGATAAACTACTTTGATGCCAGTGTTTAGGAGGGCAGCTCTACTGCACCAGCCACTGCTGCTTGCTGCATGCACTTCCACCCAACTCGGGCTTGGCCTTGCCAGAACTGGAGACTTCCAGGGTGCCACTTCAAGCCCAGACAAGAGCAGCACTGCCTACAACCTTGAAACAAAACAACTCCAGGGAACCAAATGTTACTGGAGAACATTTTCTCCCCTTGCTTTCATATTTACACCGTATGATTAAAGAATGCATTCTATACAATATGGATAGCTACCTTGAGAGTGCTATTTTCAGTTCACTGAGGCGAAACCTTTGAACAAATGTTGATCGTTGTTAAAATGCACCAGGAAAAATACAGTCCATTATAAGCCGAAATAAGCATGTGAGGCTGCACTTTCTGCTCAAGTACTGCATTGCAGAACTATTTTTTATTTTATGTTTTGTAAACCCAGCTTCTGTCAGGGATTCCAGTGCAGAAAACTCTTGCTATTCACGTATCCAAACTTTGGATATGAATTACTATTCATATATCCGAACTTTGAGCAGAACCTGCCTATTCCATTCATAATTTATGTATCACCACCATTGTTATCTCCTTGTGTTTATTTCAGCTTCTTAGTGCCACTAGAGACCCCTTATTTTCTTGGTGATCAGTAACATTTTTACCGTCACCATGCACTAAGAATGAAGGTTTACTATCTTTTCCCCGCTTGTTTTCTCGTCGGTGTCGTAGCGGCCGTGTAGCAACTGAAGATGCAAGAAAATCTTCTATAGCATCTCACATCCACGAGTCATTATGTGTTAATTCTTAAAGGTACATCATTAATTTCTTTAAACATGAGAATATGGTCTCTTTCATTAACATTTACAGAAATTGTAGCCACCTATGTTAGAATCTATACTGCCTCTCTGTCTAAAAAGGAACATTGGCCAGTGATTGGATTAACTGAATTTATTCTGTTCCATGTTTCCTTCATACAAGAATATGGTATGTAAACTTGTTTAATTAGTATGTTATGTTACTTTGTTTGCATAAGGATTATGTTATATCATGTTTGTTTAATTCAGAGTATGCATGGGTGACGAAGCCCGGTTGGATGAAACAAGGTATTATTCCGGAATCCTTGCCATCCCGTACCTTCAAATTTTCCATCTGATCCGATATCTACATGTGCCATACCTTCACGTTTTCCAGCTGATCCGATATTTACATACAATGAACATTAGAATCCTCAAAGCAGCAATATGTGGACCATTATAAGATAAGAATACCATATTTGTGGTTATTGCCAGTATGCCAGTTTAGGAACCGAATGGACTTTATGTCCTGACCATCCATTGGACTTTAATTTTCTTGATATGTTCTGTTTGCATGATGTGTTGATCTATGGAATTACACATTGTGAGATATTCTATGTTGAATTGTGTTTGAAATAGAAGTTACATAGTCAAAAACGGGCTGTTACGTTGTGTGTGCCGTTACCACGACTCTATTTACGTAACCTAAGGTTTAGTAGTGTTCCACATAAAACCCTGATGTTAGTTTTAGATCATCCACCTATCACTTAGGTGGTCATTCCCTTGCCCTTTAAAAATTTGTAGGGTCTCCACACTGTTGTTGTTCAGTCGTTTAGTCGTGTCCGACTCTTCATGACCCCATGGACCAGAGTACGCCAGGCACTCCTGTCTTCCACTGCCTCCCGCAGTTTGGTCAAACTCATGCTGGTAGCTTCAACAACACTATCCAACCATCTCATCCTCTGTCATCCCCTTCTCCTTGTGCCCTCCATCTTTCCCAACATCAGGGTCTTTTCCAGGGAGTCTTCTCTTCTCATCAGGTGGCCAAAGTATTGGAGCCTCAGCTTCAGGATCTGTCCTTCCAGTGAGCATTCAGGGCTGATTTCCTTCAGAATGGATAGGTTTGATCTTCTTGCAGTCCATGGGACTCTCAAGAGTCTCCTCCAGCACCCTAATTCAAAAGCATCAATTCTTCAGCGATCAGCCTTCTTGATGGTCCAGCTCTCACTTCCATACATCATTACTGGGAAAACCATAGCTTTAACGATTCGGACCTTTGTCCTAGTACCGCTTTATTCCATCGACCAAGGCATCTCTTGCCAAATACTCTACATATGCACATTTTAACTTTGCAGACTTACTCACTGCAAGTACTTTAGGAATCAGAAATGGCAAATGGCTTATCAGGAAAATAAACAATAAAGACCTGGTTCATGTTTTACTGGACAAGTGTGCCCTTCCCTTTGGTGGGATGGTGGCCATGTGCCCTTGTCCTTACCATGACTACACAGGGACTTCTTAGGTACTGTTGAATGGATAATTGTTCTGTTTGTATGATTTGTGTCTTCAAATGGTGGTGTAGTGGAGCTACTGCATTAATCAGGTTATTGCATAAAGAGCCACACACATGAAGTCCTCCTGATAAACATTACACAAGGCACTTGAGGAAAGACAGAAATGCACCAACTCTTCCACTATAGGAAAATACTACATTTAAATCAGGATTGATGTAATATTTTTAAAGTCGGCCAACATCATTCCTTTCTTTCCCTCTCTCGATTATATTTGCAGAAATGAAATACAAAGATTCAGCAGCTGATAATAATATGAACTCAGCCAGAGAACAGAAAACCCAACAGTTTTTCCTCTTCTGAATCCAGTCTGCTTGGAAAAGGTCAATGAAAAATGTAATCATTTGATACGGAACAGCCAAAAAACTAGAACACAAAAGGCAATTTTAGCATTTCCACCACCCAGACCACCAAACATACAAATTAACTACTGGAAAGGAGAACAGTGTGCGGCCTTTGTGAGTGCTTTCAGCTTCTCTCCTTGCAAACGCAGCCTCTCTTATCTTGGATTGGAACCCTGGCGTGTTGGCGATTCCTGCTTAGCACAAAAGCTATCCCAGCAGGCAGGGTCTTCAGGTGCAAGAGGCACAGCAGAGGCAACTAAATCATCAAAAGTCAGTGTTGTAAATGTAGTCTGGGTCGCAGCAGAAGAAAGCACCTGAGAAGAAGAAGAAGGGAGGGGAATTCAATTCACAGAAATGCAGATCAGTATTTCCATGATCGAAGAACAAGGTTGTAATTATTTTTCCCTGTTTGTAACATTAAAACACACACACACACAAACCTATTTTACAGACGGGAGAGGCAGAGAAAGATAGATCTAATTCTAATTTTGAAAGGCAACCCAGTATGTTCACATTTGAGCACAACCCCAAGGTTCTGGAATCTGAAGGACCAGGGTGAAGGGGATCAGACTTTCCCCATTTTGGCCCATTATCATTTCGTCAGTCTGCTTTGCCCCACATTCTTCCCTGCCTGAAACTGCCACATGCAGTTTTCTGTACTTTTCGGTACACAACTGTCCATCACTCCATCTTATATGCTGAAATATGGGAAGCTCCATCAATATTGGCATTCTGCCAGCTCTTGAAGACACACCAGTTTAGACAAGCATTTATTATGTCTGTTTTAACGGATTTAGTTTTTTATATTTTAATTATGGATGTTTTAATGTAGTCTTATTTTTGTAACTGGGTTTATTCTTGTTATTTTGCTATTGGCTTTTATTCAATTGTGAACTGCCTTGGTATTTCTTCTTCAGATGAAAGGCAGTATATTAATTATTTAAATAATAGTATAATAATAATAATAATAATAATAAATGCACCAATGCATATGCATGCTGATTCAGTGAGAGAGAAGAAAACGGAATCCATGCTGTTGTGTGATCACATCAAGAAATGCCCAAAATAACTGAGAACATTCAGTTGTGTGAGGGAGAAAGCATATGGAAACATTTGTGATTCATGGCTCCCTTTAATAGATTTTGTGAAAAGCAGATATTTATACATTAATTGCTACAGTTGATTTGATTTGAAATAATTGTTGATTCTGCTTTTGCTACCCCCCCCCCCCGGGTTCTTTAACTGCTTTAATATTTTCACATTGGCCGACATCCAATGATGCCCACTTGCTTGTGCAACAGAAATCTGTTTTACATAACAGGACTTTTGGTTTCTCTCTTCCTTGTTCCAGTCCCCCATGCACCACCAAAATCTGCTTTGGGTGGTTCCCCAGCCCTCTGGAGCATATTTTGGAGGCACATGGAGGTAGAAGAGGAAAGAAGCACCCCATTACATAAGCAGACGCCCACTCGGGCCACGTTGGATCTCACCTTTTCTAGGTTTCTAACCAAATTCTTCTGAAACTTAGTATAATATTTTTATGGTAAGGGGAAAGGTAAAGAGACCCCTGACCATTAGGTCCAGTCGCGGATGACTCTGGGGTTGCGGCACTCATATCGCTTTATTGGCCGAGGGAGCCGATGTACAGCTTCCGGGTCATGAGGCCAGCATGACTAAGCCACTTCTGGCGAACCAGAGCAGTGCACGGAAACGCCATTTACATTCCCGCCAGAGTGGTACCTATTTATCTACTTGCACTTTGACGTGTTTTCAAACTGCTAGGTTGGCAGGAGCAGGGACCGAGCAATGGGAGCTCACCCCGTTGCAGGGATTCGAACCGCCAACCTTCTGATCAGCAAGTCCTAGGCTCTGTGGTTTGACCCACAGCGCCACCTGCATGCCATGCGTAATAGTCCCATTAAGGTACTATTCATCAAAGTTTGCATTTATCCCAAACTGCACCATAGCCTTTCTAGCAACTTTGCATTTGATTGCTAGTTTTTTTAAAAACCACACAAGTCAGCTGTGGGATATCGATTTTTAAGTCTCCCTTTTCTGTTGTTTTTTATGTGTTTACTATTAACAGCACAATGCAAACACCCTTCACATCAGGCTGGGGCGAGTGGGGTTGGTTGGGAGGAGGTGTCCCTCTGCCCAGACCTGCTGGGTTACGCCACCTCCTGCTAGACATCTGTAGAGTGACACCAGCATCACTTCACCGCAAGATCTGGCGAGCCTCGGGGAGAACAGGATGCTGGGTTAGAAGGGCCATGTCATGAATGAGCCAGCTCCCAGTGATGGTTTGCAGCCAGCTCTCAGGGAAGGTTTGCAGACAATTGAAGAAATCAGCCAGGAACAGAGAGGGTTAACTGCCAGGCAGAATGAGCATCGGCTAGTGCCAACTCCAAAGTGTCAAAGGTCCGTATAGTTAAAGCTATGGTTTTCCCAGTAGTGATGTATGGAAGTGAGAGCTGGACCATCAAGAAGGCTGGTCGCTGAAGAATTGATGCTTTTGAATTATGGTGCTGGAGGAGACTCTTGAGAGTCCCATGGACTGCAAGAAGATCAAACCTCTCCATTCTGAAGGAAATCAACCCTGAGTGCTCACTGGAAAGACAGATCCTGAAGCTGAGGCTCCAATACTTTGGCCACATCAAGAGAAGAGAAGACACAAGGAGAAGGGGACGACAGAGGACGAGATGGTTGGATAGTGTTCTCGAAGCTACCAGCATAAGTTTGACCAAACTGCAGGAGGCAGTGGAAGACAGGAGTGCCTGGCGTGCTCTGGTTCATGGGGTCACGAAGAGTCGGACATAACTAAACAACTAAACAACAACAACAGTGACAACTCCCCCAACTCCTTGGAATGCCAGTTGATAAGGGAATGGCTGAGAGCTGGCAGGAAGCCAGACAATGCTCTTGGGAGGGGCAAACTGGCACGAACGGAGAAGGAAGCAGTTTGTCAGAATGGGAACAGATTGGAGCTGATCCAATCCCTCCTAAGAGTCGGCTAAGGGGAGGGCTGTTAGACCGGAAACAAAGCAAGCAAAGTGAGAAAGTTCAATATCTTCTGTAACCGGAAGTGATCTTCCGAAGGGTCATCTTGATTGATGATGGCGGAGGCTGTGTTAAGCTCTCCGGAGCTATCTGTTGTTTTGACAGTAAAATCATCCTTTTTAATCAACTACGCTTACTGTGTGATCAAGCCAGGGACTGAACCCCTGACAGGCCACTGGGCTGGTCCATAAGGCTCTCATATTATTGTGAAGCTCCCCCTTCCACCCACCAAAATGAAGGGGGGAGGAAATGTTGCCAGCAAGTTCTTTACTAGCAGCAGCCGGCAGAGAGCCCCACCATGGAGTTTTCTGGTGGCAGAGCGGAGCAGGTCCAGGAACTGTTGGACTGAGCAGCAGATTGGGCTAGATGATCTCCAATATCATATCCCAAGTATTCTATTTTATTCTAGGATCTGAATACAGGTGGACGGTATTTTCTACTCTAGGTTTTTATTAACAGCTGCTTGGAATTGTATTCCATCAAGAGTGCCATTGTGTATTGAAAAATTCAACAGCTATTTAGCATAGAGCCATCTCAAGGCAGAAGACAAAACTACTAACAATTCTGCTTGGTACTGAAAATTACCCGAACATCTTACCACAGCAGGCTTCTCTCCAAACACTCCTGGTTTCCCCAGAGCAACTGCAACATGGTGACAATCATCTAGCCGTGTTTCCTAGATGGCAAAAGGGGGGAAAGTGTACCGAATAACTACCAACACCAATAGCAAGCAAACGTAAGAGAGTACAAGTTTAGATAGTACAGACTGGAAAAACTGCCTACATTTTTCCATTGTTGCTACATGTTTCCAGAAGTTCGGTGATGTGACAGCCTAGGTAAATTAACCTGTTGGCCTGTCAACCCTCTTATGTAACACTTCCTGTTCCACGTGTGCAATATTGCAAAGGTGGATCTGCTCTAGAGCAAGTAATATTAGGGAAGGGGTGTGGAACCTCCTGTCTAGGGGCAAAATCCACTCCACCAGGCCACAGAAATGAGGATTTTGGTAGCTGCAAATTTGTCAAGCGGTGGTGAAAAAAGTCACAGCTGTTAATGCATTGTCTTCTACACAACCACAGAAGAGTAGCCTAACCTTTGGTTACCCTTTAACCCTCTTCCACCCCATCATTTGGATTGTATTTCTCCTTATTTTAAAGGAAACAGAAAACAAAGAAAACAGCAAAGGAGCCATTAGTTGTCAGCACATGACCTACTGGGGGGCCCTAACTCATCAGCTGAAGACCAGTGCTTTGACAATTTCTACACTGTTCGCTGTGGGTGGTAAAAAAAGAAGTCTCTTTTTTACCTACTATACTTGATCCCCTCCCCTCCCCCCCAATTTTATACATTATCAAAGCAGAAACTGAGTTCCCTAAAGTGAAGTTAAGAGGTTATTTCTCAGTGACTTAATATTAACATCATTTCCCATTTCGAAAAGCAAACACAGGAGTCTAAATGTTAGTTACTACCACTATTGGCATGAGGTCTCCCCAGACTGCAGGCGTTAAAAGCTTTACGGGTGCTCCAACTGGGTGCATTATAAGGTTGTGCGGCATTGATAGAGGACAAAGCGGGTTTTTTTCCTTCTTCTCTGGAAACACCAGCAAATTTCTTTATGAGAGTTCAACAAAGCAACTGCACAATCGCTCCTGAAAGCCATGGGCAAATTTGGCCATTACAGGGAAAACGTGTCTGTAGTTTTGATTGCTCCTTGAGACACAGCACAAATACCAAGCGGGGGGGGGGGGGAGGAGAGGCTTTGGTGGGTGGAGAGGGTGGCACCAAAAAATGCACACAAAAAATCTTCCTGATGGAGGAATTTCTGCCTCGAGTCCGCCCTCTGCACTTAAAATCAATCAGGCACAACCACTGGTCTCCCCCGGGCCAATGGATTTTCGAGGGGACCCAGAAACACTGTCCACACAACCGACTGTCAGGAGTTCAGCCTACACTCGAGTAGGACTCTGGCAGAGACACATGCCCGACTGGCATGTTCCCTCCCTCCTGGTCGATCGTTCGGGAGCTTCATAAGCTTTCTTCAGCCCGTACATCACAGTGACCGATGCCAACTGACATCGGCACACTTAGGGATCTGCAGAGTCTGCGCAGTTCGCGTGATAGACCTCAGTAACACAGCATTTTGGCTAATCTACTTTATTTACATATAAACACACATGGAGCACTGCAACATGGCTCCCTCTCTCTCTAGCATCAGACAGCAAAGAGAAAAAGAACAAAGGACAATAGTCCCACTTCACGGAACACAGTAACACAAACATCCTGTCTACGTCACTTCCCACTCTGTGGAGTCAAAACATATACAGTCATGTGAAAGACAACAATCCCATGACTGCCGTCACAGATCAGGAATTCCAACACCGACTAGGCAAGCTCCTTTTCTTCTCCTACCCCTGCACCCTCACAAATAGGGATCCCAAGAAAGGAGGCTCACGAGTAGGCAAATTAAGCATTACACCAACATCTTATGGTATTTCAAGACAGTATATAGTATAACTTTAGGGAGAAGTTTGTAGGTTGCAGCCTCACCTCAAAACTCCACTCCTTTTCTTCTTCGCCATCCAAGAGCATAACTGTCTCCTTATACGTTTTTCCCACTTCCAGTTGCAGTGGGGATACATTAAACTCAATCCTCTGAAGGTTAAAACCTATCCCGACACCAATGGCTTTTATAAAGCTCTCTTTTAGCGCCTAAAAGTAAAAAAAAAATCAAAATCAAAATGCAGGTGGTCAACCTGTGTATGGTTAAGAGCAATATCCTAATCACTATATGTAGAGTGGCTTTCTGAATCTTCACCTAATAGGAACCACAAGACTCTATATTGTGTGTCCCCCACTTACATTTAAAATTCTTCCACGCCTATACACGATTAAACCAGGGCCAAATCCCAGGTCTTTTTCTTCTACCTGGTATGTATAGAGAATTTCCATGGTTATATCTTGACAGTACAATTGGCAGGAGCATGGGACAACACAGAAGCCTTCTTGCAGATACCCGAGTTGTCAAAATGCCCACTGCATTAATAAGCACTGGTCACGAAACCTGAAGGTTTTAGCTGATCATTCAATTCATTGATTATCTGTTTATTCTTCCTACAAGTAACTCAAAGTGGCTTATATATGGCTCTTAGGCAGTCTCCCACCATAGCACCTTGCAAAGCATCTTCCTTGTTTAGCTTTAGTGGAATTGTGCCATCAAGCCATTCTCTATGCTTAATGAATGATTTAACTGATCAACTGTTATTCTTATTTATTTATTAACTGCTCTTCACTATAATGGTGCAAGGGCAGGTGTTGCAACATTAAAGCATAACATTAAGAGCTGTTTAAAACAATTTGCAATCATGAAAATAAAGTGGGTTCTAAAAATATTCACTTCTACTGTCAAAAGGAAGGGTAGAGGTGAGGATTCAGCAATAGCCAGAAGCTGTATGACGAAGGTGCCAATCACACCTCTGTAGGGAGCGAGTTCCACAGCTTAGGGGCCACCACAGAGAAGGCCCTCTCCTGGGCCACACCTCTGAGTGCAGAAAAGCTACCAAGAGTGTCACCTCTGCTGATATCAGCATTCAAGAGGGTTTGTAGCGAAGGAGGTGATCGTTCACATATTTCGAGCCAGAGTTGTTTAGGGCTTTAAACACCAATTTAAACCTCAAATTTAATCTGGAGATGAACTGGCAAGCAGTGTGGCTCAGGACCACAATACCTCTCCCCAGTGCTTTTTTTCTGGGGGGACGCAGGGGGACGCATACCCCTAAACATTTTGTGAATCTAATGGGAGAATATTTTTTATTTTTTTTTAGTTTCTTCTCTAGCACAGGGAATCGTCAGTTCCGTTGCTACCCCCGATCGCGGCCTTTTGTCCATTTACTATATTTATTTTCCCCGATTTGAACTATAAAATTTTGATTTTCTCAAGTCAAAATAAGAGGACCCCTAAACATTTTTAAAGAAAAAAAAAGCACTGCATCTCCCCATATAAACTGTCCCAGACTCTGCATTCATAAGTCTGAGGCCCTTCTTCATGTGCCTCCTTCATGAGAGGTCTGGAGGGTGGCAACACGAGAACAGGCCTTTTCTGCAGTGACTTGTTTGTGGAATGCTCTCCTCAGGGAGGTTCGCCGGGTGCCTTGGTT
Organism: Podarcis tiliguerta; assembly: GCF_965153285.1. NCBI lineage: Eukaryota > Metazoa > Chordata > Lepidosauria > Squamata > Lacertidae > Podarcis > Podarcis tiliguerta. The sequence goes on along the minus strand of NC_139537.1, from coordinate 20,468,358 downwards.
ATATATATATATATATATATATATATATATATATATATATGTAAAGGTAAAGGGACCCCTGACCAATAGGTCCAGTCACGGATGACTCTGGGGTTGCAGTGCTCATCTCGCTTTACTGGCCGAGGGAGCCGATGTACAGCTTCCGGGTCATGTGGCCAGCATGACTAAGCCACTTCTGGCGAACCAGAGCAGTGCACGGAAACGCCGTTTACCTTCCCGCCAGAGTGGTACCTATTTATCTACTTGCACTTTGACGTGTTTTCAAACTGCTAGGTTGGCAGGAGCAGGGACCGAGCAACGGGAGCTCACCCTGTCACAGGGATTCGAACTGCTGACTTTCTGATCGGCAAGTCCTAGGCTCTGTGGTTTAACCCACAGTGCCACCTGCGTCCCATATATATATATATATATATATATATATATATATATATATATATAATATACATGTGTGTGTGTGTGTTAGTCACCAGGTGAAAACGTTCTTCTTCACCCAAACCTGATTAATATTCTGCCTTTTAAATGTGTCAGTGGGAAGGGGTGTGTGTGTGTTATTATTTTGCTGTCTTTTTCTACTTATTTACTTGTTTTCATCCTGTATTTTATTCTGTGAACCGCCCTGAGATTTTATGATGGACAGTGGTATATAAACCCAATAAATAAATAATAATAAGTAATAAATAAAACAGGGGTTATATGACATCGGGATGGAACCCCAGTCAGAAACCTCAATACATGGGCCTTTTTGGGGGACAAGGAAGTGCAAGGTGATTTGGAACAGGGTTGGGGAATCCACCTGCCCATCAATTGTTTGGCAGGGAAGAGATGAGAGGGGAAATGCTTCAATGTTGTACAAAGCAAATATTTGAAGAATTATTCCTGTCTACAGGAAGAAATGGTGGTTCTGTAATAACATTAAGAGAGACTGTATCCATTCATGGTGAAAGTTTGTAAGGGTGAAACAATATTGGAGGATGGTGCTAATAGTTATAAATGAAAAATTTAAGGAGATAATAACTGAATATTTTCTATTATGTGAAACTATGTGAATCCCCCCCCCCCCCGAAGAATTGCAAATTAATCTAGACTCAAGATACTGTATAATTTAACCCTGACAAAGATTATGAATGCTGAAATGTTGAAGAAAAATGTAAGCTGGGTTTGGAAATGAAGTAATTAGAAAAATAGGTGAAGAAATGTCAATTATTACTTTAACAATCACATTAAAGAAGTGGAGGAATACAGAGGAAAGCGGGAAGACTGGAAATTAGCAGAGCAATATATAAGAAAGGAGAAATAACGAAAGATGGAGGGAATTCATATTCTCTTATTTAATATTTAATGTAATAATGAGAATTTTAAAAGAGCAGATTAATGAATTATAAAATATTTAATATTTACTGACAGTTTAATAAGTGGGTATTTGTATGAATGATATTTGTGTCTTCATGTATGATATATATGTGTTATGCCCATTATTGTGAAAAATATTGTATGAAACTAATGTAGTTGATGAAGAAATTTAATAAAGTTAATTACAATTTTTTTAAAAAAAGAAATACATATGAAAACACACATTTTATCACAAAATAGTATTTTAGCTTGGTGAACACATTTCTAAATGTATTTCATCCTAAAACACTACTTTCGATGCACTCTGGTACATTTTTTAAAGTTGAGATCTGTAATTTAAAATTAGGAGGTGTGTGAAATCTGAAAGATAAATGTAATCCATAGATGTGTTTGAAGCAGTGAAAAATATGTCACCCCACTAATTAAATATATTTTAGGAGATGGTACATAAAGACTGATTGTTAACGATAGCAGCAAATATTGAAATAGTATTTAAGATTTGTACTGTGCATTCTATGTTATATATTAACATTATGGCATTTTGTACATTTGATACATTTAAACACAATTGTTTTACAAAACGCAGGCCAAACAAAACCCTCCTCTGATTCTTCTTTGTAGGCTTTCAAAGCAAATATATAAACGATTCAATTAAAGTTATTCAAAACAAAGCCACTCAAATATTTGAAGAGGGGCTGTGTTGACTGGACTACAGATAAACGGTTAAAAATAAAAAGGGCCAGTTACCCAGTGCCTATGAAACATATCCAACTGAAGCCATTCGCTGTTCATGGACTTGATTGCTCTCCACTCTTCCTCTGTAAACTGTCGCTTCATAATTCGAAAGAAGTCCGGAATTGAACCACTCCCTGCAATTAGAAAGCAAAATGACTGGGAGGAAAAAGATTGTTGGGGTCTTTGGGGATTATTCTGAACCAGACCATTGGTTCATTTAGCTCAGTACAGTGGTACCTCGGGTTAAGAACTTAATTTGTTCTGGAGGTCCGTTCTTAACCTGAAACTGTTCTTAACCTGAGGTGCCACTTTAGCTAATGGGGCCTCCCGCTGCCGCCATGCAATTTCTGTTCCTATCCTGAAGCAAAATTCTTAACCCAAGGTACTATTTCTGGGTTAGCGGAGTCTGTAACTAACCCGAGTGTAAGTAACCCGAGGTACCACTGTACTGTTTACACAGAGAGGCAGTAGCTCTCCAGGATTTTGGAAAGGAAGCCTGTCCCAGCCCTGCCTAGAGATATATGGAACAAATTTATATGATATTTGAAAGACAACTGCAAGCAGTTATCATCATTAGCAGGCTTATCTGAAGATTTGTAAGATGAAGTTGCTACCTATTCAGGCTGAGTAATATAATATTTTAGGTAAAGATATAACAAGGATAGGAAACGTAAAGTGAAATGTAAAGATGTAAAGTTTAATTTTGTAAACCATCAGACAGGAGGGAATGAAGTCGTTAGGCTCAGTTGAGCCAAAGAGCTAAAATAAGAGGGTACAATGTTACATAATGTGATAATATGTAAAACCAATAAAAATCATACACACAAACACACACACATACAGTGGTACCTCGGGTTAAGTACTTAATTCGTTCCGGAGGTCTGTTCTTAACCTGAAACTGTTCTTAACCTGAAGCACCACTTTAGCTAACGGGGCCTCCTGCTGCCGCCGTAGCACGATTTCTGTTCTCATCCTGAAGCAAAGTTCTTAACCCGAGGTACTATTTTTGGGTTAGTGGGAGTCTGTAACCTTGAAGCGTCTGTAACCTGAAGCGTCTGTAACCCAAAGTACCACTGTATATATATAAAATAGAGATGGTGGAGATTGAACCTTCTGTGCTCTGTCCCTCTCTGGCAGCTCACTGTGTTTCCACAGAGATTGAGGAGAAAAAGACAATTTAAGCCAACTGTGGCTGCCCTAATGCTGCTAAATTTCGAATCCCAACAGCCCCCCAGCCAGCAAAACCAACCATCAAAGATGATAGGAGTTGTTATCCAGGGATAGGCAACCTAAGGCCCAGGGGCCGGATGAGGCCCAATTGCCTTCTTAATCCAGCCCTCGGACGGTCCAGGAATCAGCGTGTTTTTACATGAGTAGAATGTGTGCTTATATTTAAAATGCATCTCTGGGTTATTTGTGGGGCATAGGAATTCATTCATTCCCCCCCCCCCCAAAAAAAATAGTCCGGCCCACCACATGGTCTGAGGGATAGTGGACCAGCCCACAGCTGAAAAAGGTTGCTGACCCCTGTTGTAAACTAATAACATCTGAAAGGTCACGGGTTTCCGGCCCTTGCCTTAGGTGAGGAGTTGCAAATTCAGGCAAGGGCAACATCGAACATACTGAAGGAATGGGGCAATTCAGAGTATTACACATATGGTCAATTGCACATTAATCTGGAGAGACAAGGTGAGTGAGGATGGAATTTTCAACTGAAGCCAGAACTCTTCCTGCTGGGTACTATGGATATACAGTTAGAAAAGGACTATGGAACTTTGTTACAATATATGATTACAGATGTGAGACTTTTATATGCACAAGATGGAAGGGCTCATTATTAGCAAGAAAGGAAGAACGGCTGTTAAAACGAATGAACTTAGCGGAGATGGTGAAATTGACACGTTCAATTAGAGAAAAGTCATTGTTAACGTTTGTTAAAGATCGGAAACCTCTCATGGAGTTTTTGCATGAAAAAGAAAAAAGGAATAATGATATTTGGATTAGATGATTGAAGATGTTTGTTTGCAGAAAGTGGCTTTGTTGGGTGTTATATTGGATTGGACAAAGCGAATATCATTTAGATATAGACAAATGAAGGATTTTAAGTTCTTTATTTTCCTAATTTTATTTTTCTATCTTTCTCTTTTAACCTCTTTTCTACTCTTTTTTCTTTTGCTTTTTCTACTCCTTTGTCCTCCCTTTTTATGGTTGTTGGTTTTTTTTACAGAATTTAGATCAAAGTCTTAGTTCAGATAAAAATGGGGAAAGAAATTTGATATTAACCTTTGATTTTTTTCTCTAGAAAGCCTAATAAAACTTATTTTTTTAAAGAAGGGATTGTGAGAATAGTTCTTTAAAAATTAATGAATTGCTGGTGCACCCTATCTAGATCAGTGAGGGGTTTTAACCCTTTGCCTGGTGTTGTGGTCTAATTCTGTGAATGGTGCTTTGAAATGTTTAGCTCTGAAATGATGAACTATAATACAATGTACAAATTTTCAACTGACCCTCATTTATGTTTCCAGCAGCATTTTTTAACCTTAAGTGCTGCATTCAAACACACTTGGATATGCCTGTTTCAAGTGGGACAGGAAGAGAGACAGAAGGTCATATTTTAAAGGCACAAATTGATATATAATGCTTTTTCATCCAAGCTGAGACACTTTTAACTGAGAGCTGCAAACGGGGGGGGGGGGGGGACAACGACGACAACAACAAAGGCAACTTCTTGGAAGGGCTGCAGTGAATGTATGAGCGGCGGCTTTTACAAAAAGCATTTAAGAAGCCTTGATCTCAACTAAAAAGCTCTTTCCGTACAAGGATAAATAAAAAGGCCAATAGCCATAAGGTCAAGTGATTTCCCACAGGATCACAGGATGACACATATTCAAAGGGGAATTTATTGCTCACGACATTGTCACCTTTCTTATCCCTAAAAGCCAAAAGACTTCAATAAGGTGTTTCTCTTTCACATAGAAGGCTAAGGCTATCAGCAGTTCTTTTCCCCCTTCAGAAAATAAAACAGCAATTTGGAAGAGGCATGGCTACCGATGATAACTCATCCTACTTCAACCAGAAAAAAAGTTTCACGTGTTCCAACTTTCAGTTTAAAGCTTGAGGGGGAAAGTCTTTTGATAAGTAGTTGTGGGACAAAATAAAGTCACAGGTGTGTACATACCACAGGGTACAAACCTCCTCTAAGCCCACTTTCTGCTCTATTCAGTACAGTGCCGGATTTACGTATAAGGTAAACAAGCTATAGTTTAGGGCCCCACTCTCTTGCCCCCGCCCCCAAACTCAATGTACATTTCCAAAATATAAGATTAAAAACAAATAATAAAACCTATATACAGCAACAGTGTTTTATGTTGTATAGGCTCCTATTTGTTATGTGCAAATGGCTTCAGATACCTATTAGGTGCATAAATTACCATATAGCATACAGTGGTACCTCGGATTAAGAACTTAATTCGTTCTGGAGGTCCGTTCTTAACCTGAAACTGTTCTTAACCTGAGGTACCACTTTAGCTAATGGGGTATGCCGCTGCTGCCGAAGCACGATTTCTATTCTCATCCTGAAGCAAAGTTCTTAACCTGAAGCACTATTTCTGTGTTAGTGGAGTCTGTAACCTGAAGCGTATGTAACCTGAAGCGTATGTAACCCAAGGTACCACTGTATACTCATTATTAAGCAAGGCCTTGTAGATTTCTGGTTTTAGCTTACAAAGCTGAGCAGCTGGGAAATTATTAGCAAGTTCATTATCTGGAAAAAAAGACATCTCTCTCCTTTTTTTAAAAAATAACAGCAATTACAATCCTACCAACAACATTTAAAGAAAGGGGAATTTAAAAAGCCAACTTCAGAAGCAACCTTTTCCTTTGGAATGCCAAGTTCTTCCCATCTTGCCTTGTTAATGAATCTGATTAACTATAAAATACCATGAAATTTTGTAAAAGATTAGAACTTGCAGCAGAAACATGAACCTCTCCAGATGCTGTCTGACTCCAACTCCCATCAACCCCAGCGAGCATAGCCAATGGTCAGGAATAGTGGGAGATGGAGTCCAGCAATATCTACAGGACCACAGGTTCTCCAAAAGTTCTGCCATCATCAGTTTCAAAGTAAGGATATTGACAATTTTGGCAGATCTTTACATTACAAATATGATAGATTTTCTTGGAAATGGGATGAGAATATTGCAAATATTAATACTGGATGCATAAAAGCTGACTCCTTTTGGAAGCAAAATGGTCCAGACCCATAATTATTATTCAAAGCTTTACTAACTAGAACTTCTTCAAAAACAAGTACAAAACAATCAGTCATACAGCCGGATAGTTCCATAAGGCATATGCATATCCAAGCATAGGTTCTTCTTAAATATCTATATAATGTAATTATGATCAGAGTAATAATCAAATCTCTGTTTCTCTCATAGCTTGCATTAGCCTGCGTCCAGTCTAAGTTTATGCAGCTCCTTGAGAGGCTTCATTATCACATTCTTTTGTTCTCTGTGGTGTCCAGAGAGAGACTAACAGGCAACTTCCTTCAAAATGGAGATTTGCAGTTGAATACCTTAATCACATGATCTAAGGTTAAACACTCACGTGTAAACCACAGCAGAGAACAGCAACAGTTACTGGTCAATCCAACTGAAGCTCAGAGAAAGCTGTCTTCTAGCTTAGTATATACTAAAATGGAATTTTCCAATGTTAAACCCTTTCAGCAATAAACAACCATTCTCCTTTTCAGTGTGCACTTAAACAATTATACTTCACAGAGAACAAGACTAGATTTCTCTGTCATATTTATTTCCAGAGAAAGCAGTGTTTGAACAAAGGAAGATATCCCGAAAATGTGCTTCCTCAAAGCGAGGAACGTCCATTATGGGCTATTTCAGTATTTCTCAAAGAGTGGCCTGAGACCCACCAGTGGGACTCAGCACCACAGCCTGCCCCTCTGCCCTGCCCCCTAGTGCCAAAATTCTGAACTGCATTCTTTTATAGAGTCAACAGAGTGGGGGGAGGGAGGGCAACTTCCCAGGAATAATAAATGCTTTATTTTAATTTCAAATAAAACTTATAAAAAGCTAACACATTTATCTTTGGAGGTTTTTTTTAAAAAAATCAAACATATTTATCTTTTACCCTGCAGGTTAGATACAGACTTCTGGGTCACGAAAACCTAGGCATGAGGTACCTATTTATAAAATGGGATGAAGTGACAGAAAAAAATTCTTTTCAGCAACTGTGCTGCTAAATATCTCATTAGCAACATAAACGTAATTAATGTTTTATCTGTTATGAATAGATTAAAAAAGCTGTTGTGCAGCTCATACTCCTTATGTTCATAATTGAAAGCAACAATTTCTTATCTCCCCTCAAACAGAAAAGCAACAAACGCTTTTTTTCTTATGTGGGGTAGGGGAATAAGTCAAATATTATCACCATCCAGGGCACTAAATAAAGGCTTTAGAGCTCTGAAATGGAGGAATCCTAGGCACATGTACCTGGGAGCAAGACCCAGTGAAACAGCAGAACTTAACTTTCAAGTATTCATGCCCGGGATTTGTCTGGGAAGAGAATAATTGGCTGCTAGAATCTTCATGTCTAATTTCCTTCTGAATGAATCGTATCTGAACTTCACTCCCTCTCTAGAGTGTTCATTTCAGGCAGCAGACAATCCAGCTTTGCGTCAGCAGTTGTAAAATTAGTTTTAACTTATTTTTAATTGATTTCCCCTGGCAAGGGATAGATGATAACTGTTAACTGACGGGGTAGGATAAGCCCTGAGGACGGATGATAACATTAATGTTAATGACGGCTAAAAATGAAGAGTATTTTGAAGGCACCGAGAGAGGGGTGTGCGGTTTCTGGTTTGTTCTAGGCCCACATTTCAGAAGTACATCTTAAAAAAAACACACACCACAAAAGGTATCTATGTCTCAGGTACTTAGAAAAGGAAATACCATCCAGGGCATTCCAAGTATCAGTCCTTAGCGTGCAGCCATGAATTCTATAAATCACTGCAGAACCTGTCAGCACATTATTCTTACAGGTAGGGTGGTATCCATGAGCAGTTTTGAGAGGCAACAGGGCATGACACTGCTATTTTCCCCCTCCCTTTTGACAGGTGTCCTGTGCAGTATTTCCAAGTGCACAGCAGGCAGAAATTCAACAGGAACAGATTTTCACTACTGCACTCCCATCTTCCCAACGGCAGCCATGGGGAAGCTTGAGCCTGAGTTTAACTCTTTACTCTACTCCCATATATATATATATATATATATATATATATATATATAAAACCACATCTCTGCATGGAACCAGCGGAGGCCTCCTTTGAAATCTATACAGTAAAGTACTTAAAGCTCCACTGAAGAACAAAAAACCTCCTAAGTTCAGCTGAATATTATCAGGATAATAAGCACTAGCCCGAAACTTTCCATCATGCCGCACTTCACAGCTAAAAATAATATTCTGTATGCCCTGCCACTCACAGAAAATAATCTTAATGCAATTATTCCCATAAATGAATGCAAAAAACCAACAACCTGGAAATGTTCTCATGCTGTGACTGAAGAGTTCACTATACTCCAGTTAGACCTCTGATGGAATATGCCGGTGGGATCATGATGCAAAAGAAAATGAAAAAAAAGAAAAGCAATAGGAAGTAAAATGCTTTAATTGCACCGAAGAGGGACTTACGGAACAATCCTATCTGGCAAGATGGATGGGTTAGGATCCAGCTGGGTAATACTGATGAAACTTCCTCATCCTTGGCCAGTATATCTCTCTCATCCTGGCTCAGCCAGGACCTAGCTGAGGACCTGCGCTGAGCCCAGAAGATCTTCAATCTTCAGCCCAGTGTAAGCACTTAAAGGAGGGGGGGTGCAGTGGGGCGGGACCATGGCGGGGGGGGGGGAGAGACTTAGGCTGGATCCTAAGCCTGGTTCAGCTGATTCACATGACCTGGCAACCTGGTATAAATTAAGCCGGCAAAAAGGGTGGTGTAGCTCAAACACAATATTGAAGGCTTGCTTTCTCTCTGACATGCTTAGGCTGGCTCATACAGCTGTAGCCTCACTGCTGATCGGAATTTGGCTCTGGTTTATCTTTAAGGTAAAGGGACCCCTGACCATTAGGTCCGGTCATGGCCGACTCTGGGGTTGCGGCGCTCAACTTGCTTTATTGGCTGAGGGAGCCGGCGTACAGCTTCCAGGTCATGTGGCCAGCATGACTAAGCCGCTTCCGTCAAACACGGAAATGCCGTTTACCTCCCTGCCGGAGTGGTACCTATTTATCTACTTGCACTTTGATGTGCTTTTGAACTGCTAGTTTGGCAGGAGCAGGGACCGAGCAACGGGAGCTCACCCCGTCGCGGGGATTTGAACCGCCGACCTTCTGATCAGCAAGTCCTAGGCTCTGTGGTTTTAACCCACAGCGCCACCCACGTCCCTATCTTTACTCCGGCTTAATTTACACTGGCTTGCATGATGCCAGCTTCCTGTGCTCCTTAGGCAAGGCTATTACAACAGTAGCATGTTAGATAAGCAAGCAGTTTACAGCTGAGTCAAAATTTCTTTCACTTTCTCTCCCCTAGGAAAATACTTTCTGTTTCCATTATCAGCTTTTTCACAGCAGAACCTTGAAAAGCCCATTAATCAAAAAGTGAAGAGAAATGGCAACATGCATATTATACAGATGCAGATAACTCTTCTCAGCATTTAAGCACCGGAAAGCCATTTACATTATTTTCTACATGTTAGTTACTTTTAAGTTGTGTTGGTCTCAATGGGAGCAAGCAGCCCCCGTTCTCAACTCTCGCCGCAATTTAGAGGACTCAAATAGTGTTTAACTTGGGACGTGCAGTTGCTTGTGCAACAGAAATCCACAGGGCCTCCAGCTCACCTAACCTTGCAGAGCAGATTTTGAGGTTACCAAAGGCAGCCCCTCCAACAGCACGTAACAGTAATCTGGCAGGGACTAGGACATTAATGATCAGAGCTGGCCTTGGTCATTCATCCCTTTAGACTGCAATCCAAAGTTTTGCAGAAGGGGAGATATAGTGTTGCATCTGGAACCGGGACATTCAAGGTGACGCTGGAAGTTGATGGCCGCAGACCATTCAGGAAAAATCTCTGCACCATCTTAGCCTGTCTTTTAGAATGCAGTTAAAGCTTATCTTTCCTGGTGGTCTTCCGTACCTGCTGTTTTTTAAACATTATGAAGCAGCTCTTACTTTAGACCTGTGTTTCCCAAACTTGGGTCCCCAGCTGTTTTGGTACTACAACTCCCATCATCCCTAGCTAGCAGGACCAGTGGTCATGGATGATGGGAATTGTAGTTCAAAAAACAAATGGAGACCCAAGTTTGGGAAATACAGTGGTACCTCGGGTTAAGTACTTAATTCGTTCCGGAGGTCCGTACTTAACCTGAAACTGTTCTTAACCTGAAGCACCACTTTAGGTAATGGGGCCTCCTGCTGCCGCCGCGCTGCCAGACCACGATTTCTGTTCTCATCCTGAAGCAAAGTTCTTAACCTGAAGCACTATTTCTGGGTTAGCAAAGTCTGTAACCTGAAGCGTATGTAACCCGAGGTACCACTGTACTGCTTTAGACGGTTTCACCCAAAAAGTTTACTTTTAATGCATTTTTAGATTCCTGATTCGATTTCTTATGGCTAGGTACTAGATTATCACCAGTCTCCACAGGATCTTCCCAGCATTCTGTAAATAAAAGCGGTTATTGAGTGTTGGCGAGGCATCGAGAACAGTACAGAATCACTGGAAAACTAGAATGTCGTATACTTCTCCACCCCCCACCAAAAAGAGATAAAGACAAAACAAAGTAATTAAGCAGCCTCGTCTGAAGAACAAATCTACACTACAAAAACCCTGCTCTATACCAGTTAGATTATCATGGTTTGCCCCAAAGAATCCTGGGAACTGTAGTGTAGCAAAGGTGCTGAGCATTTCCTGTTAGAGATGTCTGTTCGTTCCCTGACAGAGATACAGCTCTTATAGAAGAGAAAATGGATTGGTTATTATAGCGTTATTTGGAGGCCAAAATGGTTTTCACATACGAGCCTCCCCTTTTCAATGTGGCGGTTTAAATGTTGCAGATGGCTTCATCCGCAAGTGCTTAATGTTTTGGATTCTGAATATCGGAACAGATGGAAAGATTTTCCACAGATCAATAGTGCCACCCTGTGGTTGCTCCTAAGATAAAGAAAAATACAAATACCTTGTAACTCTAGTTTTTGGAACATAAAGCCTCTTTCCTTTCTGGAAAGAAAAAAACACACACACGCTCTTCCACAGAATTGGGGAGGGGGCGGGGTTCAGCCCAGCCTTTCATTTTCCAAAGAAACATATTGGTAGAGTTTGGTTGTTTGTTTACATGAATTGCTTGGCCCAAGGCAGAGTACATACAACTGTATTATCAGAACTTTAAGAACTTGGTGCTTGAGATTACTTTTCACTGCCATTTCTTTTTTTTCTTCTCATCTGTCATGTCTTTTTAGATTATAAGCCTGTTGCCAGGGACCATCTTAGTACCGCACTAAGTGGTATTTGCCACACCCCAGCTTTTTCAGCTCAAAGGTGAGGTAGAAATACCTTAAATGGGCAAATAAATACTGCTATAGATTGGGGCGGGGGTGGGACTAAACCCTAGAAATTATAAATGGCAGGATTTTGAATATTTGGAGTACTGAAGGGAAAATTGCAGGCAAGTGGAAAAACACAAGCTAAGCTTCTGTTCCAAGCCAGGGCCTCACCTAGGTTAGAGGTATTAACGTGACAAAAAGTGTTGGTGGCCCATCTGAGGGGAATACTGGGCCTAGGCAGAAAGAGGTTGCCATGGTGATGAGGTGTGTGTTTGAGGTAACAAGAAAAGAGAGTTTTTAGAGGAAGGTGTGCTGGGAAGAGGACGGGGGCGAACAAAGACTGGGATCCATCTTGGGCAGACTCCATGGCTTTGACTCCATGGCTGTGGGGGACCAGCCCCTCTTGAAATGGCCATGGTGTAAGACAGGCATCCCCAAACTCCACCCTCCAGCTGTTTTGGGACTACAACTCCCATCATCCCTAGTTAAAAGGACCAGTGGTAAGGGATGATGGGAATTGTACTCCCAAAACAGCTGGAGGGTGGAGTTTGGGGATGCCTGCTGTAAGATCTGGACTCCCTCCACACAGACTGAAGATGTGAATATGTGAATAAATCATATTTCTTAAAGCTATGACAATGTCCACCATGTCTTCAATTCTCCAAAGCAGCACAAACCTTGGGTGAGCGCCCGGAACCCACTGAGGGTGGCGCCCAACTTCTGTAACAATACGTACATGCATACATTCAATAAAAACATGTCAAACAAAATTAGAAACATGCCAAAGGTCTCATTGGCATCTCCTTGGGTAAGATTCCCTCCTGAAACCTTGGACAGCAACTGCCACACAGTGTTGTGGGCAATGTTGAGCCTGATGAACTGATGGTCTGGCTTGGCATAAGGCAGCTTCCTTATACCAAGGTTAATGGATTGAGGTTGAATCCTGACAAGACAGAAGTACTGTTTTGGGGGGACAGGAGGCGGGTGGGTGTGGAGGACTCCCTGGTCCTGAATGGGGTATCTGTGCCCCTGAAGGACCAGGTGCGCAGCCTGGAAGTCATTCTGGACTCACAGCTGTCCATGGAGGCACAGGTCAATTCTGTATTTGGGGCAGCGGTCTACCAGCTCCACCTGATATGCAGGCTGAGACCCTACCTGTCCGTGGACTGTCTTGCCAGAGTGGTGCATGCTCTAGTTACCTCCTGCTTGGACTACTGCAATGCGCTCTACGTGGGGCTACCTTTGAAGGTGACCCGGAAACTACAACTAATCCAGAATGTGGCAGCTAGACTGGTGACTGGGGGTGGCCACCGAGACCACATAACACCAGTCTTGAAAGACCTACATTGGCTCCCAGTATGTTTCCGAGCACAATTCAAAGTGTTGGTGTTGACCTAAATGGCCTCAGCCCAGTATACCTGAAGGAGCGTCTCCACCCCCATCGTTCTGCCCAGACACTGAGGTCCATAGCTGAGGGCCTTCTGGCGGTTCCCTTACTGCGAGAAGCAAAGCTACAGGGAACCAGGCAGAGGGCCTTCTCGGTAGTGGCACCCGCCCTGTGGAACAACCTCCCATCAGATGTCAAAGAGATAAACAATTACCTGACATTCAGAAGACATCTGAAGGCAGCCCTGTTCAGGGAAGTTTTTAATGTGTGACATCTTAGTGTATTTTTGTTTCTTTGTGGAAGCCACCCAGAGTAGCTGGGGAAACCCAGCCAGATGGGCGGGGTACAAATATAAATTATTATTATTCCTGCATTTCTATGATTGGAACAATTCAGCCAATGGCGGTCAGAGACTGTAAACAAAGGAAAGCTCAGCCAATCGCTGGCACCTCAAAAATCCCTCTACAGCGTGTGCTGCAATAAATGAGCAAAGTGGCTTCTCTTTCCTGTCCTAGGACACTGTAGATTCTTTTTTTTTTTTTTAAGAGTGACTACAGTACACTACCTGGCATGCTTGTCTTCGTAACGTCAATGCCAGCTTGACAGTCAGGCTCGGCGGCAAGAACAGCATAATTCCCTTGATGGGAGACATTAAAGCTGAAGCTGGAATGGGCACTGCTTAAGTCATTTGCAAGGACAGGTTTGCCTTTTGAAGTCCTTTCTAACTTTATTTCATTCCAAGGAATCTTCAGCTTCTCTGCAATTAATTTTCTTATCAGCAGCCGGCCAGCCTATGAGGCAAAATGAACAAATAATGCACAGAAAGTAACTGTTCTATGTAAAGGGGGGAGGGGAAAGGGGGGGGGGATATATTAAGATACCATTTGCCTTCAAAAACGTTTTGACAGTTCATTACAGAGCACAGCTATGCTTTATATTCTTTTAAAAACAGAATTAAACACACCTTTGGTAATCCTCATAGAACTCTAGCCCAATGGTTGCCATTAATTTGATTCTGAATTGATTTTAGAATGAATTGATTTTAGAATGTATTTCAAATAATTGATTGTGATTTTATGCAAACTGTGTTATTTTTACTGTTGTTAGCCGCTCTGAGCCCGGCTTCGGCTGGGGAGGGCGGGATATAAATAAAATTTTATTATTATTACTACTACTACTACAAGTTGGGTCAAATATTACAGCTACTTTATAATATAATAATAGAATACAGAATAGAATAGAATAGAACAGAACAGAATAATAATGCACGCACACATATACATTTGAGGGGTATGTATATATATATATATATATATATATATATATATATATATGTGTGTGTGTGTGTGTGTATATACACACACACATACCCACCCACACCCACAGTGGTACCTCAGGTTACAGACACTTCAGGTTACGGACTCCGCTAACCCAGAAATATTACCTCAGGTTAAGAACTTTACTTCAGGATAAGAACAGAAACCCCGGAGGTCCGTTCTTAACCTGGAACTGTTCTTAACCTGAAGCACCACTTTAGCTGATGGGGCCTCCTGCTGCTGCTGAGCCGCCGGAGCACGATTTCTGTTCTCATCCTGAAGCAAAGTTCTTAACCCGAGGTAATATTTCTGGGTTAGTGGAGTCTGTAACCTGAAGCGTCTGTAACCTGAGGTACCACACTGTGTGTGTGTGTGTATTCCACTCTTCCTGCAAGAAAGAGGGAAACAGGGGCTGTCCTACTTTATACTCACAGCAACCCTGAGAGGTAGGCTTAGCTTAAACCCATGTCCCTCTCATCCGTCCTATACCCTCCAAGCCAGCCCCCATATGCTTTGGACTGCAACTCCCACAGCCATGCTGACAGGAATGATGGAAATATCTGGAGGGAACCAGGTTGGGCAAGCTGCTCTAATTAATACACTGAAATAGAACGGTAGCAATGATGGAACTTAGTGTCTATACACATGAACAGCAGAAACCAATAGCTGGTCCTTAGTTTGTCAGAAAATGGTTCACTTTAATTACATTTTCGAATGATGCATTTAATGAGGAACTCATAGGCATTGCTCTCTATGATTTAGCAGTGAGTTTGCACTCCACACACCCCTCCCAGGGCTTATTTTTATGATTTAAAAAAGGTATTAGAAAGATTGCACTCGTATATTATCCGCTGAGCACCAGCACCACCTATAGCACAGGAGATAATATAAGCAGCAAACAGAAATCCCATTTTCACATCTGCCTACAGAGCTGATTAGACTGGGTTATACCACACAGTTCTGCAGTGACTCAAGCCGATTTACATTTCATTTATTTTAAAACGTTGGTTGGAAGCAGACGTTACAGAGCATGCATGGATGCCACCGAAGAGCCTGGCATCTACGTCTCCTCCTCCTTTCAACTCTTTTATTCCGTTACATAATAAAGTTATAAAATGACCAGGAGACATTACCATTGTAGGGGAAGTTCTGGGAGGAGAGGAGCTAAATGACAGCTGGTCCCATCCTAGATGAGGCTCCCCTGGAGCCATCATTATATATCTCTACACAAAAAATTACCCTTATAACCAGGCCTTTGGCCTTTAATTAATAATAATAATTTTTATTTATACCCTGCCCTCCCCAGCCAAGGCCGGGCTCAGGGCGGCTAACAAGCAATAATAAAAATGAGCTGAATGAATACAACTTAAAAACAAGATTAAAATACATTAAAATATTGAAAAAATAAAATATTAAAATGCAGCCTCATCACAGGAGGAGAAAGGAAAAAGAAAAAAGAATTGGTGTGGCCTTTTAGAAGTGGGTGGGGTGTTTTTAATGTATTTCTATTTCCTCTTGATTTTAATATACCTTTGTGGGAGGGTTTGCCCGTCTGTTTGGTCGGTGGGTTGTAAGTCTCTTTGTGCTGCCCCCGGGCAAGATAAATCGACCACCAAATTTAATTTAAAAAATAAAAATGATGATGGAAAGAGATGGTTAGTCTCTTCTGCATCCTTTTGTTATAGCCAAGTGGGGGTTGGCCACTGGGACAGGGCTAGAGAAACTTAAATTTAAGGGCTGAATGTGGCCCTCCAGGGGTCTATCTGGCCCTCAGAATGCTCTCCAGGCCAAACCCCTTTCCCCAGGCCAAAGCCCTCACTGGGCTTACTTCGTACCCTCCTTGAGTATTTTTGTCAGGCTGGAATGCGTCCTTGAACTCTGATATTCGCTCCTGCTTGTCTGGATGGAGGATAGAGAGAGGAGTGTTTCAGTTTTTGTAGAAACGAGCAAACTGGATAGCTCAGTCTGTAGAGCATGAGACTCCATCTCAGAGTTGTGGGTTCCAGCCCCACGTTGGGCAAAAGATTCCTGCGTTGCAAGGGCTTGGACTAGATGGTCCCTTCCAACTATGATTCCATGATCTCTTTTATGTGAGAAGGCAAAATTAAGTGTTCTTTGCTCTGCCAGCTTCTGTTTCTGGCCCTGGTCACCACTGATTTCGGCCCCCAGAAAGCTGCTTATAAGCGAGTGTGGCCCTTGGGGCTGAAAACAGTTCCCAACCCCTGCTCTAGAGAGTGGCAATAGACAACAGAGAACCCACCATCCAGTCATTTTCATTTTGCAAGTATTCAAGATCAAAAGCAGGCTAAAAGAACCCTCCATTTAAGGAAACTCAATGAAGGCCCAAACGCCCAATACCCGGGAGCCAAACCTATGCTGATGGGGCAGTTTGGAACCGAGATCCAGCGCCGAGGGCCTTCTGGCGGTTCCCTCACTGCGAGAAGTGAGGTTACAGGGAACCAGGCAGAGGGCCTTCTCGGTAGTGGCACCCGCCCTGTGGAACACCCTCCCTTCAGATGTGAAGTAAATAAGCAGCTATCTTATCTTTAAAAGACATCTGAAGGCAGCCCTGTTTAGGGAAGTTTTTAATATTTAATGCTGTATTGTTTTTAACACTCGATTGGAAGCCACCCAGAGTGGCTGGGGAAACTGAGCCAGATGGGCGGGGTATAAATAATAAACTATTATTATTATTTATTATTATTACAGCAGTTATAAGCATAGGAGACCGGGCACAGACTCTATTGGTTCAATGCATCTCTCACTTGCAAAAGTCTTTGCCTGGAAGCACCATCTTTATGCTAAAGTAACAACTAGGAGATGAGAGATATTCATCTCAGCAAAGTATATCTTAAAATAGGAGCATAAATATATGTATATACCACTGCAGCCTTGGCATCACGACGGAAGACAAACTGTTCGATGCGCTCTCTCTCTTCTGGCTGTACGACGCACATGGACAGCAACCAATCCTCACGGCGAGGGACCCAGGTGCCATAGGAAAAGGCCCAACGTACTCTCTCCATAGCAAGACGCTCCAAGGAAGCCACAGCACACCGGAACATATGTTTTAAAATGTCAGCCCGAGGGGAACAGACGTGGCAGAATGGGGAGAGAAATAGGAGGCTGACAGAACTCTTGGGCCAGTGAGTTCTGGGTTCAAATCCCAACTCAAGTTAGGATGTTGCATAAATGACCATCTTTCAGTCTCTCGCAGGGTTGTTGTGAATGCATGTGAGGTCATTGAAGGAAGGGGCAGGATCCGAATCATATAAATAGAACGATGCTCTGTCTTTTCTCCAGAGTAAACAAATGCCTCCTCTGCCCAGTTTGCAATTCTGTAAGCCCCATTCAATTTAGTGGGGCTTACTTCCAATCAGGTGTGTTTAGGATTAGGAACTACTGAGGGAAGGGAATAAAGGATTTAAATGCAGATGCATCCCAAAAGTCTTCTCTCAAGGACTAGATTTCAAGTTGACCCCTTGCAGTTTTCAAAACCTGCTCCTCTTGGCATTAAAGTTACAAGGAAACAGGCAGAGGGCCTTCTCGGTAGTGGCACCTGCCCTGTGGAACACCCTCCCACCAGATGTCAAAGAGAAAAATAACTACCAAACTTTGAGAAGACATCTAAAGGCAGCCCTGTTTAGGGAAGCTTTTAATGTTTAATAGGCTATTGTATTTTAGTGTTTTGTTGGAAGCCCCCCAGAGTGACTGGGGGGACCCAGCCAGATGGGCGAGGTATAAATTATTATTATTATTATTATTATTATTATTATTATTATTTAAAGAGATTGCAGCTGACAATGCACCAAAATGTACACGAATAGACAAATTGTTTCCCTTCTTTGCTAGCAATCGAGGCAGGTTTTTTTTAAGGAGAGGGGAGAACGCGTTGCTCTCCTGGGGAGAAATAGCGCTGCTGCTTCCAGGAGGGAACGGGGCTGGCTGGACTCTAACATCCGAAGTGCTGGGCACTGGGCGTAGAGATGCTCTAGCCTATGGCTGCAATTCTTAACCCCACTTACCTGGGAGTAAGCCTCACTGAATTCAACGGGGCTTACTTCAGAGTATAGGCGTGGTTTAGGATTGCACCCAAAACTTTTTGAGCCAGGAGACTGCAAGGCTGCAGGATGCACCGCTGGACTCAACAGGGCTTGCTTCCGAGTAATCAGGCGAAGCACTCCGCGCTGCAGAACTGCAGCAGCAAAACTTGAGGGGCAATGGAGCAATAAACTGCAAGCTCCGCAGTGCGCGTGTCTCACTTTCTCCTCTGCTTTGCTGAAGGTTCGAAAAAGAGGAGGGAGGGAGGGACTCGCGGAGGTTAGAGAGGGAGAGGAAACGCAGCAGCCAATCGGGAGCCAAACGCAAAACACGGCAGACCAATCACCATCTCCCTCCGGAGAGTACATAGAGGTATAACAAGAAAGAAAAAGGAGTTTGCGCGCAGTGCTCATTCTGAGTTCGGCTTCACAGCAGCCGCATGCGAGGCAACAGCATTGCATAGAATAGGGGACGAAGCGGGGGGAGAAGCTGCATCTCCACATACCTTATAGAGCCCTGTCCTATATTATTAACATTGCTTCCCCCCTCCCCGACGCTCACTTTCAATTGATAACCTGAAGTGTCTCTTTGTTTTCATCGAGCTTAGGACTCTTGGGAGTGGGGGGCGGTCCCCGCTCTTGACAATGTCGGCGGCACCGGCTGTTACGAGGAGGCGGGCTTTTGCGCTTTTTTAGCGACACGGACTTGCGCCACTCACAACACAGGACGCGATCGATGGGCAGCAGGAAGAGCCAATGGGAGGACAGCGTCGGCTTTTGCAGATGTCGGGAGTCGCGGATGGTCTCCGAGTGGCTGCGCTGGATGCAGGTGGGTGGTTAGCGGCGCGCACCGAGGGGGAAACCACGGAATGCAAGGCCTCCGCTGGGTTATAGGCGGCGCGTTCCTAAGGAGGGGTGTTAAACTCGCCAGCCTGGCAGCTTGAACTGGGTTGTCTGAGGTAAAAGGGAAAGAGCTATAGAACGGGCCGTGTTTTAGATTGGCGTCTCTGGTGATGAGCATGCGCGCGGGGCATGCGCAGAACAGCCACTGAAGCTGTTACGTAGCGTGTGCCCTTAGTTCTCAGACGTTCCTCCCAGCTGCGAAGGCGGGGCTTCTATAGACAGTAAGGCGATGATATTCAAGCTGAATGATGCTAGGAATAAGTGCTGTTTCCCGAAGGGCAGTTTTGTTGGCCTTTTGCAGGAAAAGCAGCAGAGAGTTTCAATTATAGTGGATCCCCCCCACCCCTTTTATGTGGAAGAGGAAAGGCTGTAGTTCAGTGACAGATTTTCTGCTTTGCATTCGGAAGGTCGTGGGTTCAGTCCACAGCATCTCCAGGTAGGGCTTGGAATGTCCTCTGGCTGAAACCCCGGAGAGCTGTTGCTTGTTCTAGCAAGCTCGATTTTACCAGCGGCCTGCAGCTTCCTTTGATCCTAAGTGGCTTACCGATGCCAAGGTGTTCGCGTCGTCAAGCATGCTCTGCATTACCGCTGTTAATTAATTTGCTGCGCTTCCTTTTGACCTAAGTGACTCTGCATGTTCTCCTCAACTTTTACAATCACACCCACCCACCCACGACCGATCCAGTACATACACATGCATCTGTAAATGAGGACAGTGCTTTATGCGTCTGATGAAGTGAGTTGCAGTACGATCACGGCTTATGCACATTTAACATAGGCAATTTCCAAATTTATGTCCGTGGCGGGGGGTGGGGGAGGGAAAAAAACCTCATAGACATCCCACCCATCATTGTACAGCTTGGGAAAGGGTGCTGAGGTGGAGTCAGTGCGAGCAGCGTTGGAGAATGTGTGGAGGTGCAGTTGGAGATTGAGAGTAGCCTTGGTGATTAAGAAAGCATGGCCCCCAAACGCAAGCCAGGGCCCTCTGCTGGCGTGCAACACAAGAAACAACGATTGGTTCCAACACGGCAAGAAAAAGTAGCGGCGCTGGACTGCTTGAGAGATGGCATGTCGGTCTCTAGTGTGGCACGCAAATGTGGTTACAGTGAATCGAGCGTCCATGCCATCAAGGTTCGAGAGAGAAAAATCCGTGACATTGTAGCAGCAAGTGCTCCAATAACTGCTCAGGTGACAAGCCAGGTGCACGACAAGGCTTTAGCAAAGACTGAGAAGGCATTAAACTTGTGGCTTGAAGACATGAACCGCAAACGTGTGCCTACTGATGGCGTGATGTTACAGCAAAAGGCTCTCAGCCTCTATGCACTCTTCAGACCTTCTGCCGAGGATGGGCATCCTGTGAAGGAATTCAAAGCCAGTCACGGTTGGCTTACTAGTTTTAGGAAGCGCTTCAAACTGAAAAATGTGCACGCAACTGGTGAAGCGTCTACACCTGCAGACAAAGAGGCAGCAAAAGCCTACCCCAAGCAATTGAAGGAACTGCTAGACGAAAAGGGATACCTTCCTGAGCAAGTTTTTAATGCTGTTGAGACGGGGCTGTTCTGGAAAAAAATGCCTGAGCGGACGTACATCTCCAAATCAGAAAAACAAGCCCCTGGCTTCAAAGCAGCTAACGACCGTGTGACTGTGTTGCTCTGTGGCAGTGCAGCTGGGCACTTAATAAAGCCAGGCTTGCTGTACAGGTCTGCAGTCCCCCGTGCCCTGAAAGGCAAGAACAAAAATCTCCTGCCTGTGTTTTGGCAACCCAATAAAAAGGCTTGGGTAACTGCAGCAACGTTTCAAGATTGGTTCCACAATTGCTTTGTTCCGGAAGTTAAGCGGTACCTTGAAGAGAAACAACTGAACTTTAAGGTGTTGCTGATTGTGGACAATGCTCCTGGTCACCCCGAGGCACTCTGCTTTGCACATAATGATGTTGAAGTTGTCTTTCTCCCGCCCAACACGGCCTCCATCATCCAACCTCTCGACCAAGGTGTGATTCGGTGCTTCAAGGCAACTTACACAAGGCTAACCTTCTCATGGATACGTAACGCTATGGATACTGATCCCAACCCTGATGTCATTGAGTGCTGGAAGTCCTTTAACATGGCCACTTGCATCACTTACATTAAGCAAGCAGTCGATGCAATCAAGCCCGAATCAGTGAATGCATGCTGGCGCAAGTTGTGGAAAGAATGTGTGGGTGATTTTAAGGGTTTCCCAACCATTGACAATGAAGTGGAACATATTGTCCAGATGGCCAGACAAGTGGGTGGTGATGGCTTTGTTGACCTCATTGAGGAAGAAGTTGAAGAGTTAATTGATGGCCATGGAGGGACGTTGACTAATGAAGAGCTGGAGGAACTGCTAAGATCAAGTACAGATGATGATGATGAAGAGGAGGAGGATGAACAGGATGAGCCAGCAAGTTGGAATCTGCATAAGTTTGCTCAAGTCTTTCAAACAGCAAAACACCTGAATGATTTGATCGCTGAGTTTGATCCCTCTATGGAACGAAGCCTCAAAATCACACAGGGTATCACAGACAGTTTGAGACTGTATCGAGAAATGTTTGAACAGCTCAAGAGACAACAGCGACAGTTGCCAAGCGCCATGTTTCTCACAAAAAACGCAGCGGTAGCAAGTGAGCCCACACAATCAACTTCTGAAGCTGAAACAGAGCCAACCCCTTTGCCTGCAACTCGCAATCTGTTGCTCAGGTCTGGCCCATCATCTCCTGGAGCAACCTCAAGCCCTGAAGAGGATGAGGAAGACTAAGCAACACGGTCATTGTGCACAGGTAAATGCTGGTGTGCTTTGTATGGGCCATTTACCTGGTTTTTAAAGGGTTGTATTGACCATATGGTATTCTGGCTTTACATGCTATCCCCAGAATGCAACCCCGTGTAAGATGTGATCATACTGTATATTCCATGAAAGCTTGTATCATAATACATTTGTTAGGATGGTATTCAACCTTTACTCAGAGTAACAAGTTTGCATAACGAGCAGATTATTTCTATCATTTCCTGTGGGAACATTTCTAATCCAGGCTTTCTCCCTCCATGCTTTTTGCCTGAAACTGCTGCAGCCAATCAGCAAAAGCCAAAGAGGAAAAACTGATTTGTTCGATCTCTCTCCTTACCCCCCATGGTTTCTGCCCAAAATGGCTACCATTGACCAGCAAAACACAAACAAGTAAGAAAGTGGGCAAACTCTAGCTGTTTGGATATATGAATCAGTTATATATATATAGCAAGGTTTGGGTATAATTCTTTGGGACCTTGTTTCCCCTCAAAAAACAACAACAAATAAAGCAATGCAGTAATAGTTACAGTTTATACCACAGATTATTATTATTTTTTTAGTAACAAAGTCACTTAAAACATTTAAGCCTTAGGAACTCATGGTGGTTACAGTGAAATATATTCACTGCAAACCAGCATACAAGCATCATTCTGTGCATGGATTTCTTCATCAGTTGCTTTGAAAGTGTACCCGATGGCAAGTTACCAATGAGATTCCAACCTGTGGTGTATTATTTGGAGGCATTTCTGTCTATTTTTATTATTTAAAATATTTATACACCTTTCCCAATATGGATAAAGATTCCTTGGATCACCACACCTAGCATACCATACCTATGAAGTCATTTTTGGTCAGTAATTTTGTGGTGTGTGTCTAACTTTTGTATTATCTCCTTCAGCAATAAGAACAGAGTGCAGATACCATGGACAACCAATATGATTTCATTAGCACCCCAACTTGCAATGGAATTTCATCTCGTGAGCAGAAAGCCAGCGCCTTGGTGGCTGAAGGCCATGGCCAACAAATCTTAAATGTACTGCAAAGCTTCAGAGATCAAAACAACTTTTTTGACTTCAAAATACTTGTGAAAGATGAAGTGATCCCATGTCACCGTTGCGTATTGGCAGCATGTAGTGACTTTTTCAGGTAAGTCTATTTATGATGTAGTTCTTGTGTGCATAGATATATAGATATAGAGATGGATATATATGGATATAAACATGGAGATATATATAAATCACTGTTACATATGTGATGTAGTTAATTCATTCTTCTATTCAATTCACACACCCCCTACTCAAAACATAGAAGTAATTCTCATCCTATGTTGACCTTCATAAGTAGATCCAGTCAGCCGTGAAATGGCTGTGAAATCATTTTAAAATTATTTGTTTTTGTTAGATAGCATGACTTCAACCCATTCACTGTGTACAACATCATATGTAGGTTTCAGGTGGAGATGTGCATTACCATCTGCCTTAAAAGTTAGATGCAGCCAATTCAACACAATGCAGAAGGGCATGCACCTACAGATACCACTTCTGTATGCAAACCACCTTTGCTGGATGTATTGATTACATTAATCGATAATAAAATTATTTATCTGTAGGAATATTTAATAACTGTTTCTCAATGAGTATTTTTGTTGTTGTTTGATGCAACACAGTATAGCATTTCAAATCAAATTGCTTGGCTCATATCCTCTGTTTGACAGTGTCTAGTATTGAAGATCTCAGAGAAGACATACAAATAATTTTAATTTTATTATACAAATTCAAGCATAAAACAGAACAATCACAGAAAACAGGTACAAGATATTGAAGCAGAAACAAAAACGGGTCTAGATACATCCGGAATACATTCCAGACTTTGGGTATAATAGAAATTACAGCATATGAAAACAAGAACACTGTTAATATGGGTATCCCTTATCTTCCAGGAGGGTGAGCTGCATTTCCATTGAACCTTGGTTTGTGCCCACCTTATGTTGTTGGAACTGCAACTCTCATTGACTTCTTGGTCAAGGGTGATGGAAGTTATAGCCCAACAGCATCAGGTGGGCTCCATATTGGCTAATTGGATGTACAGAAACAGAAATCCTATGGCAATACATCATGCTCTTTTACTCACTCTGAGCTTTAAAGAATTTAAAGATTCTAAGCAATCTGAATCTGAGAGTGGATGTAGCTGTTAACAGAAAAAAACCAAATCCAAAAATTCCAGTGGACTTGCCTTAGGTAAGCCTGTAGTTTGGATCCTATACAATGAACTGATCTAATTTGTGTTTTAAGATATACACTCATCATACCTTGATTGGAATGATGCCTGAATTTATCATGCCGAACTATTTAAAAGTAATGAAAACCTCATAGAAAAACTCTACTTCTTCTTAAATGTGCTTTATACTGCATTGTTGTTGATGTTGTTTAGTCGTGTCCGACTCTTCGTGACCCCATGGACCAGAGCACGCCAGGCACTTCTGTCTTCCACTGCCTCCCGCAGTTTGGTCAAATTAGTTTTGCATTTATTCACTCTACAAATAATTTACCTAAAATGTCCAAAAGATGTTTATTGAAAATAGTTCCCTTCACCTTAAGCTGTGTGGTTTTGGTTCTACATTATATTCAGATGGAACAGATATCAGTGATGATTTATTGTGTGTTCATCTTCTGTATTTTAACTGCAGGGCCATGTTTGAAGTTAACATGAAAGAAAGAGATGATGGGAGTGTTACTATTAGTAATTTATCACCCAAGGCAGTGAAGGCATTTCTTGATTATGCCTACACTGGAAGAACAGAGATAACAAACGATAACGTAGAAATGTTATTTCAGCTTTCATCCTTTCTTCAAGTTTCCACTCTTTCGAAAGCTTGCAGTGACTTTCTAATTAAGAACATTGATCTTGTCAACTGTTTGCAGCTATTATCCATTTCCGAAAGTTATGGGTCCACTCAGTTGTTTGACCATACCCTCAAATATGCCCAGCGCCATTTTTCCTTGCTGCTCCAGTCAAATGATTTTCTGGAAATGAATTTCGAGATACTGCTAAAATGTATAGAAGCAGATGAGCTCAACGTCCCAGATGAGGAATCTGTGTTGAAAGCTGCCCTTTGGTGGACGAAACATAACTTAGAAACAAGACAGAAGCATCTTCCCCACTTGATGAAAAAAATACGCTTACATCAGTTATCCGAGGAGACGTTGCAGGAAGTATTGCACTCAGAAGAACAACTACTTGAAAGCGCTGGTTGCTTAGTAATAATCAATGAGGCAATTAAAAGTGTGCAAACTTTTAGTGGTTTGTTTCCAGACGCTCGCCCTTCAACAACAGAACAGTACATACTTGTTCACAAAACTGAGGAAGACGGAGTACATCGACATACGTTTTGTTACAATATTAAAACCGATCAATGGAAAGAACTGATGCACACGCACATAACAGATCTGCCCGGATCAAGTTTATCTAGTTATGGTGAAAAGCTATTTATAACTGGCGGGTGTGTAGGGAACTGTTTCCGGACAATTAGACTTCATATTGCTGAAACGTATCATGATGCCACTGACCAAACTTGGTGTTATTGTCCAGTGAAGGACAGCTTCTCATCGGTATCAGCCATGAAGAAGCCAAGGACAATGCATGCATCTGTTGTGACCCTAAATCAACTGTTTGTAATAGGGGGGAAGACAAGGGCATCTAAGGATATCAAAAGTCTTTTGGATGTGGAGGCATACAGTCCTCTCTCTGGGGAATGGAAATCTGTGAGTCCCTTACCAAGAGGTATCTATTATCCAGAAGCAAGTGCATGTCAGAATATAATTTATGTGCTTGGTTCTGAAGTAGAAATTACTGATGCCTTTAACCCATCTCTTGATTGTTTCTTTAAATATAATGCTGCAACTGATCAGTGGTCTGAGCTGGTGGCAGAATTTGGGCAGTTCTTTCACGCCACCTTAATCAAAGCTGTTCCAGTGAACAGCACATTGTACATCTGTGACCTTTCCACCTACAAGGTTTATAGTTTTTGCCCAGAGACATATGTCTGGAAAGGGGAAGGGTCTTTTGAATGTGCTGGTTTTAATGCAGGAGCAGTTGGAATAGAAGATAAAATTTACATCCTTGGTGGAGATTATGCTCCTGATGAAATCACTGACGAAGTACAAGTCTACCATAGCAGTAGGTCTGAATGGGAGGAGGTTTCACCCATGCCAAGAGCCCTAACTGAGTTCTATTGTCAGGTGATTAAGTTTAATAAATATAGGGACCCATGGTTGTTTGCAATAGCAGTGTAGTCCAATATATCACTTATAAGAAACTGCACAGGTTTTATGGTTTTGTTTGCTTTTCATTTGCCAAAAAGCCCCACATATTAGAGGCCCAATCCGCTAACATGGTTTGCAGCCACTTTTTATTTTAATAAGGAGCAGGGCTTGATTGAATGTTTGAATATATTCAAACACCTCTTTTTAAATTTCAGTAGCAATCCCCCCCCCCCCAAAGGGATTGACCACAACTAGAATCAGAAGCTTTGTGAACTCAAGAGCAATGTAGATCATGTGAGGGTTTTTCACCCCTTTCCCCCAGTCAACCCTACAATATGTTGAAAAGTTATTTATAGTATGATTTAGGGTCAACTGGTCAAAGAAAAAAAATGTCAAAAATTACATTGAGCAGTTTATATCCTGGCCCAAGTTTTCAGATTAATGCACATTTAGGGACAAAGTAAGAGTAACCAAGATCAATCATAGTTTTGCCAGTAGAAAAAAATGGAGCTAAAAGTTGAACTTTTCCATAATATGTAGTAAAGTAAAATAGGCTGACATTTAGTTGATTTCTGGATGTTAGCTTAACTGTTTACCAGGGAGCACACCCCATTGAATTCAGTGGCATGGGCTTCTGAGTAAAAATGTGTAGGCTTGCTGTAAGTAACTGAATTCTGAATTTTTTTAAAGCTTAATTTAGCAATTTCTCTATTAGATATAAATAAATAAAATGTCAACTATTTTGATAGGAACATTGCACATAATAATTTTCACAAACAACTTTTATTAACTTGGGTTGCAATACTCTGTTCACCTGGGAGTATGTTCATTGAACTCATAGGACTTACTTTTGAGTAGGCAAAAAACTGCACTCACTGATAGACTAAAATGGCTTAAGTAAAGATAGTAGTGGATTCAGTTAAGTATTCAGTATCTCAAGTGGTGTAGCTTGTTGATGTTACTAATAGGTCCTAAGTTGGACTGTCATTTCAATGCTGTTGGCTGTGCTTTTCTCTTTATGATAGCCATAGGTAACAGACACAGCCCAAGAAAGTACCTTTATGCTTATGCTTGTGGTAGCAAGTGTGCAGCAATGTTTTAATTTCCTTTGTCCAAAGCAATATAGGAATGTTTTACTTGTGCTTATTGCATCAGGTTATATCTCGTCAGTCTGATGTAAAATCAGAGGGATTATAATAGATCAGTATAATTGTATTTCCCCAACTTGAATGCCTCCATATCTTTTTGGACTACAGCTCACATCATCCCTGATCATTGCCCATGCTGACTAGGGATGATGGGAGTTTGGATCCCAAAATCTCTGGAGGAACCAGATTGGGGAAGGTGGCCAAAATTTATATTTATTTAAAATTAAGTTTCATTGCCTGTGTAAATTTACTTGGGAGTAGGTACATTTGAATTCAGTGAGATTTACTCCAGAGTGAACCTGTTAAGGATTATACTGCACAGCTTGTATTTTTGAGGCAGTATCTTTCATGACTGTTTGGATCCTAATTTTGCATTTCCCCATTCTTCCTTAAATTGTAACTGGGTTGATGATCTGTATAAAGCTGATTAAGGGCATGCCAGTTGCACATACCTACTTCTGTCATCCATCTCATGTACTTACATTAGATATAAGAGAAGGATATAGCTAGTTTTCTAAGGCTGCATTTCTATGCTTCCTCAGTGGGGCTTCACTCCTGAGTAAACATTTTGTAAGATGTGTTTGCTTAACATCTTGCGAAAACTGGACCACAAAACACAAACTAGAGGCCAAAATATTAATTGTACAAATGCACTTTTAAGGAGTACGTATTATCTAGGAGTCTTACCTGATAGTGGCTGGGATCCAAAGAGGTATTTTAGACATGCCCAAGAACTTGGGCAAGTCTAGTGGAATTTTTACTTCCCTCCAACCTTTGAAGATCAAGATCTTCATGACATATCAAACTGCTTTAGAAAGTCCCCTCCACTCAAGTTTCAAAAGTAATTTGCTGTATGCCATGGGGAGATGTATTGTTCAAGAAACACAATCACTAGGGTGTGCTGGACATGAGAAACTAGTGTTGCAGTGCTTCGGATCCCAGCCTACATTATAATGTAGAAAGGAGTTGCATGCCAACATATATGAATTTATTTGCACTAAAAATGTAACCACACCAAAACAGTTCTATTATTCTGGTATTGTATTATCAGTAAAGGTAAAATATGGCATGACCTAATGAACATTTAATATGTGTAGTTTTTCCCTGATTGAACTATTGTTAACTGGTCACTAGTTCACTGTATCACAAATGTCAGTGTCAAAATGTAATGCATTGTTTTTATACATTGTGGTTTTTATTTTCACTTTTACACTCCTCTGCCAGGTCCACTGGAGCAATCTTCAGTGCGAGACGGCACCTATGACCAAGTCTGCTACCTATAAAGGTATTGGAATCAGAACAGTCAATCTAGTTCTCCTTGCTGTAAAAATGTTAACGGAAACGTTAATATTACCCTGAGGAAAAGGGTTAGATAAGGCAGAAAAAATGATGATTGCTAAATAACTGACATTCAAAGAGATTTTGCTGTAGCACATTGTACGGGAAAGGGCACATCTACACAAAGTGGGTTCTATTATTATAGCTTTCCTCACAGCACCCTAGCAATTGTAATCTATTCCCACACCTGGGGGAAAAATATTTAGTCCCTTCGCAGACCCAGGGCTCAGTGATTTGGAGAGCTGTCACACACAAAATTATTGCACTCAGGCACATTCCAGGTCCCCATCTACAGTCCTTGGAGGAGGTGGGACTGTTATCCTTCTCCCTTGTGGCACCTGAAGTGAGGGGTCCCCGTCAGCCCACCCCCTCAATTTGGGACATGTATTATCACCCTGAAGACGAAGGCAGAGGATCAGTCCCTTCCAGCTAGCTCACCTGCTGCAACGGTGCCTGTTGCTCCTCCTTGAACACTACTGATCAGTGGTAGAGAATGGCCACCACACCTGAGAGTTGAGTACTACATGTTGCTAAGCACTCCTCCCTGCTCCCAGAGTACTAGCTGCTACCTCTTTCTGCTGCTGCTCTGCGTCTTCTACATCTGAGGTACTTTTACTTCACCCAGTTTTTGAGGTTGGGTGAGGGTGTTTCTAGGGTCCAGAGCAAAATTGTTGAACTTCCTGCAATTTCCTGCTGCCACATTGGATTCTGCTCCTCCTCTTGGAGCTTCCTACTGGATCTTCTGAATCACAGTTGCCTTCACTTTTTGCCAGAGGAAATGGCCCCACAGGTGTCACTGGGGTTCACTTTAGCTTCATTACTCTCGGGGGGGGGGGATCCTGGGCACCTGCCATTTTGAGGCAGGAAGGGGGGGGGAGGCTTTATTTTGACACAGGAGTGCTCTTGTTCATTTGACTGTAATTATCCCCAAAATCCCTGAAGGAAGTGACGTCCCTGGTTAGCTGTTGCTATGCAGAAGGAAATAATATTTAAAGTATTTGTAACTGTGCTACAAGCCACTTGAAGTGACAGAAATATGTCTGTACATGTGTGAGTGCTGGAATGTTCATTTATCTGCAAAATAAAAACACTGAGCAGTCGAACTAGTATGTTAAGCTTCTGCTCTATCTCACAATGAAGAACCACCTCCATATACCTAAATTTAGCATTTTCCTTACAATGAAGAATGAATGCTGCAGAGATTTCCTTCTGAATAAATGATTAAGCTCTTGTTTTAACACTTACCTGAAAGTAAGTTCAGTTGTAATCAAAACTTTCAAGAAAATGTATTTGGCATTGGGGTGTAAAAATCTAAGGTGAGAAATAGTTATGATCAATCTTCAAAAGAATAATATAAGCTCTGGAAGTCATAGAAATGTTGCCCGATGACATTCCCACTTCTTAGCCCCAAATGGAGTGTGAAAGATCTACATTAAAACCCTAGAAAAGCTATAGAACCATCCAAACAAGTATGAACTCTAAAAACTTCCTATTTAACGCCCAGGACCAGTATAAGGAAACTTTGACAGCCACTGCCACTCCCTCTGCTTGCTCACCCTCTATCTCTGGCCTGCACTGAGTGAAGTGATAGTGTTGATCACTTATAAAATGCTTTTCAACCCTTTGTTTTGTTTAGTCGTTTAGTCGTGTCTGACTCTTCGTGACCCCATGGACTAGAGCACACCAGGCACTCCTGTCTTCCACTGCCTCCGCAGTTAGGTCAGATTCATGTTTGTAGCTTCGAGAACACTGTCCAACCATCTCGTCCTCTGTCGTCCCCTTCTCCTTGTGCCCTCCATCTTTCCCAACATCAGGGTCTTTTCCAGGGAGTCTTCTCTTCTCATGAGGTGGCCAAAGTATTGGAGCCTCAGCTTCACGATCTGTCCTTCCAGTGAGCACTCAGGGCTGAGTCTCCTCCAGCACCATAATTCAAAAGCATCCATTCTTCAGCGATCAGCCTTCTTTATGGTCCAGCTCTCACTTCCATACATCACTACTAGAAAAACCATGGCTTTAACTATACAGACCTTTGTTGGAAAAGTGATGTCTCTGCTTTTTAAAATGCTGCCTAGGTTTCTCATCACCTTTCTCCCAAGGAGCAGGCGTCTTTTAATTTCGTGACTGCTGTCACCATCTGACGTGATCATGGAGCCCAAGAAAGTAAAATCTCTCACTGCCTCCATTTCTTCCCCTTCTATTTGCCAGGAGGTGATGGGCCCAGTGGCCATGATCTTTGTTTTTTTGATGTTGAGCTTCAGACCATATTTTGCGCTCTCCTCTTTCACCCTCATTAAAAGGTTCTTTAATTCCCCCTCACTGTCTGCCATCAAGGTTGTGTCATCTGCATATCTGAGGTGGTTATTTCTTCCGGCGATCTTAATTCCGGCTTGGGATTCATCCAGCCCAGCCTTTCACATGATGAATTCTGCATATAAGTTAAATAAGCAGGGAGACAATATACAGCCTTGCCATACTCCTTTCCCAATTTTGAACCAATCAGTTGTTCCATATCCAGTTCTAACTATAGCTTCTTGTCCCACATAGAGATTTCTCAGGAGACAGATGAGGTGATCAGGCACTCCCATTTCTTTAAGAACTTGCCATAGTTTGCTGTGGTCGACACAGTCAAAGGCTTTTGCATAGTCAATGAAGCAGAAGTAGATGTCTTTCTGGAACTCTCTAGCTTTCTCCATAATCCAGCACATGTTTGCAATTTGATCTCTGGTTCCTCTGCCCCTTCGAAATCCAGCTTGCACTTCTGGGAGTTCTCGGTCCACATACTGCTTAAGCCTGCCTTGTAGAATTTTAAGCATAACTTTGCTAGCGTATGAAATGAGTGCAATTGTGTGGTAGTTGGAGCATTCTTTGGCACTGCCCTTCTTTGGGATTGGGATGTAGACTGATCTCCAATCCTCTGGCCACTGCTGAGTTTTCCAAACTTGCTGGCATATTGAGTGTAGCACCTTAACAGCATCATCTTTTAAAATTTTAAATAGTTCAGCTGGAATATCATCACTTTCACTGGCCTTGTTATTAGCAGTGCTTTCGAAGGCCAATTTGACTTCACTCTCCAGGATGTCTGGCTCAAGGTCAGCAATCACACTACCTGGGGTGTACAAGACATCCATTTCTTCCTTGTATAGTTCCTCTGTGTATTTTTGCCACCTCTTCTTGATGTCTTCTGCTTCTGTTAGGTCCTTACCACTTTTGTCTTTTATTATGGTAATCTTTGTACGAAATGTTCCTTTCATATCTCCAATTTTCTTGAACAGATCTCTCATTTTTCCCATTCTATTGTTTTCCTCTATTTCTTTGCATTGCTCATTTAAGAAGGCCTTCTTGTCTCTCCTTGCTATCTTTTGGAAACCTGCATTCAATTTCCTGTATCTTTCACTATCTCCCTCGCATTTTGCTTGCCTTCTCTCCCCCGCTATTTGTAAGGCCTCGTTGGACAGCCAGTTTGCTTTCTTGCATTTCCTTTTCATTGGGATGGTTTTAGTTGCTGCCTCCTGTATAATATTGCGAGGCTCCATCCATAGTTCTTCAGGCACTCTGGCCACCAAATCTAAATCCTTAAACCTGTTCCTCACTTCCACTGTGTATTCATAAGGGATTTGACTTAGTTTGTATCTTATTGGCCCAGTGGTTTTTCCTACTTTCTTCAGTTTAAGCTGGAATTTTGCTATAAGAAGCTGATGATCTGAGCCACAGTCAGCTCCAGGTCTTGTTTTTGCTGACTGTATAGAGCTTCTCCATCTTTGGCTGCAGAGAATATAATCAATCTGATTTTGATGCTGCCCATCTGGTGATGTCCATGTGTAGATTCGTCTCTTGTGTTGTTGGAAAAGAGTGTTTGTCATGACCAGCTTGTTCTCTTGGCAGAACTTATTAGCCTTTGCCCTACTTCGTTTTGAATTCCAAGGCCAATTCCAAGTTTTTCCTTTTATCTCTTGACTCCCTACTTTAGCATTCCAATGCCCTTTAATGAGAAGAACATCCTTCTTTGGTGTCATTTCTATAAGGTGTTGTAAGTCTTCATAGGATTGGTCAATTTCAGTTTCTTCAGCACCAGTGGTTGGTGCATAAACTTGGATTACTGTGATGTTAAAAGGTCTGCCTTGGATTCGTATCAAGATCATTCTATCATTTTTGAGACTGCATCCCAGCTTTCATCACTCTTTTGTTGACTATGAGGGCCACTCCATTTCTTTTACGGGATTCTTGCCCACAGTAGTAGATATGATGGTCATCCAAACTGAATTCGCCCATTCCCGTCCACTGATGTTCACTGATGCCCAGGATGTCAATATTCTTGCCATCTCATTTTTGACCACATCCAACTTCCCAAGGTTCATGGTTCTTACATTCCAGGTTCCTATGCAATATTTTTCTTTACAGCATTGGACTTTCCTTTCGCTTCCTGGCATATCTGCAACTGAGCGTCCTTTCGGCTTTGGCCCAGCCGCTTCATCAGCTCTGAATCTACTTGTACTTGTCCTCCGCTCTTCCTCAGTAGCATATTGGACGCCTTCCGACCTGGAGCGGTACCTATTTATCTACTTGCACTTTGACGTGCTTTTGAACTGCTAGGTTGGCAGGAGCAGGGACCAAGCAATGGGATTCGAACCACCAACCTTCTGATCGGCAAGCCCAAGGCTCTGTGGTTTAGACCACAGCGCCACCTGCATCCCATTTTCAACCCTTGGGATACTGTTAAAATCAGACTTTCCTGACTCCTCCCTCTGAGGGGGTGGGTCTACCAACCCCTTGCTTG
The DNA here is from genome assembly GCF_965153285.1 of Podarcis tiliguerta. Classification (NCBI taxonomy): domain Eukaryota; kingdom Metazoa; phylum Chordata; class Lepidosauria; order Squamata; family Lacertidae; genus Podarcis; species Podarcis tiliguerta. Next base: position 20,434,690 of record NC_139537.1, on the reverse strand, counting down.
CCTTCTCTTTGCACAAGGTTGCTGTCAGGGTAAGGAGGGCTGGACCAGGATGAAATGGAGGAAGAAATTGTGGTTGCTCTTTACAGAGAATTCTCCACTTGTTCATCCTCCCTCTTTCTGGTGCTTTTTCTGGAGGATGTGACTTGCAGAACCCTGGGCCTGCTGCTACTACCTTGCCCACAGTAAGGGTGGGGGGCTCCAAGATATTGTTTTCCCAGCTCACAGCCAGCACATCGCAAAGCTGCCAAGTCAGACCTTTGGCCCACGTTGCTCAGCACTGTCAGCAGCTCTTCAGAGTTTCAAGAAGAAATCCCTCCAGATTCTACCTGGGATTGAACTTGGGACTTCCTGTATTGCAAGACAGATGCTCTTCCCTGTCTCCTCCATGCCCCTGCCACTACTCTCCCGAATTGAGTGATCGTTTACACACGAGCAAACTGAACACCCGAACACGGCACACGCTGCAAAGGTTTGGGACTTCTCCATTGCCAAGGATCGTAGGAGGCAAATGTCATCGGCCAATATGGGATGGGGTGTGCGTGCTGCAATGGAAGCAGATGTGTGCAGGGAAATGCAAACACCAGCAACAACTGGTTACTTTGCAAACTACGAATGTGGTGTACACAAATATTTGCACCCAAGAAATCATCACGAAGCTATTATTTTTTTTTAAAAAAAGCTTTTAATTTATAAAGCATGTTTATAATTTATAAAGCTCTTTGGAGCTGCAGAAGTGAGGATCGCACCCAACCCTCCCCGTTGCGCCGCTCAGGTAGGCGGCAACGCAGCGGGCAGGGGTGCGCAACTTGCGCACGCTCTGAGGTGATCCAATCCTTTCCACAGCGCTATCCTAAAAATCGCAAACGGGATCCACCGCCTTTTGCCCGCCCCTTTCCGTCTCGGTGAGGACTGACACGCGCGAAGACCGACTCCTCCTCTCCGGCCTTTCATAATCTGGAACTAGCCTCTGCGACCGTACCTAGGGAAGGCCCACCGACTTCCCTCCCTCCTCCTCAACCCGCCGCCTCGCCTGCGCCCGCCCTTTCTCCCTCTCCTCGGAAGGCACCGCGAAAAGAACCGCCTCTTTTCGCCTCCTCCACCAATGACGGAAGCCGTGCTCGTTGACAAGCAGCCGCCGCGACCAATAGGAGGGAGACGGGTCAGAACGCGAGAGAGCGAGCGAGCGAGAGGGTGGGGGCGTGGCGCTAGGGGCGTGGCGGGCAAAGTTGCGCGAGTTGGGGAAAGGAGGCGGTTGGAACCGTTGGGGAGCGCGAGCGGGTGGCGAGCGCGCGGCGCCGTCCAATCGGAGCGCCGCGTGGATGGGTGAGTGACAGGCGGCCTCGCCGGCGGCCGCGGCAGGCGGGTGGGGGTGGGTCAAAAGGCCGGAGCGGTGCGCGCAGGTGAGTTGCTCTTGCGCTGCTGAGGGAAGGAGGGAGGGAGGGAGGAAGGAAGGGGAGGAGCCGCGTCCGCCTGTGAGGGAGCGCCGGGGTAGATCCCAGTTCCCTGGCTATGGTGTGTGTGTCTGTGGGGGGGAAGCTCGGCTCTTTTCCTCCGCCTTCTCCCACCCCTGCCTCCGTTCGCGCGCCGCCGCTGTTTCTCTCACGGGCTTCCTTCCCCTCTTCCGCCATCGCGTGGCGTGGCCGGGGGGCGCCAGGTGCGCAGCCTCCCCGCTCCCCACCCGCTTTACCGAGGAGAATATTCGCCGCCGACAACGCTTCGTAACATCTCCACACGTTCAAATTCAAGGCGGGGTGTGTGTGTCTGTATTGTGTGAAGGTGAACCGCGGCGGCCCCTCATTTCCCTCGTCCCCCGAAGGAGCCCCGAGGTGGTAGAATGGGCCGCGCCGCTCCTGGTGAGGGATGCTGCCGTCTCTCTTGTCGTTGTGTTTTTGATGTTTTGTTGGATTTAAATCTCCATTCTTCCTACCAGAGCCGTTGGAGTGGTGTGCGACGTGTATAAAACACAGTGGCTGCACCAAGGACTGCCTACTCGAAAGCTAAAGCAACATCCCTGCTGGAGAGCAAGAGTTCATTTCCTAGGGCAGCTGGGGAGGGTTGCCCTCTGATACCTTATCTGCGTCTTTCATCTTCCTGTTCCTCCCCCATATTCCTTTTTTCGAATTATTCCTACATACCTGTTTGTAAACTGCTGCAAGATGGGAAATTGCACAATAGGCTCTGGGCCAAACTCTCACCCACAGTGCTTGTTTTCTCCTTACAATGAGGTGGGTTTTTTTTAAGGGTGTTCTTCAAAAGTAGATAGAGACTTAGTGGTTGCATCACAAGTTTATGGAGAAAGTTGGCCATTAGGGCTATGGTGAGGTGGCGACTAACTGATCAGTGGCACCCAGAGTTATTTTCAAAACATTCTCCTCTGGGCATCCTGTTTCAATCATACTAAGGCTCTCTGTTGCTCAACAACTTTGGCTGGGTGCTTCCCCTAAAAAAAGGTGGTAAAGTTCCAGCATCTCTTTTTTATATAGAAAAAAAAAACACCACTTTATAAGTGTCATGCAGTCAGCTAACATAGGAAACAGGAATTGATCTCAGTGGGACTTCTTGAGTGGGGTTAGGATTGTGCTGGACATGATATGAACATAAGCTGATCAAAGCCCAGGCATTGTATGGCGAAGAAGGGTAGTTCATACAGGATGGATGTTGTGCTTTCTCTTCCCCCTCAGGCACTTAAAATATATATCATGTGCTTTCCCCACCTGTCTGATCATATTCACAACATAGGATAGTATTGCTGATCACCTGTTATTCAGTGTTCTTCACAACAGTATCAGCTGCAGCCCTTACTGCCTCTTGTAATCATTTGGAGAGTAAATTAACTCATAGAGAAGAAAAACCTGCCTGGTTCTGTTTACAAAGAAGTCTGTGTGATGTAGTTAACACTGAAGGTGCATGGACAAGGTGCAGTCCTTTGCCACAATCTACTCCTGAAATCATATGGAACCACTAGATTCTCCTGCCTAGTCAGGCATTCTCCTGCAGCTGATGACCTTCAGGGCTACATTCCTTTGGGGTAATTGGCTGAGTGGTTTATATGTGGGTGAAGGATAGAGCTGGAGCCCAAAGTAGGCAAGGTACCACACTTCTCTCTCACTGTTAGCTCCATTTACCACCTTCTTGCCAGCCACATTAAATGAGGCTAAGAGGTACAGACTGCTCATCCCTCTTCTAGATGTCTGGGAAAAAAAAAAAATCAACCTCCAGTTAAATGTACGGTTTGACCAGGGCAATCTGAGATGCAATCCAAAATGGATCCATGAATTACACTTTCCCTAAACCCAAGGTTAAAATCTGGGATTGCCAGACTTCATTGGCATCATCAGTTTATTCTCAGGTTTCTTTGATGCATCCCTCTGTAAGTGTACAGGATAAATTATTGGTATTTGCACACTGATCAATAGACTATTGGTAGTGGGATAAAGGTAAACTGTGAAGATTATGGTTGGATCTTGCAGCATAAACAAGTTGGAAATAAAACTTGTTGATGACATTCAATATTGACAGGTGGACTATACTAGAAAAGGAACACCAGATATATTTACAGAACATTGTGTTCTATATTAGCTGTTGCTACCCAAGAGAGAGGTGCTGGAATTGCTGTGGACAGCTCCTTGGAAAGATGTAAAGCTTTTACATAATGTGTGTACAGACCTTTCAGTTTTCATTGGCTGTTGTAGATCTGGAAAAGGTACTTTTTGGTTTTGAGGAAAGGCTGTGAAGTCAGTCTTTAGTTTTGCAATTAAAGAGAAGATAGAGTGAAGAACATGAATGGATAGAAAAAAGATTGAGGCAGCCAAAACTCTGCACAGTATTCTAAATGCATTTGTGCAAGAGATTTGTATAACAGCATTACATTGGCAGTTTTATTTTCAGTTCCTTTCCTAATGATCCCTAGCATAGAATTTGTCTTTTTCACAGCTGCTGCACAATAGGTCAACATCTTCGAACTATCCACTATGACACCAAGGTCTTGTGATAGAAAATTCATGATAGAAAATGGAATACAAGGAGCTGCATTTGGGGCGGGGGGTGGAATTCTAAGAAGCTTCAACAGGATGTGGAAATAGCTCATCTCTAAATATGCAGCATCTGTCTCTGCTTCTGAATTAAGCTCTCTTAATTTCTAAAAATCAAAAGCATGGGTATTTTTTTGGGAAGAAAGTATAACAATACCAGGAGAAAGGTTTTATAAATTTAAAAATAAAAGATTTTCCCATAGATCATTTGGTCCTTAGCTTTTAAACAGATTTTTCTCCTCAGTGATTGTCAAAATGGGAAAGAGCTTTTAAGAAGCAAACTTGAATTGTACAGTCACACAAATGTACACATTTCAGAGCAGGCTATTGCCACATTTGCAACTGGCATATGGAAGTTAAGAACAGTAGAATAACCTTTCGGGATAAAGCCAAAGAACCATGTAGTCCAGCATCTTGTTTTCTACAGTGTTTTACCAAGTGCTTCTGGGAAGCCCAAAACCAGGTAATGAAGGCAATGGACTTTCCCTACTGTGCCAAAACCAGGTATTTATATACCACAGCAAATGGTATTTAAAAGTAAGCTACCTGGAAGTTTCCCTTAGTTGTTGTGGTGAATAAGCCATTGATAAACCTGTCATTGATATTGACTAATCCCCCTTTAAAGGCATCTAGGCCAGTGAGCATTGCCACATCTTGTGAAACCTGGTGGCTTTTGCATTCTATAAATAAAAACTGGATACCTCAAAGATTCACATTAGACAATTGATTGCCTGATGTCTTTGAAGTACTATATCTTTTTTACGAATAGCACCCACTAACACTTATTTTGAAGAGAAACCAATAGTATCTTCCATACTATCTCAATAAATATTATTACACAATTGGTTGTCTTGTCTAAACCTCTAAGGTTTCCTCCCCTTTTGTTCCTTTATTAGATGCTTTTATTTTTATTTAATTGAGCTGATTTTAGTTCATTGGTTAAAATTCAGTCTTTGCATATTTCTCGAATGCATTTACTTTCTTGGCTCTTTGCATTTATGAAAGATAAGAGGAAAAGCTGAACTACTGAAACAAGATCTCACTGCAGGAACAAGCTGAATTGCGGGGTGATTGTTAAGGAACATAGCAAATCACTAATCTCTTGTCTGCTACAGGAAGAAGTACATTGAAAGCTGAAGAAGATGAAACAGCTAAAAAGGAAAAGGAAAAGCAATTTTAGTGTTCAGGAAACTCAAACGCTACTTAAAGAAATCCGAAAAAGGAGAGAAGTGCTTTTTTCTAAACAATTAAATACAACCATTAATGAGATGAAGCGGAAGGCTTGGGAGGAAATAGCAGAATGTGTTAATGCTGTTGGTGAAGGAGAGCAAAGGACAGGGACAGAAGTCAAAAGGCGATACCTCGATTGGAGGGCCCTTATGAAGCGGAAGCGACTTAATACCAACATAAAGCTTGTGGGTGCTGGCTTTCACCTTCCATCATCTGATTTGGATGATTCTCTCAACGAAGATATTGATGAGAAAATTGGGTTTCCAACTGAAGCTGGTTTTGAATGGCAGAATATTACAGACTTCAGAGAAGCAGGTGGATCATTAACAGAAATAAAAGTGGAAGAGGAGGAGGAGGATCCACAGAGTTTTGAAGTAAGTAGTTCCTGCATGGTAAGTATATTTTATTTGTATGCTTTCCTTCTGTAAAATTTCCTAGCTCAGCTACTGTATAATTTCCAATCCTTAGTGACAACTCACTCTGTTGTCTCCTAGATTTGAAGCGAAATCACCTTTACAGAGCAATATTAAAATAAGGTTACCAGACGTCCCTGTTCCTAGGGACAGTCCCTGGATTTACAAATCAGTCCCCATACAAAATCCATTGAAGTTGAAAAGTGTCCCTGGGTTCATTGAAAAAAATCTGGTAACCTTATACTAAAAGCTGACTGAAGGCCCTCTGATGGGTCATTGGAAGCAGTGTAAGTGCCACTCAAAGGCCTGCTGGCAGGATGGCATTTATGGCATTGGAGCCCCCATGAGGAAAACTCCGCAGGCATAGACGTTATGCCAACAGTCTTATGCCAGTGGTGAGACCACAACAGGGCAAGTCAGGGTAGCTAAAGAGCTGCAATATCCTCAGACCTCTTGTCCATTAGACCTGTCCCTAAAAAGGGCCAGCAGGTTTAGGAAGTAGCCCCACCCCAAGATAGGATTGCTCTGTCCATTGCTCAATCTGCACAAAGTTTGGATAACAATGAAACATGTAGGTGAGATCTTAATGTGCTCTTCCAAAGGCTCACAAAAATATTAGTCTGAGGGCCTCTCTCAGAAGCTATATAAAGTTTCTGCCTTGCCTTTCCTACAGCTGATAGGTGTATCTTTACCTAGTGCAGAACATCATTAAATTGCTAATTGATTTTCTTAGTTTCCTATTGAGGAAGAAGAGGAGATTCTGTCCTCAGTGTTGCCAGATTCTAAAAAGGAAAGTGACCTTCCTGATTTCACTCACATCGAAGAGTTTGGCAATCTAAGCTCTGCTCAAGCTAGGCTGGCCTATGAAGATTCTCATCTGCTGATTAGCCTTGAAAAACAGAAGCTGGAGTTAGAGAAACAGCGACTGGATATAGAAGCAGAACGCCTGCAAGTGGAGAAGGAGCGCCTGCAGATCGAAAAAGAGCGGTTACGACACATTGACCTGGAGCATGAGAGGCTTCAACTGGAAAAGGAGAGATTACAAATAGAGCGAGAGAAACTGAGGCTTGAGGCTTTGCATGCTGAGAAACCTGTGCTGGAAAATGACCCCAGCCAGTCAGAAAAACCTGCCTTGCAACCTCTGGATCTAGAAACTGAAAAACTAAAAATTGAAAAGGAGCGCTTACAGCTCGAGAAGGAGAGGCTGCAGTTCTTGAAGTTTGAATCGGAGAAATTGCAAATCGAAAAAGAACGTTTGCAAGTGGAGAAGGAGCGCCTTCGAATTCAGAGGGAAGGGCACCTGCAATGAACTTGGAGAAACCATGATTAACAATGCTGTGCTTTGTTTGTTCTTCCTCCCTTTTTTCTTTTTGAAAGGGTAGCTTGGTTTCAGTAAAAGTGTTGGATAGTCTGGTGGTCAAAGCATTTCACCATCCAAGAGAATCCTGCTTTCCATTGCTTTGATACTGTGATGCTTACATCTTGACAGTACTTCTTTTTCTGTTGCCAGAGTTGAACATTAATGTGTTCAAGTTTAAAAGAAGCTAAGGAATGGTGCTCAGTAAGTCAGTGTGCCTGTGTAAATGGAGCTTATGTGTGAAATTGCATTTCAGTGTAAGAGAAGTGTTAAATGTCCTCTTGCATTCTCTGTTGTATAGATTTGCCTCCACATTAAACATCAAGGCTTAGCTGTATTCTGTCCTTCTTAAGAGTGTTATTCTAAATCCATTGGAGCTTTCAACACAAATTTGCATTTGATCTAAAGGAATGAGATTAAAAGTAGGCCTTATGCTTTACATAGTGTTAACCATGAAAGTAATGCCTTTAAAATGAGGTGTGTTCTTCTCTAGAGAAATGTTGAAAGGTCAGACTTTGAGGCTCTCAGTAGTTTTCCTACTCAACTATGTTTGTTAGTAGAAAAAAGAATAAATGAAGCTTCATGTATGAAAACACAGATTTCACCATTTATTCCCAAGCCAGACTTTAGAACCTCTGGCTTCTGTAGATAGCTTTGGTGGCCCACTTTGACATTGAAGTGTTTGAGCAGAAATATATCTTGTGGGATTTACATAGATTATTTGTACATGTCAGTTTATTTATATCACTATGTAATTACTTTTATTTTGCAAATAAAGTGTTATTTTTTCTTACTGAAATAAGAGTGTGACTCTACAGTGGGAGGACAATTGGGTATGTTGCAGATTAATCTATTCCCTGTTAATCAAATCATTTTAAAGAATCAAGGCTTTGAGTCTTGGTAATATTAAAGTTCATCCACTTCATCTGGCTGGTGCTTGGCCAGTACCAAAACAGAAGCAAACCTGCGTAGTTGGTGTGACAGCTGGATGAGGAGTGGGACAGAGGCAGTGTGCTTTTCACTGTTGTTTCTGCCATCTGTATTCCTGGCCTTCAGCTGATGAGTCAGAAACCACTAGTGGGTCGTAATGTAATTCAAGGTGGGTCACAGCAGGCGCACTGTCATCATGTCAAGAGATTAAGAAATGGGTCTTCAAATAGACATTTGGGTCCTAGGTGAAGGCAACAAGAATTGGACTAATCAGTCAAAGTTGTATGTCATAGGTATTACCAAATAAAGTCATACTTCAGTATATGAAGCCACTTATCCTAGTGTTGCCATATGTAACTGAAGTTTTCCAAGTGGCAACCAATTCCATTGGTTTAGCAATCCTCTTCAAAACCTTAAGATGATGGGCTCTTTTTTTCTGAGGCAGCTTAGATCTGTGTTGATAAACATTAGTTTATTTTGGGTAAGTTTATATCCAAACAAAAAAACCATGACTGCTCACTGGTAACAGGTTGTGTTAAAGGAATGTAGTACTTCGCTGCTGTCACTGAGCAACGAGAAAGATGTGCCCATACCCTTACTAGCTGAAGATTGCTGGAAGATTGCACACAATTGGTGAATGACAAGCTGCACACACAGGCAACATTTCACCAGTTGTGCACTGAGATGGTGCTACTCTGCCTTCCAGCAATGCATGCTGGAATAGGGGTATGGTGAAAGGGTTCCTCTGCCCCTCGGTTGTTACTTGGTGTGACAGCGTATTACACCACTCCTCCATGAACTACCACTGTTGTCTTGAGTGCCTTTGCTACTCATTGAACTCACTTTACTTCCTTGAGTAACTGTGGTATACTGTGCCTGGTTTCCATTCCCCACCCCACCCTATAATTGTACTACTCAATCATTAGTCAGTTGGATCATAAGGCGTAGAGTTGCCAATTCATTTCATGCTGTGTAATGCAATGCTTTAAAGTCTGTAATTACATTACACAAGGCTTATGATCCATCCTGAGATAGCTTGCTCTTGATGGATAGCACCATCAAGGAGAGGAGAAGAGCTAGAATGAGATGGGGAAAGAGTACAATTTTAATTTGATTCCTCTGTTTAGGAGTTTGAACACTGCTTTTCAGTGGGATAGTTATCTGCTGGATAAGAAGATTAAGGGAATAAGAACTACCAGAGTTTCACACTCTAAAAGTTAATTTAGCTGTTTTAAAGTTCCAGTTAAGAGTGCTGTTAGGTGATCATTTTCATAAATGAAAATCCATATTTAATAGAAACACAATTCATTCTGTCACAAACAAGCCATATAATCCTAGCTGAGGATCATCATACACTTTCAACCTGATTGCAACAGTCTCCCATTTGGAGTGGTGGTTCAGATAAATAATCTGGCCATGAAGTGGCCATTCAATGAGGCTTGGCAATGGCTTCTGGTCCTTTGTAGTAGTTTGGGCATTTCCACTGATGTTTACATTGGAGCCTGCTGATTGCCATTACAGTGGTACCTCAGGTTAAGTACTTAATTCGTTCCGGCAGTCCGTTCTTAACCTGAAACTGTTCTTAAACTGCAGCGCCACTTTAGCTAATGGGGCCTCCTGCTGCCGCCATGTCGCCGGGGCACGATTTCTGTTCTCATCCTGAAGCAAAGTTCTTAACCCAAGGTAATATTTCTGGGTTAGCGGAGTCTGTAACCTGAAGCATATGTAACCAGAGGTACCATTGTACTTGTTTTTCAAATGAGTGGTACAGGTTGAGTTTACATCATAATTTCTATGTTAACAGAATATATCCTTACCAGTAGAATGATGGAAACATCTGTCTCTAGGCATGGATGGATGGATGGATCTCTGCAACTTGTTTTCTCTTACCACCCTAGGCAAATTATTAAGCAGTGGATTTCCCAGGGCATGATAAACCCAGCAATGACTTGAAGGCAAACAGAGTTCGAACCCATGAAGAACTAAGGCATTATATGAATAATAATTTGCTAATAGTAGTTATAACTACCATGGTGGATGGGATATTCAGTGATGCCCAAATATTTTCATATATGGACACTGGCAATTATATGCCACCAGTTATCAATGGAAGCCAGTGTGGTGTAATGGATAGAGTGAAGGCTGAGATGCCGCTGAGACTTGTGTTTTGTGGCTCAGAAATTTTGATTTCAGGGACTTTTACCATTTAAACGGGTGAACATTGATTATTCTCTGACTCTAAGCTGGAGAAAAATGCAGTTCCTTCTCTCTCTAATATACTCATCACACAATTCCTGCTATCCACCATCCAGACACCCATATCCCAAGATTGATGCTCTGGCATAGTATGTGGGAAACAGCAAAAAGGAGGGAGTTCTCTGTACCTTGCAGGTGCCCAACTGAGAAACAACTTTCCTTCTTTCCTTTCTCCTGTTTGCTACCAGAACAATAGCAAAGCAAGAGGGTGGGAGGGGAAAAGAACGAGTCAGAAGAAGTTTTAAAGTCCATCAGACTGTGGGGTCTGTTGGCTTGGCAGGGTCCAAATTGATTTAGATTGTATAGGCTTATGTTGAGCTGTTTCCCCATTTTTTGAGGTGCGGAATAGCTTGGTTTGCTCTGAGCCATTCTGCAACATGGGAGCCCACCTATTGCTAACAGAAACATGAAACATGAATCTCTATTTGTGAACTTGGACCAGTTGCTATCTCTTGACCTCATCTCTTGGATGTGAAGAGAAAAGGGGGGGGGGCAAATCTGCACTACCCCGAGCCCCTGAACCCCAGTGGATGGGACAAAAATATAAGCAATGCATACATATCATCTCCAGTATTTATTGTTGCAAAACACAAAACACTATCTGCTAGAAGCACATTCGATGATTATCCACATAATGGAACTACTGTGTGTCAGAATAGCTCCTTAGTGAGGTAATTCACCACCGATAATATTTTGCTTCATACATTGGGCCCAAGAGCTAAACTGATATGTGCTATGCTATATTTTTTGTTTTAAAACTCGGGTGTCTATAATCCTGCTGAAAACATCAACCCTTTCAAAGCCCTTTCATCTTGGTGAAAAATAAATCACCTTGGAGAGCCAATCTTAGAAGTCTTTACATTTTAATATTTGCTTCTAATGAATGCTGATGTCTTAGATTGCCCTAGAGCCTGAACTCCTCTATTTATTCACAGAGCAGACTTTGAATAGCTGACAGCAAAGGTATTTTGTCTGCAGCATTCTGACAGCCTGCTTCCTTTCAGTCTAAGGAAATGTGGGAGAAACTCACATCTCAAGCACCCATGTCAATCTGGAGCAGGACTATGTAATACGACTTTTACACCTGAGCGAGTTATGAATCCAGCATATTGATTTAGCACACCCACTCATGCTGGGTAGGATGGAAAGAGTTCATGCATATACGAACCAAAGATACAGTAGCACACAAGGCAACCCCACAGTATATATATGCAGTGTGTGATGTCAATGTTGTGTGAGTACAAAGTAGGCCCAATTGATGCAATACCTTCATAATCGGTTAACTTATCCCAGAGCCTTTAGGGGAACTGAATTTCTCTAAAGCAAGAACTGCTATGTAAAATATTCATACTTTAAACAGATGCAAATCCCAGCTCCTCACAGCCGTTCCCAGTTTTAGGAAATGTTTTTCCCTGGGTAAATGTTGCTTCTCACTTAGCGTGACAATTGGCAATGTATGTGTCCACTTCTGCTTTAATGCAAACTTCCTCTACCCCAAAACCAAATTAATTCAACTCTGGGCAGCGTACACAGCAGTCCTTGTCTTGCTGCCACCATAGAAGTCTGTATACAAATATGTCGCTATGGTGGTATTTTTTATATTTATTGTATTTAGCGGATGTGGGTGGCGCTGTGGTCTAAACTACAGCCTGTTGGGCTTGCCAATTGTAAGGTTGGCAATTAGAATCCCCCGACAAGGTGAGCTCCCGTTGCTCTGTCCCACTCCTGCCAACCTAACAGTTCAAAGCCTACCAGTGCAAGTAGATAAATAGGTACCGCTGTGGCAGGAAGGTAAATGGCGTTTCTGTGTGCTCTGGTTTCCGTCATCGTGTTCCGTTGCACCAGAAGCGGTTTAGTCATGCTGGCCACATGCCCTGGAAAGCTGTCTGTGGACAAACATTGGCTCGCTCGGCCTGAAAAGCGAGGTGAGTGCCACACCCCATAGTTGCCTTTGACTGGACTTAACCATCCAGGGGTCCTTTACCTTTACTTTTTTACCTTATTTAGTATAAGCACTTGTCTCGGTAGTGTTAAACTAGCAGGCTTTTGAGCTGAACAGATCTCTTGTCCAGAGAGGCTTGAAACAATGCAGCAGCTTGCAGCCTTTCCCTATCAGGCTCTGCTTGGATTTATCCAAAAGTTTAAATCTAGCATGCAATCCTTGGAAGAGAGGAAATTATTATATAGGAGTCAACATTAGGAGTTAACTGAAAATGGTAGCCCTTGAGTTTTACCTGTCTCACCTCTGCAATGTGTCGTTCAGTTTGGCTTTGTTCCTGACATCCTGACATGGAGCTTTCTCCACTAAGCCACTGACTGTGTCATTAAATAGGTAGTGGCATAAGGGCATGAAATATGTTAAACTGCACATTTCTTTTGTGGGGAGGGATGTTGCTGCAGTGAAATGAAATGACTGCCTTGTGCCCTCTCCTCCCCACCCACCCCAAAATCACATCCCCCATATATACATATTGCTTGACAGAACACGTATGTTACAAATATTATAATGTGCAGATACACAAAATCATATTTACAAATAAAGCAAATGAAAAATGAAAATAAAACAAGATGGGCAAACTACAAGCATATTGTGACGTTTGACATGATGTTCTCTGCGTGTCTACAGTTCTGTCCTCCCCAAGTCGTCCTCCTCAGTCTTTTCCTCACCCACTTGTGTTGAGTCACTCTCCTTCATCTTCCCCACATCTCCACTATATAATATCTCTTATTTTGTACCATGCCCAGGACCCAGGCTACACACTGCATCTTCTAACAGAGGGATGTTGCTCCTGAACTTCTTAGGGAGGTGGAACTACTAAGAGGGTGTCCTCTGCTGCTTAGGGCTATAAGCAGTAAGGTGAGCACCTTGAATTGAACCAGAAACCAACTGGCAACCAATGCAGCTGGTTTTAAACAGGGATTATGCTTCTGGACTATAATTCCCATCATTCAGGACATGCTGGGTGGTGCTGATGGGAGTTGTAGTGCAGCAACATTTGGAGGACCACAGATTTCACATCCCATAAATTGCTCTATGGAATAAGGCACGGGTTGGGAAACTTTTGGCCTCACGGGCTTTCTGATTTAGGAAAGGTTTTGTACTGACTCCTGCTGAGCTGAGCAGGGCTTAACCCTCTGGGTGGAGGGGGATTAAATCCTGTTGCCTTGGCTGTATCCACAGCCCACACAGAACTGAATTTAGTCCATCACCTGACAGCAGCCACTAATTGGAGTAACCTCAGCTGATTGACAGGTGGAAAAAAATGGCCTCATGGACCAAACTGGAACCGCTGATGGACCCGGATCGTCTTGTGGTAAGGGATCCTAACTATTGTACCAGGAAGGAAAGATTTGCTGCAGAGTTTTACCCCAGTTTGGACAGTATATCTGTGGTACATGCAACATATTACCTGGCACTTGTAATTCTCTAACTTCTGCTGTCTCTTTTCAGTCTAATGCAGATTGTAAGTCTCCTAAACGAGGACTTGACTGCTCTGCGGGGAGGGTTTAGGACACTATTAATATTATATCAAAATCAAATAGTAGCTAGAATGGTAGCAACTGTATGTTTGACCTATACTGCAAATGCAGAAAGTACTTTGGTCCCATTTTCCAAGGAATCTCACAGCATATCCTTTCACCCTTCAGTGTAAAGATGGTGAGGAAGATTTAGCTCAAAATGGAAGCAACTTTTATTACAAATTTGCAGCACTGTGCAGAAATACAAAATAGCAGCATTAGAGGCAGTTTTTAATTCCAAAGTTGTTGATGTGTGCACCTGCATGGATTTGAGGAGTGTTTCTTTGACCCAAAGACTTTGATAAGGGCATGTCCTGTTTTGCTTTTTCAGATGTTGCAAGCAGTGGCCTTAGAGGGCTAATAGCACAACATTTGAGGCACTGCATTTGTGCTGAGAGCAGCAGAAGATCTGCCTCATTTGTTACTCTCATACATCTTTACAATAAAACATGAAAGAACTATTGTCATCCACAAATGTTTTCCAGAGCGGGCTTCCACGGGAGGGTGGGGAGAGAGAGAGAGAGAGAGAGAGAGAGAGAGAGAGAAAGAAAACTTACATTTTGTTGAGTAAAAATAAAACTAATTACCTGAATGGACTGCCATTGTGGAAATACATCATAACCATGATTTCTAAAGTTTTGTGTCTGTAAGATGGCTTGCTATGGACTTTGCTTGTGTGACATTGCAATCTTGTGATCTGAATAAAAATATATTAATGATGCTACCAAAACAGTTGGTTATTACGTGGAGCCCGAAAATGGCACGCCTGTATCAGGTTCTTCCACTCCTGTACTGTGTAGTGCTACCTATCATGCTGCTCGCCATATCTGTTTCCCAAACTGCTTTTTTCTTCATTGAAGCCCATCCCTCTGACCAACCTGGCTTGGTGTAAGGGTGTAGTTCTGCCTCCAGACAACCAACTCTATGATTCTATGATTCTATGATCCATGCAAGCGAAGGGAGAAGAGGTCTTGGAGAGGTGGAATCTTACACCTTTAAAAGTTTTTCACAGCCCCAAAGTTTTGTTTTTCCGTGTCCCTTGTTAGAACTGCTGTATGTTTCTTTATGTTTTGGGATGACATACCGTATTTTTCGCTCTATAAGACGCAACAGACCACAAGACGCACCTAGTTTTTGGAGGAGGAAAACAAGAAAAAAAATATTCTGAATCTCAGAAGCCAGAACAGCAAGAGGGATCGCTGCGCAGTGAAAGCAGCAATCCCTCTTGCTGTTCTGGCTTCTGTGATAGCTGTGCAGCCTGCATTCGCTCCATAAGACGGACACACATTTCCCCTTACTCTTTAGGAGGGAAAAAGTGAGTCTTTAGAGCAAAAAATATGGTAATTTGGAGTAATGTGGGTGCTTCCAAGAAGTACTGCTAGCTGAATGTGTTGTCATTTTGGCATTCTGGAACGTAGCATTCCAACCTGCAGAGGGTTTCACAAACAGCATGAAGACCTACAGTCTGCACAAGTTTTTTTCCTTTGGACGTTACGAGATGTACCAACGATGACATGCAGAAATGTCTGGGGGGTTTGGCTTGGATGTAAGGACTGAACTTGCTGTTAGTTGTCTTGGAGAATTAGCATTGGAAATGTAAAACCATGTGGGTCTCCTAAGAAACTTGGTTCTATATTCTTCAAACAGAGGGGTGGGGAGATCCTGAATTGGGCATCAGAGTTCATTTTTCATACTCCACTATTCTTGCAGGGATATATCAATTACTAGCCCAATGCAGGATTTATTAACAGCACAGCTCTTCCTTGGGTTGTACAAAGGGAAAAGAAAGAAAGGCATGGATCCCCTTCAACCCATGTTCTTTTTTCTGCTAGACCAGGAGGCAGGGATCGGAAGGGCAGAGGGCATTCATATTACCCCAATAATCCAATAAGAGAATTAGGTGGTTCCTGCATTTTGTGTCAGGAGACAGAGCACAGCCTTTACTTAAGCTATGGATTTGCTGGTGAGAAGAGGGGAAAACTGATACAAACACAAAAACGGTGCATGCAGATGTACACAAACTGAGTAGTAAATCCATTGCATAAGTGCATGTTGTTTAGATGTGCAATTTCCCTTCCTGGATTGGGGTCAGGGGAAGCTAGTTTTCAATTTCCAGCAAAATCTGGCTTCTCATATTGCTGAATGACTCACAACCCATCTTCCTCTCCCTCCCTAAGACAGAGTCTCTCTGTGTGTGCTTTTATAAGTTGCAGAATGCACATTTAATTGAATCAAGGCACCTTTGGTCCCTTTTTAAAAAAAGAAAAGATAGGTAGCCCTTCTGAACCACAGGGAATCAAGACAGACTACCAAATCAGTATTTGAGTCTCTGACCAATATGTCCATCAAGTAGGTTGTGATAGCAAGGGAAGCTGAGCTCAAACTGTAGCGGGGGAAAATATGGATCCAGTCCCAATTTGCATGCATGCTTGTCTTGGGATAAATGACAAAAACAACCAACCCATTCCATTAATAAGCAGTGTCTGTGTGGCCAGAAAGAAAGATAGCTCAGTAAAGGGAAAAATTCTTTCCCCCGAGTCTTGGATAGAAGCAACCAAGGGGCCACACATCAACTGTGAATGTTTTACGTAAATCCAAAATTTCACAACAGTCCCTGGCTGTTAGTAGCTGCCACCTGCCTGCCACAGCTCAGTCGTAGAGCACCTGGGTTCCAGGTTCAATCCCTGACATCTCCAGGCTGGGAGAGACCCGTGCTTGAAACCCTGGAGAGCTACTGCCTGCCAGTGTAGACAATACTGGGTTAAATAGACCAAGAGTCCATTTAGAAGTCTTACTTTGTGACTGCCTGCCTTCTTTTGGGGCTTTGCAAATGATGAAATCCTGCACATGTGCAGCCAAAAGTCAAGAAAGTGGTTTAGGGACCAGATCCTCAGCAGGGTGTGGACTGTGCCTCGTGACATCTCAGAAGCCAGGGAAATTGCTGAACATAGTTTCCAGTGCTCAGCGGTGGGCTTCAGTGCCTTACAAAGCCTCCCCCATGACAAGCAGAAGCAGAATATATTACGCAAAACAGAAAGCAAAAAGCTGAATAGACTATGCAATAGTTGAGTCACCAAGCACACAAGCATAACTTGCATCACACATTTTTGCTGTTGCGGGATTTGGATTCCCTCAGAGGAGATTTATTTTTAAAGCACAGGATACATATATCCCTGCCTGCTGTACATAGGATTATTATGCTGGAGTGAACCAGTAGCAAAGTCAAGAACAGTCCATTGCTTCTCTGGCCAGAAACTCAAGCCCGGCCACACTTCTTGGCGTCAGAATGCAAATTTGTCTCAAATACAATTTGCCCTCAGCTCTATTGACCTGTTGGGAACAGCATTCCTGATAGTCAGAAAACAACTCCAGGTCAGCAGGTATTAAAAGAACGGTTGTTGTTTTATTCTTTTTTGGTGGGTACAAAAACCACAGTTTCTTACACAGAACAAGATTATAAATAATATCGGTAACATGAGTGACCCGTAGTCTCTTTTGATTCTATACTGCAGACTGATGGTGTTCTCTAAACTTATTTGTTGGTTTCTTGTAGTTAGACAGATGCAAATCCATGGAACACGGAATGATGGGACAGAATGAGGATGACCAACAATGTTTATAAAAAAAAAGTCTCTGAATTTTATTACAGTGATGACATTTTATATCAATTATTGCAATGAATTGTTCCCTAAGATGGTTAGAAAAAAGAATTGTGTTGTCCTCTACTGAATTTACATCCGTTAAAAAGCAAGCATGTTTCAATATTCCTCTTTTTTCCCCCAAAGAAAAAAGTAATTAATTTCTTTTATTTTATTTTTTTCACAGGATTTACATATTTATTTTCTTATCACAGTTTAGTGACTTGTTTCCACAGCCGGACAGTCTTCCCACTGTATAATGTTGATCCTCGGGAAACACAGGTAAGCATGTTCATTGACTTCTATAGCAGTTGGTTCTCCACGTTGCCTAGACAAAGACCAAAAGGTAGCCTTTTCCTCTTGTGTATTCTTCACAGTTTTAATGCGCTAAATTGGCAAGTCCTATTAGTTGGTGTTTTGCTTTTTTAAAGTCCGCTCAAGTGAAATTTGTCACTGTTAATATTCCTGTCCCAACCCCTCCTCCCCCCAACAAAACTAAATTATGATTTTTTTTTTCTTCCTGATATAAAATCTGAGTTTGGGTTTCCGAGCTGAGACCATGCACACACATTTGCTGCTGCTGATGTCTGGCATGCCAGGATGCCCTTCCCATGCTCAGCCCATTTCTAAGTTCATCAATGACATTTCCCCGTGTCATGTTACAGTCCATGCTGTATTCCCGTCAGTCACTGACACAGTTTAATTAAGGCACTCGGATATTTTTTTGGTTTTTATGGTAGGTCTGATGCAATTACCGCCAATCCCGAACTTTGTCTAATTGCAGTTCCACTGTGTACAGCCTTTGGGCAGTCGGGAGTCAGAATGCGTCCGTTTTCTCCCATGCTCCCTGTGATGGATAATCTGGCTTTGTTTCGTATGGCTTCAGAAAAGGTCAGCTGGGAGGCAGGAGAAAGGACAGAAAGGGAGAGAGGGAGAAGAAGAAAGGGAGGAGGCAGAAAGGAAGTGTTACAATATTTCTGTTCCCCAATAAAACCAGTGCACAGCAAACACCAAAAATATCTAGGTGTAGACATCTGCATTATCACGTTAACTGTGTATATAATAATATAGATATAAGAGCATTTAACACACTCTTTTAAATAGTAATAATAATAATCAATGCTCTAAAAGAGATCAAACCGGAGATTCTCGTTCTGTTAAAATTTAGTAAAAGTCAAATCTCTGTGGGCAAGTGTAAAATGTTACTCAGTTGCCCAGTTTTCCTAGCAATCAATCTCATGTTCCTCCCCGCCCCTCCAAATCCATTTTCATGTATATGTGATAGCAGTAAGGCTCGGAATTTTCTCACAAATTCACTCGTAAATCTGAAGTCTTGTCAAGCTGATATCATCTAGTTCACTGCATTTTTTGAATAAAAAAAGTTACAGGCTTTCTGTATATTTATATAAAAATCCAGCCAAAGTTAAGCCCCTTTTAGCCCCATTGATTTAAATGAAAACAAAATCCAAATATATGCTTATCTCCACAGAAATAAATGGGACTTAAAAGTGTTTGACTTTAGCCGAATTCTTCCTCCCTCCCTTTCCACTTCTACCTTGATTTCCTTTCAGTTAAAATTAAGGCAAGTTGCAAATACTTTAAAGGCTAATAAAAACAACAGCTGTAAAAAAAATGTATATACATAATGTTAATAATTCAAACTCTGTCTCAAAGGCCTGTTTAAATAAAAAAATGGTTTAGACCTGCCTGGGAGTAACCGCCCTCCTCTGAACTCAGTGGGACTTACTTCTGAGCAAATATGCATAGAATTGCACTCCAGGGCTGGAATCCTATTGGGAGTGAGATTTGAGGTTTCAGAATGCCAAATCCATGGCAGGCTTTCTTTTAGAAAGAAGCATCTCATTCTTTGCAATTTCTTTTTCTTTTTCTTTAAAGGCCAGTTGATTTGAAACGGGACATTGGCACCACTAAGTTTTGTTGGGCCAGGGCCAAACTCTCCAATAAAATGAGTTTATTTGCTGAAATCGTGGCAATAACGTGGCTACACGTGGCATATTATGGGACAAGAGCAACACAAACACACACACACAAAAGGCCCAAAGCAGGACATTTATGGTGGATTAAGACAATCCCACCCCTCTGCAGTAACTGAGATTGTCCCGAGAGCACCAGCTATAAGGTTGTTTGTTTGTTTTTTTGCATTGGGTGGTGCCTACAAATGGGCCAGTGACCCTCCTTGAGTTTGCATGCAGAGCATTGGAGGGAAATACTTAGCTTCTGGGGGAAGCCTCCTGAATCGACCTTGAAAAATGGAACATAGCAAAAACAGATAGTTGACAAAAATGTGGGACAACATGGCTGACATATCTCTTTGCTTTTTGAGGGATAGGGGAACCTCTGGACCTAGCTGCAGATGCACCCTTTTCTTGCCTGAGACCTGAGTAAAGCTTTATTAGATTCATTTTATGGTGTTTCTATAATCACCTACATCAACACAAATCTCAAAGTAGCGTACAAAGGTGAAGACAAGCAAACAGATTAAAAGCCATTTAAAACAGAAACACCAAATCACAAGGAACATGGAAAGATAGAGAGCTACTAACCAGGGAAAGACTAAGGAAACGGAAATGTTTCTGCTAAAGGATGGAACCACCCAACCATTGGCGCCTTATTCATTACTGGACAGGTGAATTCTACAGAATCCTAGTTATAGATGAAGCAATGGGGTGGGGGGTTTAAAGTGCTTTTTGTTTCATTAATTAGAGAGGTTATATGATACAAAGGTTGCTTCCGGACAGCCTGTTCATTGGGCATTCTTCCTGAACTGTTTAGATGAGGTTTGTAGGGAGATTAGAAGACATTGTCTTTGTATGGAGTTATTTGTTCTGAACTGTTTGCAGGAGGGTTAGATAGTGTGCTCTGTCACTCTCCTTATTGCAAAAAGTCTGATTTTGGGCAGAAACCAGCTTGTTTTGCAAGACCAAAATCAATTTGCCCTCTGCCTTTCTGCCTCACTACTCTTAAGAAGCTACCTTTGGAACAGCCTTCATGTAAAATGGTTATGAAGGATGTCATTCACTACGTTACCCAGGGTCCTCTATGTAAAAATCCTCATGAAAAATATCTGGGTTTCGCCACATAATTCCCCCCCCCCCACCAAGTGAGTTTGTGTGCTTTTTGCTGCCGTGCGTTAAAAATGGCTTAGCACCTTGCACAAATGGGACGCGGGTGGCGCTGTGGGTTAAACCACAAAGCCTAGGACTTGCCAATCAGAAGGTCAGCAGTTCGAACCCACACAACGGGGTGAGCTCCCGTTGCTTGGTCCCTGCTCCTGCCAACCTAGCAATACAAAAGCACGCCAAAGTGCAAGTAGATAAATAGGTACCGCTCCGGCGGGAAGGTAAACGGTGTTTCCATGCGCTGCTCTGGTTTGCCAGAAGCGGCTTAGTCATGCTGGCCACATGACCCGGAAGCTGTACGCTGGCTCCCTCGGCCAATAAAGTGAGATAAGCGCCGCAACCCCAGAGTCGGTCATGACTGGTCAGGGGTCCCTTTTTACCTTTACCTTGCACAAGTAGAGCTGCTGCTGGAGAAACAGAAAGAGGAAACTTTCAAGAACACGGAAAGGTTTTGAAAGCCACGTTCCCTCTTAAATTGTTTCTGGCAGAAACAAAAGGTAACAGACAAATGGGCAAGGAAACCTTTTAGGAAAGGGAATCTATACTTTCCCACTCCATGTGCTCCAAGCCCCCTCCCACGTCTTCTTCACCCCCCTCCTGGAAACCCACCTATTTCTCGGTGCTCTCCAGCTACAGTGACCACACGCCAATCTCTGGTCATACTGTGTTTGTTCTGCATTGTATGGTTCTGTTGTGTATCGGCTGTGCCTTTTGACTGCATTCTCCTTGGGGCAGGGGCCTGCTATTTGACAGGCACACTTTGCCTGCTGTGTAGTGCCGTGTGCACCAGCACTGCATGAATAAAAATAAAAATAATAAATAGAATGCCTTTCTTTTTAAAGTCTGAGGTGGCAAAATAAAACGCTTAACATTTACAAGCTTACACCTAAGCTTTATTTGCTCTGTGTTTGTTTGTTTTTTAATTGCCATATTACTGCTCTTGTGGGTATTATTAAGGAGGTGTACAGTCGTACCTCAGAAGTTGAAGAGAATCCCTTCCGGAAGTCCGTTCGACTTCCGAAATGTTCGACTTCCAAAGCGTGGCTTCTGATTGGCTGCAGGAAGCTCCTGCAGCCAATCTGAAGCCACTGAAGCACCGTCGGACATCCGGCTTCCAAAAAAATGTTCGAAAACCAGAACAATCACTTCCAGTTTTCAAGCATTCAGGAGCCGGAACGTTCAACTCCCAAGGTGTTTGGGAACCGGGGTATGACTGTACTGAGATGTGTGTGTTTTAGGACCCACCCTATTCCTGCGATTTGCTTTAACTGTTTTAATCCTGAATTTTAAATGGTTGTAACCTGCCCTTGGACCTGCTGATGATCATCACCCTACTATGCACATCTACTCAGAAGTAAGCCCCATTGACTTCAATGGAACGTATTTCCAGCTGAATGTGTACGTAGGATTTGAGCATTTGTACCTTACTACAGTTTTGACAATCCTAAATATTTCTGGCTCAGAGATGAAGGGGGATAAGAAAGAAGACAATCAGTGCACCTGTATGTTTTCCTAAGAGCAGCCACTCTCTTTCCTTTAGCCCTGAGTAGCTCTCCTGCTTGTGACAAACAGGGCACTCTTTTTCCATGAGCAAAAGCTGCAGTTTTGCTTGCCACCCTGTACTGAAGAATTTTGCCGTGGCCTTCCAAACTGCATGCTGCGAGGCACGTCAGTTTCAGCTCGTTGGAGGGAAAGTCTTCTTGCAAATGCAGTAAAACTAACTAGCAGCACAATCATATGCATGTAGACTCAGAAGTAAGCCACATTTATTAAGGAGATGTTTTTGTTTTTTTTAAAGAAAAACATTGTGAAGCCCTGCTGGATCAAAGCAATGGTCCATGTGGACCAGAGCAAAGGTTCATTTAGTCCAGCATTGCTATTTCCCTTATTAATCGGTTGCCTCTTGGGATATGGACAAGCACAGCATGAAGACATTAGCCTTCTCCTGTTGCTGCTCCCAAGCAGCTGGTCTTCAGAGGCATGTTGTCTCTGATCCTGGAGTCTGCATACAGCCTTATTGACCAGTAGCCTTTGATAGATTTATCCTCCCTGGATTTGCCTAATCTTTTAAAGATTTTGAGGGGCGGTCAGCACATCCTGAAGCATCACCTGCCTCAAATTTGTTACAAACTTATTCCAATGGAACGTATTCCCAAACAGGTAGGGAAAGGATTGCGCCAGAACTAACTAAACAGACTATCTACAGAGAACATCCAAGAACAGAAGAAAGCGACTTCCTCAAAACCAGGTGCACCAAGCCTGAAATCTTGATCCTCCTTCATATATAAAGCACCTAGAATTATTTTTTGAAAAGCCATCTTCTCTTATGACTGCCTAGGATCTTGCTTGGCCTCATCCTTCATCCAGAAATATATATGTTCACCATGAAATCTAAAATTTCTAATAATAATAATAATAATAATAATAAATAATTTATTTATACCCCGCCCATCTGGCTGGGTTTCCCCAGTCACTCTGGGCGGCTGTAGACATCCCTGCCGATTTTTAAAATATATATTTTTAAAACCCATTGTATCCAATATATTTCTATCTCTCTCTATATATATCTTGATGCATTTTTTAAAATAAAAAAGCACCAAAAAAACCACCCCTTGCAATGCAGATGTCTATTAGCAACATATAGGAAAGTATACTAAACATCTGCAGCCAAAATTAACCGAACCGTTTGTTTGTTTTTCCAAAAGAGGAAGCTCTCTCGATAAGCAAGCAGTTACCACCACTGGACAGACAGGGCACAAGACCGCATGACAAGATGATGATGCACCAGCCACTCACTGTAGTAGGGCCCTAAGTCCTACCCCTAAATTTTAACACTCTCGGTTCCATATACGTTGTAACCTTCTCTATAAGTTGCTAAATTCTGGGTATTCTGCGAGGAAGTTGGATTAAAAGTCTGTGCACTCTTTGCCACCTTCATTCTCTTCGCCTCTGCCCTGGATTTGTAACAGAACTCTATCAAAGCCACCAGCATAGCCAGGCCCAGGCCTCCAACCAGAATGTAGAAGACGCCCGCAACATTGCTGAGACTCAGGGCGCTCGTCTTGTCCTGGGGAAACAAAAAGGGGTGTGCGTGTCAGATCAGAGGCGCGAGGCGGCCGGAGAGCAAACAAACAAAACAGTACGGTACAAGTACAGAGGCATAAGCGACGGCTTCATTGAAATATACGGGGAAAGGGAGGAGGGGAAGACAGGCACTGACAAACGTCTTCCGAGATAATTGGCCTGCCCTGGCTTGCAAAACAAACATACGTATATAAGCAAACAATTTGTTTTCAGAAGCAAAATGCTACGAAAGATTACATGTGCTTAACCAATACTTTCGGATGCAATTAGCCCCTCGGTAATGAACGGCGGTGAAATAGTCTACCACAATTAAACGCAGCGTCAATAAAGCATATCTATCCTCTCTCGACTTGACGTTTAATGGTGGCCTGAACACGGGGTCGTTAGAGGATCATTAAGTAGCCTAAGTGATCTATGGCATGGCTCCTTTTAGGATAAATATGCTCCGATATATTTATTTGGAAAAGAAAACACCAGACCAGTCTTCCAACTGCTGGTTAAATAAAAGGCTTAAATGTCCGTTACATTTAAATCACTTTTTAAAATTCAGGCAAACAAATTTCCTGTCACAGCTCCCGAGCCTCTGTAGGATGTGAGCTAGGAGACAAATTAGTCTTTCCTCACGAAGAACAGCTTTCTCACTTCCTACTATACTGTTAAAGGAGAAAGATGCCTGGTTTGGGAAGCACTTGCAGTATGGTGGAGAGGGAGAGGGGCCTGGAGCGTTGGAAATTCAGGGAACAGTCTTGCTGCATCTGCACAAGTCCACAAACAAGCGTAGCAGCATTCTCTGGATCGGGACCACTGGCTTGCCTGGTTTTCTCAGGGTTGTTGTTTAAAGTACTTATTGTTACTATCAGAGGAAGCTGCCTTGTATTGATTCAGACTACAGTCCACCTAGGTCAGTGTTCTGCACTGACTGGCCGTGCTCAGGTGTTTCAGACAGGACTCTCTCTTAGTCCTACCATGCCAGAGATTTAACATGGGATCTTCTGCACGCAAAACAGATGTTCTGCCAATGAGCTATGACCTCTTCTCACTAAGGGACTGCAGTGCTGATGCGGTAAATTGTTAGATACGTAATTTTTAAAAAATCCATTACGTTTTTAATTTAAGGCATTAATCTTAGTGTTAAGTAAGCATTTCAAATCGGTGGATGCTTTCCATCCTGCGAGTTCGTGCGGCCACAATTCACTGCCGATTTGAATGAGCGAATGGCATGAACACGAGACTGCACACTTGACATTTCAGGATTTCAGAAAGATGCATGTAATTGTACATCATAATACTTTAGACTTTTTAAAAAAGGATTTGACATTATACCACCCATTGCTATACTCCTAATTAAGCAATTTATTCAGACATGCCTGTAGTAATAAACACTTATTTAAAAATGGGCTGAGAGTAAGACTTGATTTTTTTTTATTCTGAGCTATGTGGAATTCGCACACCATGATGAGCGCCGAGTTCAGTTGCTGAAATAGTTTAATTTAAAGATGCATTATTCAATGTTCCAAGTAATGGCTGGGCAGGTGTAGGATGAACATCTTTCCAGGTTGTTCATGTTGCGGGGGGGGGGGGGGAGGGGAATGAGATGGACGAGGAACGTAACATTTTAATCTGCCTCCAAACTTGATAGATTTGCAAAACACCATCAAGAGAGATGGCCTTCCTTTTTAAAATGTGGAGTGGCAGGAGTCAAGTTGACATGGAGGTACTGCCAGATGTTGGTGAGGTGAAGGTCCACCAGACATGATCAGGGTTACAGTATATTAAATATAACACAATGCAATATCATCTTCAGATCTTGCTATCATTTCTAAGGCTGATCAACAGGACCATTCTGAACCTAAGTGGTTCAAGTTGGTTAGAGTGTGGTGCTGATAACACCAAGGCTGTAGGCTCGATCCCTGTATATTCCTGCATTGGACTAGATGATTCTCAGACTCCCTTCCAACTCTACAATTCTGTGACTGTAAGTCCTTCAACAGAAGACCTTTGTGAAAAGCATGTTCAGTGAGTGCTCCATAACTGAGGCGCCACCATGCCCTTGTATAAACCGGAGCATCTTTTTTTTTTTTTTTTTTTAAAAAGCAAGTTAAGGGTTTGGCATTTGGGGACATGCCTGGGATGAAGCTGGTGTTGAAGGGCTTTAATTTAATTAGTGCTTTGACTATGTGTTGCATTTCTCATGCAGGGTTTACGAATCCAAGCGACCACTTCATCTTGCCCCCCTGGGGTTGGCAGGGAAAGGATAAGTGCCTTCTGCGCGGTGCCTGTTCAATAGCTCATTTATTTCCATTCCTACGTGAACATTAGCTCCCTCGTGAACACAATAGCGGGTCCCGAACTGCAGCGACTGACCTTGCTTCCAGAGTCCTTGGGTCCACATTCCCCTTTATCGTACCACCATTTGTTTTTCAGCTTGTCTAAGACGCCTGCCTCACTGAGTTTCAGAACGGCAAGGTTTACAGGAGTTCTTCACGTGGGAAATAACATAAATAACATTATATATGTTATTTTATGTTATTCAAGTAAAACTACATAGAATCGCATTGCAAAGTGACGGAGCGGAGGCCACAGAGGCTGCTTATGTCGTGCACAGGGTTAGAGACAGACATACGACTGGGACCTGCTCCATCGCTTCAGGTAATGGGCACATACTGCTGGGGAAGGCTTGGGAAAAAATTGCGTGCAATTACTGTGAACCCAAAACTATTGGCTTTCACCGGCATTCAGCGGCCGACCAATAAAACGCAACCAGATGTTGGAAATGTTTCCACTTTTTTTTTATTAAAAAAATGTTGAAGCAAGGAAGCACCTGATTACCAGATTGCCTGTCCGTTGTCCTCAAACTCACCTAGCCTGACATTTGAGCAAAATATCAACTGGACAATTTAGGTAGCAGACCAAAGCTGGGAAGAAGGTTCCATGAGGTTGAGTAGGATCTGTTTCAGTGTAAATATGTTTAGGCTCACAATGCACACCAATATGGATGGGCCTCCCTATTGTTGTAGATTTCAGTAAGCAGGGAGGATATAGCTGCCTCCCTCTCCATGGAAGGTATGGATGGCAACACCCTTGATAGTTTTTATATCACCGACTAAAGACCTGATTATTCCGCTGGGTGTTTAGAGGAAGTCGGTAAAGATGGCTGACAACCTGAATGTTATTTTATGCTGCACTGATTGCTGCTATACTTTTAAACTGATCTTTATTTAATTTCGTTGATGATGTTTATGTTATGGATGGGATCCTTTGGTGATGGAGAGTGGCCTACAAATTTCATTAAAGAATATTAGAAAGCTGTGCTTAGAGCACAGTATGTTGTGTGTCCCCAGGTCTATAAATCAAAACCCTACTGAACCAGGCCATTCCTTTGGGTGGCACTGGGCTTCTTTCAGCTTTTAAGTGTATCCACAGGGTTGTTCGAAAGATGACATGGAATAAGCCAATGGGTTATTTGGGAGAAGGGTGGGGTATAAATGTGATTGATAAATATAGGTAATATAAAGATAATATAATATACCCCGCCAGATGGGCAGGGTATAAATAATAAATTATTATTATTATTATTATTATTATTATCATTATCATTATCATCATCATCATTATTATCATTATTATCATCATTAAGGAAGCACCTGCAATCACATGATGTTTATATGAGTTTTCTATTATCTTTCCTATGGGAATTGAATGACACTTTGAGCAGGTAGTAAAGGTAAAGGTACCCCTGCCCGTACGGGCCAGTCGTGTCCGACTCTAGGGTTGTGCGCCCATCTCACTTAAGAGGCCGGGGGCCAGCGCTGTCCGGAGACACTTCCAGGTCACGTGGCCAGTGTGACGAAGCTGCTCTGGCGAGCCAGCACCAGCGCAGCACACGGAAACGCCATTTACCTTCCCGCTATAAAGCGGTACCTATTTATCTACTTGCACTTAAGGGTGCTTTCGAACTGCTAGGTGGGCAGGAGCTGGGACCAAAAGACGGGAGCTCACCCCGCCGCAGGGATTCGAACCGTCGACCATGCAATCGGCAAGCCCTAGGCGCTGAGGTTTTACCCACAGCGCCACCCGCGCTGAGCAGGTAGAGTGGATCATAAAATCAAGATTTATTTATTAATTTCTTAAATGTTTATACTGCCCTTCATCCAAGAATCACAAGGTGGTTTACATATCAAGGCACAAAAATAACACAACATACTAACAAATAAAAACATTACCCCCCCAATTATGCCCCAGTTCCCAGGTTTCGTTTGCAGAAACCACAACAATAAATTCACTTTTGTGTTGGTGTGCCCTAAAGGGAAATCATAGAAATGAGGCTATCCAGGCAAAGTCTGGCCCCTGCAACTAGCTGGCCTGATAGTTGTCACACACCCAAGAGTTAAAGAGAGTTTTTTGGATGAAGTAGGGACTGTAGCCATGGGGATTTTCTTTTTCAGTGAAAGACGGGGACTGTTTCTGTAGCCTACTGAAAACCTTCCTCTTCCAACAAGCCTTTTAAGGAGAGATCTTCCCCAGTCTGCATTTGTGCTGCAATTGATTTATTAAATGTTTTAATTGCTTTCTGGCCTGTGTGTTTGCTGCCTTCTGCTCTTTTGGGAGGAGCTAGTAAATGAAACAAAATAAGTTGGCCCACCAACCTCCAGCTCCAGTAAAAACCAGTTAGTGATGGACAAGCAGCCTAAGTCATTCACCTGGAGAGACAGGGAGCTAGTTGGGCCCTTGTGATCTTGTCTGCTGTGCTGGGCTAAAGTCTTCCGCTGCATGTTCACCAAGCTGCTTTGTTCCTACCAACTTTTGCGTCAAATCTGTTTTGATTTTTTAATATGTAGAGATTCCAGGTATGACATGCAAAATGACGATTTGGATTCCCAGGCCAATAAGTTGGGCTTGAGACTCAAAACAAGGATGCAAATATTTTTGCTTTGACAGTAATTGCACACATCTGGATGTTGGTTTTTCGCTTTTTTATCGATGCCGTCCAGGATTTCGTGGCAAGGAAGGATAGAGCCCCAGCAGATGCGCCAATTACTCTACATACTGTTTACCCGCTTTGGTGACATTGAGGCTAACCTTGGAGTCACCTCCCCCGCTGCCACATTCTCCTTTGTCGTACCACCATTTGTTTTTCAATTTGTCCAAGAGGCCTTGTTCATTCAGTTTTAAAACTGCGAGGTTAACAGCATTTCTTGAAACGATAAAACATATTTTGTAAGAAACTGCATAGCCGTTAAGATGTTAGAAGGAACGAGGACTTAAAAAGCTCTTTTATCCACACACTAAATAAACCTCTCATTTGCATATTATAACACACCTGTGGGGAGGAAGAAGCATGCTGGCAAACAAATTTGGGGAGGGAAAAATGCAATTTTTTTTTCCAATAGAGGGCAGCTTTATTGCTCGGTGCTTAAGTAAGGATAATATGATTTTGTAAACCGATAAAAAAAGAGAGAAGGAGCTATTCACATATTTTCAATGTGGTGATAAAGTGCAGCCAGGATATAGAATTTAGATTGTGTGCATCCTTTCCCCTACAGTTTATAACAGACAGTAAAAAAGAAAAAGACCCTTGATTCAATTTCTTTAGCAGCCAGAGAGGCATGATTGTTTGTTGTACAAAATACGCGTATTAAATTTCAGTTCCCTTGAGCTGAAATAGTCAGCTCTTGTACTAGCACTAAAGTCTGGTGGTAAAGTGTGAATTAAATAGGTGTACAAAATGCAAGATCAGCCCCCCCCCCCCCGCTTTTGTGTAAATCTCTACTTCTTGTTACAACTGTTCCAAACATAGCTGTATGATGCGCAATTCAACCAAAGTTAAAACATATTGATTCCAATGGAAGGGATTCAAGCACTCCCATTAAAAACAATGAAACTTAAAATGTGCTTAATTCTACTTGGATTATGCCCAGATGATTAGGCTACTTTATTGTTTATGATATTATGTTAGAGGCAGTGACACTAGGGAGAACTCACCACCAGATATCTAAGGGAGATTGCTTCATGGAATTTAGGATAATGGTGGAATTCAAAACAGAGCACTTACCTGACACCATTGGGCTTCATATTGCAACTACCCTAGACTTGGCTAGAGGCTTCTAGACCCTGGCATCCATGCATGATGTCATCAACATGCACCAGGTCTCTGAGATCCATCCCTGCTCCACCCACAGAGGAGAACAGGCAAAGGTTGCCTCAGTGTGTCACTGATGTATCAGTGAATTCCAAACAAGACTGAACTTCAATTTTTGGAAACACAGGGTCGCTAACAATGGAAATCAGATAGCTCCTTTAGCAGAGGCTCTTGAAATCACTGTGGATAGAATTTCCATGGCACCACATTGTCTGATGCTATCTAATGCCCAGTAGACACTGAACAGCAGGTTTAAAGCAAACTGACCTTGCTTAATAAAAATGTTGGCCATGTGGCAACATGTAAACATGCAAGGCAGTGATTTCATCCTCTGTCAGTGACTGTATTTTGCTGAGATTAAAGCTTAGAATTGAAGCTGTTGCAGATAAGCAAAGGAGCTCTCAAATCCAGAAACTTATTCTGGATGTACGTGTTTTGTAGCCCACAAGGAGTTGGAAGGCTCCTCATTTAAATCAAAGTTTCCAGGCTGAAACCTATAAGGGCCTGCTGATATGGGTTAAGCAACAGGCCAGGGTACCCTTCAACTGGTCAGTACCATGGACAGCTCACCACAGGCCTGATTAAAAGGTAAGGATAGATTAAAGACAAAACAGTAAGTAAAGAGTTTGGAGTGTTATTTCTGTGAGATTTTGGAGCCAACTGTGAGCATCAGTAGATGGTGGAGGACTATGTGGGCTAAAAAGGGCTGCACCCTATTAAAGGATGCATGCTTCAGCCTGAAGTCTCCTGCTCCCTCGTGGTCATGGCAAAGTGCCCTACTGACTTGCCAGTGTCCTGGAGATGAGTTATTGGAATCAAGAGAATAGGGCAAGGTACAGGATGGAGGCACCACTTTCCCCTTGTGGCTCCTCCAGTGCAAGCATGGGGAGTGTGTGTTGTCCTCCACATGTTGGCTATCCGTTGTGTACACTTAGTTGAGATTCCAGCATTGCACGGGGCATTGGATTACTAGATGTTCCTCAAGGTCCCTTCCAACTCTACAATTCTATGATTGAACTGGCACAGCCAGAATGGCCAATGGTCAGAGAGGATGGGAGCTATATAGTCCAGGGGTGCGGGGCACATGTTCTCTATCCATGCTTTAGTGCAGGGTTTCCCAAACTTGGGTCTCTAGCTGTTTTTAGACTACAGTTCCCATCAACCCTGACCACTGGTCCTGCTAGCTAGGGATGATGGGAGTTGTAGTCCAAAAGCAGCTGGAGACCCAGGTTTGGGAAACGCTGCTCTAGTGGGAGAGTTACTATGGAGGATATGTCCTTAGGTGGTTCTTGCTCCTAGTCCTTGCCATCTTCCATCTTGTAGAACTCTTCTCCTGATAGAGGGGGCTCTTGGGCCGTTACTGCTGTACTGATTATACTTTTGCCCTGATGATGCCAACTCATTACTGTGGACCACCCTGTACATAAGGAGAACATCTTTATGGGTCAGCTGTTTTGGAAACACATTTTGACCTTTACTGCCTTTCATGCACATTTTTTTTTGGGGGGGGGGTTGTTACACAGATCCTTGCCAACTAATTATGAGGTTTCACAACTGTCTCTTAACAGAATTGACCTGAGCCTCATTTCAGTGGCTGTTAAATTTGTATTAGATAGTGAATACAGATAATGTAATTACTTGTCTGTCCCTGGAACTCAAAATACAGGAATACAGGCTGTGGTGTTAGTGATAACACTCTGCTTTTTTGTGGATAAGGCCTCTGGGGCTACGCTTCTCAGGCAATCTGACAAATGTAATTTCATACAAGTACTCTAATTATGGTTTGTGATCAAGAGGGAGAGGAAAAAGAGCAAGGCTGGACTGAAATTGTTCATTTGCTTCCTTTGTTCCAGGAAGCAACTGCTTTTGAACCAGAGATATTTATTATGGATTTCCAATTAATCATTTAGATGACAACAGTTTTGTTTCCAGTTAGTACCTCGACCCACACCTTCCCTTCCCTTGAGTATTTCCAGCAAAGTACTATTCATGGGGTGTTTTTTCTTGAAGATTTCAACCTCTCTTTCCATCATGCTGAAAGTCAAAACAAAATGCTACTCTGTATATAAGGGGCTGCATCCAGTATAGCACCAAGTTACTCATTCTGTCAGCACAAGGATGCCACTTCTCCCTCTCCTTCTCCTGTAGGTCCCCTAAATCTATTCTGCATTTTCCATCAACCCTGTGGGGCAGATTTGGGGAGGCTGTGGGGCATGTGGAGAGGGAGGAGTTCCATTGCCCAAGGATAAATCCTTGTGCTGACAAGAACATGTTAGGTGGATACCACCACCCCTTGTTCTCCCCACTTCTTATTTTTAAAAATTGAGGACCACCTGCATAGACAGCAGAGCATGAGACTCTTAATCTCAGGGTTGTGGGTTTGAGCCCCACTTTGGGCAACCCCCCCTGCATTTAAGGGGGTTGGACTAGGTGACTTGTGTTGTCCCTTCCAACTCTACAGTTCTGTGATTTTATGACACAGTGGCTGGAAGGTATAGATACAGTGGTACTTCGGTTTTCGAACGTAATCCGTTCCAGAAGACGGTTCGACTTCTGAAACGTTCGAAAACAGGCGCAAAGGGCGGTCTGCAAATTCAGAGGAAATTGGGGGGGGGGGGGGACCTCAGTGGAAGCCGTTCGACCTCTGAGGCGCGTTCAAAAATGGAAGAATTTACTTCTGGGTTTTCAGCGCTCAACAACTGAAATGTTTGATTTCCGAAACCAAGGTACCACTGTAACAGAGAACTGTCCTCAAATTATCTTAATGTAGACTGTAAGCTTATTGGGGCAGGGTTCTGTCCTTTACTTATATTATTCCGTAAGATGTCATAAGACGAGCGTAGTAGTTAGAGGGATGGACTGGGTCTGGAAAGTTTCCACTCTGCCATGAAGCTCCCTGGGTGACCTTGGGTCAGTCACCATCTTCCAGACTTAGTTACATCACAGGGTTGCCATAAGGATGATTGTAAGGGGATGGGATGAGAAGAATAATGTACACTGGCTTGAAAGCATTGGATGAAAGGTGGGACATTAATAAAATAAACACACATATTTAATAATATGCAACAACTGTTCCTACTAACAGAAAATAAATTGTGCTAAATATGTCAGCAGATCCATGTTTTATTTTATCCCGTCCCCCCTTTGCAGCCATGCATAAATATGAAACTATTTTAAATTAATGCTGTTTATTCTCATGTTGTCCACACTGGTTCTGGAGATGGGATGGTGTGCGTCCTTCATTCTTTAGTTATATCTCAGGGCATGGGCTGATGACACATGAGGCCACCAGATTCCTGAAACTTAACAGGTCTGGGTTTAGGCACCGCTTCGGTAGGTGGTTGCTTGGAAACCACATGTGTGATGGAAGGAAGATGTAATGGGTAAGTTAGGCTGAGAGGCAGTAACTGTAAGTGGGGATTTGAACTCTGGTCTCCCAGGCCCTAGTCCGACACTCTAACCACTGTACCACAACGGCTCTCATCTTGCACTGCCAGAACAGAAATACTGGATTCTGCCCTGAATGTCTACGAATCTTATTCTAATGCCTTATAGTACCTGGATATGTCCTCTGCCTATTTAGAGAAATTATCTGTTAACTGAGAAATTTGCAGATTTACTTCAGATGGAGATTCCCATGCCTCTTAAAAGAAAAATAAAGCAAAATTCATCATGGGGTGGGTGGGGGGCTGGGGGTGGGGAATTACTCACCCTGGCCAAAATTCACCATTACGGATCAGGAAGAATAAAACTTTTCCACTTACTTTTTTGAGGAAGGTGCAAATGGCTGTTGATAGTCCTAAAATAACAATTAAAAAAACCCTATAAAAGCTAATCATGAGAGGGTTATTTAGTAGGGTTATTAGCCATATCCATAGACAATTTCACAGCACAATAAGAAAAAAAATGGAAATAAAAAGGAATGAAGTAAATGAGATTTTTAAGCGCCTCTCATTGTTCTGAAATTAAGCTCAAATTGGTTATGAATCTAACCACATTGCATTCCTTGCTATATCTAACAGGCCATGTAAAAAACACTTTTGTATCACACTGCCTTTTTAAAAAAATAGCTGTATAATTAAGATGCAACCCAGTGTATCAAAATAAGCTGCTGTCCATTTTGCAATGAAACAATATTGTTCTTCTGGCACAATATTTTGCATCTGCCCATCTGGAGGAAACTTACAGAAGGTTCATGGGGGGGGGGAATGAAAATATTTTCCTTAAAACTCTCAGAAATACCCAGGGTTGTGTAGTCCCAGCTAAGTTGCTCAGGTTTTATTTTATGATTTAGAACTACAGTACATAACTCTATCACGGAAGACAGTAAGCTTCAATTCAGTGCTTTTAAAGAGGCACATTGGGAAGTCATAATCTTTGAACTGAATCCCACAGAGTAGTTCCCTTAGCCCCAGTCCAAAGATAGAGCTCCTTGTAAGTAGAAGCTGCCTTGCCACTTCAGTGCTGGCAAACTCCACATAGATTTTCTCCCTGGACATGCAGAGTTTCCCCACCACTGAATATGGAAGCTTCTGCACACATGGAGCTTTCCACCAGAGCCTCAGCTTGCAAACCATGACTGGGGGCTATAGCAAGTAGCTATAGGCAGCCAGTGCCTATAGGATTCTATGAACATTTCAGTAAACTCTCTAACTGTGAAGCTAGAATGTTCTATCACCAAGTTTTAAAGCTTATGCGGAAATGTACAACCAGCTTGCATCATACCAGATATGCAAATATCTAGTTACAGGTAAGTAGCCATGTTGGTCTGCTATAGTCAAAATAATAATAATAATAATAATAATAATAATAATAATAATAATAAATCCTTCCAGTAGCACCTTAGAGACCAATTAAGTTTGTGTGCATGCACACAAAAGCCCACACCAATAACAAACTTAGTTGGTCTTTAAGGTGCTCCTGGAATGAATTTTTAAAATTTTGTTTTGACTACGGCAGACCAACACGGCTACCTACCTGTAACTAGAACTGTGGAAGGCACCACATTGAGCTGCATGAAATGGAAGTCCATCAACTTCACCAAGAAACTTGCACAGGTACAGTCTGACATCTTCTTTCTGACTAAATGCAAGAACCTAGACATTATACCTAAGCGTCTTAGAATTAATAACCCTCTACAATCCACTGGTATCTGAAGGAGTGTGCATGCACACAGAGGCTCATACCAATAACAAACTTAGTTGGTCTCTAAGGTGCTACTGGAAGGATTTTTTTTAATGCAAATATCTGTCATAGAAGGTGATGAAATTCAATTAGGGGAAGAGCATTGTCCTGAATGTGTTTTTAAAAACAGTAGCACATTGTGAAGGTTTTTCCATCAGAGCCAGCCCAAGACATTCTGCCACCTGAAACTAGGGACAAGATGGCACCCCACACACAAAGAAGCTGACTAAACGGGTCGTTAAAACTTATTTCAATAATGGCAGCATGGCAGAGTCCTCTACCACAACTGAGGAGATCAGACCAGGCCATGTGTTGCACACAGTTCTGTCCTCAAACACCACCCCAACATCTACTGCCTGTGGTAACTACCTTATTCTGCCTAATGGTAGGGTTGGTCCTGAATACAAAACCCCCAAAAACAACAACAACCTGTTCCTTTAGTCCTGATAAAATGCTCCACAGGGCTCTGGTTTCGTGACACTTTTTGGGTGTCATTCTCTTTACAGATCCCTCAACTGAAAGTATGTCACCATGCTCATACTTACCTGTTTTGTTGCCCTCTGAAAATGGCACCCCTGGGCAAGACATTACTTCAAGCTGGTAATCTCAGTTGAGAAGAGGCTTTCTAAAATTGTAAAAACTGCAACACTATTTTTAAATGCAGAGATCTTGGAGACCGTTAAAACAATGAGCTCAGCCCCCACTGAGGCATCTTAGAGAATCAATTCTATGATTCCATGATTTTATGGCTACGTAGAGGATTTTTTGTTGTCGTTGCAAACAGAAGAGAAAGCATTAAAGTGATCTCTGACCTTATTCATGTAAACTGCCTGCCATTTCGCTATTATCTTAGCAGGATAAATCTTTTTAAATGTCAGAATCCCCACAGTTTCCCCCTTCTGTTCAAGGCAGAATACACTTGGCCTCGTTTCCTTTTCCTTTTCCATGGCTGCTGCTATAAAGAAATATAAACTGTTTGCAGGTGCCATAATTTCCTGAGCATTTTCACATTTTAAGACCCAGAAACCCTACTGGCAAAATACGTAATGGAAAGGAGAAAAAAGATGTTAAACTTGTGCCATCAATAAAAGCAATATAATAAGCAACAGCCTTGGGGATATGTAGGATATGTAGGGCTTTTTTTTCTAAGCCGGAACTCAGTTCCAGTCATTGCTATTGTAAGAGAACAAGGGAGGCGTTCACGGTGAGTTCCAACACCTCTTTTTCTAGAAAAATAGCACTGGGGATATGACATACAAAATCGGATGAATCTATTTTGGCCATAGGGCTAAGAAGCACCTTATCATCTTAGTGAAATAGTATAGACCAGGATTCACAACTTTAAC
Source organism: Podarcis tiliguerta (assembly GCF_965153285.1). Taxonomy (NCBI): domain Eukaryota; kingdom Metazoa; phylum Chordata; class Lepidosauria; order Squamata; family Lacertidae; genus Podarcis; species Podarcis tiliguerta. The sequence goes on along the minus strand of NC_139537.1, from coordinate 20,398,423 downwards.
ACACACACGTTCACAAGATGGTGCCAATCAATTTTGATTTATTAATACTTTCCTCAAGTGCTTTAGTGCCATCTCTCTATATAGAGAATAACTTTGATAACAAGACTAACAAATTTCCTATGGTATATTCTGTGGACCAGAGTTCTAAGTCAACAATGGGTAACAGTACAGCACAGTACCATTGATACAGAACTGGCATCAGGACCTAACATCCTTCGGCAGCTGCCAGGGCCCCAGCAGCCTAGTAGGGTCTACTGCTGACACCTGTCCTGGGCCCGCCATTTTTTTAAAAGACCTCTGGGCCTAGCTACCATTTTCATTGTTGAAAATGGAAACCATAGCCCCTAGCCACCTGCTGCTGCCCGGAGCACTGCCACCCACCATCAATGCTAGGTAAACTTGCCAAAGTCCACCAAAAGAGGAGGACTTTGCACAAGACTCCCTCAGAGTTGAAGATGGAACTGCCTCAACAGTCAATGTCTGAATGAGAAATGGGAAACTGCAAACCAGTTGGGATGCGAGTGGTGAGGCTAGCCTACAGAGTTGCCCTTTCGATGCCTGCATTCCTGCTATTTACCTGGATGAGGTTGGGGTAGGGCAGCAGGTTTAAGGTGTATATCAGTGGGACCGGCGACTGCCCCTGTGAATCTGGTGCTTCCACCAGTGTGCTTACTTTGCCCCTGGTTCCATTTGGACAACCACTTCCTCTTTCAGTTCTATGTACTTTTCAAGACTCAAGATTACCGAGCACGGATCCACATGGATCCTCAGGATTTTTGCATTGGGTCACCCCAAATTCACCATCAGATCACATAGCATGTCCATGGCTATAGCCTGCACCAAAAAAACCCACGAACCCACTGTTGCATGGGGCTGCAATGGCTCAAAAACGTGGTTAGAAAGCACAGATCCACATGGATTCTCAGGATTTTTGCATTGGGCTACCCCAAACTCACCGTCAAATCACATGTCTGTGGCCATAGCATGAACCACAAAAATCATACATGCCCTGTTTCGTTCAGAATATACTTCTTCTTGTTTTACTCCTCTAAAAACTAGGTGCGTCTTATGGAGTGGCAAATATGGCATTTCTACCAGTTCTGACTTTTACCCAGATCCTTTGGAAAAGCAAAGAGTTTGTGCATGATTGCACGTACTTTTCTCCCTTCTCTCTCAATGGGTAGCTTGTAAGGGGACTAATCTGTAGGATGCAGGAGAAATTTCTAGAGAGGGCAGCTGTCAGGGACAGAGGAAGCATGGTGGAGACCACCTCCTCATTCTGACTCTTCCAGGGAAGAGGAAGAGAGTATAGATTAACAACAGTGGTTTGTGGGAGGTCACAGCTCAGAGGCAGATGAGAGGGAAAGTTGGGAAATCATGGGAGAGCAAAGAGCTCAAAGACAGAGGGCACACAGCACCACCCATAGAGGAGATAATGAGGAAGTGGGAGAGAAGGTGGGTGAAGATTCACTCAGGACAACACCATTATCCAAGAAGGTAGGTTCTATAGCCTCTCTCTGTAAAGATTGAAGTAAAAAAGAACTGTCAGAAACTGTTATTTTTCTTTATAGTTTCCTGGGCAACCTGCCAGGAGCTGCTGACAGCATCACATACAGCACTAGCTCAAAAATCCAGATGTGCCCACTGCTCTTAAAGAGTTGGTGCCCACTGAGAACCCTGTCTCCTTTGCTTAACCCTTCACCTACATTTTCCTTCCTTAGGTTCATTTTTTGAGGGTGTTGCTGCTGGAGTTTGATGGAACCCTGGAACACCAAACCGTGGCTTAGGATGGCCATGCTGGCTCCCAGGGAGGAGACTGTGGGCTCAGCTACATTAGCCATGTTACAATGCTATAACAGCGTTATAAACATTCAACACCAGATGGCACTGTAGAGCACAAAACTTTGTCTATGCGATTTTACATAGAGTTCTTTCTTTTGTTATAATGATTTAATTTATGACTTATTTATAGTGGTTTTTTCACCCCTGGGGGGTAGATCCAGCCTGTATCTGCTTTGCTCCTCCCCAGTCATTTTAGCTCAGTGTGATGTGGCAGCTAAGCCAATGCTAGTTTGGCTTACTGTATCTGGCCAAAATTTCCTTTGCCATGGAATAAAAATACAGGAATACTTGAAGTTCTTGTTTTAATCATATGCATCTGTTTGGATTTGTTTAAAAAAAATGGCAAACATTTTTTGTTTATTTCTCAAGTTGATTTTTGGTGCTGAACGCTTGGCTGATAAAGCTGAGCCTGGATGAAGTTATGTTTTGCTAGTGACATAGTCCAGTAGGAACAATGCTGCTATAATAATTCACTATCCAGCCTGTGACCCCATTCTAGACCCTGCAGGCATTTGAAGATTGCTGAGAAATGTAACAACTTGCAAATGTAGTATTAACAGTGGCTGTGGAAAGCCCCGTATTATAATGCAGAGCTAGTTTCTTTAATAATTTGGCAACATTATAAAGTGAACACCTCTAAAAGTCTGGAAGTTGTTGTAGACTTGCCAAAAAAAGAGGACCAGGTTTTGTTCTTCCTTAAAATTCAGCATCTGTCTGAGTTCCAAGAATTAACTGTTCTTAAGATGAAAGGAATTTACTTAGATAAGACTCTCGTATACCCTCGCGGGGCTCATCTTACATTTTGTTTCTGATTACGTAATTTTTGTTTGCAACTATCATTTCCAGCATGGTAGACGTTTCTTCTGAGATGTCCCAAATCTTGGATAAAAGTCAAAACTAAAGAACTGCATGAAAGAAAATCCCTTTCACTCCATAGGGTGGTGGCCTAGGGATCTTTTTGTGACGAAAAGCCAGCCCCCACATCTTCCTCCCTAGGAGCCTCCAAAGAAGGAAGATGGAGGAACAAGGAAGAAGGCTATGTAGATTTATCCTGGCTGTTCAGAGGAAGCAGAGCAAACTCTAATTTAGAGTAGAACCGCACTGCAAGTGGGTGATTGTAGTCACTCTAAGCTCAAAAGGGACTGTAGCCTGTTGCTTCCTCATCGTCATCCTCCTTCCACAGATTACCCCTCTGCCCATAGCTGTCAACTTACAGATTTGAAAATAAGGGACCAGCAGCCTCGAAAATAAGGGATCAGCAGCCAAAATAAGGGATTTTCTGGGCACAGGTTATGTTCAACTTCTGAGCCCCTCTGAGCCAAAGGCAGAAAGCCCAGCCAGCAGCCAAATGAAGCCTCATCAATAAGGGACAGCAGTGGGACATGGCACTGGGATAAGGGACTGTCCCGCCAAATAAGGGACACTTGACAGCTATGCCTCTGCTTTTATCTCTGGAGACAACCAGGTTCAAATCCTCACTTCCCTATTGCTCCTTGGGTGATGTCAGGGCAGCCACTATCACTCAACCTAATCTGCAGCGAAGGGTTGTTGCTAGGGTAAAATAGGTGTGGAGCGACTTCTGGAGCACCTGTAAATCCCCCCCCCCTTTTTTATCATTTGCTGCCTTCCTGTTTTTCTCTTTTCTAGAGGGTGGGATTGTGTATGTCACCTTCAGCTCCTGGAAGGAATGGCAGGATATGAACACACACACACACACACACACACACACACAAACAAATACATATGCTCCACATCCATCCTTCCACAAAACCTAAGTTCCTTTGGGACCTGTACATTTCTCGCTCCCCCCCCCCCTTGCTCAGGCTGATCAGTTTCAGTGTGTGGCTGAAGAATGAAAACAGAGCATTGTGGTAAAGTGGTATCTTGAATGGTCTCTTTCATGAACAGCCTTGCCTGCTCTGCCATCTCTTTAACAGGACAGGCTAGCCTAAGCTATCTCAGGTTAGGTGATTGGAGTATTTGTTCCCTTCACCCGCTCCTTCTGGATTGCCTTTCGATTTAAAAAGTGATCAAGGTGAGAGAGAATGCATTATGGTCATACATTATTCAAGTGAAACACAATTCAGATTAATCTCACTGAACGTGTTGCCATATTGGTGAATCCATAGAGCAAGTCAGGAGAAAAAAATGCTGCAAGCGCTAAAAGCTTTTGAAATGAGAATTGTGGTGGGGGGTTGAGGGGGAGAGGAAGTCACATGTTTGATTTCAAAGGTAGGCCCCCTTATATTCATTAGCCAATCTTTGAAATCAAGCATGTGGCAGGGAGAAGAAGAGGAAGAAGAAGAGTTTGGATTTGATATCCCGCCTTTCACTCCCTTTAAGGAGTCTCAAAGCGGCTAACATTCTCCTTTCCCTCCCCCCCACCCCCACAACAAACACTCTGTGAGGTGAGTGGGGCTGAGAGACTTCAAAGAAGTGTGACTGGCCCAAGGTCACCCAGCAGCTGCATGTGGAGGAGCGGAGACGCGAACCCGGTTCCCCAGATTACGAGACTACTGCTCTTAACCACTACACCACACTGGCTCTCGCTTTATTTCTCCCACACCATTTATGACGCACTTCCAGCAATGTTCAGATAAATTATACTTATTTTTGAACCTTCATTGGGGGAAATGCCATTGTGGAATATTATTGAGCTGGTTTTATGTTATGTTTACATTTAAACTAACTTGCCCCGCCATTTTCTACATAAACTTACATTTATTTTGTGAAACTAGTCTGAAGTTCCCTTTCCCCCCATTTTTCCGCACAATGTTAACATAGCGTAAAATTTTATTACAGCTGAGTATAATTTTAGAAAGTGAGCCTCCAAACAAAGGCACTTCTCAAATTCAGTTTAGTTTCTCATGGAAAATTTTCCGAATTGAGCAATAGTGCACTCAAAAGCATTGAAAGAAGCTGACTCATATTATTTGTTCTACCCTGTTGTTTTAAACATGAGCTTTAATAATTTCAATCTGGGTTGGACTGCACTGAATTATTATAATAATACGGTATTTTTTTCTCTGTGTTCAATCACTGTTATTATAAACTGCTTTGAGATGTGAGAGGCTTGAAGAAATAAAGGAATGAAGAAAGAAAGCTGGGGTGTTAGCTCCTGGCCATTTGAAGGAAGAAAAACAGTATCGTATTTGAATTTGGAGCTTACATACAGGAAAAATAGCAGCAGAAACAGAGGTCCCGGGCCAAACTATTTTATATTACCATAGAAGACCAGACATTATGGACCTTCTGCAACATTCCACTGCTCCTTTAAGGATTATGGGTTTGAGTTGTTTTATTTTATTTTATTTGTTTAATTAATTTTATATACCATCCTTCATCTGAAGATCACAGGCTGGTTTGCAGCATAAAAATACAAAAGGAGAACAATTCAGGAAACACAGAGTTTTGGGGATGGACTTGCTCTTAGCACAGCAGGACCAAGCAGCTGAAAAGCTGGTGCCTCTCTCTATCTAGAGGCAAATAGCCTGGACACAGTCCAGTTTTCACTAGGCTGAGTGAATAAACTACTTTGGGGAAATCTTCTGATAAACCCAAAGCACAGTTCAATCATCTAGGTAGTTTTTGTTCTTCCCTTGCAAAATACATAGACTGACCATGCGTTAAGCAAGCCAGGGGCTAGCAAGGACTTTTGCCCTTTAAAGCCACAATGGAGGAATAGAAAAGGATAAGGAAGGCCAGCCTTCTCTAATCCCCCTTAGGTTGTACCAGTGATACAACTCTACCTATTTCTAATAACTTCCAACTCAGTGCTATTTACCAAAAGGAGCTTTGTTAAATTATAGATATTCCCTGAAGACTGACAGCAACGAACGAGGAACAGCATTAAAGTTTCAGCTACATGGAGCTAAATAAACCCTTTGAGAACAGCTACTGTATATTACCAAGACAGAGATGATTGTTCGGGGAGATTTGCTCCCTCAAACAAATAGCAGGAATATTGTTTAACAGCAACCTCCACTGGGTGCTCGTTGGTCGAACTAGAAGGGTACAGAGCTGAACGGTTGATTGTTTTCTAGCTAGGTTTAAGTGTTTGCTACTGTTATTTATTTATTAATTAAATCAATTGCACCCTGCCTCTTCCTTCCAAAAAAATATTAAAATCATAAACAATACCAAAGTCAGACTCAGCCATACACTAGAGCATGACATTCTGAGAACAATTCTCCCTTCCTTCCCACCCAATCTAATAAGCGATTCTCTCTTTCCTCATATTAGAGTACAAGAATTCTTTTGCAGTCATTTAGCAAAAACAGAAGTGTAATTGCTCCCGCTTGGCCTGAAAGTGGTTAGGGATACCGCAAATTTCTGTCCCTAATGCAATTTCCTGTTCCTGTGATTTTCTGTTCCTAATGCAAAACCTACATTGTCAGGTGTGCAAAATCAAATACCCAGAGTGCAGTAGTAAATGAAATAATTCCACATGTGGAACAACTTCTGCTCTCTCCCACACCTGTGCACACTCCACACCACCCCCAAATCTGCTCTGGAGGATTGGGGAACAACCAGAACAATTTTAGGGGTTGCATGGGGACAAAAAGAGGGAAGGAAAGTCCCATTACACAAGCAGAAGATGTTCCCAAAGTGCAAGAAGGTATTTGTACTACACTGAATACACAATGGAGAGTGGATGGAAAATAGATTGTAAACCAATTGTGAATAATGATATTGTTATGCAGTAGTAAGTGTGGAATATGCCCTGAGTTTCTTTCAATTCTTGGGATTTTGTATCTGTTGGGGTTGAACGTCTGAGAGCAAGTTTGCCAGTCCAGTTCCTTTATTTAAGTAAATACTTTGGCTAACTAGTTAAGCACCACGATCAGCATAACCAAAGGAGTTGCTCTGTGCCATAGAACAAGTGGGCAGGCCTCCCCTGCCCATCTACCTACCAGGTAGGACAACAAAAACCACTGTAGTGCGAGCTTGAAGCAGGGTGGAAGCTGAATACACAGAGACATGGTTGCTCTGTGCTGGACCCAAAGCTGTGACAAATGGAGAAGGCAAAGAACCACACCATGTCCAATGGAATGGCTGGCTCAGTTTAAAAACATGCAATCAGTTGGCACCTCTTAGAACTATGGAGAATGCTACCCCGAAATCCAAACTGCAAGCTAAACTACACACCCCTTGTTCATTGGTAGCATAGTTTTATTGCTTTGATTGGCACAGGACAACCATTTAGAACAAAACCAAACCAAACAAAAGCCTTGCCCTTAAGCACTAACCACCCATTAGTGGTTCCTAGCATGTGTATTCAAATGGCACTCTTCTACTAACAAGATTAGTTCTGACTTCTAGCTGCTGAATATTTACCTGTATTTTATGTTTCCCTCTCATGTTCCATCATCTTAAGCCATTGTTTTAAGCTGCTCAAAGTCCAGCAGATTCACCATCCTCCCAAACACTCCTGCAAGATCTTGTTCCTCATTTTATCAGATATGGTGTTGTTGATAATCATAGCTACAGATGGAATCCATCCATGAAATTCAATGAGAAGGCCACGGAGTAGCAGCAAAAAACAAATGGTTGTTCCCCCAAAGCAATGGGGGACTTCAAAGCCCTCCTCAACACCATCCCCAATCTGATTTGCCCCATTTCTTTGAAATAAAATAATTTAGAGATGGTCTGCTCACAGATTCCCCCAGCAACTCATTTAGATGGGCTCCTACACACTGAGCTTCCTCCAAAATAACTGAGGGTCACACAATGACTTGATGCCAGCCTGTGTACAAACTTTACTATTCTGACACAGCCAGTTGCTTTCACTCTATTGCCACAAAAGCCTGTCTTCTGGTTTTCCTAGCACATGTATCAGCAAACTGGAAGCGGGAAGGAAAAACTGAACTCTAATGTGGTCCTAAAAGACTAGTCAGAAACAGAAAGAATTTTCTGCAGTACTTCCTTCCCCATTTGCTGACATTGATGGACCACAATGGAATCGAATGACTAATTATCAGTTGAACAACACAAGGCTACAGAGTTGGGAAATAACAGGAATCGGAAAGGGGATCAAATAGAAACCCATTCCCCTGCTCAAGTGTAATGAAGGCAACTATGAGTAATGAAGGCAACTATGAGCTCACCACAGCTCTTGTAAGATTGCCTTGGAAAATGAGCCAAGCTATTTCCCCCAAAACTGGGAAATAGCTTGGGCTTATTTTCAAGCCAAGCCGAATTCAGAAATAAACTGCCCACAAACCAACACCCATCCCACCTCGTGATCCAACACTTCTCTTCAGCCATCTCTGCTTGCTCCTCCCAGAGTGTCATTACTTCCTTCCTCCTTACTTTCAGAAGCATGATGCCATCACCAGATCACTATTACATTAGTCCATTGTTTTGAGAAGGGGGAGTGAATTTGGAGGTGGATGGAGAGACCTCTCTCTTTACTTCGCTGGTGCACATCATGGCCCTATGTAGCACACCAGGTCACAAGCTGCCACTGTTTTCAGAATTCAAAAGGATTTATGAGTTATTCCCTCGTCAGCACACATCAACACAACTTGGGAATCAAACTGATTTGTTAGGGGTGGGGAAGATATTTGCATCTTTGTATGTAAAAGCAAAGACATGCAGGAGAATCCCATGCATGTTTACTCAGAATGAAGTCTCCTATTTTTCAGTGGGGCTTATTCCCAGGTAGGTGCGCATGGCATTCCCGTCTAAAGTTGCAATCTAGTGTCCACTTACTTGGGAGTAAGCCTGATCAAACCCATTGGGACTTACTTCTGAGTTGAAACACATAGAATTGTACTGTATGATGCTTCAAGTTCATGCGGTATAATTTTGCATCCCAATTCTTAAAAAGTTTATTTTAAAAATGGTGGCTTTGAAGTCAGTAATAAAGCTGGGAATAAAGGCAGCAAGGTTTTAAAATATTTTATGTACAAAAAGACACTTTAACAAAGGACTCACGGAGGCTGTTTTTGACTCAGTAATACTGTCCTTTTGAGATCATGGCGGCACAGGGAGATTCTCACCTAATGTTTGGTCACCCAAAATATGACAGGCTAATCTACTCAGTGACATCACGTAATTCAGTAAAATAAAAAAAACCTGTTGAGCCTGAATAGCACTTGGAGCTACATTTTGTCTTGAGGAAAACTTGGAAGCAGTGTCTGACCAGTTTGTTTTTTATATGGCCTTGATAGATATACACCAATTGTGACTATTCGGTGGACTATGTTATTCGTACAACCGTTACCTCCTTGTCGATCGAAAATGTGAAATGGGAAAAGGAAGAAAAAAAAAGAACATACCATGTCCACAGAACAACACAAAAAGAACTAGATCAGGGGCATCAGGGAAGGTGGAATACTATAACAACACATGTTATATTGTTATACTATTCCACCCACCTTAATGAAGAACCCTTTGGTGTGGCTACGCCATAGCCTTTCGAATCCAGATTTCCTCCCACTTTCATGGTGTCACATGGCTTGCGCTGCTCAATGTATTCATTCATGGTGGACTCCAGGAGGAAGGCAAACTTGCCCTTGGACTTGCGGACACGGGCAACTCCCTCAGCTGTAGTCCTTGCGAACACGGACGGGTCTGTTGTGCTCATGTACGCCCACATCTTTTCATACACTGCTATTTTAGATCTCTGAAGGAAATTAAAAGGAGATTAGATGCAGCAAAGGGACGAGGCCGCCACAGAAACAGGTCACAATGCATAATGTATCAGGAGTCAGGTGTTTTTTGATCGCTCTGTGGGGGGAGGGGGAGATACCTTTCGATAGCATTAGAGTCATTCGTAGGAAGATACTGCAGTCCTGACATTGCTTACCGTCGCACATGCTCGTAAGTTTTATGCCCAGCCATGTTAAAATCATTTCCAGGCAGAATCACAGCAAACAGAAGAAATTATTGGAGGTGTCAGAATGACTGGCAGGAAATGTAATGATTGCTAAATGTAGCCTTTTGTACAGGTTGGTTTGATGCAAGCAACAAAATTTGGCTACACACAGGGCTGTGGAAATAAAAGTTGCACAGACTGTTGCTGTGTGTACAGCCTGTGCATTTTCCCCGTGGAATGGTCCCATCCTGTGCAAATAGCCACCTCTGGATCATTCATAGAGGTGGCCATTTGGCACTACATGGGAGCATCAAATCCACGCAAAGTAACTCTTACTCATGCTATCTAAAGGCCAATTCTGCTATTCATCAGCCCTGCTAGACCTGCTAATAAAGGGAAAAGGCCAGGAAACAGCTGAATAGCACCAACGTAGCCAGTTAATAGCTAAATATCCATTTCCTATGGTCAGATGCAAGCCCAAAATACTTGCTTGATAGACCCGCCTTGAATAGATTTGCCAAAGGCCTGTCTATGGCCATTACCTATTAACTGTCTATTGCCCAGTTATCTCCCTAGTGAACGGAAGGCAAAAATAGACTCAGAATCTGCACTAAAGCAAAAAGTCACTAGTGTAGTAGAAATAACTAAATTCACAAGGCACACAACAGTGTAGAATGCGTGCATATGCTGAGTAAGAGAAGAAATCACACCAATGAGAAAACATTGTGTGGTTCACCTGGAAGCTTTATGTAGGTCTGAGGAGCACCTGTTCAGACATATCCTTGTTTTAAGAGGCTTAGCTTTTGGAGAATGGCTGATCTGCCTACAGCTCCCCTTCTTGGCTAGAGCTGGGTTATGGCACACACAATGAATCACCAACAGGCATCCTTTGAGTTTCACATTCAAACCCCACTGCAGGCTCAAGTCCTGGCATCCGGGGTGGTGGCACAGGAAAACATCCCTGTGGAGCATGTTGTCCCAAGGCCTTTTTGCATTCCTCTGGAAGTATAACAGGGCTCAGAGAGGACATCCTTCTAGAAGCTCCCTTAAGGGTTGTGTCAAACAGCTGAAACATGCATTGTTAAGTGGTTCTTAAACAGTTTCATTGAACTATGTTCTATTCATATTTAGGACAGAAGGCCAAGGGTAAAAGTGATGGAGGACACAATATAAAGTACTATTATACCATTTTAACAGTCATGGAGAATCATGGGGACTATAGTTCATTCTGGGAATTGTAGTTCTGTGAGGTCAGCACCCCAAACAAACTACAGTTCCCTGGATTCTCTAGGACCTTTAAAGTGGTACAATAGTGTTTTAATGTATGGTGTGGGTGGAGTCTAAGAAATTTCACCACTTGCCTAACTATCCTATCAATGGCTAGTCTGTTTCCAGTGTTTAAGAGTCTATATTTAATGGCAATGAACACAATCCTGTCCAAGTTAAACACTTTCAAGTCTCCATGGCCAAGCATATAGTGGCATCAGTGGGACATAAGAGTCCTTAATTATGCCCAGCAATTTCTGTTTCCAAGCTTCTAGAAAAGGGTACGTTTTACATTTCTGTATCAGAAAAACAAAATTAAAGTAACGTGAATAGAAAGCTTTACAAGATGAATGTGGTTAGGCAAAAGACTGGAACAATGTCTCTTACAGTTACAGACTTATAAAGCAACCCTTTTGCTTCATTCCAGTGCCTGGAATTACATTATTATGCATCTTTTCATCAAAGGGCGCCTTCAGAAAACCCGTAAGCAAGAGTGAACCTGAAAGACCCCTTAGAATCATCATATATACTCAGAACTCCCTTTCGTCTCCATGCTGTGGTTTGCAATCAGCTAGCAGAGCAATGCTATCTTAATTACCTCTGCCTCTACAGTCCCTAAGGGCAGTTCCTAGCTTGACATGTCAAGATCAATATATTTGCCACAAATTAAAATGATTGCAAACGCCAACAAGTGGCATTGGAGTTTTAAAAAAACAACCCATAATGCCAATATTGTAGGAGCTACAAGACCACAAATCTGATTTTCCATAATGCATCATTATTCTGACTGCGTTCCGAACGCTTCTCAGGTAGAGCAAGGGAAACGAGAACCTAGTAGGCATGCCAACTTACTCTGAAGAATTCTTTCGTCGACCCAGAGTCCAGTGTCCCATATGCAATTTCGGTTTGTTTGGCAAGGTCTTCTGCGCTTTCTATGGGCGAGACCATTCGCTCAACAGTCAAGAAAGCCGCAAGGTTAGCGGTATATGATGAAATAATGATGAGTGTGAAGAACCACCACACACCTCCAACTATGCGACCTGAGAGAGATCTAAACATGAATAAGATAATGCATATTTTCCTATCTCTTGGCCAAGGAGAAAGAGAAAGAGACAGAAAGAGAGACAGTGAGGGACACCATTATTACAGGAAATTTATTCGCCAAGCAGCAGTAACTGGGACTGAAACATAACAGGACCAAAGTTCTGTTTAACCAAGCTTCTCCTGATATCCAGTACTCAATCCAGGATACAGTGTGGCATATAAATAGAAATGCAATATACCTCTGAGTTTTGATTATATTTCTTAAATGAGAAAGCAGCTGCTACAGCGGCTGGAATTCAGTGGTTTTCGAACTGCATTCAGGGGAATAACAAGGCTCCATGCAAGTTTATGAGTGAAAGTATCATTTGCTGAAGGAAAGCTTCTTTGAAAGACAGTTTGCCCACCACGACTGATCTTCCTCTCAGTAAGGGGGGTGTTGAATGGCTTGCAGGACACATTTTCAGTTAGTGAGCCTCAAAATACCCGGCTGTACATGTTCTGAGATGGAATCCTAAGTACTGTGCCAGGGTTCTTTGGCAGATAGGTATGTAGAAAGGATTGAGTGAAGGTTGGAAGTTTTTAAAACAGCTAGGCTACATTACCTTCTGTATTCCAGGAACATATTCTTACATACTTAGCAAGGTATGCTTTAAAAGAATCCAGAGTGCTCTGTATTTGTTAGGACATTGTATGAAAGAATTCAACACAAAGATGCCTGCCACATCTAAGCAAGTTATAGACAACATGGTCTATATGTATCCAATTGGATAGCCATCAGGAAGAACTCTTTGGATTTTCGTGGCAAAATTGACCATCTTTGAAAACTGTTTACACCGCAGTACTAGATATAAACCCTTCAACTCCATTAACTTTATAAAGTCTAGACTTTATGGACACCCAAACAGACACACTGCTATCTGTTGCCAGGTTTGCCTAGAAATGAATGAGAACAGTCCTTATTCAGAGAAAGTCAGTGATGCTTAAGTCCTATTGAAATAAGAAACAGATTGGGACTCCTTTCAGGTAGTGTCTTGGATCTGGGACCCCGAGAAAAATAGCAAAATGGCTTTGTTTTTCACATAAGTTGTATGCACGTTTGACAAATAATACTCCACTATTGAAAAATAATAATGCACATTTCAACACAAAAACAGAAACTTACTCAAATGCAGTCCAGGCCTCATGAAACACCCTATGCTTTGTATCCTAAGTGTGTACTCCTGTATGGAGGTTTTGATATTGATTTCTGTACAGCATGGTTGCACCCTAAATTCTGATTCTCTAATTTACGTTCCACCTGCTGCATTTTCCATATTACCTTTGGTAGTCTGAAGAAATAATTTAAGACAATGCAGCTGTCTGAAGATTGCCTGCATTTGAGCAAGGCCAAGGGTGGACACGTGGAATGCCTAATGTTTATGCAATCCAACAGTTGTGAGATGGATGGGGAGGGAGGTTGGAGATAAGCGGGAGGGACCGTTGTTGAGGCAATGGAATAGAGGCTACTTCGAAGGTAGATAGTCTAGGAATGTAGCTGTTGATAAGTGTGCATGATCAATGTCTGTGTGGTATGACAAAAATGTAACCGGTTAGCTTAAAGTTCTTTGTTTGAGAAGATGTGTTAGAGTTCTTTGTACTATGCCCTGGACATCTCTTGCTCCCACCTTACTTGGTGGGCGAGGGATCCTACTGTAGCAGTGAAATAAAGATTTCCCACAGCAGTAGCATTTTGGCTTAAGAAATGGAAAAACAGAGCAACTGTAATGCACTGGGAACAACGGAAAAGCATTTTCATATTGTCTTCGTATAATACAGAGGCTGCTGGCTTCATCCCAAACCAGAGCTGGCCAACGCCTGTGTTTTGGGGGGACCCATTCTGCTTTCCATATGGGTCTAGTTGCCAGAACACACAAACTACAAGCTCCTGAGTGATCATATGCCATAATAAGTTTGGTGTTACCTAGTTGTAAGGGTTTCTCAGCTGTGGCGCACCTATGCATAACATTACGTACAAATGTGCACATTTACAAACAGCATACATAAGTACGGTACATTCCAAATCTAAAATAGAGATGCAGCATTAAAGATAGAATATCCATAACAATTCTTACCCCCAGTACCAATCCAGGAGTTGCCAGTTGGCTATACCTATCTATTGCCATTAACACAATCCCTGCTTTGCAAAAATAAAACGGATATCCGTGAAACTTTAAAAACTACAAGAACCTGAAATGTACGAAAGGTTTAAAATGATTCAATATGGCTGTCTGATTTGAAAGGGAGACAATTACTCAGAACACGTTAATGAACAGAAGAATCAATTTTAAAACAGCAGCAAGCAAGTGGCTGTCTCTTGTGTACTGTATTGTGTATTCTCACCCCTGATAATAAAATATACATTTTTAAAAACAGAGATATTATTTCATACCAACCTGGGAGAAATATCACATCCTTGCTGCATGAAGGCACCCAGGGAGAACCACAGGCTGTTGAAGATGCCAAATTCATTGGGAGGCTGGTCACTGGGCCCTTCTTTGCCGTCCTCTGGCTCCTCTGTGTGCCACTCATATGGACTAAACCTGCTCACCAGGAACAGGACAACACTGACCCCAATGTAGGCAAAGACTATGCACATCCAGATCTCGTAGGCTAAGGGGTCCAGAAAGGAAAACACTCCAGGTTTAGATTTCTGAGGCTTTTTGATCATAATGGATATGCCCAGACTCATAAAGGGCTTAGAAAAATCGATAACCTCCTCTCGTACCAAAGTGATGGTCAGAGGCGCGACAGCAATCTCTGCTTTCTGCAAAGAGAAGGAGAACCCAAACAACTACAGATTAGAGAAACACGAAATGGCACAAATTGTTTTGCAAGAAATGGATGCATTAGACTTTTGCCCTCTTAAAACTAAAGGCCAAAATGGATACCAAAGAAAGTGAATAGGGGACTGTGGGCGCGCACGCACATGTACATGTGTGTATTCTTATTGCATAAATATCATTCTATAATTT